>NC_141168.1:100622500-101247500 GCF_055505025.1 Bos grunniens
TTGATAGATGTTGAGAGACAGAGAGTTTCCTTACAACCCCTGACACAGGGATCTGGAGCACTGTTGTTCTGAGTTCTGTTTAGTTGCACTTAAATGCAGAGACACATATTCCAGCCATCATCTAGGTGAGAAGAGGATTAGCATCCTTAAAAGAAAATCGAAAGGCTTGACAAAGACATAAGCTTGAATAAAATATGATCCCACTTTGAACAGTGAGAAAAGTTCAGCCCTAACTAGATGTAGGACAAGGAACAACTTTAGACACAGAAAAAGGAATGTCAAAGGTCCTTAAATCTATTCCAGCACACACCCATGATAAAAATCTGGACACAGGTTCAAGGGAGACCGAGCTTCAACATTAATGCCATGTCTTGGAAGAAGCAGTTTCATTTTTTGGTGTCTTCTTCAAGATAAAATGGGAATACCAGACCACCTGACCTGCCTCTTGAGAAATTTGTATGCAAGTCAGGAAGCAACAGTTAAAACTGGACACGGGACAACAGACTGGTTCCAAATAGGAAAAGGAGTTTGTCAAGGCTGTATATTGTCACCCTGCTTATTTAACTTATATGCAGAGTACATCATGAGAAACGCTGGACTGGAAGAAACACAAGCTGGAATCAGGATTGCCGGGAGAAATATCAATAACCTCAGATATGCAGATGACACCACCCTTATGGCAGAAAGTGAAGAGGAACTACAAAGCCTCTTGATGAAAGTGAAAGTGGAGAGTGGAAAAGTTGGCTTAAAGCTCAACATTCAGAAAACGAAGATCATGGCATCCGGTCCCATAACTTCATGGGAAATAGATGGGGAAACAGTGGAAACAGTGTCAGACTTTATTTTGGGGGGCTCCAAAATCACTGCAGATGGTGACTGAAGCCATGAAATTAAAAGACGCTTACTCCTTGGAAGGAAAGTTATGACCAACCTAGATAGCATATTCAAAAGCAGAGACATTACTTTGCCAACAAAGGTCCGTCTAGTCAAGGCTATGGTTTTTCCTGTGGTCATGTATGGATGTGAGAGTTGGACTGTGAAGCAGGCTGAGCACCGAAGAATTGATGCTTTTGAACTGTGGTGTTGGAGAAGACTCTTGAGAGTCCCTTGGACTGCAAGGAGATCCAACCAGTCCATTCTGAAGGAGATCAGCCCTGGGATTTCTTTGGAAGGAATGATGCTAAAGCTGAAACTCCAGTCCTTTGGCCACCTCATGTGAAGAGTTGACTCATTGGAAAAGACTCTGATGCTGGGAGGGATTGAGGGCAAGAGGAGAAGGGGACGTCAGAGGATGAGATGGCTGGATGGCATCAGACTCGATGGATGTGAGTCTCAGTGAACTCCGGGAGTTGGTGTTGGACAGGGAGGCCTGGCGTGCTGCGATTCATGGGGTTGCAAAGAGTCGGACACGACTGAGCGACTGATTTGATGTGATCAAGATAAAATTATTTACAAATGTATATCTGTAGACGTAAATAAGTTAATTTGAAGTAATTAATGTTAACAATGAGGAGGATTGAAAAGGCAATAGACACTATATGTGAGATGCTGTTCTGTTTTACAATTAGTGGCTCATTGGGCCTTCACCAAAAGCCTAAGAAGTACCATTGTTATATAATACTGAGGTACAGAAAAATTAAATATTTTTACCAAGGCATATATAGGTAGTAAATATAATAACCTGGATAGTGAATCAAAAAGCCTGCTTTCTGAGCCTGTGCTCTTAACCAGTATGCCATAGAGTTAGGGTTTTTAATTATAAGACAATTTGATACTGGGAAAAATTTAAACTCCCCTCTTAAATGACATTTGTTTTAAAATATATTGTTCAGTCGCCCCATCATGTCTGACTATTCGCAACCCTATGAACTGTAGCACGCCGGGCCTCCCTGTCCTTCACCATCTCCCAGAGCTTACCAAGTTCATGTCCATTGCATTGGTTTCTTTTAAATTAGGTCTCAGAGCCAATGGTTTATAAGGTTATTCCTGTTTAATAGCATAAAAACTGTATATATGAAAATGCTTATGCTTCTATTACTATGTCAGGAAATTAGTCATTCTTTCATTTATTCAACCAATATTTTCTGAGTGCCTTCTATGTCTCGGTAATATTCTAAATGGTGAAAACAGAGAAGTAAACACAGAAAAAATACTTGCTGTGAATTTTAAGAGATGGGTTGAAAGCAAAGAGATAAAATAAACAAGAAATCATCAGATAGCAGTAAGTACTATGCAGAGGATCAAATTAGGGGGATGTGAGACAGAATGATGGTGCAGTGATATTTTTTTGAATCTTTAGGGTATTGTTTGGCTTCCCAAATTTGTATATCTAGCCTAAAATTCTCATCTGAGAAATAAAAATTATATAATGACCTATCTGTTTGACATCTCCAGTCAGAACACTCAGGTATATTTGTCTCCCTTCCATACATTCTTATAATGGCAGAATAAATGAAAGTTTTAAAATAATATTAGAGTACAATATTAGAGGACTGTGAAGAAGGCTGAGTGCCGAAGAATTGATGCTTTTGAACTGTGGTGTTGGAGAAGACTCTTGAGAGTCCCTTGGACTGCAAGGAGATCCAACCAGTCCATTCTGAAGGAGATCAGCCCTGGGATTTCTTTGGAAGGAATGATGCTAAAGCTGAAACTCCAGTCCTTTGGCCACCTCATGTGAAGAGTTGACTCATTGGAAAAGACTCTGATGCTGGGAGGGATTGGGGGCAGGAGGAAAAGGGGCCGACAGAGGATGAGATGGCTGGATGGCATCAGACTCGATGGACGTGAGTCTGAGTGAACTCCGGGAGTTGATGATGGACAGGGAGGCCTGGCATGCTTTGATTCATGGGGTCGCAAAGAGTCAGACACGACTGAGCAACTGAACTGAACTGAGAGTACAGTATACTTGAATAGTGCAAGTTTCATTATCTACTTGGTACACATGTCAAAATAAATCCTTTTAAGCTACTTAGGGGTGAAAAAATCACTATCAGAATAGGCAACACATAATAGTTTAGCAAATATTTACTGAGTAAATCAATAAATGGACTTAATAAATGACCCCCAAGGGTTGATATATATGATTTCTAATAATCATTATTTTGCAAAATTTCTTCTTCTGATAGCTAAAGAGATGAAAGTTCTAAGATATGCATATTTAGAAATATATTTATAAAATCCTTGTAAGTAAATATTTTAAATCATCAGAAAATCAAGCATATTGTTAGGCTTCAGCTTCCAATTATAATTAAGTAACCCTCTCAATAAGAATAATTGTAAAATTGAACAAAATTACAAAGCAGCTGGTTTTAGGTATTAAACAGCAAGCAGCAGAAAATTGTGGTCATAAGTGTGAGGTGATCAATCACCTCAGTCTTCTACTTTAGACTGTTTCCTAACACAGAGTAGAAAAAATGAAGACAAGCATAGCTTCAGGTCTTGCTAAAATAAGAAGTCAGAAATCTGAGTTCCAGGATGCTAAAATGACTAGAAATTTCAGTGCAGCAAACAGAGAAAAAGCAGCTGCACTGAGGGGAGTGGGACAGAGTCCAGGAGTCTATGTGGGATACTCCATGGAGCCTTGACCAGGACACTGTGCTGACTGAGACTCTGTAAAGTCTAGCAGAGATCCTGGCCTACAAGGCTGATAGAACAGATAGTGCAGTACTAGGAGATGTCACGGAGAAGGCAGTGGCACCCACTCCAGTACTCTTGCCTGGAAAATCCCATGGGCGGAGGAGCCTGGTAGGCTGCAGTCCATGGAGTCGCTAGGAGTCGGACATGACTGAGCGACTTCACTTTCACTTTTCACTTTCATGCATTGGAAAAGGAAATGGCAACCCACTCCAGTGTTCTTGCCTGGAGGATCGCAGGGACGGGGAGCTTCATGGGCTGCCGTCTATGCGGTCGCACAGAGTCGGACACGACTGAAGCCACTTAGCAACAGCAGCAGCAGGAGATGTCAAAGTTCCAGCCCTGGAAGGATGAGAATACTCACTGAACACCTCAGCCCTCATGGCTTAGGAGTAGGACCATACTGTCACAACCAAATTCAAATCTGAACCAGACAAGCCTGAATCCAAATGAAATCAAGTTTGAGAAGATCAAAAGGATCTACTGGCAATTTAACTGTTTAACAGAAAAAAAATCATAAAGGAAGATGATGCAGTTCAGATTTCCTGCAACATAGTATTCACAGTCTAGAAAGTGTGATAAACCATTACTCCAGGGAATTTCCTGGCAGTCCTGTGGTTAGTGTTAGTTGCTCAATTGTGTCCAGCTCTTTGCGACCCTATGGACTGTAGCTTGCCAAGCTCCTCTGTCCATGGAATTCTCCAGATAAGAATAGACTGAGTCAAGCCCTGTTTATGGAACTAAATCCTGTAAGGCATATGTGGTGCAGCCAAAAGAATTAGTAATAATAAGTTACTCTATGTACAAAATTAAAGAGATCTGTTATCAAGAAAAAAGTCAATAGAAGTATATCTGAGAAGACCCAGATATTACAGTTAGCAGACAAGGACTTTAGGGAACTTATTACTGTATATATTTTCAAAGGTTTAAAGGAGAAGATTATCTTGGAGAGTCAACAGCTGGGAGTATAAAGGGAAAGTTAGACATCTATAAGACTATGGAAATTCAAAAATGTAACAGGTCTGCAATTTAAAAAATACATTCAGTGTGCTTAACTCTTAGTGCTACCAAAAGAAGGATTAAGTGATCTTGAAAATAGATTGATGGAAATTGTTGAATCTGAGTAGGAGAAAGGGTTATTGATCTTGAAGACAGATCGATAGAAATGATCAGATCTGAAGAACAGAGAGAGAAAGAGGTGGGGGTGGGGGAAGTGAAGAGAGACTCAATAATTGGTGAAGTCATGCTGCTGCTAAGTCACTTCAGTCATGTCCGACTCTGTGCGACCCCATAGACGGCAGCCCACCAGGTTCCCCCGACCCTGAGATTCTCCAGGCAAGAACACTGGAGTGGGTTGCCATTTCCTTCTCCAATGCATGAAAGTGAAAGGTGAAAGTGAAGTCGCTCAGTCATGTCTGACCCTTAGCATGGACTGCAGCCCACCAGGCTCCTCCGTCCATGGGATTTTCCAGGCAAGAGTACTGGTAAAGTCATATCCAAGTATTAATGATACTATAGGAAAGAGAGAGAGTGATCTGATAAGAAAGATATTTGATGAAATAAAGGCCAAAATATTCTCAAATTTGTTGAAAAAGAAACCATCAACTTTCATATCTAATAAGCTCAGCAAACCCCAAACAGGATAAATATAAAGACAACGATGGCAACAACAACATATTAAACTCAAATTTCTGGACACTGAAGATAAAGAGAAAAGTCTCAAAGCACTGAGAGGAAAAGCCACATGATATATACATGTGAATAAAGATAACAAAGGATTGAAATCTCATCAGAGACAAGCAATGTTTCTGCTAGGGGAAAAAAAAACAGTTGCCAACTTAGACCTTGGGAATTGAGTAAGTGCCTTCAGGGCCCAGTGTTCTCCCTTCCCCAGAATAACATCCTAATTTACTTTGGCGGAACAGCTAAGGAATCTGAGGGGCCTCCATCCTTTCTTTAGTTTCAGAGGCCTTCATCTGGCAGAGTCAAAACCCAGAGTCCTGAGGAAAGGACCAGCTTTTCTTTTCATATCTATGGTTTCTCAGGTTTATTTGGTGCCAGCTGATCATTGTGAGTCTTTACAAAATGAACATGGCTGTCCAGCTTAAATCCTGCTGAGCTAATTGGCAAACTCCTCTAACCTGAGGATAGAGCTGAGAAATACCACAGTCAGGAGGATTCTTTGATGAATTCATCAAGACTGGAGACAGAAATCATCTTGACAGGACACAGGAACCAAGCAAAATACATATGAGGCAGGATCCCGAGTTTTGGATCCTCTTCTAAATATCTTCTCAAGAGCCCTTTTCAGGTTGTATACCACCTGGTCCTTCATCAAGATGGAGCCAGAAGCTTAAAGCCTCTCTCCACCTCCATGTCTGTAGTCTCTCCTTTCTTGGGCTGTAATGCTGACATTTTCTTTTTTCCTCATGTTCAGGGGTTTCTTGAGTCAGGTTTGAACGTGAAAGTCCCTCAGTTGTGTCCAACTCTTTGCGACCCCATGGACTGTAGGCCACGGAATTCTCCAGGCCCAAGTACTGGAGTGGGTAGCGATTCCCTTCTCCAGGGGATCTTCCCAACCAGGTCCTCCTGCATTGCAGGTGGATTCTTTACCATCTAAGCCACCAGGCTAGCCCTGAGTCAGGTCTAGTGGCTTTTAAAACAAGTAGCTCTTCATGTAAACTTTGAATGATGTGTAATGTTAAAAACCAAGACCATTCCATCTTTTTGAGCTATACTTTAAAACACTCAGAGACGCTTTGGGGGTTAATCAGGAGGAGGTCAGCAGAGTAAAAGGAGAATTCCTCACCCATATACCTGTACATTCATTGCTGAAGGTTCTCTCATTTTTGCTTTCAGATTAAAAAAAAAAATCTGAACTATCTGAGAACAGGGAATTTAAAAATAATAGGAGAAATTAGGAGTAAAGTCTTTAAATTACAAAAAAGATTTAGAGAAAAAGTAATAAAGTAAAAATATGATATGCAAAATACCATTAAAATAAAAAATGAAAATGAAAAAGATATAAGATTTTGATTATTACAATAGGCTGGAAGTCAAGAGGAACATAAATATGAGAAAAAGCTGAGATTAAAGAGTTAAAAATCTGTGAGATAAAATATAAGGGAACTTCATTAATAATTAATAAAAGTTCAGTTAAAATTGATTGATGATTTGATTGTAAGACCTGACACCATTAAATGCCAAGAAGAAAACATAAGGGGTAAGGTCCTGACATTGGCCTTGGCAATGATTTTTAGATTTGACACTAAAAGCAAATGCAATGAAAGCAAAAATAAACAGTGATGTAGTGGAGCTACATCAAACTAACAAGCTTCTACTCAGCAAAAGAAAGCATCAACAAAATGGAAAGGCAAGCTGAGGAAAGGGAGAAAATATTTACAAAGCACGTATGTGATAAGGGATTAATAACCAAAATATACAAGTCAATCAGCTTTAGAGATCTCTCACTTTCTCCCACAGTTTTACTCATTTTCCCTAAAATGATTTTGAGTTAGTCACTAAGTCTGTCCCACTCTTTGCGACCCCCTGGACTGTAGCACATCAGGCTCCTCCAGGCAAGAATACTGGAGTGGGTTGCCATTTCCTTCTCCAAAATGATTTTATCAGCACACATAAGTGAGTCAAGGAGATCACCAGTATCAAAGCTCCAGAAACATTTCCTAATGAGCTTTGAAATCTATAATGGCAGATGTTTTCGAATCTCCAATTTAATTTTCCAAGCAGTTTTATTTTAAAAAATATAGTATAAACTCAGGAAAAGTATTCAAACTCAGTTCACATGCTACCCTAAATTAAAATGTGGACTTAGGCTTATAAGAATTTTATTCAAGAAGAAATACATCACTGATAAGAAAAAGTATACCCTTGAAGAAATGGTTCTTAATATTCTTATGGCCAAAGACAACAGCAAGCAGTTCTTTACCAGAGTGTGCACATCTCTGTTCTGGAAATTTAATGAAACTTTCTGAAAGATAAGTATTTACTGCTACAGAGATTTGACATCTTACGCTTAGCTTCAGCTCCAGTCCTGTGTAGCTATGTTTCTCAAAAGGTAGTCTGAGCATTACTTGCATCAGAATCAACTGAAGTGCTTGTTATAAATCCATATTCTGAGCTTTTTCTTAGGTTTCAGTCCAAATACAGTGCCCACAGATTTCTGGACACAGCACCCAGAAGTCTGCATCTTTAAAACAAGTTCTCTCCTCACTCCAGCCTTCCAATAATTGTTGCATGCACTGAAAATTGAGAAGGCTCTGTTGTAAGGTTAAGCATGGATCCTGAAAAACCATGATTCTACTCCCCAGACCCAGAAATTACTAACTTGGCATGTTCCAAAAAGTTCTAATGCAACATAATGACGTTTTCCAACAAGCGATGTTGTGACTCAGTCACCTTTGATCTTTTCTTTGCTATTTTAGAAACACATGCTAGAGTTTAATGCTAGAAACTTTAGAACTTTTTTTTTTCAAGCCTTAGCATGGACTTCACATATCTTACCATGAATGGGCTGAACATTAGCAGCTCTCATGTGAGAGCCTAATATAGCTCATGTTATAGCCTATAGGAGTAATCTAGACATCTTGGAAACTTTGTTTAAATGTCAAACCCAGCAATTTCATCTAGACGTGCCAACTCAGCTGGCAGCTGCAGGAATGAGTGAACTAAATGGCGTGAAGCTTAACAGGTCGGGAGTAGACATACAGAGAGGAGGAACTGGGATTCCTGTCAATTGGAATGTTGTATGGAGCATAGGACCCTGATCTTCTGAAAGGCATTGTGAGGAAAAAAAGAAAACCAAAACTCATCACAGTCTGAAAGGTAGAGAACAATGAGAAATGGTGCAGTGACAACCAGAAGTTCGGTATTAGTTGCTTGGACCAAAATCTTTGGTGTCACTCTTGATTTCTCTCTTTCTCACCATCAGGTCCTTGGGAAATTCTTCCAGCTCTACCTTCATTATTTATCTGACCACTTCATGTCCACTATCACCTCTGGTCTGAAGCACTGTCTTCTTTTGCCTTTACTGTTAGAATAGCATACTAACAGGTGTCACCATGTCCCCTGTCCCCCCACAATCCATTCTTGGCACAGCAGCAAAGCAGTCATTTAAAATCGTAGTCAGGCTGTGTCCCTCCTCCACTCAAAGCCCTGCCTCTGCTGTGGCTCACTCCAAGTAAAATCCGTCTCCTTCCCCTGCCCCTTGTCTCTGACCCCACTTCCCATGCCTCTGTCTCCTGGTCCTTTTTCTCCAGTTCCTTGAGCCTCCTCTGTAGTTCCTGGACCACACCTTCTGCCAGGAATGTTCTTCCCCCAGACAAGTGCTTGGCAAACTCCATCCCCTCCCTCAGCCTTGTCTCAAATGTCTCTTTCTCAAAGAGGCTAGATGTGATCGCCCTACTTTAAATTGCCCACCTCTCCCCATCACACTCCCGGACCCCTTCCTCTGCTCTTTCTTCTTGGCTCTTTTTGCCTTATACCATGCTATGCCAGTTAGTAGTTGATTAAGCTTCTTGTTACTTTTAGATTTCTCCACTCCTTCAGTGAAAATTCCCACTGCAAGAAAGCTGGCACCTTTATCTGCTTTGTTCTCTCCTAAATCCTGAGCATCCTTGTGTCCCAGTATGTGCCTGGTACGTATAGGTGTTGAGTCAACATTCGCTGAGTGACTTACTTAAGTAAATATTCACAAACACTGGCCCTGACCAAGTAAGTGTAAGGGCAAATGTAGAGATAATTACAAAGGATTAAGTGGAGAAAATTAATTAGAAGAAGAATCAGATCTGAGATATGCAAAAATAACTAGATGGGTCAGAAAATCTGAGAGGGCATGGATCCAATAGACTCATTATGACAATAGCTTATTTGTAGGTGGTAAGTAGTTTTGAGGTTAGAGGTCAAGGCTGCCCATAAATCATGCTTTTGGCCTTTGACTCAGTGTTTCAAGTTTTTTTTTTTTTTTATTTTTAATAATGACATTATAAGCCAAGACATTATAAGGAAATGCCATAAAATTTCTCTAAGCTTTTTGGCAGGTACATCCTCTGTCTATGCAGTGATCAGGAAATGAGAGTTTGCACCCAGAGTTCTATGGATAGAGGTTTTGAGAAAAGAATGAAAAATTTCAGGAAAAATAGAAAGTCTCATACTGGAAGTATTATATTCACCTCTGCTTCTGAATAAGGTGTAGCTGGGCTTCCTTTGTGACTCAAATAGTAAAGAATCTGCCCTCAATGCTGGAGACCCGGGTTTGATCCCTGGGTCGGGAAGATCCCCTGGAGAAAGGAATGGCTACCTACTCCAGTATTCTTGCCTGGAGAATCCCACAGCCTGGCGGGCTACAGTCCATGGGGTCACAAAGAGTCAGACACAGCTGAGCCACTAACACTTTCACAAAGTGTAGTCAGTAACAGTGGCAGCAACCTGCCATGGAGAAACTTGAGTTAGTGCAAGTTTAGCATAGATTTTTTTTTCCCCCCAGAAGAACAGGGAAAAGTTGATTGAATATGCCAGTGAATGTGACTATGCTTAAGTCATATCCCAAATTATTTTTTCCTTCAATATCCCATTAAGCTTGGTATTATGGACTGAATTGTGCCCCCCTCCTCAAATTCATTTGTTAAAGCTGTAACCCTAATGTGACTTTTCTTGGAGATAAATAAATAAGTCTTTAAAGAAATAATTTTGGTTAAATGAGATCAAAAGGGTGGGGCCCTGATCCAATAGGTCTGGGAAGAGGAAGACACCAGTGATGAGCACACAGAGAAAAGATGGTGTGAGGAGGGTGAAAGGCCACCAGAAGAGAGGCCTCAGGGACACTGCCTGCACCCCTGTCTAGGACTTGCAGTCTCCAGAACTGTGAGCAAATATGCTGCTCACAGACACCTCCTCTGTGGTATCTTGTTACAGCAGCCCCTGCAGACTATCACCCCTGGTCATCAGAACAATTCTATTTGGAGGAGCTCAGCTCTGCAGAGCTGGTTGCAGGCCTTCTTTGATTAGATGTTCTGACTTTTTTAATAGCTGTTTTTGAAACAATAGTTGCAGTTCTTTGAAATTCTAACTGCTAAGGTTCTCTGTCATTATATTGTGGATAACAATATAGGCTCCAAACATCTGCTTATTGTAATTTACAGTATTTGTTAGTGTTTTCATTAGGTTAGGGGCATTGTAAATGGGAATTTCAGTCAATAATACTGTGGAAGATTTTAGTGTAACTTTTATATAGATTATTCTCCAATAGGTCCTGTTTAAAAAAAAAAAGGTGGGGGGAAAAAAAAAACAAAAAACCTCTGTATCTGCAGTTACAACAGATGGTACATCCCCATGGTAGGAGAGTGATGTCCTCATCAAGCTGTTGATAAAGTTTGTGAAATTTAAATCCTAACATGATTGGCATTGCCATGAAGATATATATTTTGAACAGTCCCATGTATTTTTAAATGTCCTTGTTTTGTAGGAATAAGGGTCACCAAGAGAAATTACCTGACATATGCTTGTCCCTATAAATACTTAACAGTGTTTTATTTGAGTCAAGACACAAGGATAGTTGTTCTCTAGGCAATATGGCATTGTGAACATAGGCATATGGATCTCTCTCTGTAGTTCCCTAAATTGACCACTCAGAGTCCATAAATAGAGAACAACCTGCATCAGTCAGCCCTTGAAACCAGGAGAGAGCTCATTCAGTGGCTAGACGCTTAAAGCAGTTTCTGTGTGCTAAGATGATAATGATATAGGATTGAGGCAACAGAGGCACCAGGGCAAAGGAACAACCCCTGTGAGATGGAGTTAAATTCCTAAGAGAAGTAGGAAGGGACCTGGCAGTCCTGTCCCTGACACCAACAGAGCAGAGTGAAGGCTGGAGGCAAAAACAGTAATAAGCCCATCACTTGGTGCCCACGGCACACCAGCTGGAGGGTGGGTGGAGTCCTTTATAGAGGGAAGATGGCTTTCTTAGAAGTCTGCCCAGTCTGTCCAGTTGACAGCGCCAATGGTGTTCATGGACTAGCTCTTTTCGCCGCCATCAGTCTCCTCAACACCCGTAATTAAAAAGTTAAAACTAGAATATATAGCTGAGAAGAAAAGAAAGAAAAAGGTTCTCTTCTTATTTTAATCTGGACCTAAGTATTCTTTACTGGAATATTTGGGAACAACCTTATCTAAATGTATGAAATGTATTCAGTGCACCTTTTACTTGACTGTTAAACCAAGATGCAAACTAGCGCAGCCACTATGGAGAACAGTGTGGAGATTCCTTAAAAAACTGAAAATAAAACTGCCATACGACCCAGCAATCCCACTTCTGGGCATACACACCGAGGAAACCAGAATTGAAAGAGACACATGTACCTCTATGTTCATCGCAGCACTGTTTATAATAGCCAGGACATGGAAACAACCTAGGTGTCCATCAGCAGATGAATGGATAAGAAAGCTGAGGTACATATACACAATGGAATATTACTCAGCCATTAAAAAGAATACATTTGAATCAGTTCTAATGAGGTGGATGAAACTGGAGCCAACTATACAGAGTGAAGTAAGCCAGAAAGAAAAACACCAATACAGTGTACTAACATGGAATTTAGAAAGATGGTAACAGTAACCCTGTATGTGAGACAGCAAAAGAGACACAGATGTATAGAACTTGTCTTTTGGACTCTGCGGGAAAGGGCGAGGGTGGGATGATTTGGGAGAATGGCATTGAAATATGTATATTATCATCTGTGAAATAAATCGCCAGTCCAGGTTCGATGCATGAGACAGGGTGCTCAGGGCTGGTGCACTGGGATGACCCAGAGGGATGGGGTGGGGAGGGAGGTGGGAGGGGGGTTCAGGATGGGGAACACTTGTACACGCATGGTGGATTCATGTTGATGTATGGCAAAACCAATACAGTATTGTAAAGTAATTAGCCTCCAATTAAAATAAATAAATTTATATTAAAAAAAAAAAAAAACAAAATCGAGTGAGTCTAGAGGAGCTTCCCTGGTGATTCAGTAGTAAAGAATCTACCTGCCAGTGCAGGATATGTGAATTTGATCCCAGGGTCAGGAAGAGCTCCTGAAGAAGGGAAATGGCTTAGTATTTTTTTCTGGGAAATCCTAAAGTTTTTTTTTCTGGGAAATACTAAATGGCTTTAGTATTTTTTCCTGGGAAATCCCGTGGACAGAGGAGCCTGGTGGGCTACCGTCCGTGGGGTCGCAAAGAATGGAACACGACTGAGCAACTAAACAACAGCAACATAGCAAGCCTAGAGTTTAACCCCCAAAGATTAAACAGATAAATTAGATAAATGTAAATATACCACAATTTCAAACACAGGGACCATTCAAATAGCTTTGTTCTGAAACTGTCTAATATAAGAAAAAAAAATCGGATAATGTTTTGTGACCTCAGTCAAATGTTTTGATTTGATTCGAGGGGTTATCCAAACGGCAGAGACAAACAAGCACAAATGGGCTGGGGATGAAAATCGTGCCTATCAGTTCATAAGCTGCATAGAAGCAGTGATAGGTCCATCAGATACTGAAAATATTAATCATGGTGTAGAAAATGAACTCAAGACATCTGTGCTTCGTAAATAAAGTATATGTCTTGTGTTAATTTAAGAAATGATTAATCCAAAACAGTAGCTCTATAATGAATTAATCATAGCCAGAAAGGACTGGCAGTGAGCTTCAAAGTACATTAAATACTGAGAGATAATTCTCAACCATCATTTTAAATATGGTTGCAAAATTGATTAAAGTGTAAGTACATTATCTTACAAACAATGCCTTCTATTATTAAAAAGAAAATAGGTTTCATGTCCTCATTAACTATAGCAGCCTATGAAAGATAAAAGAAATTTTCTGTGATAAAGTTTAGTACAAGAACATCTTCAAAAAGCTTTAAGCAGTTGCTGATACAAGTAGAATTTGATTAATTTTCAGAATAAAGCAAAGACTTTATTTGCTTGACATAAGTTCTTTATTGTGCCTCTAGCTGACATGTAAGTGGATGTGGAGTAGACCATCAGTAGAATCTTCATGGAATTAAAAGTACTTTGGTTACGTAGACCCTAAATTACTAACACATACTTATAATAAGAAAAACAAATCATCGTTGCCACTGCCATTGACCATCTAGCACCCTTGGGCAAAAGGTTCCCAATACAATGGCAGGGCTTTGCACAGAGTTGGCATCTAATACATATTTTAACACATTGAACAAAATAAGAACAAAGGAAAGGAAAGCCTTTTGTAACTGATTTTATTTGTAGATCTTTGGAATATCTTTCATTATCAGACACCTTTGTATTTAATAATGGTGTTTGGTCAGTTCCTACACAGAAACCAAGACTTAAACCCAAGAGAATTTCCCTGTAATTGTGAACTTGCAATCAAATAAACTTGTTTGAAGAAACAATGCTATTTTAAGAAAAAGATAAGATTTTCAGGGAAGGCAATGGATAATGAATACAGTATCAGGAGACTTTATGTAAAATGCTTAGCCATTTTGCTAAATGGATGAATGAATTATTAAACCTATTGCATTTTTCTCAACCTTTGAACCTTAATATATCTTTTGAATGACTCAGAGGAGGCATATCATTGAACATACAGATTTTTTTTTATGAACATACAGATTTGAAGTATGCTGGTTGTGAAATCTGTCATTTAAAATGTTTTGAGATTCAAAATATATATTTTAATGATAAAAAGTTTAAAATAACACATTTGGTATATTTTTAGGCATTAGAACAAAACTTATTTAGCTTTAAAATTTTTGTATTAAAAAAAGATGAGAATCTAAAATGTTGCTTATTAAAATACTGAGGACTCATTTGCCAGATGAATATCACTCCCAATTTATTCTGTCACCCCCACAGCAGTAACTAAATAGACTGTTTAAGAAATATATTATGTCTCCTAGTCAAGCCACACTTCATATTATAGACTTCCAGGAGTTTGGGGTAAAAAATGGGGGAAGAACATGTCTTCTACTAATTGTCATATCATAGTATATAGCAAAATGGGTCAGCGCATAGTTGCTAAAGTCAGATATCAGCTCCCACTAATTAGCTGTGTGACCTTAGGCAAGTTACTTAATCTCTGTGTGCCTCAGTTTCCTCATCTTCAAACTTGAGGTTACTACAGTTGTACCTACTTCATGAGATTGCTGTGATGATTAAAAGAATTTAGTGAATTCAATTTAAGTATTTACTATTATTATTATCAATATAAGTATAGAACATCCCATGTTAATAGTAATTTACTAATAATTGGATATCCAGTTCTTGATACCTTGTAGAATGAAAATTTAGTTTCATTCCCAACTGATGTTTGAAAGTCACATTGATTTTCACTCATTGGCCACAAAGGCTGATGTTGGATTATCTTGATAGCCTCATTTTACTGTTATGACTTCCCTGGTGCCTCAGACGGTAAAGAATCCACTTGCAATGCAGGAGAACCATTTTTAGTCCTTGGGTTGGGAACATCCCCTGAAGAAGGGAATGGCTACCCTCTCCAATATTCTTGCCTGGAGAATTCTATGGACAGAGGAGCCTGGTGGGCCACAGGGATCATGAAGACTTGGACATGACTGAGCAACTGTCACTTTCCCTGTTATGACATATATACATAATATTAATAATCCGCATTAACTGTATTTTAATACATTATGGCCTATTTTAGATGTATTCGCCTGTGTGTGTGTGTATGTGTGTGTGTGTGTGTGTGTGTTTACTGAAACTTTCTCATTTATCCTTCCAAGATCACTTCGGGTAGTACTTAGAAGTATACACTGAAGATCATGGAGCCAGACTGCATGAATGTGGATCTAACTCTCTTCCTAGATATATGACTTTGGGAAAGTTACTTAACCTTTCCATACTCAGTTTCCCCATTTGGGAATAATTATCCACCGCCACCACCCCAAAGAGAGATAACTGAAATACCTATCCCATGGGGTTTTGTGAAAATTATATGACTTAATATTTGTTAAGTACTTGGGGGACCATAACATTGCCTGCTGCTGCTCCTGCTGCTGCTAAGTCGCTTCAGTCGTGTCTGACTCTGTGCGACCTCATAGACGGCAGCCCACCAGGCTCCGCCGTCCCTGGGATTCTCCAGGCAGGAACACTGGAGTGGGTTGCCATTTCCTTCTCCAATGCATGAAAGAGAAAAGTGAAAGTGAAATCACTCAGTCGTGTCTGACTCTTCGAGACCCCATGGACTGCAGCCTAATAGGCTCCTCCGTCCATGGATTTTCCAGGCAAGAGTACTGGAGTGGGGTGCCGTTGCCTTCTCCGTAACATTGCCTAGCACATAGTAAATGCCAGTAAGCATTTGTTATTAAATAAGTCATATGCACTCCATCCACAGGTGGGGCTCCTATTCTAAATCTGATGTTTGACATTTCTTGCTTTTTCTTACATATTTTACCTGTCCATGCTTTTCAGCCAGAGACCACCAGGAACATACTTGTGTTTGAACAAGTTGGATTTATTACTTTTTGCAGCAAGGATGCACTCACACTTGGGCAAAGCCATGGCATCTCAGTAGGAGTGTCAGAAAGCACTTATATTAGCATTTGGGCTTCAGTTAAGTAATTATTTTAGGGGAGTTTAAATAAGTGGACTTTGCTATGGATTGAATGCTATAAGGAGGCAGGTGTGATTCTATAAACAGGTTTATCTTAACCTTACTGGAAAGTAGCAAAGACTAGAGGGAGACCAAAACTGTAATAGATAAAGAGGCAAACCTCACTCTTAATTAGCTGGGACATGGGAATAGTTGATATTTTGGTGGTTCCTATGGTGACCTTGTTTTCACTTAGACAATGAAGTAGTCTTATTTTTTGTCGTACTCCATCAGAGCCTAGCTGAAAAGACCAAGCCAGTTCACAGACAATGGTGGCCACTCCCTCTTTTTCAGACACATATTTATCCCCAAACATGATGATAATACTTGCTTTTTAAAACTTTATATGAGTAGTATCATTTTGTATATATTCTTCTTTGGTTTGCTTTCTTCACTCTGATACACTTGTGTATTTCATCTTAGTGGTGATTGTACTATAGTTTTATTTGCACCTCTGTATAACATTGTATTGACACAGTAGTATGGACACCATCATTTAAAATCCATTCCCTTTTTGTTGGACACCTGAGTGTTATTCCTAGATATTTTCAGTTATAAACAATGCTGCAATGACAATTCTTGTAAATATTTCCTGAGGTAAATGATGTCTGATGACTTTTTCCAAGGTATATACCTGGGAGTAAGCCTGTCTTCAAACATTTGAGAAGAATATTCCAAGTTATTTTCCCAAATGTTGAAAACAACCTAGTTTTCTAGAAGTGGTGTTTAACTGTTGTGGCTGCTTCACATCTTCTTCAGCGCTTGGTTTGGCAAACATATAAGTTTTTGGATAAACTAGTAGATATAAAATGTCATTTCAGATTTTATTTTTCTATTAACCCTCATAGTCTTTGACTTTTAGTGGTCTATCCTCTTGTATTCATTTCTTCCATCTTATTCTCTTTGTTCCATTTTTTTCTGTTTCTTTGTTTCTTCTTTCTTGCCTTCCTTTAAATGTATTACAACAGTTTTGTTATTGTTATGTTGTTTCCCTTGGTTTAGAAGTTATATATTCTGATCCTATTTATATAAAGAGATTACCTTAAAATATTAAAGTCCAGACCCAAATGAATATAATCTATAATTAATATGCTAACCTTGCCAAGGGCTGTAAACTATTTTATCTCTGAGTACCTTTCACCAGCTTACATATTATATAGTCTTGTATTTTATTTCTATATTGCTATTTGTAACTGTCTGTATTAGATTTCTATAACTACTATAACAAATGACCACAAACTGGATGTTTTATCTTCTAGTTCTGTAGGTCAGAAGTCTGACATGGGTCTCACTTGACTAAAATCAGGGCTTTGGTAGAGCCATATTCCTTTCTAGAGGCTCTAATGAACACTTGTTTCCTTGCTCATTCGGATTGTTGGCAGAATTCAGTTTTCCGCATTTGGAGAACCAAGATCTCTGTTTCCTTGTTAGTTGTTAGTTGGGGACTGTCCCCAGCTTCTAGAGACCATATTCTTTGGCTTTTATCCCTTTCCTCCAAAGACAGAAATGGCAAATCCTCTCATGCTTTGAAACTCTGCTCTTCCTTATCCCATCTCTCCTTTCTGACCAGCTGGGAAAGGTTCTCTGCTTTTCAGGACTCATGTGGTTAGATTAGGCCCTCATCTTAGGGCTTGAACCCTGAATCACATCTGTAAAGTCCTTTTTCCCATTAAGATAATGTATTCACAGATTCCAAGGATTAAGGCATACGATCTTTAGGAGACCACTGTTCTGCCTTCCACACTCTCTGTTTAAACATCAATTATGCTTTTACAGTTGGTGTTTGCTCTTACTCACGTTTAATATTTTCTTTGGTCACTGTTCCATCTGCCATCTTAGTCCCTGCTTTTCTGTTCACTTCCCTTTGTATGAGAAAAAAATCCTTTAGAAATGTCCTTAATGATGGCCTGTTTAGTTAAACTTGCATGTTCTGACTGAAAATGCCCTCCTTTGTCCCTGGTAATTAAAGAAATCTAGATATGCAGGTTCGATGAATTAGGATCAGTAATGCCCCAAAGGAAAGGCCAGCTTTAGGATTCTGGTACTATACAGGATTTGTGCTCTGGATCTGGGGAATCATTTGAGGATTTTCCTTTCTTATGATCCCAGTTATAAAGTTGAAAAGTTTTATTTTTAAAATAACATATAGGCTTCTGCTTCCAGGAAGATAGAGAAGATGTAATTTTTCCTAATTCTCTCACTAAATTAAAAAAAAAAAAATCCTTTAGTAAACAGACCATAAAATGACTCTGAAAGATGGAGAAGGAGGCAGACAAGCTAGAGATTTTAAAACTCAAGAAAAGACAAATGCTGAGTTCCCTTGGTGTATCTTTTCCTCCCATGTCTCAGACTTGGAGTGAGAGAAGAAAATCACCCAGAAACGCCTGTGGGAGCAGATTTTGAAAGGATCCAGCAGATACCTATTCAGGCAATGTTAGAATTTGCTTCCAACACCATATGAAAATTAAAATGTATTCTCTATCTATAAAAAACTAAACATGTAAGAAGGAATGATACTGGTTGGTAGAGTGGATTAAAAAATATGACCCAACTATACACATTCAACAAGAAACCTCAAATATAGCAATAGCCCAGGTTGAGAGTAAATAATGAAAAACAATAAATCATGAAAATATTATTCAAAGAAAAGCAGGAATGGGGTATATTACTATCAGACAAATTAGATGTCAAAGCAAAGAAAATTACCAGAAAACTACTCTGACTCACTGAATATGGAACAGGAAACTTCTATCCAGACAGCAGTAAAAGAAGGAACAAACAGCAAGCTAGTAGGACCAAAAGGAAGCTGCAGCCCAAAATCCCTCATAAATACAGATACAGAATCCCATAGCAAAATATTAGCCAACAGAATTCAGTTATACATTCCAAGAATTGAAGACTGGGACCAAGTACAGTTTACTCAGGGAAACATGGCCAGTTCAGTATTGGAAAAATCAGTTCATATAATCCACCACGTTAACAGCCTAATGAGCAAAAGTTCACACGATAATATCAGTCAGTGGGGAAAAAGAACTGAGCAAAATTTACCACCCATTTATCATAAAAACTCTCAGAAAAATAGGACTAGAGAGAAACATCCTTGACTTGGTAAAGATCATGTACCAAAACCTATAGCTAATGTTATACTTAATGGCGGAAGACTGAATTCTTTCCCTGTAAGATTAAGAACAAAGTGGATGTAGGCAGTCTTTGTAGCTACATCACTCTAATCTCTCTCTACTTTACGGCAGTTCCTTTTTTTCTGTGTGTCGTCACATGGCCTTCTCATAAGGACAACAGTCATTGGATTTAATTAAGACTTACCTGAGTCCAGTAGGACCTCATTAGCTAATTATTGCAGTGACCCTATATCCAAATAAGGTCATGTTCTGAGCTTCTGCTAAGTCACTTCAGTCGTGTCCGACTCTGTGCGACCCCATAGACGGCAGCCCCCCGGGCTCCCCCATCCCTGGGATTCTCCAGGCAAGAACACTGGAGTGGGTTGCCATTTCCTTCTCCAATGCATGAAAGTGAAGTTGCTCAGTCGTGTCTGACTCTTAGCGACCCCACAGACTGCAGCCTAGCAGGCTCCACCGTCCATGGGCTTCTAGAAGACACGAATTTGAGGCAGGGTGGAGAGGGAAATACTATTTGACCCAGTACATGTACCCTAGCTGTATCAATATCAATATTCTGGTTGTGGTATTATACTATAGTTTTGTGAGATCTAATGGGAGAAACTGGGTAAAGGATATGTAGGATCTCTGTGAAATTACAATTTCATGTGAATCTATACTTATCTCAGAATAAGGCACTTAATTTGAAAAAAATTACATATTCACTATTCTTAGGGATTATACAAAGAGTATATTTTCACAATACCATATTGGCCTCATTACTGGAAACAAATGATTAAGTTTATCTCCTATAAGGAATTTTTGTCTATTGTAATACTCTATACAAATGCAAAATGTTTCAGACCTACAAAAATTGCTAAGTCTAGAAAATAAAATTCTTTTATGACCTTGTGAAGCATACAGAGTACATATAATTATTTTTTTAATTTTATTTTATTTTTAAACTTTACATAATTGTAAAAACCCTTTAAATCATATGAGAACAATAAAATATCTCCTTTATTTTCAAGAGATCAACAATAAGACTTTAAAAAATCTAATGTATACTTCTTTGGACCTTATACTGGAAGAACAGTTTCTTAATAATTTCTAGTAAAATTATATAAGAATGATGACTGGGCCATGCTAAAAAATTCATTTCTCAGTGTTTGAGAATAAGGGATCAGCAATAAATGCTATATTATGTAATATAAAACTGTAGGAGTTATATCTCACAGATTAATCTAGAACCTAATAAGATCTTCTGTGTCTGTTCTTTACTTCATTATTGAATCACACTGAATTCAGATAAATCTTGAGCCATTGCAAAAAATAAAAAAAGACAGCTTTTGAAGAGTTCGGCTCATACCTGTGATTTACATTAATCAGCATATACTGTTTGAAGGCATAGAGTTGACTCTGCTGAACCTATGTTTCTCACTACCCAAACCTCCTCTTACTTTCCCTGATGGTTTCATCCTGGTTACCTCCACTGGTCAGTCTGTATATTGGGCATGAGGCTTGAAGTGGTAGCCCCAATTTGCCACCTCTTTGTATGCCAGGGAAGGTGTAAGACAGAACCCAATCAGTTAGATCAACAATTGTGTGATTCATATTTGTAAAACTGGCTGAATACATTTATTTACAGTATCTTTTTTTAAATAAAAAAACTGAAAATGCAAAACAAAACAAAACAAAACAGCATATACCGGATAAGAAAATCTACAGTGAAAATCATCAAAGGAATAGAATCATACACAAATACATATTCTCCACTGTGTTTATTTGATTAATGAAAGATAGATAGAAAGTTGTCTGTGAAATTGAGGCTTTTATCAATGGAAAAAAATGCACAGTGTGAAAGTTGTGAATTAAGTTTTATTTGGGGCAAAATGAGGACTATAGCCCAGGAGACAGCATTTTAGATACCTCTGAGAAACCTCCAAAGAGGTAGGGGAGAAGGTCAGTGTGTGTGTGTGTATGTGTGTGTGTGTGTATATATATATATATATATATATAAAATTTTGATGAAGGAAATACGTGCAATCAGGCACACATTTTTTGCAGAAGGTTGCTGCTAATCATAAGGAGCAGATGTCACTCTAAAGGATTTTAGTGTTTTTCTAGATATGAGGAGATGCAAGAAGTGGGCTCATAAAATCTTCTGAAGCTATCTATCTGAAAGCCTGTCCTGTTAGTTTTACCCAGAGCACAGAGTGCCTCCTTCTGGGTCTCCACACTGAACCCCTTTCAGAGTGTGTTGAAGGTCAGCTGTCACAGCAGCTTGCGTTTAATCCTTGAAGAGGCAGATGGCAAGTGCCAATTTTTAGTTGGCACTGTTTTTCAAGAACTGTATTATCTCTGTGCTGAGTTGGCCAGCTTAGCAGAAGATTGTTAAGCATATTTTACTTCAAGAAATACTTCCTTAAGCCTTTATTCATCATATTTCTTTTAGTAGTTAAAGAATTGTGAGTTATTATTCTTCTTTGTTTACTCAAAATACACCGTTAAAATTAAACTTTAGAAAAATGGCCAGGAATTAATGTTTTTATCTGTTTCCTTAATTAAAAAAAAAAAAAAACCTTGTTTCCTCCTAAAGTTTTCAACTTTCTATATAAAATAAATTTCTTCAGGCTTTAATAGTTCTCACAATTGTATACTTTCCAACTCTAATTTCCAAAACTGTATGATAACACCGAACCATAAAGTTACTTTTAGTTCACTGAAAATAAAACACAGAGACTTTTCAAGTAAGTATACATATAAGCATTAATTTAAATCTGCCTGCAATGCAGGAGACCAGGATTTGATCCCTGAGTCACGAAGATCCCCTGGAGAAGGGAACGGCCATCAACTCCAGTACTCTTGCCTGGAGAATCCCATGGACAGAGGAGCCTGGTGGGCTACAGTCCATGGGGTCACAAAGAGTCAGACATGATTGAAGGACTAAAACTTTCACTGAAAGATTCCACACATGAAGGAATTACGTTAACTTGAAGTTGTAGGAGTTTTTCTATGTATTATAGACTTACGTTAGTCAAGGTTCTCTGGAGAAACAGAACCAATAGGTTGTATATAAGTACATTATAGGAATCGGCTCCCAGAATCCTGGGAAGAAGGCCACTGGTGTACTTTCTGGTTTCCCAGAACCAGGAACTCTGATGTCCAAGAGCAGAAGATAGATATCCCAGATGAAGAAGAGGAAAAATGGACCTTCCTTCACTTTTTTGTTCTATTCAGACCTCAGTGGGTTGAATGATGCCCCACCCACAGTGGTGAGGAAAGTCTGCTTTAGTCTACTGATTCAAATGCCAGTCTCTTCCAGAAGTGACCTCACAGACACACCCAGAAACAGTGCTTCACCTTCCCTTAGCCCAGGCAAGTTGCCACATGAAATCAACCATCCCAAGATTCTTATGCCTGTAAGAATATTAAAAACAAATCATTTTATGTGAGATACATATTATCAGTGTCATTTTTTTTATATTCAGACAAATGAAGCATTTATTTCTGTATTTTCTGTCATTACTGTGCCAAGGTCTTTCACTGTTGGGAAGCAATCCAGTTAATCATTTTTGGCTTTGGCTAATGTTACGATACAAATTAGTAGCAATTCTGATAAACCTAAGTGAGAATGCGCATGGTGCTCAGGTTAAGCAAGTTAGGGATGCCCAGTCATGTATTTTCACTTCATTGTGTATGGGAGGGGAGAAGGGGAGGGCTATGACTCAGAAGGGAGGGAAATAAGTACTTCTTGGAGGAAAACTCTGTAGAATATTTTTCAGAACTGAAAAATGTGGCAGAAAGAGGAGTTAATATACTAGCCTTTATGATTGTGTGTGTTTCTGTATGTAGAAAGTTGAGGGATATGCAAGTACCTAAGTTTGCTTTAATATTTAAACTACAAGTAGATATATTGAATATTTTTATTTAAAAGTTGGGATATTATAGTTTAAAATATTTTATTTTCTCTATGAACATCTATATGCAATCCCATGTAATTGGAATTTGATAGTCCTTAACGTGGGCTTCCCTGCTGGTTCAGCTGGTAAAGAATTTGCCTGCAATGCGGAGGACCTGGGTTCAATGGGTTGGGATGATCCCCTGGAGAAGGGAAAGGCTACCCACTCCAGTATTCTGGCCTGAAGAATTCCATGGACTGTATTGTCCATGGGGTCGCAAAGAGTCAAACACTACTGAGTGATTTTCACTTCACTTTTACATAAAGAACCTAAGAGTTAAATCTCTTATTATGTCAGGCTTTTTGTGCTACATGGATGGGCTTTTCAGAGTACCAGACTATAACAGAAGCTAGCTGTCATTAAAGGAAATGTGTGTCTAAGACATTTGCTTCTTTAAATTTTTATGACAGTAGTAAACTTGATTCTCTTCTGATGTCTTTATAGCTTCAAGTATCTTTCTCACTTAGTCATTTTTAACCAGAACTATGGACACCATCTGACATTAACTGTCAAATGTATGTGTTGTACAAAATAGCCAAATTGCAGTCATCAAAGGAAGAAAGAAGCATAGGCTAGCAGTATTTATCCACAGTTCATTGATCAACTCATGAACATACATGGACAGTTATAAATTAGTCCCTTTAGCAGTTCTGAGCTTTGGATCACATACGCAGGTGCTGTACTCTTGAAAGTTCTGGAACACCTGGTGAGTCATGCAGTTGGAGATACAGATGCCCCATTTGGTCCTTCATCATATCCACCAGGTACCTTTCTGTGGGCCAAAACAGAGACTATTGTGCCACAAGGCACTCAGTGGAGATTTTCCATAGACATTTATTTCCCCTCCTACTCTGTTCAGTCCTCCAAAGTAAATTCTACATTTTTAGAATCTGACTATAAAATTTTAGAAATAAAATTAGCCATAAGTATTGTTTTATTGGCTAGGAATATTAGACTCAGCATTATTAATTGCATAGTGGTGAAGCTGAAGATTAAACAGTTTTAGGACTTCTAGCCCAGTTTCCTTTGATGACACCACATTGCTTCCTTTTCCCCCTTCTCCTTCTCCTTTTATTCTCAGGATGGAGCTGAGAAGCATTGAAGTAATGTCTTTGTGACACTTCTCTAAGCATTTTTCCTTCTTCATACACATAGAAGAATCATATTATTGACCAGTACTATGTTTAATGCTTAAGGGATCTCTCTTTGTCTCCAAACAGCCCCAAAACCAGTGGACTTGAAATCATGCACTGGCCCTGTCCCCAACACGACACAGCTGTGCCACATTCCCTGTCCTATTGAATGTAAGGTTTCACCTTGGACAGCTTGGGGACCTTGTACTTATGAAAACTGTAATGACCAGCAAGGCAAAAAAGGTATGTAATACTAAAATGGCATGCTTGAAACTCCCATCAATGGAGTCAAACCATGAATTATTAACAAATGCTGCTGCGTGTTCCTGTGATCATTTGTTGACAGTATTTTCTAGAATGGCTAAAGAGTACTGATTACAAAAAAAGTATAAACCCACTCTGGTAATGACACCAGAAGATAAAAACTGCAGAATGTAGGCGAGATGCTTATTATTTTAGACAACAGATGGAGAACATCTAAGGCAGTTGGTGCAGTGGTTAAGATGAGCTATGGTGTCATACTGACCTGAATTGGGAAACCTGTTCTGTCCTCTACTGTTTAGATAAGTTAATTAATGTAAGTCTTTATCCCCTCATCTGTAAAAGTGATGTAATCTGATCTGGCACCCATGTTTTCTTTAAAGATCCAAGGAGATAAAACATAAAGCATTTATTTCATTGCCTGACCCATAGCTAGTACCTAATAAATAGAACTCCTTATTATTTTAAGATGAGAAAATAATGACTATTACTTTTATGATGCAAATGTTATATCTGAAAGAAGTAAAATAAATGCAGTTGTTTCTCATGTGGTAGGCACGGTAGAGTGATTTTTCACATGATCTAGTAATTGAAAACACTTTTCTATTTTGTGTCAAAGGACAGCTTTCTAGTGATTCTAGTATGTTCACTTAGTAATGGACAGACTTACTAATTTTGTCATACAATGTCAGACAAGGCAACACTTAGGTGCTATTAAAGCACAGAGCAGGTCTTTGAATACTCCTCATTAGAACCCAGATGGATTATATCCCTAATTCAAATTTCTGGGGAGTCTAAAATCAACTAAGGCTCAAAGAGACAATTTCCTGAGATCATCCAACTTCTCAGAGGTTCCTTTTCAAGTTTAACCACATAAGCCTGTTGAGGAATTCAAAGTAATACCACTTTTATTGGGATCATGAATATTTCTGAATGGATTGAGATTTTATGGTGTCTTTGGAGATTTCATTGTCTTTGAACATTTTATAACTACAGACTTTCCAAATTAACCAAAAGCAAAATCTCCTCTCTCTTTTTCTCTCTCTCCAGCTCTTTTCTTGCTTTATTTTTACTATAGTAAACTAACACTAAAAGTCCCTCTTTGGCCATTTGTTCATTCATGTATTCATCTAATAAATTATTAATGAGCTCCCATTAAACTAGAGTTTGGGGATGGACTAGTGAATAAAGCACATATGAATTTTACCCTTTACCTTCATCCTGCTTTAACTTAGGGTTTCATTCAGCCTTCTGAAATATTCAACCCATGATGGTAACAAAGGATATTTTCCTTCCCCAACAATTCAGGTTTCAAACTGAGGAAGCGGCGCATCACCAATGAGCCCACTGGAGGCTCTGGAGGCACTGGGAACTGCCCTCACTTACTGGAAGCCATTCCCTGTGAGGAGCCATCCTGCTATGACTGGAAAGCGGTGAGGCTCGGCGACTGTGAACCAGATAATGGCAAGGAGTGCGGTCCAGGCACGCAAGTTCAAGAGGTTGTGTGCATCAACAGTGATGGTAAGAAAGATTATCTGTCCTCCTTTTATTTTATGGTTGTTTTGTTTGGCCCTGGAGAAATACTTTTCCTTGTGTTAAAATATCATGTCTTCTCGCAGCATAGCTGGTTCTGTTTACAAACACAGAAACAGCTGCCCCTTCCATCCTTTCTTCTTTCCTTCCTCTTTCTTCTCTTTCTCTCTTTCATTTTTTCTGATGGTGGCTGTGGGGAGGGTCTTTAAACAATCACAGGGTATTTTCACTTTTAAAATAAGTAACATGCAATAAGAAGCCATCATCAAGACAAGGTGTAAAAACAATGAGAGGTAACATTTTTCTAAGATTTTTTAATTTGCCATAGAAAGTGGTATGTAAATAAAGAAGAGTTGTTAGCTTTGGTTGACTTGATTTGAGAAGCCTTCATCTCCCACCCTTAGTGTGTCTTAGTAATGATTACCAAGCCATGATTCCTATTGCAGCCTAGAGTTCCTCCTGAATCAACCTTCTGAACTCTGGGACTCTCCCTTCCAGGAATGTCATAGAGCCCCCCTGGGTGAGGATTTTCCACAAAGTTCTCTTCTTGAACCATAGGAATTACCCAGGACTTTACAACTGATTTTTGTTTGATAAAATATATTGCCTTGCTCTCAGCCTTGACTGAAGATTTTTGCATCCTTTCCAAGCGTGATGCTGCTGTTTCAGGGAGATTCCCCCTGACTCTTTAGCAATCCCTGAATTACACTTAGGAAACACAGAACTCCCCCAGACGTAGTGTAAATCTCTGGCTAAAATTGTCTCTAAGGTCCCTTCCAACTCTGGAATCCTGTGACTGCACATCAGAGCAGCGTGAGCACCACGCCGCAGGGTCCCATGGATGACAGTTGCCGCTGTTTACAGCATGCGCAGAAACGTTCCGGTGCCCCCGCAGGGCCACTGGAACATCTGGTAACCGTCATGATTCCTTCTATCCTATTTCCTTCCAGCAAACAGAATCTTTTCCTCCTGTGACTCAATCACTGCTCAGTAGAGAAGGATACTCTCTGGGGTAAGAGACTGACAAGCACTGCCAGGACTGAGAAATGAGCCTTTCAACTTTGAAATGTGCAGTGTTGTCTTTGTCTGGTGTCTCAGGTAGTCGAGCAGGACCGCATCAGGTAAAATCTGAACCGGCACTGGAGGCTGGAAGGTGAATGTGAAGGGGATTAGAGCTCCAGATACTTGACAGTGAATGTTGTTCTTTTCTCTGTAGATATAATTAGTTATGATACATCCTCTCTTTAGCTTGTACCCAGTTCTACTCTAAAGGGAAAGAAAAGAGGATTAACATCTAGGAGAAAGGACGCAAATGGAACGCATCCTGCTATGTTTATAAACCCACTTCAAATCCTAATTTGAATCAAATGACACTACATTACCATGTGAGTTGCTGGAAAAGCAGTAAGGGTCATATTTATTTTAGCATCATTAGTAACTCCCTTAATGATACTGCTTCTTGATTCCTTTTCCTCAATTTAAATAATTTTTCTTAACCTCCTAGAGACCTAGGGAGAAACTGGGATCCCAAGTATTATTAAAAGTATATCTGTGTGGGCTAGGATGAAAACAGCTCTAAGATGAAAAGTTAATTATGCATGGAACTTCCGGCTAAATGTTATAAAATGAAAAATCAGATCTTACATATCGCAGTGGTCTTCCTGGATGTTTGTACAAATTGAATACATTTGAAATATACTAGAGGAGCTGACTATTTTAAAAACATTAGTGATTAATTTTGTCAGGTAAAAAAATATTTTGTAGGAGAATCACTTCCCAAATTTTCTTATGGAACGTTGAGACAAGCAGACAAATGAGTTAGCTATGTCTAGTTACATTCAAAAATAATGTGTCATAATCTGAAATACAAGTTGATAACTCAGTATACATAAGGCAGATTTCACTTTGTCCACCAAACAAAGACAATGAATTTTAAAAGGTAAGAAATGTGTTACTGAAATTCAGTTTGTTATTATTGTTCTTTATCAGGACATCTCCTCTGTCATTATGTTTTACTCCCTGACATATATTAGTTGTAGGGCAACTCAATACTTTAGCTGGCTTAACTCCAGAGATATATAAAATCAAGAGAATCTTTTATTATAAATCCTAGAGCTGTTCAAATTTATTATACCTGAAAAATAATTGCACTGCTAGAATCAGCTCAAAAGCTGGGGACCTGTAAGTGCTATACGAGTATTATCATGTGGTCATCTGGTAAAGTGTTTAGCAGCTGCATTGAATGTCATTTTGTAATTAAATCGAGCCCAGGGAATTAAAGTTGATTAGTTGTACAGACTGTACCTCTAGGCCTGTCTGTGGCTATAGATTTTGTTTTATAATTAAGTTACAGCTCAACTAGGGAAATGAGGAATTAGAGCCTGTGAATCTAACAAATAATTTTAAAAAAAAATCTTTTTTCTCCCAACTTCCTCACAAATTTCACAACTTTGTTAATGATCACAAAGTGTCTAAAGTCTCTTTTCTTCTAAATTATTCTTTACCAGGCTTTTGGGATCATTAGGATTTGTTGCTTGCTGTTACTGTTCATTTTCCCAGCTGACTTCTAAGGAGCAGGATTGGGAAAGACTTGGAAGAACCCCCAAGAGAAGTTTTGTATAGATTCTCTGACAGAGGGGTGTAACAAAAATGAGAGACAAAGGAGAACTCAAGGAGGCAATTAGCCTCTCTAGAAAGAGAGGAACGTTTTATGTGTAACAGAAAAAAAATATTACTCATAATTAAAAGACCTTCAGAAAAGCAGTGCCAGATCTCTGAGCACAAAGGCAGGAACTTTGCACCAACGGTCTGGTGTGATGGGGCAGCGGGTAAGTGGGATCCTCAAGGATGCTGAATCTGTGAGCAAACCCAGAATCTGCCTTCTTCCAGGTTTAGCAGGATTTGTCTGTGTTTTCGGAGAAGGCAATGGCACCCCACTCCAGTACTCTTGCCTGGAAAATCCCATGGATGGAGGAGCCTGGTGGGCTACAGTCCACGGGGTCGCTGAGAGTCGGACACGACTGAGCGACTTCCCTTTCACTTTTCACTCTTATGCATTGGAGAAGGAAATGGCAACCCACTCCAGTGTTCTTGCCTGGAGAATCCCAGGGACAGGGGAGCCTGGTGGGCTGCCGTCTATGGGGTCGCACAGAGTCGGACACGACTGAAGCGACTTAGCAGCAGCAGCAGTCTGTGTTTTATTTAAAGCTGTAAATTGATGAGGCAAGTGTACTTTGTTTCCCAAATTGGTTCCTTAGAGACAGAAGGAAAGCAGGGCTATTAGGCCGAAAGTGAAAAATAGTCTGTAATCTTACTGATTATGTAAGGATACTATGAATCAAATATTGTTTCCATCTAAGATGATATAAAATCATACTATGCATATAAAATGATGCTATCCATATTTCATTATCATGTGTTCTATTCCAGGAATCTGAATACTGATACCTTTCTGTGTGAATTTCAAAACTACTGTTTTCCTGGAGTTTCTATGCTGCCTTTCTCATTTTTATCCACATGAGTAAAAGTTAACATCTAACCAGTGACACTGACATGCATGAGTCATATTCACACTTGACAGAGATTTTTATGAAACCCTAAAATAATATTTTTATAGAAGTAAATCAATACAATCCCTGATTACACAGCTACTTACATTAATGGTACAATAGTAAGAGCAGTATCCAGCCATGACCTCCAAGTGTATTATACTGTTATTGAAGCTCAATTCCTTCCTCTTCTATTAGGTAAAGTGTATCAAAATTCAACTAACTGGGAATGTCATGATTATATAGATAACCTTAAATTATTGCAATTCATTTGTTAAGAGTAACTGACTTACTCTAAATGTCATTAACAACAAATGTTTAACATACACCTGAACCCTGATTGTAGCACACCATTGTGTCATGCCACTGTGGTTAAAAACTATTGGATTTCTAAGAATGCCAACAGATTTTTCATGTACAGATAAAAAAAAATTACGCATAATTTTAGGGCTTTCCAGGTGGCTCAGTGGTAAAGAATCTGCCTGCCAGTGCAGGAGACACAAGAGACACAGGTTCAGTCCCTGAGTTGGGAAGATCCCCTTGATTAGGAAAAGGCAACTCATTCTAGTGTTCTTGCCTGGAAAATCCCATGGATAAAGGAACCTGGCAGGCTGTAGTCCATAGGGTCGCTAAGAGTCACACATGACTGAGCGACTGAGCATACACATAAATAACATTAGATGTTTTAAGTCATCTATAGATAGATATGAGATATATGTACATATGTATATTTTTATTATATGCAAGTATTTTTCAAATTACCCTGTAAGATGCTAGATCTGCTTTGTCAAAGGGTATCTTGGATCCCCCAGTATCAAAATCTCCTTAAGTGTGCTATAAAACCAGATTCCTATCTTATCTACAGACTCACTTAATTACAATATATGGAGGCAAGTTCCAGAAAGCTGCATTTTATGGAGATTTCTGGATAATTCTGATGCATGCACAATGAAGTTTGTGAACCCCTGTACTAAAATGAGAACAGGATTGTTTTGGTGGAACCTAGGAACTGACTCTTTTATCCAAAGACTCCCAGCACCAAAGCAAACTGGCTGGATTTGGGTAATGCTGAAGAAGACATAAGGTTAAGACAACTAAGAGAGTAGTACTGAAGCAGGTCTTTAAAGTAAATTTTTCTGCCTGTTTTGGGAACCATTTCTGTATATCGGCAGAAGTTCCAGAAGAACAAACTGTGAAAGATGGTTGAAGATGACTCTAATATCCCAAGCACTGGCTTGTCATATGACTTCTTAATCTTTCTTAATTTTTACCACCAATTTCTTCCTCTCCCTCATGGAACAAGATATGTGTCCGCATATGAGTAGAAGGAAGGAGAGACTTGAATACTATTTCTTTCCTAAGCAGTTCATGTTGTACTTCTTTTTTCCCAGGTATTCAGTATTAAGAGGAATGTAAAACTTGGTATCCTGAAGTAAATCAGGAATAAACACCTAAAAAGTATGGAAAATTTTTGTGTCTGGAAAATAGGACTCGGTATGGGGAGAAATGGGGCAAGGCTGTTCTATTTTAAGTCTTGCTGTACATACAATATATATGCAATTTGCAAATCATGTAAATGCTGAATTAATTTGTCCAAATATATATTTATTAGAGAACAACAGTTTGGAGGGGGATAGAGGTATTTGGAAAAGAGTATAAGAGGTAAGGAGAAAATCATCCCAGGAATAGAGATTACAAAGCTTCTAGTTGAAACTAATATTTGGTCTGATTGAGAATATTCATGAGCTGCCCTAGAGACATAGACCACGTTGAGGATTGGGATGCCAACAGTTGATTAAGGATGTGCTCTCAGGGAAAGCCAATAAGAAAATGGGGAATGAAGAAGCAAAATATTGAAAGGGGAGTGTGTTTTGGGTACCCAAGACCACCCCCAGGTCCTTAATTAAGGAGAGGAACTTATAGAACTTAGTACATGATTTATTTTATCAAAAGGACACAAAGCAAAATCAGCAAAAGAAAAAAGTGGGGGCAAAGTCTGAAGAAAACCAGGCGCAAGCATCTGAGAGTCCTCTCCCAACAAAATCACATAGGATGTGCGTCATTTTCCATCAGTGAATTGTGACATGTGTGAAGTGTTGTCTACGAGGAAAGCTCATCTGAGCCCAGGAGTCACGAGTTAGTATTGACTCAGCCATGCAGTCACCTTCCGTTTGTGTGCTGTGCTCAGTTGTGTCCGACTCTTTGCTACCCCAAGGTCTAGCACACCAGACTCATCTGTCCATGTGATTTCCCAGACAAAAATACTGGAATGGGTTGCCATTTCCTCCTCCCATTGGATCTTCCTGACCCAGGGATCAAACCCCATCTCCTGCATTGGCAGGTGGATTCTTTATCACTGAGCCACTAGGGAAAGCCTGACCTGCTAAGTAGCACATACCAAAATTGCAGACTCCCACAAGGAAAGCAGTCTTTCAGTCTAAGCAGCAATTATTTGTAAAAATGCTTTATGCACAGTGAGCAAAATTTTAATTATTTGGAGAGCATGGAAAGTGAAAGTCGCTCAGTTGTATCCAACCCTTTGCAACTCCATGGACTGTCCATGGAATTCTCCAGGCCAGAATACTGGAGAGGGTAGCCTTTCCCTTCTCCAGGGGATCTTCCCAACCCAGGAATTGAACCCAGGTCTCCCTCACTGTGGGCAGATTCTTTACCAGCTGAGCCAGAAGGGAAGCCCAAGACTACTGGAGTGGGTAGCCTATCCCTTCTCCAGGGAATCTTCCCCACCCAGGAATTAAACCAGGGTCTCCCTCATTGAATGTGGATTCTTTACCAACTGAGCTATCAGGGAAGCCCAGAGAACGTAGAGCCCTGCAGATATTCAAGTTTCTAGATGCAAGCTATGGGCCAGAGTGATCAAGAGTGTCTAAGGGTAGCAGTCTCAGGCCTGCTAAGTGAACTCCTTTCTGCACAAAGAAACACCGAAGTTTCAGACACAGTCTAAGCAGGTAAGACACTCTGGAGTGTCAATTAAATCCCAAAGCTTATAGTTTTCAAAATAAAGGAGCTGGGGTTTTATACTCTCCAACCAGTCAACCACTGGCCCACAGATGCTATCTGGAAGGAGGAAGGTAGGTCCAGGAAACTTCCAGCTATTATGACATAATTGTTCATGAATTCTCCAGTGAAATTTAAATAATTCTATTTTAAGTTAAATGGAAAGTGGAATTTCAGAAGGCTCAGAAACTTTAAAACACCCAAGTAGCAGGCATTGAGGTTGTTCAATAGTTGAAAATGTTGACATATCTTTTCAAGAACTTGAAATTGAAAAACCTATTCTTAAATATTTTTGCTTTTTTCCATCAGGATAATACCCTTTGTGCTGTATCTTTCCATAATTATTATCAATAATGTACAAGAACCTCATAATACAGAAGGAGGAGTGATGAAAACGTCAGTTAAAATTTGTGTAAGTTTAGAAGGGAAGCTAACCTATGATTTGCTCCTAAAACTTTGAGTTCAGATCAATTGAAATATCTGTAGAACACAATTTCAAAACCGTGATCACTCTTTGGAACTGGAATCTACTTCTTAACACAAATTACATAGCCATTATGTGGAAAAGCTGATCTTTTTAAATGCACGAATATGTCCTATAACTGAATTGTTTTTCCATAATTTAGGCAATAAATCAACTAAGGAGTTTCCTTCCTGTAGAATGCTATGTCATTTAATGTGTTTGGAATATAATTAGGTTGGATATTATGCTTAAATCTAAGCTCTCTTACTTTACAATTAGGATCATCTAACACTGTTGGTAAGAGTTTGTTTCCTATAATTCGGTTGAGATTCTCTATTCAATTTGTTGTAAAGATGAAGGTCATTATAGCCTTTTTAGAAAGTTTAAGACAACAAGCTATTCTTCAGTGTTGGTTTGTAGTAATCACAATTTTATTCTGGTCTTAAAAAATCTGGCATCAGATGTCCTGATCTAGCTTTGTGCATTTGTATATGTAAGTGTGTGTGGAATGTATGGATCTCCCTGTGGCTCTGTGGTAAAGAATCTGCCCGCAATGCAGGAGACACTGGTTGTATCCCTCAGTCAGGAAGACCCCTGGAGGAAGAAATGGCAATCCACTTCAGTATTCTTGCCTGGAAAATTCCATGGAGAAGCCTGGCAGGTCTCAAGAGTCAGACACAACTGAGCATGCCTGCCTGTGTGATATGTATATTATGTTTTGATATGATATAAATAAAAAATACTTTTTTATTTATAAGGAAGTCATCAGGATTGAGCCAGTGTTCCATTGCCTAGCAGTATCTTAGCGAAGAGCAGAGTTTTATAAGGAAGTTTCTTCTTTAAAGTAGGATAGTTATAGCAGAAACCTCGAATGAAAGTTAAGTGAACAGTAGTTTGCTAACCACTTAACTGGATGATATAAATCTCTCACTGAGTGTTATTTACCACTTGAAATGGCAAATGCAAGAGAAAGAAAATAGCTTTTCACTATCCTAAGTGGTCAAGTGCCTTAACATAACCCAGGGCAGCCAGTTTTCTCATAGCTGGGGCAGTAAAAGCCAGTATGATAGAAGACACATCCTTCAATCATTTAAACTGGAGTTTGACTGTTAAACCTAACAGATTCTCCTAACAGATTAAACCTAACAGATTCTCATCCCTTACACTGTCTCTCTCTCTTATGTGCCTCTGTGACTTTGTTTATCTCGTAATCTCCTCTAGCTGACTCTGTTTCCCCTGATTTCGTTGAGTCTCCATCCCTCTGATTTCTTTCCTACCTCTCAGGTCATGTGTCATGTAACTGTTGCCAGGCAGTAAACCACCTCGAAACTCAATGGCTGAAACAAAACTGATTAGGATTTCTCGTGATTCTGCCAAGTTCCTGTTCGGGTTTGACTGTGCTCACTTGCAGAGGTTTGGCTGTGCCTGGAGCCAGATGCAAGGTGGAGTCCCTCACATATTTTCCAGCTGATGTGAACTGCCCGCTGAGGTGTGTTGGTGCTTCTTGACAGGGGCTCTCATTCTCACTTGGGCTAACAGCTTCCTTACATGGTGGACATAGGGCACTGCTTTAAAAGGACGGAAACAGAAGCTGACAAGACTCTCGAGCTTGTCCGATGTTACTTCTGCCACATTCTTTTGGTCAAAAGAAGTCCCAAAGACAACTCAGATTTAATGAAGAGAGAAACAAGCTCTACCGCTTGATGAGAGACATTACAAAGAATTGTGGCAAAGGATTTTATTTACCACCGTCCACCATCTGGTCACAGTTGTTTTCATTCCTCTAAAATGCAAGGTACACCCCCTTTTCACCTGAGACTATCAAAATTCTCAGGCAGTTAGGTCATCAGGCTTAAAGTTACTATCTCATGATCTGCATCTAGTTCAAATGTAGATGAGGTATCTCAGGGACAAGGGTTCAGGTGCAGGGACTCTTTTTTTGGCTTCCTGGGTGGCTCAGGGTTTAAAGAATCTGCCTGCAATGCAGGAGACACAGGAGATGTCTATTTGGTACCTAGGTAGGGAAGATTCCCTGGAGAAGGAAAATGGCAACCCATTTCAGTATTCTTGCCTGGGAAATCCCATGGACATAGAAGTCTGGCGGGCTGCATTCCATGGGGTCACCAAAGTCGGACATGACTGAGTGACCAAGCACTCACACACACACTCTTTTTTATTTGTATTCTTTTTTACATATATGCTTTGAGCTCTTATTTTTAAATGAGCTATTTTTCCCCTGGAGGCAATTTGTCAAATTCTTTCCTATGCATTTCAAAGTCATTTAGTGCTATTTTTTAATTATAGACTTTTTTTTTAGGAGAAAAAATAAACCTTAAAATATAAAAATAAATTTATAACCTTCTTATTGAAGTGAAGTGAAGGTCCCTCAGTCATGTCCAACTCTTTGTGACCCCATGGACTATACAGTCCATGGAATTCTACAGGCCAGAATACTGGAGTGAGTAGCCATTCCCTTCTCCAGGGGATCTTCCCAACCCAGGGATCAAACCCAGGTCTCTAGCATTGTAAAAATAAAATGGCAGTCTCATCTGATCAGATTAAAATTACAGAACTTGACATCTTAAACAGAATTGTGCTTTGTATCTTCCACATAATACCCCCTCCACAAACACAAAATTATTTCCTATGATAGGATTAGAGTGTTTATTTTTAAAAATTGTAAATGTTGAAGTGCTTTTGTCTCTAACTTGAATATCATTATTCCTTTCTTTTTTCTGTGAATTTAGAAAGTACTCAGTCCTACAGAATCTCTCAATTTATCTGAATGAATTATTTAAGATTTCAAAACATGGAAAACATAACCCTCATATTGAAAGATATTTCAATTTGTAGATATAATAAAAATTTTAATCATTCAGATAATTTCCCCCCAAAATGAAACCCTTTCTTCCCTCCCCTGACATACACATTTCTTCAAGGTCTTACTCTACACTAGTGCATGCTTTCCACAGAGTGATTTGTGAAAAATGGTTTTCCTTAAGATAATGACTTCATATAATCCTTATTTTATGTTACTTGTCGCAAAGAACCTGATTTCAGATTGAAATCAAAATTTATGGTTTCTAGGTGTGGCTACTCTCAAGTCAGAGGAATTTGAACGAAAAAGACAAGGTACCTTCTCCGCACATACAACATACAATGATGTAACAGGGAGCAGAAAATCAGAATAGACTCAAAGATGAGAAAAATAGGAAGCGTTCAGCAGTCTGTGGTGTACACCAGTTCTGAAACCCAGCCTGTCTCCCCTATATCAGGGGAGGGAAAATTCCCTGATCTAAGCCAGTTTTTGTTCCTTGAGAGTGGTTCCCTAGTCCATTTTACTCCTTGGCTCTTTGTTCTTCACTTCTGAACTTCTGGATTTTCCATAAGATGTCTCGCCTTTTCTGTAAGAAATGCACGTTTATAGCTGAGGAACTTCCTTAGTCTGCCTCCTCCTCATGTAAACCAGAGAGCCTGGAATTCTTTTATTCATTTTGAAATTTTTCAATTTCTCAAAGACCAAGGTGACGGTGTTTTTATCAATACAGCCCTGTTAGGAGGGAGGAGGGTTCAGGATGGGGAACACATGTATACCTATGGTGGATTCATTTTGATATTTGGCAAAACTAATACAATTATGTAAAGTTTAAAAATAAAATAAAATTTAAAAAAACAAACAAACAAAAAAAAAAACGTGAGTTTCTAAGAATCTCATTGGAGGTCACTCTCTGGTACCAAAACCATATCCATAATGTGGATAATTTGTTTTTGGAAAAAACCTCTCTTTATTTTGGGCCATATATGAGGCTGCTGTGGAAACTGCCTTTAAGAATTTTAGAGGCCCTTTAAAAGACAGCTGCTGCTAAGTTGCTTCAGTCGTGTCCGACTCTGTGCGGCCCCATGGACTGCAGCCCACCAGGCTCCCCCGTCCCTGGGATTCTCCAGGCAAGAACACTGGAGTGGGTTGCCATTTCCTCCTCTAATGCATGAAAGTGAAAAGTGAAAGTGAAGTCGCTCAGTCGTGCCCGACTCTTCACGACCCCATGGTCTGCAGCCTACCAGGCTCCTCTGTCCATGGGATTTTCCAGGGAAGAGTACTGGAGTGAGTTGCCATTGCCTTCTCTTTAAAAGACAGAGAGTCTTCTAAATACCACTAAATTTTTCTGAGGTCTTATCAAAGAACTTTTAGCTGCATCCTTGAATTGATTTTTATCTTAGGCCATTTATGACTCTGAAAATCTTTCTCTCTTCTTCTAACTAGAAGAAAGAAACTATTTTATTTTCTATTTCAGCACATCATGGCATCATCATAATTCCAACTGCACATTGAGTTATTCTTTTTGTAGTTTATTTCTCTCTATATAGCATATGATTCTCAGTGGAAAGAAGTTAAATTGACATTATTTAACATCTTTCCTGGAAACATCTGGATTCATAGTTTCATTTAATATTTTCTATCTTGCAAGTTTCTATAAGCAACAATTCTGCCAATTTTTCCAAAATATGTAATGTGAGACTCTGACTCCATCCTCTGTTAACAATCTTCTCACCTACTTTTCAGCCTTTACTACATTTTGGCCACGCTACCTGTTTTTGTTGTTGTTGTTGTTGTTATTGTTCAGTCGCTAAGTTGTATCTGACTCTTTGCGACCCCTACAGTATCTGATGCTGTTAATAACAGACTCCTCTGTCCTCCCCCAACTCCTGGAGTTTGCTCAAGTTCATGTCCATTGAGGTAATATTTTAGGTTTATGTTTCAGAAGACCCCATTTCTAGGTACTGAGTTCTGTACCAGATCTGTATGCTGCATAGCAAACCACCCTTAAACTTAACAAATTTTTTTCCTCAATTCTATTGGTTGGCTGGGCCTCTTTGGTTCTCTTTGGTTCCTCCTCGGCTCACTGGTCAGGTATAGTGCACTGGAGGGCTGTTGTGGATGGTGTCTAAATTGGCCTCAATAATATCAGAGAAGGAACCTTGTTTTTCCTCCCTGTGTGTTCTCATCACCAGTGGACTAGACTGGCTTAGTCTCAAGGTGATCCCAGAGCAGTGTTCCAAAAGGGCAAAACAAGTAAAAGACCTTGTAATGCCTGGATTCTGGGGCAGCCATAAGGTTACTTCTACCACTTTCTTTGGGTCAAAGCCAGACACTGGGCTAGCTATATTCAAGGGATACTGGACTCAGTTATACTTTTTGATGGGAGGTACTTGTCAGAATTTGTCTACCACAGGCTACTTCTGTTTCCAATATGCTATATTCCTTCTGTGCTTCTTCCTTAAATGTTAAGATTCCCCGTCAACCTTCTGTTTTTGAGTTCTACCTGACAGCTCCAGCTAAAGCCTACTGGCATTTCCAAATTAGTATATACCAAAGTGAAATTCATCATCTTCCCTCCAAAATTGTTTTTTCCTCCTGGTTTCCTTCTCTCACTCATAGCACCAAGATTTACTCAGTCCTGTTGATAGAGTCAAAACTGTGAGGAGACATAAAGGAGGCAAAGAAGTCACTCCATGAGAATTTGGGCAGATAATGTTCTAGGCAGTTGTTCTTCAATTGCTCAGTCATGTCTTACTCTGAAATACCCTGGACTGCAGCATGCAAGGCTTTCCTGTCCTTCACTATCTCCTGGAGTTTGCTCAAACTCATGTCTATAGAGTTGATGATGTCATCCAGCTGTCTCATCCTCTGTTGCCCCCTTCTCCTCCTGCCTTCAGTCGTTCCCAGCATTAGGGTTTTTTCCAATGAGTCGGCTTTCATATCAGGTGAACAAAGTATTGGAGCTTCAGCTTCAGCATCAGTCCTTCCATTGAAAATTCAGGATTGATTTTCTTTAGGATTGACTGGTTTGATCTCCTTGCAGTCCAAGGACTCTCAATAGTCTTCTCCAGCACCACATTTTGAAACACATTTCTTTGGTACTCAGCCTTCTTTATGCTCCAACTCACATCCATACATGATTACTGGAAAAACCATAGCTTTGACTAGATGGACCTTTGTCAACAAAGGGATGTCTGTGCTTTTTAATATGCTGTCTAGGTTTGCTGTAGCTTTTCTTCCAAGGAGCAAGCATCTTTTAATTTCATGTCTACAGTCACCATCCACAGTCATTTTAGAGCCCAAGAAAATAATATGTCACTATTTCCACTTTTGACCCCATCTATTTGTAATGAAAGATGGAATCAGATGCTATGATCTTAGTTTTTTGAATGTTGAGTTTTAAGCCAGCTTTTTCACTCCTCTTCCTTTCATTAAGAGGCTCTTTAGTTCCTCTTCACTTTCTGCCTTTAAGGTGGTACCATCTGCATATCTGAGGAGGTCGATATTTCTCCTGGAATCTTGATTCCAACTTGTGCTTCATCCAGTGTGGCATTTCACCTGATGTACTCTGCATACAAGTTAAACAAGCAGATGACGATATAGCTTTGATATATTCCTTTCCCAATTTTGAGCCAGTCCATTTTTCCATGTCTGATTATAACTGTTGCTTCTTGACCTGCATACCATTTTCTCAGGAGGCAGGTAAAGTGGTCTGGTATTCCTGTCTCTAAGAATTTTCCAGTTTGTTGTGATCCACACAGTCAAAGGCTTTGGCATAATCAATAAAACAGAAGCAGATGTTTTCCTTGAATTTTCTTGCTTTTACTATGATCCAAACGGATGTTGGCAATTTGAGCTCTGGTTCCTCTGCCTTTTCTAAGTCCAGCTTGTATATCTGGAAGCTCTCAGTTTGTGTTCTATAGAACACTATAGCTTGAAGCATTTAAGCGTTAACTTGCTAGCATGTGAGATGAGTGTGATTGTGTGGTAGTTTGAGCATTCTTTGGCATTGCCTTTCTTTGGGATTGGAATGAAAACTGACCTTTTCCAGTCCTGTGGCCACTGCTGAGTTTTCCAAATTTGCTGGAATATTGCATGCAGCACTTTCACAGCATCATCTTTTAGGATCTCAAATAGCTCAGCTGGAATTCCATCACCTCCACTAGCTTTGTTCATAATGATGCTTCCTAAGGCCCACTTGACTTCACATTCCAGGATGTCTGGCTCTAGATGAGTGATCACACCATCATGGTTATCTGGGTCATTATGACATTTTCTGTACAATTCTGTTATTCTTGCCACCTCTTCTTAATCTCTTCTGCTTCTGTTAGGTCCATACCATTTCTGTCCTTTATTATATACATCTTTGCATGAAATGTTCGCTTGGTATCTCTAATTTTCTTGAAGAGATCTCTGCTGCTGCTGCTGCTGCTAAGTCGCTTCAGTCGTGTCCGACTCTGTGCGACCCCATAGACGGCAGCCCACCAGGCTCCCCCGTCCCTGGGATTCTCCAGGCAAGAACATTGGAGTGGGTTGCCATTTCCTTCTCCAATGCGTGAAAGTGAAAAGTGAAAGTGAAGTCGCTCAGTCGTGTCCAACTCTTCGTGACCCCATGGACTGCAGCCCACCAGGCTCCTCCATCCATGGGATTTTCCAGGCAAGAGTACTGGAGTGGGGTGCCATCACCTTCTCCGGAAGAGATCTCTAGTCTTTCCCATTCTGTTGTTTTCCTCTCTTTCTCTGCATTATTCACTTAAGGCTTTCTTTTCTTTCCTTGCTATTCTTTGGAACTCTTCTTTCAGATGGGTATATCGTTCCTTTTCTCCTTTGCTTTTCACTTCTCTTCTTTTCTCAGATATTTGCAAGCCCTCCTCACACAACCCTTCTGCCTTGTGGCATTTCTCTTTTGGGGGGATAGCTTTGGTCACCACCTCCTGTGCAGTGTTATAAACCCCCATCCATAGTTCTTCAGGCACTCTCTCTATCAGATCTAATATCTTGAATCTATTTCTCACTTCCACTGTATAATCATAAGGGATTTGATTTAGGTCATACCTGAAGGGCCAAGTGGTTTCCCCTACTTGCTTCAATTTAAACCTGAGTTTTTCAACAAGGAGCTCATGATGAGAACCATACTTAGTTCCTGGTCTTGTTTTTGCTGACAGTGTAGAACTTCATCTTTGGCTGCAAAAAATATAATCATTTTGATTTTGACCATCTGGTGATGTCCATATGTACAGTCTTCTCTTGTGTTATTGGAAGAGGGTGTTTTCTATGACCAGTTTGTTCTCTTAAGAAAACTGCTAAAAAGGAACATCAAATGCAAGACCTAGAGGTGGGAACTGCTTTGAATATGAGGCACAACACAGTGGCCAGTGTGGTTGGAGTAGAGCATTTTAGGGGCTGAATAATGAGGGATGAGCTGAGAGAGGTTATGGAGTAGGAAGGCAAAACAGAGGCGTTGATCTTCACTCTAAGACGAAATCTGTTGGCAGGTTTGAGTAGACAAGTAACTGGAACTTTGACTTTTGTTTTTAAAGAATCATTATTGTTGCTTTGTTGAGAATGAACTTCGAAAGCATGAATAAGAAGCAGTGAAGAGGCTATGGCAGTAATTCAGGTGAGAGAGAGTGGTGTGGCTTAGATAAGGGTGGCAACAATGGAAAGGGTGGTGCTAGTTTAAAGGAGACAGACTGATTGGGAATCACTGAGGCAGTTAATAGAGACGGTGGGGTCCTGTGAGCAGATTCTCCTTATTTGGGGATCACAGGGATCTCCAGACATCCTCTCTTGATTGTGTGATTTAGCTACTTAAAAATCTCTTGATGGCTTTCTGTTGCCTCCTGCATAGTGTTTGGAGCTATTTAGGAATCACAGTATGTCTTCCCTGATCTCATCTGCCCTTTTTATCACTCATCTTTCTGTCCTTCTGTTTTTTGCATCATGGTACACTTTAGAGAATTTGGTTGTTTCCAGTTTACCCATAATCCCCTCTATACTGCTTGTCACTCTGGGGGTAGGGATCATGTCTGATTTATTTTAGTGTGCTTATTTCCTAGCACTGTGCTCCATATAACAGGTTGTCGATAAGATTCATCACTAATTTCTTTCTTTTATTCCTGAACCTTTCATCTTTTCAGGAAATGACTCTCAATTTCTCCTTAAGTAAACTTTTGTTACTGCTCTGGCTGCAAATTCGAACTTTGCCTACTAGAGGTCAGATTAGACAGGACAGCAAATTGCACACTCTATTAGCATCTCAATGTGCCTTCCAATTCTGTACTCTCACGTGCCAGTAACACCAGAAAACAGCCACTCTATTTGCATAAAAAGGAAAAAAGTAAACAATGTTTATAAAAACCTACAATCTGAAGGATTTGTCTCACAGCATTTTTTCATTAATCTGATTTTTGCTGAGATTCAGTTTTCTGCAACCCAGTCATTGAAGCACTAAGTATGGGCTCAAATGCTAACTTTACCATTTACTTTGGCAAGTTTATTAAATCCTCTATGACTAAGTTTCCTCATCTATGAAATAAGGATAGTGCCGTTACCTACTCATAATATTGTCATGGAGTGTAAATAAGTTAAAATATGTTAAGTGGTAAGAATTGTGCCTTACACATAGCAAATACTGTTTAAATATTTGTTGTTACTTTCATTCATCTGATGTCAATTCAAAATATAGTGAAAAAGGGAACTAAGCACAAAAGCCATTCTTTTTTGTTTGTTTGGCTAAAGATAATAATTTTATTAATTACCCATATTGATCAAATTATTTACAGCCTATCATTTATTTTTTATAACACTGTCATAAAATAACTATTATGTGTATATTTTTGTATATATTCAAAACCATATGTATATACATATATCCTTAAAAAATGAATGCCTGCTTTTCTATTCTATTAGCTATCAGAAAATAATAAGTACATAATAGTAACATTCCATCATAGAAAATCCTTTCTCTGTTACACAAGGAAGTAGATCTCTGAATTGACATTTCTTTTTTTCCACTGAACACATCCTATTGATTCAAATTAGTATTGAGCTAATAAAGTCTTCATTTATTAAATGAAGAGAACTAAGATCATTTGAATCAACTGATTTGAATTTAACCAAATTTTGAAAATTAGTTCTCATAACATTTTGCTATTAGTTTAAAATTAGATTATGAGTACATTTTTTATTCATATGATGTAAAGATTGTACTCTGGCATGCACAGAAAATTTTTGTTTTCTTTCTTTCCTTGGCAAGATAATGTTAGTGGCTATAGTCAGAAATTGGACTTCACTTGACTTAGATCAGGGAGTTTTTTGTGGAATGGCAATTAAATATCTGAGAAACTAAATCTGTAGTAATCTTTGAACTGTTAAGACTACTAGTCTCCCACAATACTCCTCAAAAATCCATATTAGGAGGTAAGAGTAGATGCTGCTTAGCTGTGATCCTCAATCTAAGATTTCTTATTTCAGTAGCACCTGGTATTGAAATGGGGAATGAGGTATGATAAGCTGTAAGATTAATACAGGGCATTTTCTTGGTTTTGAGTTTTACAAGTAAGCTAAAAGGGGATAAAGAATTTAAGTAAATTAGCTATTAAAAAATTTTAATCTTTGATCTTATATCTTAAAGTCTTAAATCCTTAATTAAAAGAATTTGTAAATTGATACGAAATTTTTAGATACCTGTTTATCATATGTTACTTGCCTACTCAACATTCATTCATTCCCTCTCTCATCGACTATACCTCTGACTTTTCTTTGAGGAATTTATCCATCCCCCAAACCTATTCCCAAAGCTTGCCGGGATTGTACTTGCCAAAGCTGTATTCCATCTACCTGCCCATAGTGATTGCTTTAAGGATAAGCATATGACCCAGTTTGGGCTAGAAGGAGAGAATACACCCAAGAACTTGTGTGGAAATAACCAAAAAGACACTGTAACTACCTAGTCTCTACATAATGTTCATAATATAAAAGACCGAGACAGAGGTATTTGTTGGTACCATTTGAGCCATTGAATATATCCTGACCTGAAGTCATTATTTAAATCAGTAAAGTGTTTTCTTATTTCTGTCCCAGAATGGATCTAACTGATACAAAAAGAGACTAGAAAGTTAGTTCCCACTTTGAATGAGTGACTGTCTGGGCTCATACTCCCATGTGTATTCAATAATCGCCTCTAAGCAATTATTCAATCTCTGTTTTTCTTAAGAATATGTCTATGGAACATTTTCAAAACCTTTTGATTATTTAAAGAAGGGTCAGATGTGGCTTTTTTGAATCAACTAATTTTGCTAGAAGATTTCTCAGTAGAAGAAATGCAAGGTGACAATTCGATGGAAGAAGAAGGACTTGTTTTATACCTTTAAAGCATTTGATGTTAGATTAAGAAAACATTCGTTGTCCTTACCAAAGCAGAAGTAGGCCAACAGAAATGGAGTAGTGTCTAAAGTGCCTCAAGGCATCTGTTTTTTCTTTCCCACTATTGTTACAAGATGCTTTTTATCCTTCCTGTCCTTTTCTACTCTTTTGTCATTGAACCATTCCATTGCTGGACATCATTGTAGAGATCACAGAAATATGACATGATGTCACAGAATTTCTTCCTAATATTTTTCATATTAAGATTCCAAAACGTTAGCTTTGATTCAGAGCTATATCAGAAGTTTTAAATAAGAAAAGTATACAGTGACCCTTCTGAGTATTTAGTTTGGGCTTTTCTAGGCTGCACAACACAGAAAATGGCCATGTGCCATGAGAGAGCTAGAACCCTGCAGAGAAGTTCTGATCACATCAACATTTAGAATTGGTTTGAACATTGGTTAGATCACTAAGAGTCTGCTACTTAGACTCACTCATTCATCCATTCCACAGCATGTATTTAATGATATATTTCAGGCATTTTGTATTAGGTTGGTACAAAAGTCATGGCGTTTTTGCATTGTTGAGCTTTGCCATTTGATATTGGAATACATTCTTAAGTAAATGTGGTTATGTTATACATCATTTTAATGCACACTTCTTATTTTACATTTTTTGCTAAAGAGTTATTACTTGCTGTTTATTTTATATTTTAGACTATAGAAATGATGTTAGACAAAAAAGCCAATTTGAGTGTTTTTTTATTTGAGTTCAAAATGGGTTTTAAAGCAGCAGAGACAACTCACAAGATCAACGATGCATTTGGCCCAGGAACTGCTAATGAACATCCAGTACAGTGTGTTTCAGGAAGTTTTGCAAAGGAGACCAGAGCCTTGAAGATGAGGAAAGTAGTGGCCAACCATCAGAAGTCCACAGTGACCAACTGAGAGCAATCATCAAAGCTGATCCTCTTAAAACTACATGATAAGTTGCCGAAGAACTCAATGTCAGTCATTCTATGGTCATTCGACATTTGAAGCAAGATGGAAAGGTGAAGAAGCTCCACAAGTGGGTGCCCCATACCTGTGGCGGATTCATGTTGATATATGTCAAAACCAATACAATATTGTAAAGTTAAAAAATAAGAAAATAAAAAGAAATCATTGTTTTGAAGTGTCATCTTCTCTTATACTGAGCAGTAGCAAACCATTTCTCATTCAGGTTCTGATGTGCGAGGGAAAGTCAATTTTATATGACAATGAGCGATGACCAGCTCAGTGGTTGGACCAAGAAGAAGCTCTAAAGCACTTTCCAAAGCCAGAATTGCACCAGAGAAAGTCACGGTCACTGTTTGGTGGTCTGCCAGTCTGATCCACTATAGTTTTCTGAACCCCTGTGAAACCATTACATCTGAGAAGTATGCTCAGCAAATCAGTGAGATGCAGTGAAAACTGCAGCACCTGCAGTCAGCATTTTTGGTCATCAGGAAGGGCCCAATTCTTCTCCATGACAGTGGAAAACTGCACATTGCACAACCAGTGAATGCTTCAAAAGTTGAACAGATTTGGCTACGAATTTTTGCCTCATCTGCCATATTCACCTGACTTCTCACTACCACTTCTTCAAGCATCTTGACAACTTTTTACAGGGAAAATCCTTCTACAACCAGCAGAAGGCAGGAGATGCTTTCCAAGAGTTCGTGGAATCCTGTAACCTGGATTTTTATGCTACAGGAATAAACTCACTTATTTCCTGTTGGCAAAAATGTATTGATTGTAATGGTTCAGATTTTGATTAATAAATATGTGTTTGAGCCTAGTTACAATGATTTAAAATTCACAGTTCAAAACTGCAATTACTTTTGTACCAACCTGATAGCATGTAACCCAGATCTGACTGCTTATTGCTCAGAAGCCATTAAAGAGGCCAGGCTGGTGGAAAGGAAAGTTTGCTTTATTTTGGATGTTGGCGACGGGGGCCGAGGGTATACCTGTCCAAAGGCCACCTCCCCCCACTGAGAGTCAGTGGGCAATAGCTTTTATAGTCTGAGGGAGGGTGGCTACATGCAGAAACAGCACAGTCAGCTCTGACAGTCATCTTGAAATCGGTCCTCAGTGGTCGGACCAGCATCATCTTGGTTGTTTAAATCTTTAGGTCCAGAGGTGGTTGTTTCCATTTCTTGAGACCAGTCCTCAGAATTCTGGCTGCTATATCATGGCTACAGTCTGGTCATCATGTAGTTAACTTCTTCCACCTACTAGGGTTTCGATATCTACCAGACAGCTCACAGAATATGGTTCAGAATATTACCGATAGACCTTGAGAAGGAACTAAAGGTCTTTGGCTCTGCTTAATGACTAACCCATTATTATTTGGTTTCCTTTAGCTATTTTCCTTTGTTTCTTCATGTTCTCACTTCCTCTGATTAAACTTACTCTTTGGCTACACTTTTTCCACAGCTAAAAAGCAGGCTGAAATTGTTGGCAAGGATGTAGAGAGAAGAGGACCCTTGTACACTGTTGGTGGAATTGTAAATTGTTTCAGCCACTGTTGAAAAGTGTATGGAAGTTCCTCAAAAAATTAAAGATAGAGCTACCATATAAACTAGCAACCCCACTCCTGGGTATATGTCTGGAAAAAACACTGTTTCAAAAATATATATGCATCCCAGTGTTCATAGGAGCATTATTTACAATTGCCAAGATATGGAAGCAAACTAATTGTCCATCATCTATTGAATGGATAAAGAAACTGTGGTATATACACAGGCAAACACACCCACAGTGGAATACTAAGTCAGCCATAAAAATGAAAAAAATTTTGCCATTTGCAAAATGTTTGAACTTGGAGGACATTATACTAAGTGAAATGTCAGAGAAAGACAGATGCTATATGATATCACTTATATGTGGAATATAACAAGTACAGTGAACTAATGAATATAGCAAAAAAAAAAAAACAGACTCACAGATACAGAAAACAAAGTAGTAGTTACCTGTGGGAAGGGGGTGGAAGGAGCAACATAGGGTTGGAGGAATGGGAGGTAACTGCTATTGAGCATAGGGCAGGTTCAAGGATGTGTTGTCCAACACCAGAAGTATAGTTAGTATTTTATATTAACTATAAATAAATGGGAAGGAACCTTTAAAACTGTATAAAAATATTCTAAAATAAAAAATTTTTTAAGTATTCTGCTATGGAGGTGGTATAATCAGATAATGTAGAAATAGAACTCCAACTACAGCAGGGAGGAAAGGAGGTTGAAACAGATGCTCTTATTCTTCTTTAAACTAAACGAAGTATATTTGTCTTTAAAACCAAATTTGACCTAGGAATAATCCTGAGGATTTTATTGTAGTGGAATTTGGGTTTCATCAGTATTGCCATTGCTCTTGTTCCCCTCACATGTTAAATTTAGAAAGTGAGGGAGTCCATATGTTTTAGAATTTTTATTTTATATATTTCATCAATCCTGAAAGATTTTTATAGGTTGTCATAATGCTAATGGAATATTCCAAATTAGTATGATATAGCAAGTAAATAAAGAAAGAAGTTATACTGAACACTTTATTTTTTAGTTATTTTAAAGAGCCTCTGATAATGTAACTATAAGGATGTCTTTCATAATTACTGGAGAAGATCATATCCAAATGTTACATATACATACTTCTGACCTCTACATAAAAGTATAAAATATTGATAGGTTATTATAATATCGATGAGAGTTGTAATTTTTAAATATCGTGTTTTAATATGCTAGGAATACTTGGAAAAAAGTTGTAGTAATTGTATTAATTCCTTTACTCAGAAGTAGTAGGGTTGTTTAAGTTTTGTATTCCTGGAATTGATCTAATCATTTAGATTGTGACAATGATTAAATTGTGATTAAAATGTTGATTGTTCTTATGTGTTTAATTTAAAATTTTATTTTCTTCTATTTTCAATTTAGTATGAAGAATATTATATTATGTATTTTAGGGTACTTTAATGCATTCATTAATAATGCAGTTTCTTAGCAGGGTGGAGTTAAATTAAATAATAACTTAATGCTGTTTAGATGGACTGTACTCAGGGATGGTTGATGGATTACAGTCAGGGGAAAACACCACACCAGAGTTGCATTTGAGTCATAAAAGAATCCTTTACCTTTGTTCACAAAGTCAAATCCTCTTCTCATAATTTGATAAAAGCATTTCAAAGCGGATTTACTAAAGGCTTAAAATGTAGCTTTGGTCAATAAAAAGGTTAGTATTAAATGTGAAAAACATGATAATATGTATGAAGAATGTGCCTTTCATCCCCAGAAAAAAGGAAGTGGTTATCTCTTTGTAAAATTAATAAAAGCAAGACTGGTTCCCTACTGTTTCTTTTTAAAGATACCATAATTATTTAGTCAAATTCAGAGGAAAAAAATATTTGTTGAACTTTTCTTTTCTTTCTTTTTTTTTTTTTTAGGGTGCCAAATCTAAACATTTTATTATGACAGTGAAACCTATAGTTGATATCTTAGTATATTACAAATGAAATTTATGGCAGAGTCTTAAGGCACAAAGACATAATGCACACACACACACGTACATATATACACATACACACATATGTAATACATATACATATAAATGATGAATATATTATATACACGTCTTAAAATGTCTAAGCTACTAGCTTTAATAAACATTTGAATGATCACTTTATTTTACATATTAATTATTAATCTCTATTGTTCCTAATGATAACTACATTGCGAAAATAAAGAACTACTTTTTGATGAGATATTTAAATTAACATGAGTGAAGAACAGAACAAGGGAATTGAACTTTTCTTTTATGAAATTGTACTTCATGTGGGTTTGGGGATACAAATTAACCATACCTTCTGAATTAAGTATATCTTGATTTCTTAACAACTTCACTCTTTCTCATAGAAGAATGGCAGTAATTCAACTGAAGCGTAATGGTCCATATTATTCTAATTTGACTGCCCACATGCATAAGAGGAGGAAAATAGAGCTCTGGGGCCATTCAGAGTACCTAGGAGAGCTCAGATGTGTGCTGCGCTTCTGCCTGGCTAGGCACATATGACGTACAAAGATTGAAAATGTTTTTACAACCAAATCACCACTGTACTTATATAAAATATTTATTTGTCTTTTAAAGTTTCTACATCCATAAAAAGATTGCTCATCTGAAGCAACTTAGTTTCAATTTCAGTTTTACTGAAACACTCAAAAGTATTACTCTAAATGAGTGGGGTTTGTGCTTTCTGTAAAATGGTACAAGCCTTAAACCTGCTCGAGCTGAACCAGTCAAGCAGGTCATGAGCCCTGTTGTATCAGGAATGGATCACATGGCACAAACCTTCGGAGCTTCATGCCATTCTGGGCAGTTGTGCAGGAAGACTGTCGTTCATCTAGAATGTAGGATACCTTCATTTGGAATGTGCCCTCTGAAGTTCTCCACTACACTGACTTTCCGCCCTTCTTAGAGCTAGATTCTGAGTGCCATCACAGAACCAGGATCCAGTTAATATTTAAAAAAATACAGGGAGTTACCAAACATATGACAATACTGCAACAGCAACAAAAGTGAAAATCAGTGAAACAATAGCACAGTCAATAAAAAGAGCACCCATACCATGAAGTAGAAGCTCTTACACAAAAGGGGAAGAGTCATAAATTATTCTGATCTTTAATGTAAACAGTATATATTATAATCTTCAAGTATGTTCATTTGTGGCCTTCCCAGATGCCTCAGTGGTAAAGAATCTGCCTGCCAAGCAGGAGCCTGGTCTATAGAGTCACAAAGAGTCAGACACCACTTTGTAACGAAACAACAAGAACAGTGTTCATCTATACAACCTCTAGTAAGCTACTCTGAGGAATAAAACCCAAAATGTGGATTCTTAAAGAAAAAAATTGTCTACAGCCTATACTAAAGGGAGTAAGAATAAAGTATGCAATAAAGAAGATCTAAAAGGAACTGCAAGAAACAGAATAAAAAGAATGTCTTTTTGTCAGGAAGCATATTAGTTTTAATAATTACTGTGATGGAGGGCTATACAATATATTCCAGTCTATTGATCTCCCTGTCATTCTTTTCTAAACTTTCAATTATTCACTGCTGAGTCATTTTTCAAAGTTATAAATTCACTTTTTTTGTAATTTTTTTTTGAATGGGAATATACAAATTGCTTTTTCTTTTTTATCAGAAATGGTTGGTTGATTTTGTCAAATAACTTTCCTATATATGTTGAAATACTCCTGTGATTTTTATTTCTTAGTGTGGTGATGGGATAGAGTTAATTAATTGATTTTTGAATGTTAAACCAGATCTATCTGGGATAAATCCCACTTGGTCATAATGCATACTTCCTTTTATACATTGTTGGATTTGGTTTATTATTATTTTGCTGAGAATTTTTGCATCTGTATTCCTGAAAGATATTGGTCTGTATTTTTCTTTTCTTGTAATGTTTTTGCCTGGCTTTGTTACTAGGGTAATATTGACCTCATGTTTAGGAAGTTAGAAAGCATTCTCTCTGCTTCTACCTTCTGTAAGAGATCACAAAGAATTGGTATAATTTCTTCCTTAAATGTTTGATAGAATTCCCTGGGGTACCCATCAGGACCTTACACTTTCTGTTTTTAAAGGTTTTTAAATATTGATTCATTTCTGTAATAGATATAGGCCTAATCAGATTGTCTATTTCTTCTTATGTGACTTTTGGCAAATTGCGTCTTTCAGGGAGCTGCTTCCTATTTTTGTTATTTTTTTCAGGGGTTGTGGATATACAGACACAGGATCAAGAAAGAAGATAGATCAGTGAAATGACAGAAGAATCATTATGTAGAAAGACAGAGAATAGTAAATGTCCACATGACTTAAGAGTATGTTTATTTGGAGGATACACATAATTTACAAAGGAAAACCTCTCTTTATATATTATGTGTATATATTTTAAAGCATTGTTATTATTAATCCCTTTAAAATTTTTAAAGAATATAGCAGTTTGTTTATAAGCAGTGTGTGGCTAGATAAAGACATGGTCAGAGGAGTATCTGAATACAGGGTTGGAACTGACTCTTCAGTTCACCTTCCTCTGCTCTAGAGTCAAGCTCATCTCCTCCTTCTGCTCAGAAGGTTGGCCCTTATACCAGCGGCACAGCATCTCCCAGGATCTTGTTAGAAAGGCAGTATCTTGAGTCCCAGTCCAGACCTTGTGAATCTAAATCGGCATTTTTTTTTAATTGAGGTATAGTTTTTAAATTTTTTAATTGAAATATAGTTGATTTGCAAAGTTATATTAGTTTAGGTATACAGCATAGTGATTCAGTTATACGTATATATATATATATATTCTTTTTCAGATTCTTTTCCATATGCTTTATTATAAGATATTGAATATAGTTCCCTGTGCTGTATAGTAGGTCCTTGCTGTTTATCTATTCTATATATAGTAATGTGTATATTTTAATCCCAAACTCTTAATTTATCCCTCCCTTCCTTAGCCCTTTGGTAACCATAAGTTTGTTTTCTATGTCCCTGAGTCTAAATCTGTTTGGTAAATAAGTTCATTTGTATAAATATTTTAGATTCCACATATAAATGATATCATTTGATATTTGTCATTCTCTGGCTTTCTTACTATGATAATCTCTAGGTTCATCCATGTTACTGCAAATGGCATTATTTATTTCTTTTTTGTAATTGAGTAATATTCCATTGTGTATGTAAGCCACATATTCTTTATCCATTTATCTGTCTATGGATACCTAGGGTGCATGTCTTGGCTATTGTAAACAGTGCTGCTATGAATATTGGGGTGCATGTATATTTTGAATTATGGTTTTCTCTGGATACCTGCCCAGGCGTGGGATTGGAAGATCATATGGTAGCTCTATTTTTAGTTTTTTAAGGAACCTCCATATAGATCTCCATATGGCTGCACCAATTTATATTCCCACCAACAGAGTAGGAAGGTGGATTATGCAAATCTTAAATGAATTTAGACAAAACTGACATTTTACTGTATATAATATCTCCATCTAGGAGCTTGGTGTATTTTTCCATTATATGTCAAGTTTTCCTTTATTTTTCTCAGTAGAGATTAGAAAATTACTTTTTATGTTGAAGAAAAATACTCTTAGAGAAAGAGATGGAGTGATGCGATTACTGCTGTTATTTTCATTTTCTAATGCCTGTAACTCTCATTTGGTAATTATTTTCTAAAAGCAAAAGTCAAATTAGCCATGTTCTTAGAGGGATCAGAAAGCTCAGCTTTTACTTATGATTCTGTTTCTGAGTAGTGTTTGTACAATCCATTGAGCTATCTGAAACTTCCATTCAGTTCAGTTCAGTTCAGTCGCTCAGTCTTGTCTGACTCTTTGCAACCCCATGGACTGCAGCACACAGGGCCTTCCTGTCTATCACCAACTCCCAGAGTTTACTTAAACTCATGTCCATTGAGTCGGTGATGCCATACAACCATCTTATCCTCTGTTGCCCCCTTCTCCTTCTGCCTTCAGTCTTTCTCAGCATCAGGATCTTTTCCAAGGAGTCAGTTCGGATCAGGTAGCCAAAGTATTGGAGTTTCAGCTTCAGCATCTGTCCTTCCAATGAATATTCAGGCTGATGTCCTTTAGGATGGACTGGTTTGGGATTTCCTTGTTGTCCAAGGGACTCTCAAGAGTCTTCTCCAGCACCACAATTCAAAAGTATCAATTTTTAGGCACTCAGCTTTCTTTATAGTCCAACTCTCACATCCATACATAACTACTGGATAAACCATACCTTTGACTAGATGGACCTTTGTTGACAAAGTAATGTCTCTGCTTTTTAATATGCTGTCTACGTTGGTCATAACTTTTCTTTCAAGGAGCAAGCGTCTTTTAATTTCATGGCTGCAATCACCATCTGCAGTGATTTTGGAGCCCCCAAAAATAAAGTTTGTCACTGATTCCACTGTTTCCCCATCTATTTGCCGTGAAGTGATGGGGCTAGATGCCAAGATCTTAGTTCTTTGAATGTTGCGTTTTAAACCAACTTTTTCACTCTCCTCTTTCACTTTCATCAAGAGGCTCTTTAGTTCTTCATTTTTGTCATAAGGGTGGTATCATCTGCATATCTGAGGTTATTGATATTTCTGCTGGCAGTCTTGATTCCAGCCTGTGCCTCATCCAGCCCAGCATTTCTCATGATGTACTCTGCATATAAGTTAAATAAGCAGGGTGACAACATGCAGACAATATAGTTCCATTCATTAATGTGCAAAATCAACACAGAAGTGAATGTGGTGTGATATGTATTTTGGGTCTTACATGTTACCCCTAATAAAGTACCATTTTCTAGTAACTTTTCTTTGTAGTTTGGGCATTGAGAGAGTTGATCTGAGTTTGTCAACCGTAATAATCCTTTCATTTCTTTGGCATTCAGATTCTACAGAAATATTTCAAATGCCTCAAAACACCTAGTGCAGATTATCATGAAAGGGACAGTGAAAAAAAATAAAAAAAAAAAGAAAGGGACAGTGAATGTTTAACAAAGGAAAAATATTATATGTACCTGTTATAGTTTTAATTAAATGTGTGCTGTGCACTGATATTTTAATTTTCAAAGTACTTTCATTTTATAGTAGACACCAAACAAACATTACCACAATAAATATTTTCCATAACAAATATGAAAGCAATGAGCTGATAGAAACTTTTAAAAAATTCTAATATTATAATTTCCATAGCCCTGATGTAATCTTGTTCCTATATTTAGTATTTTAGCATTAAACAGATCATCATTTTATCTTTTATCTGTAGTAATTTATCTGTAATAATGTAGGATGCCCTAAAAATAATAGTCTTTAGCTGTCAATAACAGCTTTTATCTCACATTATCTCTTATAGTAGCAACCAGAAATAAAAGAAACAATCCAAAAAGCAAAGCCCAAGGATAAAAGAGAAAAATACTTTAAACCTGTATGTAAGTGTGAACTCTCATCCATAAACATGAGAGTGCAAGAAAACTGTTATAAATCAATGTGTTAAAATATTTACCCAAAGAACATTTTAAATAATATTGATTTCTACTAGTTTTATTTAGGCAAAGTGACCTACTTCAGTTGGGCAGTTGCTTAGTGGCCTGTGGGGAAACATGCACTTTTAAAAGGAAATGGGGGAAGCAGGCTCTGACTCTTGGGCTGCCAGCTAGGAATTCTGTCCTCTGGACAACGGGTGATAAATGTTCTCAGTCTGTCAAATAGTACCTCTTCCTTACCACTTTCCACCACTTCAGTTTTTCCCTGATAGTATCATGAATATCCTTACTATCAAGGTCTTTGTTGCTGCTGCTGCTAAGTCACTTCAGTCGTGCCCGACTCTGTGCGACCCCATAGACAGCAGCCCACCAGACTCCCCCGTCCCTGGGATTCTCCAGGCAAGAACATTGGAGTGGGTTGCCATTCCCTTCTCCAATGCATGAAACTGGAAAGTGAAAGTGAAGTCGCTCAGTCGCGACCCCATGGACTGCAGCCCACCAGGCTCCTCCATCCATGGGATTTTCCAGGCAGGAGTACTGGAGTGGGGTGCCATTGCCGTCTCCCAAGGTCTTTATCAGGCTCTAATTCTTCTTTCCCTAGCACTGGTCACACCTTTCCTGGGTTTAGGACTTAAAAAGCTTCGAGACTGTAAAGTTTTAGGACTAAAATAAAAAAGCTAGATTGGTCCTTTATCAGAAAAGGTTTATGAAATCTTTTTAGAAAATAGTGATTAGGTATAGTATTTTTCCATATGAAAGTAAAGATAGTCTGTTTCTCTGTACAATTGCCTTCTCACTGAATTGTTTACTTAATGTGCCCATGTTGAAGACACCGTCACAAAAGGCATGTGGAAGGAAGTTGTTGTGGTAACACTTATGCATTAATTATATAGTATCTCCTTTATGAAAATCATGGGAAGAAATTTGCTATTTTTTTAAATCAAGAACAATTTTACCTCCCCTGAAAATTGTCCTAAAAAATTCATTCTTGGATAACTTTGATAATCAATCTCCTTTATGTTGACTGCTAAGAAGCTTAGAACTATGATTATGAGGAACCTGTAACCAGTATATGGGATTTTATACGCATAACTGCTTGTGTTAACTTCATTTCTCCAATGTCTGTACTTAAAATAAATTTATGACTCAACTTTTTAATTACTGTTAATACTACATTAAACCTTTTTTGGAACAATATGACATAGGAATTAATATATTAAATTCCGACTTCCAGACATATACCTGGAATTTGGAAATCAACCAGTTAGATGGTTGTGACTGCCTGTACCTGGTATGTGCCAATCCTCTTTTCCTCTCACTCCCCAATCAGTCATATGAAGGAGAAAGTCATACAGTGGAAACATTGTGCTATGAAAACTCCATTTTTTACATTTTTACTGGAGTATAGTTGGTTTACAATGTTGTTTTAGTTCCTGCCGTACAGCAAAGTAAGTCACTTATATGTATAAATATATCCACTCTTTTTTATAGTCTTCTTACATATAGATCAATGCAGAGTACTGAGTTCCCTGTACTATACAGTATGGTCTTAATTATCTATTTTATATAGTGTAGTGTGTATGTGTTCATCCATCTCCCAATTTATCCCTCCCCTACCCTTCCCCTTGGTAACCATACGGTTATTTTCTTTAAACATGTGGCTCTATCCCAGAGTCCTAAGCTTGTGACTCAGTGTGTCTAGAGAGTTCTGTCTCAGAGATAACATTTGCCAAATTAACAAATAATTTTTTTTAATTAGTAATTATGTATAAAGTTCTTTGAAAATGCAAGGCTATATAAATGGATTTGGCATGTTTCATTATTTAAAGGTATAAGAGAATGGAAGGAGACCTGGATGACATTTTGTAATTGGAAAGTGGTCCTACTAACAGGGCAATTCAAATGGAGCACTCTTCGGTTATGTGTGTGTGTGTGTGCAGATGTGTTCTGATATATGAAATGTCTGAGTATGTAGTATGCTTATTATCACAGTCTAATTTAAAATGATCACCACTTATCTGATAAAAGCAGAAACATTTTAGAAGATTACATTTTGGAGAGCAGTATTTGTGGGCTTTTCTTTCAAATAGCAGAGTCAGCATTCTGATTTCCTCTCAGACCCTTCAGTATGTTTGTAGACTGGTGGTCTCCATATTGATCCCTCTTGTTTCCATGACTAAAATTGATTCCTCCTGCCTGACACTGAGACCTTTGCCTGTCATCAAGCTTACTTTTTCTCTTATGCCAAAATGACATTTGATTGGATTATTCAACAGAAGAAGGCTTCTGTCATTGAGCACAATCAATATCCTTGTGTTCACTGATTTTATAGACCTTTCAGTGGCTACCTTCATAAATGAAAGCTGGAATGGTTCAGGTTGTAGTCAGATTATACCAAAACTTGAAGTTTTGTTTTTTTTTTAACAGTTGTGAAAAGCTCTTTTATCAAGCTAAATATTCATCAAGTCTATTTCTAAAAATGTTATGTACTCATACACAAATATATCAGTCAACAGATATTTTCAAGCATTCAAGATGTGCAAAAGTACGTATATACGTGGTTCATATTTTATATATGTACATATATAGAATAACAGTGACATATATGGAATATTTACATAAAAGATAGTTACAATAAAAATAGCACACAATTAAATTTAAATGAGTCATACTATTAATAATGATAGAAGTAATATCTATCACCTATTATAACAACTCTTTTGTACTAGGCTCTTTATACTGTGTTCAGCTTTTACATCTCTCATATCTAACCTTTATAAAAGCCCATCAAAAGAGTTAGTGTTAAATCCATTTTGCAGACAGGGAACTTTGGTAACCTACTCAAGATTGTGCAGCTAACACATAGTTTTAAGTTCAGCTCCATTTGACAATGTCTACAGTTTGTCAAAGTATCCTGTTGCATCTCTATAGACTTTACAGATTTTCAGAGGTTAGGGATTGCCTCCAGCTATAGGAGGATTTGACAGAGGACAGGTTGAATTAGCATTTCTTAATGTGCTGGAGTTTCAAAAGGGTTTCTGAGTTGGGGAGAAAAGGCCCAAGTTGGTGAGTAAAGACAAAGGGAGGAGGTGCACATGCGTCCTGGAGAATTGAATATGCTGATATGTACAGAGCTTAAGTTTCATCTGAAAGTAGTTTGGAGATAAACTGAGTCACTAACACAAGGTTATGGAAGAATGTGTGTGCCACCTAATGGCTTGGGGTTTATCACTGAACAGACCACATTTACCTGAAAACTTTTGGGGGAAAGTATAATACTATCAAATGCTGGATTAAGACTACTGTTTAACCTGACAGAACTGGAGGATAGAGTCTGAGTGTCTGGAAGTAGAACAATTAGGAGACATTTAAATTAGCCCAAAGATATGGAGCTAAGTTCCACAACAAGATTCTCGGAGTGGAACTAAAAGGCTAGTGGCATTTTTAAGGACAAATCAGATCTTTGCAATTGAATAAATAGTAATAGAAAGTTGATTCAGACATTGCTTCAAAATTTGGGGCCTAACTAGAAAAGCAAAGTTACCACAAAAACATTTATCTATAGTTTATAGGAGCAAGTGACCTTGAGAAGAAAGGTTATTTAGATGAATTAGTTATATTTGAGGTATTAAGCAGCATAAGCAAGTGATATGTGATGAATAGGAGATAGAACATCAAAAGAGAGGTCAGGAATGAAGTATGACTTATCAAATATAAGATAAAACCACCAGACTAGATCAGACCTCTAAGTAAATAAAGCATCAATTCAGTTCAGTCACTCAGTCATGTCCAACTCTTTGTGACCCCATGAACTGCAACACGCCAGGCTTCCCTGTCCTTCAACAAATCCCAGAGTTCGCTCAAACTCATGTCCATCAAGTCAGTGATGCCATCCAACCATCTCATCCTCTGTTGTCCCCTTCTTCTCCTGCCTTCAATCTTTACCAGCATCAGGGTCTTTTCCAAGGAATCAGTTCTTTCAATCAAGTAGTCAAACTATTGGAGTGTCAGCTTTAGCATCAGTCCTTCCAATGAATATTCACAGTTGAAATAAAATATCATTCTTATCTGAGTTACTACCATGTGCAGAGTATGCACTAGAAAATTTTAAAGGTAATAATTTTATTTCTATTTTATAGTAGAATGAACTGAGACTCAGATTAAGTAACCTGAGTATAATAACTCAAGATATTAAAGTCATAGCTATATAATAAAGATTAATAATTATGACTGATTCTAAGAACAATTTTAAAAGCCAGAAAAGAAATATTTTTTTGAGAACACTGGAGAGCTAACAAGGCAGTGAAGAATTATAGGAAAAAGATCTGAGAGGAGAATGGCAAAAAAAAAAAAAATGTTTGCTATTTGGATACTCTCAGCTGTATGGATATCTACAAGTCTAGAATGGGAGGCTGTGTGGCTGAGAAGATTAACAGCTTTTAATAGCCAAATAGTGCTATGTAGACAAAATTAGAGTTCAGGATCAGCCAAGAAGGGGACTCTAGTGAGTGTATCAGTATTTAGGATGAGCTCTCAAAGAACCCTGCTGCTGCTGCTGCTGCTGCTGCTGCGAAGTCGCTTCAGTCATGTCCGACTCTGTGCGACCCCAGAGACGGCAGCCCACCAGACTCCCCTGTCTCTGGGATTCTCCAGGCAAGAACACTGGAGTGGGTTGCCATTTCCTTCTCCAATGCATGAAAGTGAAAAGTGAAAGTGAAGTCGTTCAGTCATGTCTGACTCTTAGTGACCCCATGGACTGCGGCCCACCAGGCTCCTCCATCCATGGGATTTTCCAGGCAAGAGTGGGATGCCATTGCCTTCTCCACAAAGAACCCTACTCTAGGATAAATCAAAAGAATAAATAAATGACCAATACACAGAGAGTCTCAAGGCCAGCTTCAGATCACTTTAATCATTAAAACTGGATTAAGTTGTCCAGGATTTCAAGAGACAAGTACAGATTAATAAATACAGTGTAAGATTTTATTAGATCACTAACAAAAACTGATAGAATAATAACACAAAAACCAATAAGAATAACAAAGGTTTGGAAAGCACAATTAACAAATTTGAACTAGAATAATATTATATCCAATAATCACAGAGTAGTCTTCTCAGTAATTACAAAATCTTTAAATATTGGGGGACATAAAGCAAGTGTCAATATATGTAAAAGGTTTCAAATCTCCCAGAATGTATTTTCTAATCATAGTACTATTAAGCTTGACATCAATATTAAAACAATAGATACATTCTTCATGTGTGGAAATTAAGAAATAATTTTCCAGTCAGTAAATGAATCAAAGAAAAAAATCAAAATGCAAAGTAAAATATATTTTAACTGATTTCTAGTATAAATACTATGTATCCAAACTTATGAAATGCAACTAAATCTGTATGTGAAGAGAAATTTATAATCTTAAAGACATATTAGACACAAAGATAAACTTAAAAAAAAAATAGCTGAGTATCCCTGTACTTTAAAAAGTATACTAGAAATAGAAGCATAAATAATAGGGAGAAAATATTTGAGTAAAAAAATGTATGGAATAGAAAATAAAGCATGCACTAGATAATGATAAAGGCACACAAATTTGTCTTTTAATAGACTAATTAAAGATTTATAAATCCACACAGAGACAAATGAGAAAAAAAGATAGTAAGTATACATTACCAATTTCAAAGTGAAAGGGGGAATATCATTAAATATCATAAAAACATGAAAAAATAGTAAAATAATAAGATTAACTGATTGATGCCAGTTTAAAAATTTAGGTGAAAAGAATAAATATCCAGAAAAATGCAATTCACTAAAATTGAATCCAAAATAAATATCTCCCATAAAGAAAAGTACAAATCCAGATGGCTTTACTAGCAAATGCTGCCAAAATATTAAGGAAAAAGCACTGTCAGTCTTATCCAAATTTTTGAGAGAAGAAAAAAATGAGAGATAATCCCAACTTATTTAATGAGACCAAGCATAACATTAATACCAAAGTTAAAGTTGAAACTGGATATCAAAATTAGAAGCAAAAATTATAAGTAAAAGTTAGGAAATAATAACCAATTATATATAAAGTGAGTAATAGATAACAAGTAGTTATGGTTTTTTCCAGGAATGTGAGGTCAGTTTATCATTCAGAAGTCAAACAGCTGATTCAATTAGTTAACCATGTAAAAAAGAAAGTGCAACTTTCTCAGTAGATTCAGGAAGGATGTTTGGTAAAATTTAACCTCTATTCAGTATATAAACTTACAACATTCCAGTAATGAAAGGAAACTTACTTTATATTGATAAGTATGTGATAAAATTGCTAAATCACGTATGATATTTAGTGATAAAGCAGAGACATTACTTTGCCAACAAAGGTCCATCTAGTCAAGGCTATGGTTTTTCCAGTGGTCATCCGTGAATGTGAGAGTTGGACTATAAAGAAAGCTGAGCACCGAAGAACTAATACTTTTCAACTGTGGTGTTGGAGAAGACTCTTGAGAGTCCCTTGGACTGCAAGGAGATCCAACCAGTCCATCCTAAAGGAAATCAATCCTGAATATTCATTGAAAGGACTGATGCTGAAGCTGAACCTCCAATACTTTGGCCACCTGACTCAAAGAACTGACTCCATGGAAAAGATCCTGATGCTGGGAAAGGTTGAAAGCAGGAGGAGAAGGGGATGACAGAGAATGAGATGGTTGGATGGCATCACCGACTCAATGGGCATGAGTTTGAGTAAACTCCATAAGTTGATGATGAACAGGGAGGCCTGGCATGCTGCAGTCCATGGGCTCACAGTCAGACAGGACTAAGCAACTGAACTGAGCTGATGAAAACTTTCCTTCTGATGTATTCAGAATATATAAAAAACTGCTACAACTCAACAGGAAAAATAGTCATTCCTATGGAAAAAAATCATTAGGAGACCTGAACAGACTTTTCCAAAAAGACATTGTAAGATAATATAGATATATATTAAAACATACTCGTTAGTAACTAGAAAATGCCAATTAAAACCAAAATGCTGTACCTCTACACATATACAAGGATGGCTAAAAGTTCAAAAGTTAGACAGTACCAAAAGTTAGTGAGGATGCACAGCAAGGGAACTCTCAAACACTGCTACAGAAAAAGTGATGGTTTACCATTGTCTAGCAAAAATGAACATACTCATCACCAGTGACTTAGGAATCTCACTCCTAAGTATATACCGAAAGGAAATGTGTGCATAAGTGCTCTAAAACCATATGAAGAATGTTGAAAACGTTTTCATATGAATTTTAAAAGCAAACAAAACCAAACAACAGAGCTAAAAATCAAAATAATAGTTACTATGGGGAAGAGGGGAGGAGGAACTGTTGCAATGATCATAACAAGGCACCAGGGCTTCAAAAGTGCAAACAAGTGTTCTATTTTGCACTCTTTGATAAGTGATTGCCCAGGTGTGTTTTCTGACAATTACTGAACCATACATTTTTTTTAGAACATTGCCCTGCCTATATTATATACTTCCAAAAAAGTAGGTAAAACCAAATACTAAAAATAAGAAAAAAGTCAACTGTCTAGAAAATGAAAGGAAGAGGTTCAAATTCAGGTCTGTCTAATTTCAAAGCCTATGAATGATTTATCCTCATTCAGTAAAATAATTGCAAGGAGTAAAACTTTGGTTCATATTCAGATTTGGTGAACAAATTTCTCAGGAAGTCTATATTAATGAACAGTGACAATGGAAACATTAGAAAAAGACATGTGAATGTAATATGTTCCTGCACTATCTCCGGTTCTTAGTTCTGATTTCATTTATAGTCAGTGCCACAGAATGTGATTATAATTTCACATGAGTTCATTTTGTCCACTGGATGAAATTATAAATTTCTGGAAACCATAAGTCATATTTAATTGGGTTTTAGTCAGAATGGCTGCCATCAAAAAGTCTACAAAGAGTATATTCTGGAGAGGGTGTGGAGAAAAGAGAACCCTCTTATACTGTTGGTGAGAATGCAAACTGGTATAGTCACTATGGAGCACAGCATGGAGATTCCTTAAAAAACTGGGAACAGAACTGCCATACGACCCAGCAATCCCACTACTGAGAATACACTCCAAGGAAACCAGAATTGAAAAAGACCATGCACCCCAATGTTCATTGCAGCACTGTTTACAATAGCCAGGACATGGAAGCGACCTTGACGTCCATCAGCAGACAAATGGATAAGGAAGTTGTGGTACGCATACACAGTACATATACTCAGCTATAAAAAGGATCACATTTGAGTCAGTTCTAATGACGTGGATGAAACTGGATCCTATTTATACAGAGTGAAGTAAGTCAAAAAGAGAAACCCCAATCCAGTATATTAATGCATTAAAATGGAATTTAGAAGAACAGTAACAATGATCCTATATGCAGGACAGCAAAAGAGACACAGATGTAAAGAACAGACTTTTGGACTCTGTGGGAGAAGGCGAGGGTGGGATGATTTGAGAGAGTAGCATTGAAACATGTATATTACCATATATATAACAGATGATCAGTGCAAGTTCAACACATGAAGCAGGGCACTCAAAGCTGGTGGTGCTGTGGGACAACCCAGAGAGATAGCATGGGGAGGGCAGTGGGAGGGGGTTCACGATGAGGGGACACGTGTGCACCTGTGGCTGATTCATGACTATATATGGCAAAAGCCATCACAATATTGTAAAGCAATTATCCTCCAATTAAAATTAATTTAAAATAAAATGATAGACATATTTAATTGGGCTTTAATTACCCACAGCACCTAGTTCTGAACACACAGCGCATACATGGCTACAAAATTTCTCTTCCATGTATCTCATTATATGCATCTTTAAAACATACTTTCTATACAGAACATTTATGAAGTTGTGTTTAAAATACTGTAGTTTTCTTCTTACATCTCAGAACAGTAGAAGGCCCTAAAAAAAGACGAGGTAAAATGGCAATCAGAAGCTCACACTAAAATATTATAATGTGTTGGAATTTTCGTCCTTTTATCTGATTCCCTTGTGCTTTTTCTTTATAGCTTGTACTTTGTTATACTCAATGCAACTGTTTTTAATGACATAGACGTGTTTCAGGAAGGAAAACATATTTTTTGCAATCTCAGTATAATAGGTTTTGTAGATTTTGTAGTATGGTAGGTTTTGAAACATACCCTTTGATTTTTTTTAATTATATGGAAATGTTTCTACCATCTCTTAACTGTTGACTCTATTACTGTGACAAATGGCAATACATTTTACATATGAAAATAATTACTGGTATGGAAGAATATTATTGCTTTGTTTTATCATTTTGTATCCTGTAAAGATACAGGATACTTTAGTTCCTTTGTGTGACCATGACTGCAATTCTGATAGATAACAGCTGTATAAATAGAGATACCTATGCCGTCTAAGGAGAAGGCAATGGCACCCCACTCCTGTACTCTTGCAGGGAAAATCCCATGAACGGAGGAGCCTGGTGGGCTGCAGTCCATGGGGTCGCTGAGGGTCGGACACGACTGAGCGACTTCACTTTCACGCATTGGAGAAGGAAATGGCAACCCACTCCAGTGTCCTTGCCTGGAGAATCCCAGGGACGGGGGAGCCTGGTGGGCTGCCGTCTATGGGGTTGCACGGAGTCGGACACGACTGAATTGACTTAGCAGCAGCCCTCTTAGGGCTTCCCAGGTGGCCAGTAGTAAAGAATCTGCCTGCCAGTGCAGGAGACGCAGGTGATGCAGGTTCAATCTCTGGATCAGGAAAATCCCCTGGAGAAGGAAATGGCAACCATTCCAGTAATCTTGCCTAGAAAATTCCATGCACAGAGAAGCCTGGTGGGCTATGGTCCAGGGGGTCACAAAGAGTTGGACACACAGACCATGCCCTCTTAATACCAAATAGAAGTGCTAATGAAATTACAGGTCAATTGGCACCATATCCCCAAATGCGTGTTCATTATTAAACACAGAGTGTCTCCTAAGTAATTACTTAAGTATATGTAGATTTTCAATTAATATTTAATCTTTCAAAAATGCAATTTAAATTCTGCTTGCCTATTTCTCCTGTAAAGTTGTTGTGTGGAGTTTTCTATTATCAGTAAATAGCTTACTTTTTCCTCCAGAAAAATATAGGATTAAGAGTTTTGCAGACAATTAAGTATTTATAACCAAAATATTATTTACAGCATTTTATACTAAAGCCAGACAGTGGCCTTAGTACATATACAAACAAGCCCACCTCTGCATGCAGACAAGGTTAATTGGCTTGTGAAAACCTTGTTTTATCTGATAATAGGAGTGAGTGACTATATTGCATCAGTGAAGTGTGCTTTCATAATTTCTATTCTGAAAGGCAGTGGCACCCCACTCCAGTACTCTTGCCTGGAAAATCCCATGGATGGAAGAGCCTGGCGGGCCGCAGTCCATGGGGTCGCTAAGAGTCAGACACGACTGAGTGACTTCACTTTCACTTTTCACTTTCATGCATTGGAGAAGGAAATGGCAACCCACTCCAATGTTCTTGCCTGGAGAATCCCAGGGACGGGGGAGCCTGGTGGGCTGCCGTCTCTGGGGTCACACAGAGTCAGACATGACTAAAGCGACTTAGCAGCAGCAACAAGTCTGTACTAGGTCACTTAGAGTCATGAAACAATTCTCATTCTCAGGGTACAAGGACATTCAGTTCTGTTCAGTCACTCAGTCGTGTCTGACTCTTTGTGACCCCATGGACTGCAGCACGCCAGGCTTCCCTGTCCTTCACCAACACCCAGAGCATGCTCAAACTCATGTCCATCGAGTCGGTGATGCCATCCAACCATCTCATCCTCTGTCATCCCCTTCTCTTGCCTTCAATCTTTCCCAGCATCTGGGTCTTTTCCAATGAGTCAGTTCTTTGCAAACTGACTCAGTTCATGCTCTAACGCATATCCATCGAGTTGGTGATGCCATCCAACCATCTCATCCTCTCTCATCCCCTTTTCCTGCCCAAAGACATTAGCTAGGTTTAATCAACAACTCTACTTCTCTTCCATTCTGCCTTTCCTATTTCAAAAAACGGATCAATGCCTTAGTTTAAAACTTTTTATTTTATATTTCATGTATGTGTGTGTTTTATAAGTGTAGTTATCTTAACCTTGGAGATGGAAATGGCAACCCACTCCAGTATTCTTGCCTGGAAATTCATATGGACAAAGGAGCCTGGTGGGCTACAGTCCATGGAGTCGCAAAAAACTCAAATGAGACTTAGCAATTAAACAACAACCTTAACCTTTGGTGTAGAATTTACTTTCAGTAAGTTCATTAAATTACTAATTAGGCATTAGACTTCATTATAGCTAAAATACAGCTTAAATATACACGCATAATACAAATAGCAGCTCTTATTAATTAATAGGAAGGGGAATTGGCAAATACATTTTTAAAAATGATCACGGTCAAAAGTTTTCATATTTATATAAACAAATTACATTCAGTACTTACTCAGTCACAGTATATTCTAAATCATGATTGATACTGCTACTTGGAATATTTTGGCAGGCTCTTACTGTGATTTGGCAAGTCACCATTATGAAATCCCAACTCATTTAGCCAAAGCAGTACTCTACTCTTTTCAGCAACTTTAGAGGTTATATCCCTGGATACCACAACTAATATTATGTATACAGATCATCTCCAGAGGAATACTGGAAAGACTACTAAATATGAATAAAGAGAGATGAATTCTAGTTCTGTCACTTACTGCAAAACGTTGAACGAATCTTTTCTACTATCACCAGTGCAGTTTGTTCATCTCTAAAAAAAAATAAATAAAAAGCTCTCTTAAGCTTTAGTTTTCTATGATGATAAATCAGTATCTGGCAATGAATCTAGCCATTTTAAAAACACAAAGACATTAAGTTGTTTTCATGATCAGTAGGTAAGTGAAATTTCCGTATTGAGTAAATACGTTATATCTGATTATTGGTACTTGTGCTTATTTATGGCAATCTGGATTATTAAATTGCCTGTCTTGAACATTTGCTGGATCATAGAGGAATTCTTTTCTCTCAACAAAAAGATAGAAATGCATGGTCAAGTTGACAGCTGTCAGAGGTCAGCCAGGGATATATCAACAAGTAGAAAAATAGGGTCAGTTTTGAGGGTTTGATGCCAATCTTGTTGGAGTTGTGACTATTAAGTTAAAATACTACATACTGAACAACTGATTATACTGTTCTGAGGCCAATAGGATAAATGCAGAGTTCAACAAATAAATTTCATTGTTAGAACAGAAACCAGAATCAGAGCAGAATTTTTCCATTTTTCAGTTGAAGGCATGTATTTTAGTATTTTCTAATGGAATATTAATCAAGTTTTCCAAGAACAGAGACATGTTTGAGGCAAGAGAAATGTGTTTGGAGGGGATTTGTTAAGACTGCAACCCAGGAGACGCAGATTTAAGCACTTGAATTGTGTTCTGCCACATTACAAAATGGGAGAAACTTACAAAGGAAAAAACCCTAAGGTTTTATAAATTGTCAAGATTTAGGATTGGAGCTGGCAAGAAGTAAGGGTGCTGGGTAAGCAAGTATTGGACATGAGGGAGCAATGAAGTGAATATCAGAGAGAGAAATACTACAACCAGAAGGAAGAGTCCAGACAGAATGCTTCAAGTGTTCCAGGAGTGTCACATGGGCCAGTGGGGCTGGAACAGAACATGAAAGCAGCAAAAGATTGATGTGACAAGAACCACACCACAGAGAGCCCTTTAGGACTTGGGAAGCCACTCCACATCAGTGGGAAGCTCTTGGAAGATTTCAGGAGAGGAATGATGTGATCAGAATTAGGATTTTAAACTGGCTGCTGAGTGGAGAAGAGCAGGCGTGGAAGCTGGAACATACAAGGTGACTGAATGAGTAATAAAATGATCAGGATACAAATGAACCAAATATAATAACCATATAAATCAAGGAGCATCCTCATGCTTAGTAGTAAAATGCATTCTCTTTGCTATGAAAATATTAAATTAACAGAGAAACTTAAAAATGAAAACATTAAAACACATGTATTTTTTGCAGCGTCCGTCAGTGAGATTGTCTGTACATGCTGGTAACTCTGCTTTAGTATTGCTTCAGGAATGCTGTTGTTGCTGTAGGATCTCTTTATCCCTGTGTGGTTCTCATAGAATTTTATATAATTTGCTTCAAAAGTACTTTCTAAAACAGGTGCTGTTTTTAAAGCACTCAGCGCCTCCATCTCTTAATTCCAAATGCTTACCATGCCAAGTCACTACCAAAAGGACAAGAAAATAAGTACTGAGCACCACAGATACATAAATCTCAAACTGCAATGCACGACCCAGTAATGCAATAACTGCACAAATGCCATTCAGCTAGCTTATTTCATTTCCTCATTATACTGAGTCCTCCGTCAGTTTTAACCAAGTACAATTTCCCATGACCCTATTCACTAAACATGCCAATGTTATATGCATTTCTGTTTTTCATTCTAATGGAAAGGAGTCTCTCCCTGAGTCCACCTAAATCTTTTTATTATATAAATTCTCCAATGTATTTAATTTTTTTACCTTAAATATATGTTATGCTTTTAATAAAATTTGATGTTTCTGTCTGTGGCAGCTCTTTTATTCCCAATTGCACTATAAAACTGCTTTGCCTTTATCTTCAAAGTCTTCTGCTCTGATCATTTGAATTAAAAAACGAGTCCCATGGATACATGGATAAAAAAGGATGTGGGATGTGTGTGTGTGTGTGTGTGTGTGTGTGTAGTTGTTCAGTCACTCAGTCATGTCTAACTCTTTGTGACCTCTTGGACTGAAGCATACCAGGCTTCCTGTCCTTCATTCTCTCCCAGAGTTTGCTCACATTCATGTCCATTGAGTTGATGATGCCATCCAACCATCTCATCCTCTGTTGCCCACTTCTCCTCCTGCCCTCAGTCTTTCCCAGCATCAGGGTCTTTCCCAGTGAGTTGGCTCTTCGCATCAGGTGACCAAAGTATTAGAGCTTCAACTTCAGCATCAGTCCTTCCAATGAATATTCAGGGTTGATTTCCTTTAGGATGGACTGGTTGGATCTCCTTGCAGTCCAGGGGACTGTCAAGAGTCTTATTCAATACCACAGCTCAAAAGCATCAATTCTTCAGTGTTCAGCCTTCTTTATAGTCCAGCTCTCACATCCGGACGTGACTGTATGTAATTGAATGTTATTCTGTCATGAAAAGGGAAATATTCTGCCATTCGTTTTGGACCTTGAGCATATTGTGCTGGTAGGATGAATCAGACAGAAAGTACTGTGTGGTGTTACTTATATGAAAAATCTAAAAAAAAAATAAACTGTAAAAATAAAAACAGAGTAGAATGGTGGTTACCAAAGAATGAGGAAGGATAAGATTGATTGTATTTAAGAGTACAGACTTGTTACTCTTAACGTGGTAAATAAACTGTGGAGATCCAATGTACAGTATGATGAATATAGTGAATAATACTATGCTATAATTATGTAATGTGATAATATTCCTTCAGTGACAGTCATATTATATAGGTATCAAAGTCACATGTTTTACACCCTGAATTTACAAATCTTAACATGTCAACTTCATCAAATAGAAAATAATTCCTTTACAATGTAATATTCTTGGAAGCATAGATTGTAGCTGTGCTAAGTCCCTTCAGTTCAGTTCTGTTCAGTTGCTCAGTCGTGTCCAACTCTTTGCAACCCCATGAATCGCAGCACGCCAGGCCTTCCTGTCCATCACCAACTCCCAGAGTTCACTCAGACTCACGTCCATCGAGTCAGTGATGCCATCCCACCATCTCATCCACTGTCGGCCCCTTTTCCTCCTGCCCCCAATCCCTCCCAGCATCAGAGTCTTTTCCAATGAGTCAACTCTTCACATGAGGTGGCCAAAGGACTGGAGTTTCAGCTTTAGCATCATTCCTTCCAAAGAAATCCCAGGGCTGATCTCCTTCAGAATGGACTGGTTGGATCTCCTTGCAGTCCAAGGGACTCTCAAGAGTCTTCTCCAACACCACAGTTCAAAAGCATCAATTCTTCGGCGCTCAGCCTTCTTCACAGTCCAACTCTCACATCCATACATGACCACAGGAAAAACCATAGCCTTGACTAGACGGACCTTTGTTGGCAAAGTAATGTCTCTGCTTTTGAATATGCTATCTAGGTTGGTCATAACTTTCCTTCCAAGGAGTAAGCGTCTTTTAATTTCATGGCTGCAGTCACCATCTGCAGTGATTTTGGAGCCCAAAAAAATAAAGTCTGACACTGTTTCCACTGTTTCCCCATCTATTTCCCATGAAGTGATGGGACCAGATGCCATGATCTTCGTTTTCTGAATGTTGAGCTTTAAGCCAACTTTTTCACTCTCCTCTTTCACTTTCATCAAGAGGCTTTTGAGTTCCTCTTCACTTTCTGCCATAAGGGTGGTGTCATCTGCATATCTGAGGTTATTGATATTTCTCCCGGCAATCTTGATTCCAGCTTGTGTTTCTTCCAGTCCAGCGTTTTTCATGATTTACTCTGTCCAACTCTTTGCGACCCAATGGACTGTAGTTCTCCAGGTTCCTCTGTCCTTGGGATTCTCCAGGCAAGAATACTGAAGTGGGTTGCCATTCCCTTCTCCAGGGGATCTTCCTGACCCAGGGATTGAACCTGAGTCTCCTGCATTGCCAGTGGATTCTTTACAGTCTGAGCCACCAGGAAAGCCCATTTAGGTTGTAGCTGAGTTCTTTTGAAATACTTAAATCATTCCTACTTTAAGTTGAAAAGGCAAAAGGAATTACTCTCTCACATCAAATATCGGAAATGGATGTTTGCGGTTAGTGATCATTTGTTTGTAAGACATTTTGGAGAGAAGAATTAGAGCAGCTGATGAAATGCAGTGGATTATACTGCAAAATGTGTTTACCAACTGGGTGATCAGTGATTTCCATGCTGTCTTTGAAGCAGTGCTAGATTGGAGATTGGCTTTGTTTGAATTGCTTTCTCAAGAGCTACTTCATTTCTAATGTGTCCTGAAGAAATGGAATGGGGTGAATTTCTATCAATACCATTTACTGGAAGGTGTACCAGAACATCTTGCTTATCTCATCAGATATATGTCTATTAAAATTACCTTATTGATTTATGTTGAATAGTTTAATTTCTGGATTCATGGCATCTGTGTGGTCTTCTGTAATGAAGTCTCACAGTTATTTAACTTCAGTTCCTTTATTTACATAGATTCGGTGGTGTTATCAAACCCATAACTTTTTCTTGTCTTTCCTACTCCTAAGTTGTTGACTTTAGTTCTACTCTTCATTGGCTGAGTTTCTTCACTATCTCTTTTGTTTTGTTTCAAGAAATTCTGTGTTTTTAACCCGATGCATGCTTCAGTGAGATTTACTGTTTTTATATTTGATTCAGAGTTTCCTCACTTGTGGAAGCAAGATAGTATTTTCTGCTTCTCAAGATTATTTTAAGCAGTTTACATAGCACAAGTATCTTGGCCTTGGGAGAAGTGGAATTTGTGTTTCTTGGTGCATCAGATAATTGAACACAGTGTTGTGAAGTAGTATCTATAATCTCTGTAATGGCCTTGTACATAAGAAAATAACAGATGTTTCTTCCCTGAACCCTTAACTTCATATGCTCACTGAATGAATAGTAGAAATCCAGCTATATCATTAACAGTGTGGTGTGACCCTGAGCAAGTCTTTCCTTTTCTATGGCCCCCAGTCTTTAAACTGAATCACTTCCATCTTTTCTTTCCACACTTTTCTACATGAACAACAGTCTTTTATTGGAGAATTACAAGATATCAGTCACATATTATTCAACTTCCACACCTTAGTTTCCTTTTCTGTAATACAGATATAGTAATCATATGCACTTCGTTGGATTGTTAGAGAATTGCAATTAGCTAAAACCTGTGAAAGACTGGTGCCTAACACATAGCAATGCTCAAATGTTCGCAATTATCATTTCCAGACTGTGATTTTTTGTTCATGTCCTTTTGAGTAGAAATAGAAGTATAGTGTTCTCATATGATCATAGCATTTGTTTATACTTCTGATGATAGAATTTATCACTTGAAAAATTTATGATCTTAGAATATTACTGACAAGTTTCCTCTGTAGGTCTTTATTGTTATTCTAGGCATTGACTTCCAAGTAACTTGCCTAAAAATCTCAACTCCCCAAATCCCCTGTTATTTTGAGTCTGTGTATTTCATCTCATGCATTCCCTCAGGGCTTTGTAAGTCCATCCAAACCCAAGCAGAGTAGCTTATTATTCATGCCCTCGGGGTAAAGACTTCAAAAGTCTTAGCACATTAGCTATGGAACTCATTCTGCCTGCATCCTCTCTCCTTGTTTGATCACATAGGCAGCCTCTATTCCATCTTTCGGATGTACACATAAGCTGAGTACTTTTTAAGATTTCTCTAGTTCAATAGTGGTTTTGATTTTTTTAATAGCTTCTGGAGAGCATTATCTTGGCATACAATGCTAAAAGATATAGTTTTACAATAGAAAGTATTCACACTTTTTTTTTTTTTAATCTTCATTGGTACTCTAGCAGCTACTTATAGAATTGGGGGATAAAAGTGCTGTCAGTTTGTAAGTGAATGTAATCACAGTTTCCTTAGTATTTAGGCTGATTTTTAGTAAAAGAGTTAGACATAAACTGTTGTTTATGTCTCTTCTTTCTTTATTTGCTGACTCAATTATTATTTTTAACATTTATCCTCATAAGCATTAGGGCCAATGCTCCTTAAAGCTTTGTTGCCTGGTTACTGCATGTGTTCTGAACCTCAGATTATGAAAGTACAATGTAAAATAGCATATGAATGCAGGGTGTTAAAAATAAATCAAAAGGTGAGATTATAAATCAGATAAAATTTTATCTGAAAAAGCATTGCTTTGTAAGCCAATTATTTTATTTTATTTTTTTTTTTGCTTTTTTTTTTGACTCTCCTCCTGAATGTTTTGTTTTTGACAAATTATCAGGCTCCAAGCTTGTAAAAAGAGATGTATCCAAAGGTCGAGTTGCTTATAAAAGCACTACTGAAATGTCAGAAACAGTTACACTGCATAGAAAAACAAACCTCCAAAGAAATTAAGCTTCCATTTGTTAAAAGTTGTGACTTTACTGTGGTCATTTTTCAAAGTTACACTGTTTTCAGATTGTAATATGCTACATGGAATTGGTCTAATATAAGGGTAGATTATACTCTGAAAGAAAAAGAAAATGTATTTTGAAAAATGCATTAGTATATAGATTTGCGTAAAATATAAACTCATTTGTTTTACCAGTTTTGAATCATGCCTATAAGATACTTATGCCTGGAATTTGTTATGTTATGATGGAGAAAATATGAGCTTTGAAGTCCAGGAATATGGGCTTGAAATCCTGCCTCTGCTTTAAATAGCTGATGAATTGGGCAGAGTTGAAAAGCAAAGAAAAAAACTATGATTCTCTTTTTCAAGTATTGTAAAATGTGACTAACAAAAATATGTACCTATTGTCATGATGATGATCACTTGCTAGACACTTATGAGGTACTCAGAAATGTTATTTCATCTCCCTTAGTTTAGACTATAATAATCAGTGCAAAGCTATTATAGATTTCTAAACAGAAAAGAAACACGAGAGATTATCTTACCTTGAATGGCAGTGATAGATAGATTTAGATTTAGACTGGGGAGAAATTTAAGGTTCTTGAGCTCAAATGCATAATTTTTTTGTTTCTTTACTTTTTTTCTTTTAAAATTATGATGGAAACACTAGGAATTAAAAGAACAGAACTTGTAAATTGTTGCTTATACTCAAACCTTTTATTTGTAAAACTTAACAAAGTATTCACTGACCAAGACACAAACACAAACCAATTTGAAAAGATGCCTTAATCTGGCAGTCTGTTTTTAAAAATCAGTATACTTTTTTTGTGTGCAAGCCAGCACACACCAACTGAATATTAGCATCATATTTACTTGATAAAATTGTGTAATATCTTTAGCCTAATCTAGTTATGTTTCAATTTTAGAAAACATTTACTCTTTCCTGTAAGAGCAGAGTTTCCACTAATGTATACCAATGCTTGCTTTTAGATTTTGGATCAAATTATATTACATATATATTGGTATAAATGTGTGTATGTGTTCCTTCAGAGAAGCAATTGTATTTTATTGATTTATGATTAAATAGCCCACCTACACTCATCAAAGTATCTTATAAACAAAATGATATTACCCCCAAATGTCTTTATTAGGAAACCACTACTATGGAACTTCATTGCTTAGTCTGTTTATAGAAGACGAAGTAAAAAAAAAAAAGAGCCCACTCCGATTTACTTATATGTCTCCTTAAAATACCTAAATTATCTCTTCAGCTCGGGGCTTGAGATGAACAACAACAATAAAAGTTATTTAAGAGAAATTAAGGTGATGCAATGGGCCAGTGTTATATACTTTTAATTAAATAAGTACACATAAATGTTAGTCCTAAATATGACTATGAGAATTTGGTTTGAATTATTAGACCATTCTTCCTTCTATCTGTCCTTCTTCAGAAATAAGTAGACAGAATAGCTCCTGAACACTGATGTATCAGAATCACTTAAGGATTTCCCCCCCAAAATGTATTGAAATGTAATTGACATATAACATTATATAACTTTGAGATGTACAAGATGTTTATTTGATACACTTAATACTGCAGTATGATTACCATCCTAGTGTTAGCATCATGCTAAGTGAAATGTCAGAGAAAGACAAATACAATATGATCTCACTTATATGTAGAATCTGAAAAAGCTGTAATTCCCAAGGGCTTGGGTAAGCAGTAATGAGGAGACATTAGACAAAAAGTGCGAACTTCAAGTTAGAAGATGCATGAGTTCTGGGGATCTAAGACACAATGTTGTGGTTATAAATAACAACACTATGTCATATATGTGAAAACTGCTAAGAGAGTAGATCCTAAATGTTCTCCCCCCCCACACACACACAAATGATAATGTTGTGATGTGGTGGTTGTGTCAGGGATCTTCTTAAATGCTTCTGAGATCTTGTTGTGTAGATCCAACTGAGTAGTTGTGTAACGGGACCTGAAGACAAGAATATTTAGAACTGTCACCACTCCCCACCTTCCCCCAGGTTCAGAAAACTGTGGACTAGAGTAATTTTTCTATCTTTTCTCAGATTCTTGTTCTCATTGGCCTTTAATTTTGACTTATGTTGACTGGTTCCTGAGTTCCATTCTGGCTCATCTTTAAACAACCAACTCTTGCTTTATCAGTACAGATACTAATGTTTTATAGCACTCCCAGGTTTACTTCCTACAAATATTCATTAATCATGGTTTGGCTTTGTTTGATCTTAACAGAAGCTTTCTGTTTCTGTTGTTGAACTCTTTTTCTACCAACTGTAGCTATACATTTTTTTATTATTATTGTTACAAACTCGTGATTGTTTTTAGGTCTGAGATGGTCCTGAGCAACATTTCATAAATGTTTACTCTTGAGGAAATGGGCTGGTAAGTTCCCAGCAATCTGTGATTTTCAGTGTGGAAGTGAACAACTTTTGGATCAATTAATAGGATCACATTTCTCCCATCAGTTCAGTTCAGTTCAGTCGCTTTCAGTTCAGCTCAGTTCAGTTCAGTCACTCAGTCCAGTTCAGTCGCTCAGTCCAGTTCAGTCGCTCAGTCGTGTCCGACTCTTTGCGACCCCATGAATCACAGCATGCCAGGCCTCCCTGTCCATCACCAGCTCCCAGAGCCTACCCAAACTCATGTCCATCGAGTCAGTGATGCCATCCAGCCATCTCATCATCCTCTGTCGTCCCCTTCTCCTCCTGCCCCCAATCCCTCCCAGCAACAGGGTCTTTTCCAATGAGTCAACTCTTTGCATGAGGTGGCCAAAGTATGGAGTTTCAGCTTCAGCATCAGTCCTTCCAATGAACACCCAGGGCTGATCTCCTTTAAGATGGACTGGTTGGATCTCCTTGCAGTCTAAGGGACTCTCAAGAGTCTTCTCCAACACCACAGTTCAAAAGCATCAATTCTTCGGCACTCAGCTTTCTTCACAGTCCAACTCTCACATACATACATGACCACTGGAAAAACTATAGCCTTCAATCGCTTAGTCATGTCCAACTCTGCGACCCCATGGACTGCAGCATGCCAGGCCTCCTGGTCCATCACCAACTCCCAGAGCCTACTCAAACTCAAGTCCATCGCATCAAAGATGCCATCCAACCATCTTATCCTCTGTTGTCCCCTTCTCCCCCCACCTTCAATCTTTCCCAGCATCGGGGTCTTTTCAAATGAGTCAGTTCTTTGGATCAGGTGGCCAAAGTATTGGAGTTTCAGCTTCAGCATCAGTCCTTCCAATGAATATTCAGGATTGATTTCCTTTATTTTTGACTGGTTGGATCTCCTTGCAGTCCAAGAGCCTCTCAAGAGTCTTCTCTAGTACCACAGTTCAAAAACAATTTCCTCCGTCAGCAAAGCTTTATTTTCCCTAGGATTCTTTTCTGTGATTTACTAGCAGATACTCCACTAGAGTTATCCATGTTAAAGAGACAGACTGTGACTTACTCAGCTGTAACTCTGAGCCCACAGAGTTTTCATGGTTCAAACTCTGTTTCTACATCGGGGTTGTCAGAAGGCAAAATGGAAGATCTCGGAAAAATTTAATGGTGATGGTTAATTACTTGAGTTAATTTCTGCTTCAGAGCCTTCCATATAGAACAGTCTCCTATATTTTACTGTTCTCTCTTCCTGATTTCCAATCACTTAGCTTTCATTCCCTGAAAACTGTGTTCAAATTTCAGAATGTCTCCCTTTAAAAACTGTGTGATCTCTGATCACCGATCAATTCTATCAGTGAGCCAAATTTTACACTATATTTATTTCTTATTTATTTTTATTATAGATTACTTTTATTAATTTTTATTGAAGTATAGTTACTTTACTTTGTGTTAGTTTCTTCTGTACAGCAAAGTGTATAAATAACATGTATACATATATCCTGTCTTTTTTGGATTTCCTTCTCTTTTAAGTCACCACAGAGCACTGAGTTCCCTGTGCTATACAGTAGATTCTCATTAGTTGTCTATTTTATACATAGCATCAATACTGTATATATGTCAATCTCAATTTCCCAATTCATCCCACCCACCCACACATCCCCCCGATAGCTCAGTTGATAAAGAATCCGCCTGCTATGCAGGAGACCCAATTTAATTCCCAGGTTGGGGAGATCCGCTGAAGAAGGGATAGGCTAACCACTCCAGTATTCTTGAGCTTCCCTGTGGCTCAGCTGGTAAAGAATCCGCCTGCAGTGTGGGAGACCTAGGTTCGATCCATACGTTGGGAAGATCCCCTGGAGAAGGGAAAGGCTACCCACTCTGGTATTCTGGCCTGGAGAATTCCAGTCCATTGGGGGATTAGTCCATGGGGAAATAGTCCATGGGGTCACAAAGTGTCGGACACGAATGAGTGACTTTCACTTTCACTTTCACCCATCTGACCTCGGTGTCCATACATTTATTCTCTACATCTCCATTTCTGCTTTGCAAATAAGATCATCTGTACCATTTTTCTAGATTCCACGTATATGTGTTAATGCGCAATATTTATTTTCTGTTTCTGACTTACTTCACTTTGTATGACAGTCTCTAGGTCCATCCACATCTCTGCAAATGGCACAGTTTTGTTCCTTTTTATGGGTGAGTAATATTCCATTATATATATATGTATACCTCATACTCTTTATCCATTCATCTGTTGATTGACATTTAAGTTGCTTCCATGTCCTAACTTTTGTAAATAGTGCTGCAGTGAAGACTGGGTTACATGTGTCTTTTGGAATTATTTTCTCTGAGTATATGCCCAGTAGTGGGATTGCTGGGTCATATGGTAGTTCAAAGGACTTCCCTGTTGGTTCAGACAATAATCTGTCCACAATGTGGGAGACCCAGGTTCAATCCCTGGGTTGGGAAGATCCCCTGGAGAAGGGAATGACAACCCACTCCAGTATTCTTGCCTGGAGAATTCCATGGACAGAGAAGCCTGGTGGGTTACAGTCCATGGGGTTACAAAGAGTCGGACACGATTGAGTGACTAACACTTCACATCATGGTAGTTCTATTAGTAGTTTTTTTTTTAAAGAAACCTCCATACTGTTCTCCATAGTGGTGGTATCAATTTACATTCCAACCAGTAGTGCAAGAAGGCTCTCTTTTATCCACACCCTCTACAGCATTTATTGTTTGTAGATTTTTTAATAGTCACCATTCTGATGGGTGTGAGGTGATACCTCATTGTTGTTTTGATTAGCATTTCTCTAGAAGGAGAAGGCAATGGCACCCCACTCCAGTACTCTTGCCTGGAAAATCCCATGGATGGAGGAGCCTGGTGGGCTGCAGTCCATGATGTCGCTAAGAGTCGGACACGACTGAGCGACTTCACTTTCGCTTTTCACTTTCATGCATTGGAGAAGGAAATGGCAACCCACTCCAGTATTCTTGCCTGGAGAATCGCAGGGATGGGGGAGCCTGGTAGGCTGCCATCTATGGGGTTGCACAGAGTCGGACATGACTGAAGCGACTTAGCAGCAGCAGCAGCAGCAGTGAAGAAAGCTGAGCACTGAAGAATTGATGCTTTTGAACTGTGGTGTTGGAGAAGACTTTTGAGACTCCCTTGGACTGCAAGGAGATCCAACCAGTCCATTCTAAAGGAGATCAGTCCTGGGTGTTCATTGGAAGGACTGATGCTAAAGCTGAAACTCCGATACTTTGGCCACCTCATGCGAAGAGTTGACTCATTGGAAAAGACTCTGATGCTGGGAGGGATTGGGGGCAGGAAGAGAAGGGGACGACAGAGGATGAGATGGCTGGATGGCATCACCGACTGGATGGACATGAGTTTGGGTGAACTCCGGGAGTTGGTGATGGACAGGGAGGCCTGGCATGCTGCAATCCATGGGGTCACAAAGAGTTGGACACGACTGAGCGACTGAACTGAACTTAACTGAATGATTAGTAATGTTGAGCATCTTTTCATATGGTTGTTGGCCATCTGTTTATCTTCTATGGAGAAATGTCTAGTTCTTCCACTTTTTTTTGAATTGGCTTATTTGCTTTTTGCTATTGAGCTGTGTGAGCTGTTTGTATATTTTGGAGACTAACCCCGTGTCAGTCACTTCATTTGCAAATATTTTCTCCCACTCTATGGGTTATCTTTTCATTTTTATTGATGAACATTTTATGTGATAAATACAGTATCTCTAAATTATTTGTTCTCCTTAATCCTGGCAAGATTTCAAAGTCTAATATAGGTCTACTTAATATTTTTCTGTAATTTTTCCATTACTCCATAGACTCGTTTGTGCATTGTGATCTTATAATAGCTACTTGTAGAGTAACTATAGTTTTTATTTTTGTGAATATAAAAGAGATCCCAAAATGTAAGAGTGCTTAAAGATGGTAAAACAAGAACATTTACAAATTGACATTGTTTTTTAATGTAGTCCTAAATGGCTTTCCTAATGGCTCAGCAGGTAGAGAATCCACCTACAATACAGGAGATGCAGGTTTGATCCCTGGGTCAGGAAGATCCACTGGAGAAGGGCATGCATCCTGCTCCTGTGATCTTGCCAGGAAAATCCCATGGACAGATGAGCCTGGTAGGCCACAGTCCATAGGGTAACAAAAAGTCACACATGACTGAAGCATCTGAGCACATCACATCCAAAGAGTTGATAAAGGCGTGGAGTCATCTTTTTCTGAGTAGTGTGGTCCCCTGAGCCTAATCTTGTTGCAACCATACCCAGAGCATTGCAAATGGATTTGTTGGACAAGGTATGTCAAGTGACGACAGATGGTGGAATGTCTTAAAACACAACAGACAGGAATGCACGCTTGATCTGGAAAACTATAGGGAATCATTAGAGGGTGTAATACAATCACAGCAATGTGGCTGGCTGACTGGTGGATAATTTGCAGGACAGATTGGAAATCTGAAACTCTCTCAGAGAAAGAATGAGAGGTAACCAAGACCTGAAAAAAGGAAAAACAGAAGTTTGAAAAGAATAAAACAAAAGGGAAAGCCACTCCCAGCGCCCTCATCCTCAAAGAGCCTTGCAGAGTTGTAAGAGGGACTAACTGGGATACAACCCGTCAAATGCCTTAGTGGGACAGAGGATGAGTCTGGAGACATCAACACAGGAGTTGTAGTTCATTTCCAAGTACATGGGATTCTATGGAAATGCTTGATATAGAACTGTGCATTCACATAAGCTTTTAAAGTTAATTAAACCAATAGGTGATAATAAATGGGACTGTTCTGTTGATGGTATTGATAATGCTTCAAAATGACCCTAAGGTATAATTGCTTTCATTTAGTAACATAAGTTCTCTCATTTAGTACTGTAAAACAGTTCAGTGTAACTGCATCACTGCACCTCCAAAGAAGGTTTTTTTTTTTCCTTGTCTAGAAGATGCCTGTGAGGCTTAATGACTGAAAGTAGTTGTGTGCAGCTGTTTAATGTACAGTTTTTAGAAGTTGCATAGAGAAGGGACTGAAGGAAGATTATAGGATGCCACACGTCTTGGTACTTCTGCTTATCACTGTGATCTAAATATTCTCTAATATAACCTTAGATTTTTAAATTTTTGATTGAGGCCCAGAAGACATTTATAATACAACTCTAGATAATTTTCAGAATATGAGATTTAATATCTAATGGTCATAATTACGTAAATTGGCTTTTCCAAAGGTTTCTGTATTTTCCCACAACCTTAGCACTTTAACAAAAAGAAAAATACAAAATTACTGAATGGTGAAGTTTATGATGTGAGTCTAGTGCAATGATATTTTCTAATACCTTTCTGCAAGCCCACTTATAACCAGAATTATGGGGGAGATGATTAAGCATGTTAATGCAAGTGTATTGAAAAACATAGTGTTTTGAATGGAGTAGATCCATTTCCACAAGGGTGCAGGGAGGGATGTTCAACTCCTCCACTGACAGAAGGAGATGAAATAGGCGTAATATTGCTATAATATGTAACTTTTTTCATCTGTGTGCCAGACATTGAGCTAGGCACAATTAAAACATTTTTCTCATTTAATATGTACACCAGCACCATAAACAAGTTTCTCATTTAATATGCATACCAGTACCATAAATATTTTGGCCTTCCCTGGTGGCTCATTTCAGTTAGTAAAGAATCTGCCTACAATGCAAGAGACCTGGGTTCAACCCCTGGGTTGGGAGGATTTGGAGAAGGAAATGGCAACCCACTCCACTATTCTTGCCTGGAAAATCCCATGGACAGAGAAGCCTGGCAGGCCACAGTCAATGGGGTCACAAGAGTCGGATACAACTTAATGACTAAACCACCACCACCATAAATATTTAACTTCCATTTTGCAGATTAGGAAACTGAATCTCACAGCAATTAAATAATTTTCCCAAGAACACATAGTAGTTAAGTGATAGAGGCAGTATTTGCACCAGGGCTGTTTCACTTCTAGTTAACTAAAAATGTAAATTTGGAAGAGATGGTGTTAACATTATAGATAATTTCAAACTCAAAAACAAGGAGACTGAAGTCACAAGAAAGAGCAAATCAAGAATGAAAATATGAAATTAAAACAAACTGAGGAACTAAGAATGAATTAAGCTTTCTTTAATCTTGAATAATGCCAGAGGTAAAATCATTATTTGATTTGTCTAGAGTTTCCATGAAGTGAAATGTTAGTTGCTCAGTCATGTCCAACTCTTTGCAACCCCATGGACTATAACCCACTAGGCTCCTCTGTCCATGGAGTTCTCCAGGCAAGATTACTGGAGTGGATAGCCATTCCCTTCTTCAAGCGATCTTCCCGACCCAGAGCTCAAACCTGAGTCTTTTGCATTGCAGGCAGATTCTTTATTATCTGAGCCACAAAGGCTTCAGAGAATTTCTTAGTGCTTTTATAGAGAATTTCTATAGTGCTTTTATAAACATGAGTCAGTTCACCTTTTAGTTACTAAAAATGAGCAAAGCACGGTTTTGTTCAGACAGATGAACAAAGGTATAATTGGAAAGAGCATAAAATGAAGTATTAATTTTAGTTAAGAAATACATTTCACACCTTTATTGCCAAACACATGTACCTTCAGTTTCACCAGTATCATATTTTACATATAGAGAATATGAGTTTAAAAATTCAACATGATAGTTGACGTTCAACAGAGGCAGAAGTCATGGACCTGATAACTGTCTTTACTGTTTACTTATTTTTCTGCCTAACCCAAAGTGAAATCCTTAACTAGAGTTATTCAGAAAGGATGTCAGTGATGTAGTAACAAAGAGTTGTTTGCCTAACACCCTATTCACTAAGTGGGCAATTTGCACTGCAAGTGCCCTAAGGTCAATGAAGCAAGAAATGCAAGGTTATGGTTATATTGAGTACTAAATTTTCATCATTTATGTATAACAAATCATTTTACTTACTACACTTTGTTAGGTTTCTTCTCAAAAATGAAATTAAAGCTTGTACTACTTTTTATTTTATTTTATAGTTGATTTACAATGTGTTAGTTTCAAGTGTATAGCAAAGTGATTCAATTATACACTCACACACATATGTATATATACATATACATACATATACATACATATACATATATATATATATATATATATATATATATATATATATCTCCAGACTTCCCTGGTAGCTAAGCTGGTAAAGAATCCACCTGTAATGAAGGACCCCCTGGTTTGATTCCTGGGTCGGGAAGATCCCCAGGAGGATAATAGGGTACCCATTCCAGTATTCTTGGACTTCCCTGGTAGCTCAGGAGGTAAAGATTCTGCCTGCAATGTGGGAGATCCGGGTTCAATCACTGGGTTAGGAAGACCCCCTGGAGGAGGGCATGGCAACCCATTCTAGTATTCTTGCCTGGAGAATCCCCATGAACAGAGTAGCCTGGCAGGCTACAGTCCATGGGACTGCAAAGAGTCAGACATGACTGAGCTACTAAGCATAGCACAGCATGTACATATATCAATCCTTTTCTCGTGTAGGTTACTGTAGAATATTGAGAAATTTTCTATGTTATACAGTAGGTCTCTATTGATTATCTGTTTTATATATAGTGGTGTGTGTATGTTAATACCAAACTCCTAATTTTTCTTCCCTCTACCTTTCCCTATTGGTAATTGTTACTTTGTTTTTAAAGTCTGTGAGTCTGTTTTGTAAAAAAGTTTATTTGTATCACTTTTTTAGATTCCACATATAAATGATAATATATGACATTTGTCTCTGTGTGTCTGACTTCAGTTAGTATGATAATCTCTAGGTCCGTCCATCTTGCTGTAAATGGCAGTATTTCATTCTTTTGACAGCTGAATAATATTCTACTATATATGTACAATATTTTCTTTATCCATTCCTTTGTTGATGGACATTAAGTTTTCTTTCATGTCTTGACTATTGTAAACAGTACTGCCATGAACATGGAGTTGCATGTATCTTTTCAAATTGTTATTTTCTCCAGGTATACGCTGAGGAGTAGGATTGTTGGATCATATGGTAATTCTATTTTTAGTTTTTTAAGGAACCCCCACACTATTCTCCATAGTGGTTGTACCAATTTACAGTCCCTCCAACAGTGTAGGAGGGTTCTCTTCTCTCCACACCTTCTCTAGCATTTATTGTTTGTGGACTTTTTGACAATGGCCATTCCGATCAATGTGACCTGGTTTTTTGATTTGCGTTTCTCTAATAAGTGATGTTGAGCATCTTGTGCTTTTTGGCCATCTGTACATTTTCTTTGGGGAAATGTCTATTTAGATCTTCCACCCATTTTTTAATTGGTTTTTTAAAAATATATTGAGTTTCATGAGCTCTTTGTGTAATTTGGAGATTAATCTGTTGTCAGTGGCTTCCTTTGCAACTACTTTCTCCCATTCTATGGGCTATCTTTGTTTTGCTATGGTTTCCTTTGCTGTACAAAAGCTTTTGAGTTTAATGAGGTCCAGTTTATTTATTTTTGTTTTTCATCTATGAATTTGATCCAAAAAGATATTGCTGCAATGTGTGTCAAAGAGTGTTCTATGTTTTTCTTTAAGAGTGTTATAGTATCAGGTCTTACATTTAGGTCTTTAATCCATTGAGTTTATTTTTGTATATGATGTTAGTGTTATAATTTCATTATTTTACCTGTAGCTATACTGTTTTTCCAGCACAAATTATTGAAGAGACTGCCTTTTCTCCATTGTATATTCTTGTTTCCTTTGTCTTAGATTAATTGACCATAGGCGCATGGGTTTATTTCTGGGCTTTCTAACCTATTCAATACAATAGTATTTCTCTTTTTGTGCCATTACCATACTATTTTGATAACTGTAGTGTTGTAATATCATCTGAAGTCAGAAAGCCAGTTCCTCCATCTTTGTTTTTCTCTCTCCAGATCGTCTTGTCTATTCTGGGTTTTTTACATCTCTATAGAAACTTAAAAAAAAAAAAAACAGTTTGTTCTAGTTCAATTAAAAGTGTTGTTGGTATTCGATTGGAATTACATTGAATCTGTAGATTTCCTAGGGTAGTATTTTGACAGTATTGATTCTTTCTACCTGAGAACATGATACATCTTTCCATCTGTTTGTGTCATCTATTTGATGATTTCCTTCATCAGCATCTTGTAGTTTTTAGGGTACAAGTTTTTGTCTCCTTAGGTAAGTTTATTACTTTTGATGCAGAGGTAAATAGGATTAGTTTCCTTAATTTCTCTTTCTGATCTGTTGTTGATAGTGTATAGAAATGCAACAAATTTCTGCATATTGATTTTGTATCCTACAATTTTACCAAATTCATTGATAAGCCCTAGTAGTTTTATGGTTAAAGCCTGTATTACTCACTACATCAGAGCCTAGATTTGGAATATGGCTGCTTTCAGGGAAGGAAGACGTTTTTTATCTCAGGGTCACTTGTTTCAGTTTTGCCTGGAATGTGTAAACAGGCTGGAGATAACAAAACAAAGGTGGCAATGAAAAGAACAGAGTGTGAACATAAAAGACAAGCTTATTAAGGATGGAAAGAGTTTGAAAAGGATGATGAAAATGGAGGAAAATCCTGAAAAAAATATATAATATGAAGACCCTAATTTGTTTAAAGATATTTAAAAGTCAGTGGTAATATATATATATAGTAAGAGTAGGTGAAGCTAAAGATAACATTCTTATGAATTATGTATAAATTGGTCAAAATAAAAACTGCACCAAAGTTACACAGTAAGTCAGTTTTTATTCTAGACTGTTAGGCTAGAGAGAAGCTAAAATCAACTATGCAGAAACACAAGGCATTTCTAAGCTCTGGGGTAAGCTAGTGGGAAAACACTGGAGGATGTTAGAGGAGATTGATCAATGGGATGTTTTGAGCACATAGAGTTACTCCTGAGTCTGCGTATGTTTTTGTGTTTGTGTGATTAGACATCTGTGTTTGCTACTTGGTGCCCAATGAAGAAAATAGGCACCTACCAACCCATAGAGACTGAGAAATCAGGACACTATCTTTGATGTTTCCATGACAGAGATGGTTCCCAACTCTTGAGAAAGACTTTTCCTGGGTTGTAAAACACTGACAAGAGGCTAGGAGAAGATTTACACCGATTTCAAAGGGGCAGAAAGAAAATTTACAATCGAAATTTTTCCAAAATAAATTATCTAGGAGAAGGGAGGTCAAGGGCCCAGAGTCAGGAAGAAAGCTGCCTAAAATTTAGTCAAGCCGAGGGTAATGTTAAGGCTATCTTGGTTACATTCTATTAATAGTAATCTGACAATTGGAAATGTATAATACCAGTGGCTTTTTCAGGAAAACAACAAATGTTCTAGGCTTTCCAATTCATTTTTTTCCCTTATCCAACAAATATTTACTGCTGCTGCTTCTACTAAGTCACTTCAGTCATGTCCAACTCTGTGCGACCCCACAGACAGCAGCCCACCAGGCTCTGACGTCCCTGGGATTCTCCAGGCAAGGACACTGGAGTGGGTTGCCATTTCCTTCTGCAGTGCATGAAAGTGAAAAGTAAAAGTGGAGTTGCTCAGTTGTGTCTGACTCTTCGTGACCCCATGGACTGCAGCCTACCAGGCTCCTTCATCCATGGGATTTTCCAGGCAAGAGTACTAGAGTGGGTTGCCATTGCCTTCTCCATATTTACTGCAAAACTCTTTTAAGTCTTAACAATAACTGAAAGAAGGGATCCAGATATAAAGATGTTGAATAAGATAAGATCTCTGGTCAGAAGGTTGTCATAGGCTAATGGGGGTAAATGTGAGTAAACAGATAATTGTAAACAGTTTTAAACAGTGTAATGTCTATAAAACTGTGCGAACAGAGAGGATAAAGCGTAACTCCACCTGGACAGTTTAAGAAAGTCAGAGGAGGTTTGTAGAGGCAGGAAATCCAGTCCTAAAGGATGACTTAGCAAGATGTGGGACAATGAGGCATGGAGAACCATGTACACGAAATGACAGAGGAGCAAGAAAGCAGCGTGTCAGTTCCTGGAAAAGCAAATGGCTCTCGTGGCGAGAATTCAGGGAAACCACGAGGCAGTGATGGAGAAGGAGGATGTTTTGTTTTCTGCCCTAGTGAGAATTTGGCCTTCAGCTGATAGGTATTGGGAAGACTGTGATGCTCATATTGCATTTTAGAAATACACCCTTGGGGTCAGGATGGGTGATGGGCTGCGGAGGGAATGGCATGCTGCCGGCCACCAGAGGAAAGTGGGCAGTGATCTGGAAGAGAACACAGGGTCAGGCAATACTGAGTACATTGAATAAATCAGACCTGCTACTGAATGTGATCGCAGAGGGAGTGCAGAGATTAAAATTGATTTAGAAACTTCCCTTTGAAGTGGAAGAGATGTGTAGCATCTCTTCAAGAAGGGGAAAGAAAAAGAGTTACATAAGTTATGGGTCTTTTACTTCAATAGGTAGAGAGTGATTCTAAACCTACATATCTTGCAGTTGTTTTAAAGTTCAGATAAGATGGTTATTTTAAAATGTTTTCTAGGAGATGTAGGCAAATAGGATCCTCCATTGTTTTCCTATCTCAATTCCCATCTCAATTCTTTATTGCATTTATATTGGTTATCAATATGTAAGTAAGTATATAAATAATAGCTTTCACTTTCAAAAGTCCATATGAATTTTTAAGACAATTTCTGAAGAATACATAAGACATCAACAACTCAATAATAATTCTTACGGTGACTCTAGAGTTTGTACATGTCTGGCAAGACGAATCTGATCCCAAAGTTACAATATTAGAGACTTTCTAACTAGTGTGATTTAAAATATATATATATTGACTGTATATCTGGTTTTCCTCTACTTTGATTTCTCCTTTCTGCTTACCCTCATCTCAGTTTCATTGCACTGATGAATTCTGATTTTACAATGCCTTCTGGAGGTGTATTGCACAAAGTACTACTGGGACCGTTAAAAATCAACTATAACAATCTCCACATTTCTATGATTAAAAAATAATCAGGATGATGCAAGTGACGTTTATGGAATAGGACAAAATATATTTTCACATTAAAATATAGTTCATTATATTTTAATATCATTAAAAATGTATACGTTAAAAATGTATTTAATGTATTAGTGTTGTGTTCTTAGTGACTCAGCTCCTAAACTATAAAAACCTTGACTCTATAAAAACCTTCATAAACCAAGGTTTGTCTTTTATATTACATTTACGCTTCACCACAATGAGTGCAATAAACTTTTAGTATATACTTTTTCCAAGCAAAGAAAAAGTCTTAACTTCTGACCTCAGTTCTCATCGTGTTTTATTTCTCTGGAAATCTTCATGAATTTTTAGTTTAATTACTTCAAGCAGATGTTCAGTTCTCTTATTCTATACTAGGAAACAGCAGAATGAAAGGAGATGCTTTAGAAGAGTTAGAGTTTGGTGGTATCTATGAAAAGAGATTAAACAAGGGGACATTTGGGAGTTACTTCAAAGATGCAAAATACATGTTTAAATGGATTGAAATGGCAAATTATTAAAAATATTCTTAAGATTATATTTGTGAAGAAAAATGTTAAATGGGAGTCACCAACTTAAATATTTAAATACGTTTTTGAGTTCATAAAAATAAACTCAGGCATTTTCATCTTATTCCTCAACTTCTTGTTATTGGGTTTCACAAACAAGGTTGAACAAAATATGCTTCAGTTAAGGCATCAGAGCAAGACTAAATTGTAATACATAGACAATGATTCATTCCTTTATTTCTGTGTTATATATTTCATGTAAAATATGCATATTTTTAAGATTTGGTTAAAATGTCTAGAGCTTGATGTGGACTGAGGGGATGAATATGTTATCTAAAAGCAGAGCAGTCCTTCCAAATTTTTCATGTTGGAAATGCCAAAAAATATAGCATATTTAATACAGAAAGGCAAGCATGAGGAGGATTCTAAATGTTGGCATCACATTCAGAATAACAAGAAATTAACCTCAGAAAAGTCTTCCCTGGTGGCTCAGACAGAAGAATCTGCCTGCAATGCTGGAGACCCAGGTTCGATCCCTGGGTCGGGAAGAGCCCCTGGAGAGGGAAATGGCAACCCACTTCAGTATTCTTTCCTGGAGAATCCCGAGGACAGAGGAGGCTGGTGGGCTACAGTCCATAGGGTTGCAAAGAGTCAGGACATGACTGAGCGAGTAGCACTTCACTTCAACTTCAGAAAGATTAAAGGAAAAAAAAAAGAAACAGGTTGTGTTCTGTGCCTGAATGAGTTGTAGAACTATGTTATTCATCGTAATGATAATCAGATGTGCCTGCCTGGATTTATGGGGATGCACATTCAGATAATCAGAGTCTCAGATGGTTCTATAATGGAGACATATGGTGGTTGAAAGTGTCCTAATAATAGGAGAGTCGATATGGAAAAATGGAATTTCCATTGCTCTCTATGGAAAGAGTATAAATTAACCTGATATTTTATATGTTTATGTTTTATTTACTTCTATATTTTCTCTGTAGTGTCATGTAAAACAGTTTTTATCTCCTTAAAATAATGTTTATGTATATGTGATCATATGGAAATGTTAATTGGACTTATTGTAGTGACTGTATATACCTAAAATTAATGTAGCGTTATATGTCAATTATACCTAAAAAAAAAAAAAAAAAAAAAGATTGTTGTCACAATTAGCTGGGATGATGTGTATAATATTCATGGCACAGTGCCTGACCAAGGATGGGCAATCAGTAACTATTCATTGAATGACTGTTTTCACCCAGATATAAAGAGAGGATTAAAAAGGTGTCCCACAGAGAAATGAATGATGTTAGGTATGAAATCCAGATGAATTTGTTTATATGGTTCTCTTTCACAAGGCAATTTGGTTCTAATCAAACCACAAGAGAATAAGGGCAGAAAAATCTTAAAGCAATCCTTTTTAAATTTTACCTGCATACAGATCACCCAGGGATCATTTGAACATGCAAGTCACAATTTATGGGTGGGAACTGAAGAGACTGCATTTCTAGCAAACTCCAGATTGTGCATATGCCAGCGGCTGTCCTCTGAATATACCTTAGCACAGTCCTCAAGCAGTGGAGTACGTGGCCATTGAAGAAATACTGTGCTTAAACCCATATTTGTCCAGTCCAACCTTCTGTTCCCTAGAACAGTAACTTCAGGTCAATTGGTTTATCTGTTTACATAGCACAAGATTATTTCATGTCCACTAGGTTCCTGGTGCTCTTTGGGTTCTAAGTATAAAATAATGAGCAAGGCAGATAAGAATCATGCCCTTATCAAGCTCATACTCTAGTAACAGGATTAGATACTAGACATGTAAATAATTCATTACAGTAGTTTCTAGTGAAACTAGAAAATGAAGCTTTAAATTATTAGACTTGCTCACTAGTGAGTAAGACTCACTAAAATGAAAATAAAATGAAGCTACTATGAAATTGTATCTGGTCAGTCCCTGATAGCTCAATTGGTAAAGAACCCTCCTGCAATGCAGGAGACCCCAGTTCAATTCTTGGGTTGGGAAGATCCCCTGGAGAAGGGAAAGGCTACTCACTCCAGTATTCTGGCCTGGAGAATTCCATGGACTGTATTCCATGGGGACACAAAGAGTAGGACACAACTGAGTGACTTTCACTTTCAAGGCTCCCCTCGCAGGGAGACAACTGAAACCTGCATGGTGAGAAGCAGTCTACTGTGTGAGGATCTGAAAAATTGATGAAAAGTGAAGAGCAACAGTGAGGCAACAAAGAGATTGGTCTGTAGAAGGAAAGGGGAAAAGCCACTGTGGCTAGGACATAATACTGGTATTTGGATGCAAGACCGCGATGGGCAATCGGGAGCCATTAGGGGCAAACAGGGAAGGTCACATGTGACAAAGCTCAGGGGGCAAGGGAGTAGTAAACTAAATGCTGAAATCCTGGAGGTCAGATCCAAAGTGGATCTTTTGAGCTCCACAGAGGGTTAAGGAGACTCTAGAAGGAATGTAACTACAGGAAAATATACTAATACATAACTAAACCAAAAATGAGGAGTGAAAAAGAGCTAACATAAGATGTGGAACAGAAGTTAAAAAAATTCAGAAAGCAAAAAAGGTTAAAATTGTATATCTCTTAGGTTTATACTATGAAAGAAAGTGAAGTCAAAGTGTTAGTTACTCAGTTGTATCCAATTCTTTGCGACCCCGTAGTCTGTAGCCCACTAGGCTCCTCTGCCCGTGGGATTTCCCAGGCAAGAATACTGGAGTGGGTTGCTGTTTCCTTCTCCAGGGGATCTTCCCAACCCAGAGATCAAACCTGGGTCTCCTGCATTGTAGGCAAATTCTTTACTGCTTGAGCTACCAGGGAACTCAGATTTATGCTATATGCAACAGAAATGTATTATGTCATCCAAAGTAATGTAATAACACACGGGTAGCAGTCTCTCTTCAAATGCTACAGAATGAATTAAATTTTTCTGAGTAGAAATGATTAGGTAACTATTATAGAAAACAAAACTGTAGCCCCAAACTTGCCTTACATTTTACAGACTATTGGAAACGAAAGTGGATGAAAGTAGATGAAACAATAAAAGATAGCAATAAAGGAAATAAAACATATGCAACTCACTCTTTGCACTAACAAAAAAGTCTAGAAACACAAGAGTCATCATTGTTATTTAAATTATAAAATATTACATGCCTTGTTTTATAATGATTTTTGTACTCTATCATATAAGCTATCATGTCATTTTTTGGGATATAAGCCAAACTCAAAAGAGATCTCACAGGTCAGAGTAACTAAAGGAGAATGAATGATGTAATGATGACTCACCTCCATTTTAGTGAGTCTTACTAGTGAGCAAGTCTAATAATTTAAAGCCTTGCAAACTAGTGATTGTTAACATGTAAGTGCATTATAATTGATTTTTTATTTTGCCTGATGATTTAAAGCCCTACAAACTAGTAGCTATTTAATATGTTAGAGCATTTCCAATTGACTTCTGATTTTTTGTCTTGTTTTTAAAATACATGAATAAACAATTGTCCATTAAAATGATCCTCCTAACCCTCCATCAGTGACAAAGCAGAGTTTTGTCAATGAACAAAAGCAAGATTAGTCACCTTTTCTCATCTGAATGCATAATGCCTTAAAGCACACATTTCTGATACACCCATCCAGAATTATGGATATAGTCTGTAGAAAAATAGCGGATTAATTTTGCTTGTTTGTATTTGTTTTACTCTGTTTGAATGACCTCATTAGCTCCTATGCTTACCAGCTATGCAACAGAGTTCAGACTTTTTTCATACTGTATTTTGATCACTTATTTGTATTTATTTTAGGTTTCTTTGGCATTTATTAACAGCAACAATATTTTCTTTCTCATTGGTCTTTTGTATATCTCACTTCATTCACTCAAAAAACACCAAATAAGTGCCAGACTCTAGGGCTTTGGGGTAACAGGAAAAGTGAAGTGAGATGAAGCTAGAAAAGGAAGCAAGAGCCATGGGGTTTGAAGTCTCATAAACTTTTGAGAAACCTAGCCTTTATCTTAAGAGCAGAAGGAAACTGAAGAGCTTTCAGCACTGGAGTGACAACATCTTGCTTCTGCTATTTGCATACCTTGTTTTTTTTTTCCCCCTTTCAAAATGGGATCGCTATAGCCAGTGGTTTTATAATACTGTCCCACTATTTATGCTTCCTGTCTGTTTCCAGCTAACAAAGTCATTTTTAAATGAAAGAAAAAGGTTGCCAGTTGTACAAAAGTAAATTTCCTAGGAGACACAAGAGTTTACAAATAGCGACTGTGAGTTGGTTTCATGAAAACAAATAGTACATCCTATGGATAGAATCATTATTTGTGAATGATGGCTCATCTCCAACAATTAAATAAAGGGGATAGACGTAGTTCACTGATGTTCTTTATTGCAGAGATTAGTACCTATAAACATCATTTCCTGGGCAGGTATTACAGCATAAAATACTTGAAGCAATGTGTTTGATCTACACACCTAAGCGCTGATAATAAAAAAGCCTCATTTGGGGATCTATCTGTTTATTCATTCCTGGTATTCTTTTAACATCTGGCTGTAGTAGACAGTGACTCTTTTTTTGTTGTTGTTGTTGGCTTTTAACAGAGAACAAAAGGAAAGTAAGCTAATTTATTCTGGTGCCTGTCTGGTTTCAGTTGCTCATTTTACATTATTTTAAAATGATGGACTGTTGGTGATGATGTCTTTCCCAGGAGAAGAAGTTGACAGACAGCTGTGCAGAGACGCCATCTTCCCCATCCCGGTTGCCTGCGATGTGCCCTGTCCCAGGGACTGTGTGCTCAGCATGTGGTCAGCGTGGTCCTCCTGCTCTCACACCTGCTCAGGAAAAACCACAGAAGGAAAACAGACACGAGCGCGGTCCATCCTGGCCTATGCAGGAGAGGAAGGTAAGGTTTCCAGCTTGAAAAGGAACTCAGATCTCTTCCAGAAGCTGCTGTGCCTTTCGTTGTGTGTACAGCCCAGATACAGTGATAGTTCCACAAAAATCAGCTTCCCGAAACCCAGCAAACCAAGGAGATTTAATATCTGTTGACGTATTAGGCTATCGCAGAGTCGGACACGACTGAAGCGACTTAGCAGCAGCAGCAGCAGCAGCAGCTTGCTGCTCTTCCTTAATATTAACCTTGAACATAGATTTTTAGTAAAAGAGAAAAGACTTTGAAAAATGAATTCACTTTTCCTTTCCTCCCTCCTAATAACTCAGGTTCTTTCTACTTCAAAGTGTTAAACTTGTGGAGAAATCTGAAAATGACTCCTTAAATTCCAAATGACGGGTTTCATTGTTTTCTCTCATTTCAGTAGTCGGTTTTTCCCAGTGAAATCCTATTCTACCATCTCATAAGTACTAAACTTTATTTAAAATAACCACCACCATGATTATTGCTTGACTGAAAATGACATGGATTTTCTACCATTCAGGTTTCTGAACATAGGCTCTGAGTTTCATATGTAGATTGTGTTCACTTTTAAAATATGTTGCTCCTAAATCACTTCATGCTATTGGGTGAATAAAGCACAAGTTTCTCATATATTCATACCATGCAAGCTCCATTGTCAAGAAATACAAGGCTCTTGGTGATTGTCTCTCAAGTTTGTATCTGAATGCTAATTTGGCCTCTGTGACTGGGTGATATAATGTCATACTTAATCGTGTCATTCTGGAAAATAACACAGGAGTAAGGAAAACACAGAAATAAGTCAAGTTCTGTCACGTGCCGCATGTTCTGTCTCAAGAATATAGGCATATGTTATTTAAATATGATCAGGCTGAATGACTATCTTCATTCGCATTTAACACTAGTTAATGATTTCTATTTGTAGTAAGCACATGTTTCTTTATGTGCACATGTTTCTTTCTATACCCCCAGTTAATAATCAATTTTAGAAGAGTTTTCACATTGCCTATTTCATTTTCCTGTTTATGAAACATTTTAGTGATAGAAATCTGCTAGTGTTCTTTTTTAATCAAATTTTCTTTCTTTGTATGTTATTCTGTGCAAAAATATAAGGCCAAAAATATGTTGGCCTTAAGGCACAGGAGAAAATATAACATATTTTTTTTATTTTATTTTATTTAACTTTAAAATTTTGTATTGGTTTTGCCATATATCAAAATGAATCTGCCACAGGTATACATGTGTTCCCCATCCTGAACCCTCCTCCCTCCTCCCTCCCCATACCATCCCTCTGGGTCGTCCCAGTGCACCAGCCCCAAGCATCCAGTATCGTGCATCGAACCTGGACTGGCAACTCATTTCATATATAATATTATACATATTTCAATGCCATTCTCCCAAATCATCCCACCCACAGTCTTTTGGACTCTGTGGGAGAAAATGTAACATATTTAAAATAGTCAACCTATGAGAAAATTTAGAATTTTTTAAGTGTCCAAACACTTTTTTCTCGTCACCTCAATATAAGTGTAATTTTTTGCTACCAAAATAAGAATGTATCTGTGGAACCTAATAGAAAAAATAGAACCTTTCCAAGAAAAAATTATATTCCTTATGTTGTCAAACAATAACTCTAACCTTGTAGAGATTATATTCAGACTTCACACTCTATCAGCTCAAATTATGTCTTGGGCTTCATTAAAATTAGATCTGTGGTCACCCCGCTTCCTATAAATCCATTATACTCTGCAGACACTTGCTGTGTGACTAGTAATGAGTGACTTTTCGCCTTATGAGTCACATGGCTGAGATTTTGCCATGCTTGCAGAACTCACCAGATCATTATTTCCGTAGACGTGATGCTTCACACTGAAAGGTCATGAAATGCTTTAAAGGCAGGAATTTATGATTGCTCTTTGGTATGTATCATCTGCTTAGTTTGAAAGGATGGGACTTGGATAATTTTTAATGAAGGCTAACAGCTGCATCATAAGAAACACATGCTGGAGAATTATAAATGTGAAAATAATTAATCATAAAGGTGAGGTGAAAGTCGCTCAGTTGTGTCCGACTCCTTGAGACCCCATGAACTATACAGTCCATGAAATTCTCCAGACCAGAATACTGGAGAGGTAGCCTTTCTCTTCTCCAGGGGATCTCCCCAACCCAGGGATCCAACCCAGGTATCCCACATTGCAGGTGGATTCTTTACCAGCTGAGCTACAAGGGAAGCCCGTGAACTCAAAACATTATTTTAAGTGGAAACTGTAGAGGAGATTCAGTCAATGGGGAATCTGCTGTTATTTGTCTCGGTTAATAACAGCTACAGAAACTGGTATCATTATGTGAAATATTTAATGAAGAATTTGTCCTTCAAAGACAATTTAATACCTGTTATTTGCTTGACACTGAAACACATTTTCTTTCCTTCAAAATAAGACTTTTCTAATTCTGAAGCTATTTTTTAAATGATTTAGAAACTAATTTGCAGGAAGTTTTAAAACACATTTCCCTGCCAATTAGATAACCTTTTTATAATTCTGCACAAAAGCTATTTTTTCTATTATTCCCCAAGAATTAATACTTGTACGTGTCATGTGTGCGTGTATCTAAGTCGCTTCAGTTGTTTCTGACTCTGCAACACTGTGGACCGTAGCCCGCCAGGCAAGAATACTGGCGTGGGTTGCCATACCCACCCCCAAGAGATCTTCCCAACCCAAGAATCGAACATCTCCATCATTAACAGATGGGTTCTTTACCGCTAGCGCTATCTGGGAAGCCTGATCTTCTTAATTATCTGTGGATCAGAATACTGTGATAACCTTAAGGGTAAAGATCACATTAATAAAATTATATATTGATTGTTTAGACATGAAATAAAATGATTTTCTGGTGAAATAACTTACAGGACAAGTCCACATGCAAAGCATTTATGTGGATTTACAAAATAAATGCTGTAACCTATTCATTTGTACTTTTATCTCAGTAAAAATGTCACCATTATACATTATACTGGAGGTTATATAACCTCTGTATTGATGAAGTCAAAGTTGTACTGCAGTAAGCCCATAAATTCAGTAACTTAATAGAACAATTATTTTTCCCTCTTGGGAATTTTGCTACAGTGACACGCAACTCTCCATGACAGTCTGTCCTCCATGAAATGTCTCAGCATTGCACCTCTGTATGAAAGCCTACCTCACAATCTTCATGCCAGAGGAAGAAGGTAGCTGGGGACTCTTATCTGTTTTAAGAGAGTCAGCAATTAAATTCTTTCATCCAGAGTGATTTATATCATTTCAATTGACATTTCATTATCAAAGCAGGTCATATAATCATGACTTGAATTTGAACCTAATTTCAGCGGGGGCAGAGGAAATACATTCCTACTGTGTGCTGGAAAGAAAGGAGTGCTAACTACTGATCTTATCCCTGGTTTATCAGTCTTCTTTTGTATGTGTCTGTGTATCTACCTCTATGTCTGTGTATTTATATCCACGTGTGTATATATAAGTGTGTGAGATAGAGGAGTATTCCATATGACCCCAATGAACTAGACACACTTTGCATTGTTAAAATGTTATGACTCATTATTTTTTTACTCCTATTAAAAGAATGGTAAAATAATAGAATAGCACTTTCCTTTACCTCATGCTATACTTTCTTTTCCCTTTCCTTCCTGTCCTTTCGAGGCTCTTTAGCTCCCTTCATGAACAGTTTTATCTGCAAAGTTATTAAGTGGAGCCAAACAGTTGAGCATCTGTGCCAGCAGGTGGGCAGGAGAGGGGGTCTGTAGTGATCCAGGGTGGGTTGTCAGAACCCAACCTGAGTGAGATGGGCATCCCCAGTGAGAAAAGGGTGGCCTGACCTGAAATGCCAGAGATGCTGAGAAGTCTAAAGGGAGGGGCACATGGGTTGCACAAGAGAGTAAAAGCAGTGACCCAACACAGGATGCCAGGGCACAAGCAGGATGAAGAGGGAATCTCAGCACTGGGGAAACCAACCCAGTGGGAGGTGTCGGAGCCAAGCAGGGTTGCGGAGGGTTTCAGTAACGTGGAGTGGTTGAATGCAGGGTGTCAGAGTATGAGCAGAGCGATGAAGATGGCCCATGGTAGAGCAGTGAGGATGGCAGTGGGAGATTGGTGAGGGGACTTGGTTGACCAAATAGGTACATGTATTAAACATAGTTGGGTTTCTTATTGCGAAAGAAGGGAGTTTTGAATATGTTAAGAAAGAAAACTAGAGTAAACCTTGTTGTATTATATTGGAATTTGAAGTTATCAGTGTGAATTCATGGTGTTCAATTTGTAAACCTAGACATGAAAGTGCAAGTGTAGTCACTCAGTTCTGTCCATCTCTTTGCAACCCCATGGACTATACAGCCCATGGAATTCTCTAGGCCAGAATACTAGAGTGGGTAGCCTTTCCCTTCTCCAGGAGATCTTCCCAACTCAGGGATCAAACCCAGGTCTCCCGCCTTGCAGACGGATTCTTTACCATCTGAGCCACCAGGGAAGCCCAAGAATGCTGGAGTGAGTAGCCTTCTCCAGGGGATCTTCCCAACCCAGAAATTGAACCGGGGTCTCCTACATTGCAGGAGAATTCTTTACCAATAGAGCTATCAGGGAAGTCCTAGACATAGAAATACATAAATGCATAAAATTCAAATATAAGTATGATATTCATATTATAGACATATACATGTGTTAACTCTGTTCACTGAAATGACATAAGAGCAGTGGGACCCTATTAGCAGTCAGTGTGTTTAGCACTGAGATCTTGGTGTCTAATACCATTCTCCGATGAAAGGAGCCAGGGCTTCTTGGAGAAATAGCTGATTCTAGGGCTGGAATAGCAAAAGTACAAGATGTGCCTGGAGTATCTTGTGCCAGAAAGAAAAGGAGAGGAAAATATTTCAAAAGGTCACACTATTGTATATATAAAATAGATAACTAATAAGCACCCACCATATAGCATAGAGAACTCTACTCAGTATTCTGTAATAACCTATATGTGAAAAGAATCTGAAAAAAAAGTGGATATACACACATATATATACATAACTGAATCACTTTGCTTTATACCGGAAGCTAACACAACATTGTAAACTAACTCTACTCCAATATAAAATCAAAGTGAAATTAAAAAAAGGTCAGGGAAGCTAGCTTGAAGAGTCTCCCACTGGCCACATACAGGAGCAATGTGAATGCAAATTAACAATAATAGCTATTTATATACATTAACTAAGGAAACCATGAATCCATACTTGATATAAATAAATTAATTGGAAGTCTGATGAAGAGCATTATATTTACAGTCTTAAGTATCCTTCTAATGAAGAAGTTTGACAGACACTATGTTATTTCAGTAATCAAAGTTTACATCATCAGTCATGGGGCAAATACAAAGGATGTGTTCCTGGTGTGGTACAAGGAGAGCATGATGTCATATCTGTACCATCCCTGTCAAAGATGCATATTGTAGAATCTGAACATGAGGGAACATCTGACAAATCCTACCTGGAAGATATTCTGCAAAATAACTGGCCCCTAATCTTCAAAAGTGTCTAAGTTATGAAAATTAAGGAAAGATTGAGAAAGATTGAAGGAAACTAGCCAGACATAAGCTCTAAATGCAACAGTTGATTCTGAACCAAGTCCTTTTATTACAAAAAAACGTTCTGAGATAATTGGCAAGTTTAAATGGGTCTGAGGATTGGATGGAAATAATGCATCAGTATTAATTGCCTAATCCTGAATATTGCATATGCTTATGTATAGGAAAATGCCCTTGATTGCAGGAAATAATACTGAAGTATTTTGGGTAATGGGGCATCATTTCAATAACTTCTTCCATATGATCGAGGGGAAAAAATTATTGGTAACATTTTAAATATCCCTATAGTTTTGGGGTTAATTCAAAATTAAACATAAAAAATAATAGAATAAAAATAATTTGAATACAATTGCTTTTCATATAATCTTGGAGTAACATTATGTAACCTATTATTTTGTGTATTGGCAGTAAACAAAAATGTCATAAAATGCCTCTTACTGAAATATTGTCATTTGGAAACCAAATCACAAATGGCATAACTGAAGATAGTTAATATAAAAATATTTCTTTTCAACTTGAAAATAAAAGTGTGTGTATGTGTCTTGTTTCAAAAGCCTTGAAGCCTTTTGGTTAAATAAGATTAATAATTTGCTTTTAGATTTGTTTGATACTTGGATGTAAAAATCTTCTTTGTATCATGTGAAAATACAGGATGGGTCCCAAGAGCTACTTTAGAATTATTTCAGGAATTCTAAAAGAATTCAATCCTTTAACACTTAAGTTTGACATATTTTTGATATAAACAGTAGTATATTGAATTTTTTAAAAAATTAAAAATTGATGTTGTAATTATGACCTTCTCCATTTTTTAATTCATGTTGCAGGTTCTTAACAAACTTGGTTAAAAGGAAAAATGATTTTCAAAGTGTTTTCCACTAAGTATAACAACTTCTGTTCTCATTATAGTCAATTATCTTTAAAAAGCAAGATATAAGAGAATATTTATTCTTGCAGAGTTCAGAGTGACCTGATATTATAACTTCAGCCAAGTGTTACTGTGTCTTTACACCTTCTTTGTACTTGCAGAAAATAGATGCAAATTGAAATAAAATTATGCCAATTTTTCCTCAAATAATTAGTAGTCCTGAGAAGTTTTACTTTGCAGTATAAAACATTGAGAGGATAAATATTTGTTTTACCTTGTTTCATTTTTGCAGTGGAATGATTTTAGTTCTGAAAACCAGGAAGTACTTCTATTTCCTATAGAGGAATTTGAAGAGATCAGGATCTATTTTGAGCGTACATACACACATAACTCTGACTTCTAAGTAAATACTGCTGCTTCCCCATCTTCCTGAACTGACTGAAAGAGCAGTTCTGCTTCAGTCTGTTCCTACATGACCACCACTTCGGTCTGTTCCTACAGTCCTACAGGACTTATACAGACTCTACTGTGGGGTATCTTTTGTCCCTTACTACAAGGGGGAAAAAATGGAGGGGGTGGTGGCCGCCCCAGCGTCTCTTGAGGTTCTCGCACTTCCAGTTAGATTCCCTGAAATCATGCCATTGCCTTTCACCCACCAGTAATCTGCTGTCAAAGGTATTAGGGCTGCAGTAGCAGGCAAAGTTACAAGTATCTTAAAATTTTAATTCACAGTACAGTGTAACAGCCTCTTCTTACCCTGAGCCTCATCCACTTTTTTATCCTTATCCTCAGTTACTTCCCTGTGTGAACTCTGCACCCCAGTTGACTGCATCAATATTGCTAATTCCCAGGGTCATACCTGCCTGAGTGCCTCAGCTTTTATTTAGTTTCTCTTCTGCTTAAATTAAATTTTCTCTTCCTTGTCTCCCTTCCCAGAACTCTGCTTATCGAACTCCTATTTCTTCAAAAGTCATCTCAATGCCTCATCTTGACAACCTTAGTCATTTTTAGTATCCCCCAAACTAATGTAATTTTAAACTTTTGAATCCCAATTATACTAAATACCTCTTTTAACGTAATTGTCATATTCTTTATCATTATATTATTGCATTCACCTAGAATTGTACTCAATTCTTTGCTTATATTATCACCCCTATACTTCTCTCCACTGCGTTGTAAGATCCTTGAGAGTAGAATTATTTCTATTTCTAACCCCTCTAGACTATCCCTTGAAGCATAGGTAACCATTGCATATTGCAGTCAGTTCATAGGTATTCAATTAATGTTTTGAAAAGGTCTTTTTTAAAAAACACTTATTTATTTCTTTGGCTGTGCCAGGGTCTTAGCTGCGGTATACAGGATCTTTAGTTGTGGCATGTGGGACTAGTTCCCTGACCAGGGATCGAACACAGGCCTCCTGCGTTGGAAGCTCACAGTCTTAGCCAGTGGACCCCCAGGGAAGTCCCTGAAAAGATTCTTTTTTTTTCTCTCCAATCTGTCATCTAAATTGTAAGGACTTCAATGCCATACTCAAAAACAACAGCTCTGTTCAATGTCTCCTAACCAAGCTCTTTTGGGCTTGATGGTAGGGAGGAAAAGTCATTTTTAGTTTCTGAGAGAAGCTTTGCATATTATAATTGGCATTATAAAATCTTTCCTTTTGGTGAAGTGATAGAAAGCCTAAATAGTCACATTAATATGAAGCATATATTTTTATGTAGAAGAGGATTAAAAAATATACACTTATCACTAATTTTATCACAGGTGACATTTTATAATCTCAGTACTACAGGAATGGGAATATTCCCAGATGTCTGGAATTAAATCTTCCCGTAAATAATAAATAAATTCAGTATCATATCTATCAATTTTTCAACCATAAAAGTATTCCCCGAACAACATGACGGTGCTGCAGTGACTGATTATCCAAGCCATGCTTTCCAAATTGCCACATCGTTATTACAATTAAGACCACACTGGGACTTATCTGTGCAAATACCTTGACATCACACCAAAAATGCTGATGCAGCTTTAATGTGGATTGGGGCAAGAAAATAAATAGTCTTTATGTTTGTAAACTTAACAGTTATTTTGCAGTTCCTGGACGCATTATGCTGATGTTGTAGAAGCTCTTTTCTTATTATTTTTTTCAAAACCAACCAGTCAATTCCAATGTCAAAAATAATGCAGAGTTTTAAAATCACAACTTACATAGCATACATACATTCAAAGTAAAAATGGGGTAAGTAAAAACACATTATTCAATTGAGGAGGGGTAATTTCACTATTAAATAAGATATAGTTTTAAATGGTTATATAAAATGAACACAGTTTTCTACAGTTAGCATGTGTTTTCCTGAGAAATACCATTGGATAAATCTAGAGCCTCAGGGAAGTGGGTAATAAGAGTGCTCATTTACTTCTCTCCAATCCAATTAGCAGGTTTAGGAGTTGTCCCTATTCAAATACTAAACTTCTTGCTCCCAGGGTTGCTGAGCTGTGTGATGGAAGATAGGATATGAGCTGTGACAGATGTTTTCACCTTCATGAAGCAGGGGACAGTAATGAAACGCTGTTTAATACAGGTTATTCTGATGTTGATCCCATGTTCAGCATTGCATAAGTGCCTGTAAATTGCAGTTAAATTATCACATAAATTGCCTGCTGATTTATATGCTGAATAGAGGGATGTCCTTAGTCACAAATGAAATGATACCTGAAGATCAGCTCAGGGTGTGATTTTGCTTATTACTTTTACCCAGATCTCAAACTTTAGGAGCCATCCTCCATATTAGTGTTAGTTGCTCAGTTGTGTCTGACTCTGTGACCCCATAGACTGTAACCTGCCAGGCTCCTCTGTCCATAGGATTCTCCAGGCAAGAATACTGGAGTGGGTTGCCATTCCCTTCTCCAGGAGATCTTCCCAACCCAGGAATTGAACCCAGGTCTCCTGCCATATTAGGGTCACTAGCTATTGAATCACTTTTCTTAACATTTTTAAACTTTTTAAAACTTGCTTTCCTAATATCTAAAACCCACCTTTTATTATGTTCAGTATTCCTCCATTTACTGTCACAGATATGTGTGATGAACACCCAAGGTCCCACCATTCCATGTGAACAACCAGTTATTTTCTATTCTTAAAATGAAATCCAGAGACTACATAAGTGTGACTAGATCAAATTGTCAATAAAGTAAACAATAAATTTCTCCAAATACTCTGTTTTTAACAGGATAAAGCTTTTTATTTTCAGAGCTGGCATCACAAATAGCATTTCAGTTCAGTTCAGTCGCTCAGTCGTGTCCAACTCTTTGCGACCCCATGAATTGCAGCACGCCAGGCCTCCCTGTCCATCACCAACTCCCAGAGTTCACCCAGACTCATGTCCATCGAGTCAGTGATGCCATCCAGCCATCTCATCCTCTGTCATCCCCTTCTCCTCCTGCCCCCAATCCCTCCCAGCATCAGAGTCTTTTCCAATGAGTCAACTCTTCGCATGAGGTGGCCAAAGGACTGGAGTTTCAGCTTTAGCATCATTCCTTCCAAAGAAATCCCAGGGCTGATCTCCTTCAGAATGGATTGGTTGGATCTCCTTGCAGTCCAAGGGACTCTCAAGAGTCTTCTCCAACACCACAGTTCCAAAGCATCAATTCTTCAGTGCTCAGCCTTCTTCACAGTCCAACTCTCACATCCATACCTGACCACAGGAAAAACCATAGCCTTGACTAGACGAACCTTTGTTGGCAAAGTAATGTCTCTGCTTTTGAATATGCTGTCTAGGTTGGTCGTAACTTTCCTTCTAAGAAGTAAGCGCCTTTTAATTTCATGGCTGCAGTCACCATCTGCAGTGATTTTGGAGCCCAGAAAAATAAAGTCTGACACTGTTTCCACTGTTTCCCCATCTATAGCATTTAGGTAAAAACAAAAAAACACCGGACTCCATAAATTCCTAACTGCTCCTGTGACTGCATCATTTAGCTGTTTAGACTCATCCGCTTCATAATTTTTAACTTGTTCAGCAGCTGTGGATATAAAATGAGATCCCACCTATAAAGTACTTATAATGGGGCCAGCATGTTAAAAAAGAGTTCCATATTGACAACTCCACACCACATTCTATTGATTAAAGGACACATGTGTTTAACCCTTTATCATCTCTGTAATTACTGCATCTTATATTAGGTTCATTTTAAAATCACTGTGACCAAGCAGCAGTTATAATATAGTTGTCATTGCTAGTACTTGGGAATTTCATTGTTATTCCTGAGAGCAATAGCAACCCCATAATATTTCTACCAAAAACAAAGAAATAAAAATAGGTAAGGGCCATTTGAGGAAGGAAAATAAACCCTCCCTTGGTTGCTAGCTTAAATCTTTCATTGACAAACATCTTCTGGTACAATTAAAAATGGAGCCACATTAGAACTTAGAAATAGATACCAGTATCCTGGGAAAAAAAAAAAACGTGGAGACAACAGGGAACACTCTTTAAGAAATCCTGGATAACCAATGCATGTGATGCCACAGAGATGATATATGTTGGAGAACACAAACTTTGATGAGTGTCAACTAATAAGCTACTTGAAAGATTTGGATTCTGAATGTAAAGAAGTTTTAGGAATACCTTCCCTTTTAATGTATGTAAAAGTGGTACATTTTTTTAAAAGTATCTAAATAAGTCATACAAAGCTATTTGGGTGAGCATACAGTAAAAATTAGAGTTGATAAAAAAAGTATTGTAGTTTAATTTGATGCCATTTTACTCTCTCTGGGACACATAAAATGATGGTCTATCTCACAGTCATTCACACATTTTAGGTTTGAAGAAATATGGTGTATTATCATTAATACATGTATAATGTATTCTTCAGTGATGCCATGGAGGGTCAGAAAGCTTCTATTGATTTTAAATCACCCTAAATCCTAATTCACTGAAATAAGCAGCACTTTGAAACCTATAATTAAGACTTTCAATTTGATGGATATCATTTGTGAACATACTGGGTTTTCCCCATCTGTAGATTCTCAGTGTCCATTTTTCCTCTAGTTAGGAATTACATAGGCTTTGTTTGTTCCTCATTTTCATCTTCTCTAGAGAATAATGGCCTGTCTTTGAGGTCCTCCTGAGTCCCCCAAACCGACTATCAAATATACCACAAAGTTTAAGTTTTAAGCCAGACAATGCCATTCATGTGATTTGCCTTCCTAGCAGTGTATGGCCACATGTGCTAGTAAGTGGCCGGTATCATTCTTATTGTTAATTCCAAGGAGCAGAGGATGATAAGGTTTCTGTTGGCACCATATCTAACCTGCTAATACTGTCTGTTTTTGTAGGTGGAGTTCAGTGCCCAAACACCAGTGCTCTGCAAGAGGTACGCAGCTGTAACGAGCATCCCTGTACTGTGTACCACTGGCAGACTGGACCCTGGGGCCAGTGTATCGAGGACACTTCAGTTTCGTCCTTCAACACAACTACAGCTTGGAACGGGGAGGCCTCTTGCTCCGTTGGCATGCAGACAAGAAAAGTCATCTGCGTGCGGGTCAATGTTGGCCAAGTGGGACCCAAAAAGTAAGGACTTGAAAACGACAATAGTTAACTCCTGTGGCCAACCATGTCGGGATGGGCCCAGGCTTCACTTGCTTCGTGAAATGGAATGTTTGATGCTCATCATACCTGACCTCAAGAGTAAGACTTCTCTGTTTTGAAGGCAGCCACTGATAAAGTTATAACAGCTGGTACCTGGGATCCATAAATTCTGTAGAAATCTCTCCATGTGGTACCTACTTTCAGTGTTAATAGTAGCACTTTCTGCTTTTATTGAGCTAGTAAGGCAGTGAAAGAAGTGCTCACTCTAGGCCTGGCTGATCAATAGGGACAGTATCCAAAGTCCTAGCAGTGGGGGTCATCAATGACCTCCTGTGTACCCGTAGGCTGTGGAGGCTGCCCATCTAGTTGAATTGGGCAATAGCCTTCTATGATCTGCCTTTCATTTCCCTTAGAAGGCACTATATCAAAAATACTGAGGCCAAACGTACTACATCTTTTAATGGTTAAATGAATAAACCATTTACTCCCAAGAGAGAGCCTTAGGATAGGATGAGAGTTAGAATAAGCAGAAAAAGCACCAGTGTCTCATTGTAGTTAACAAGTAGTGTGATAACACAGCAAACGGTTTGCTAGAGAACCCAAGAGTTGACATGTATGGGCCTTGTGAGAAACCAAAAAAAACCATATCAGTATAAATTGGGCTAATCATTTCTTGGAGAAAATTAATAAATCAGTTATAAAAATATATGCAAAGAGGAAAAAAACTCTTATTATTTGTGATTTAGACAGCATCCATCTTTTAAAGTTCATATCACCTTAGCCGTGTGAAACAAGTAAAACCCATCAGTTTTTCACTGGTATAAGCCATTTTTCACGGGTATCAAAATTTCTGAAAACTTGGTCAAGTACTTAGGTTTCGTGTGTGGTCTTAAACATACTACTTAACAGATTCTGGCTTCAGTTTTCAAAAATATTTGCAGAAATTTAATGAAAACAAAAAGTAGTAATGTAAGCACTCAATAAATCTTAAAATTATTTTCTCTTGGAAAATTTGAGATACTTCTTAGTGTTTCAGAGAAATGATAATAATGTAACTGATATATGACAAACTCCAGGGGATAAATAAAAATCTCATGATGACTTGTTTCTTTCTAATGGCCAGGGTTCTGGACTTTAGCAATATTTTGCCCCATCATTTAGTTAGAAATTAAGAAACATGCAAAACCGATGGGTTTTACTTTTCATGTTTCACATGGCTAAGATGATATGAACTTTGAAAGATGGGTGCTGTCTAAATCAGCAATGATAGAGATTTCTTCCTCATTGCATGTATTTTTATAACATTTATTAATTTTCTCCAACAAATGATTAGCCCAGTTATGCTGATATGGTTTTTTTTGTTTCTTACAAGGCACATACAATATGTCAACTCTGGGTTCTCTAGCAAACAAGTATGTAGCTAGAAAATATATGCCAAAAGATTTAAGTAAATTGAGAAACTATTCCATATGCTTCATAGGTAGCCCCAAACCAATATTTCAGTAAAAATGATGCTAAATTTGTGATGAATGTAACAAAGGATATTAATGTGCAGTATATTAAAAGTCAATAGCAGTAACAGCATAAGCGGAAGTCCCAAGTGCTGGGGGATTGTGGGACTTGCTGCGACAAGCAAAGAGGCAGAAATATTTGCTGCAGGGGGTTATCACCTTGACCAACTTGTCATGGTTCAGATTGGAGGGTTATTGTTCTGAGCTTCTATGGGTAAGCTCACTCTGTTCCTCTTTTGCAGTTTCATTTACCCTTTAGATGTTACTGTTATATTTTCCTCCCTTATGCAAACTATGAGAGTTTTTTCCTCAGCAGTGGATATACATACACGCAAGCCTGTGTGTGGTAAAGCTTGGTGGATTAATGTCATTAAATCATTCAATAGAAAGGATATCCTGAAGCCCCATGTCAGAGCACCACAATAATCCATTAAAAATGTGCTTTACCCTTGCTGCCTTTATTCAATGACCTGGATACAAGTATAGATTTGTTAAATCAAATGAGTTTCCTTTACCCTTAAAGTTCTAAAAAATAAAGCAAATACTGTGAATTCAAAAGAAAATATTACTACCCTTATGCCTAAATATGCTAGGTAAAATTCAGTGACTGCTTTTCGGTACTAGGCATTTGAAACAAAAATGCAAATAGAAACCTTGTTTTAAAGTCCTCTTAATAAAACAGATTACTGTGCAATGGTAAAATCAATGTTATTGATCTTATCTATCCTCCGAGTAACAAACTTCAACTCCTATCACATCTGTTTAATTTGACCTTGAATAAGATTTGGGGGAAAATCAATTCCTTGATTTAAACCACAAACACTAAATACAAACAGTACAAAGGAGAAAAGAAGCATGTTGACTGAACCAATTGCCTCACCAAAGGAAGCCTGAATTCATTTCATTGGCTGTGGTCTAGGCTGTATAATTTATATCGCTCTGTTCATTTAACAGCTTTGTTGTTGGTAATTTTGTTCTCCGCGGCTAATCAAATATCTTGCTGAGGAAATTTCTAAACTAAAATAGAATTTTTGAGGTTGTCAGTGATAGCATTGTAAATTCCATTGATTTATTCAGAGCTAAAATTTGAAAAGCATGTAATTGAGTAATGCTCTCCCATTGTTAGAGTTCTAAAATTGCCTCATTGAGAAGGAATGCTTCCAATAATACTTACTAATAGTTTCAACAAGAATTAACAGGATGATTATATGTGAGGTTTTGCCATATAATGTTTCCTGGTTAAGAATGTAGGTTAACTTATAATTCTAGTTATAATCTCAGTTGTAACAAAACATTAACTTCTAATGATTCTTATCTAAATTTCTTTTCTGTTCATGACTTTGAGTAGGCATAGCAGTTAGGAAAATCCAAGCGTATATTCAACATAAACCAGAGAGGATATTTCATTTTGAAATGTTAAATCCAATGTATTTTTTAAAATCCACTTTCAAATAAAGGCTGGTGTTACTGAGTGAGCAAAAAAAAAAAAAAACATGTATCTGTATAGTTGAATAGAATGTAATACTTATGGATGAGATAGGACACATAAATAAAAACTTATAGATATATCAAAAATGAAGTGTCAGCAGAGTGCTATATAGAAATTATGGGAAGGAGATTAATGATGTTGATTTATTCACTCATAGTTCAGTTCTGAAAACCTGATTAACTTGCTTGTTGAAAGACAATTTATCTTGACGTACAAGAAATTTGACTTCTCCTATGGGGAGTATTTTTAAATCCCATTTTTCACTAATTTGCCAAGTTATTCCAGCAACAGTTATACTGATTGATTCACTTCTTCACTGCCTCTTAACTTACTTGTCAGAGATGATATGATATCACCTCAAAAGAAAATTTTTTAGGAATCAGAACATTACTTTTAGTTACATGAATTATGTTATTATGTTTTGTTGTCCTCATGTGCATGCATCTACTAGTATTGATAACATTTGATTGCTAATGATAGTAGAATCAGATTGTGAAGATTCATAAAAGAATTGGGAATCAGATTGTGAAGATTCATAAGAGAATTGGGAAATTTAAAAATCATGTAATAAGTACACAATAAACAAACTAGTTTATTTAAAACTCATACCTCAGCTTCCTAAAGTTTTTCTAGGAAGTGAAAACCTTATAAAGTATAAGGCATTTCAGTGTTTTGTCGTCATTTTTCTCTCGTGTCCCTAATAATATATTTTATATTTTGGTGTTTTAAGATAGTATAATTAAGCTAATTTTACTATAATTTATGTCAAGAACACAGTGTTTTGTTTTTCTTTAAATTACTTATTGATTCTTTTTATTTATATTCATTCACTCTTTTTGTAACAATATTATAATTTATAAAAATACCTAAAATATTTAAAATCCAGTAGATTAAAACTTGGAAGAAAATGGAAGAAAAAATAAGAATACAGTGAATGAAACCAGGAACAGAACAAAAATTGTTTATCTTAATTAGCTGTATACTTTGTTTTATTCCTTATTTTTATGACACTCATAGCTGTAAATATAATATTGGTTTTTGAGCATGTACTATGTATAGAATATGCCATTATAAATTTACTTTTTGCTAAACATATTTTATAAAGTACAGAGTAGCCTGGAAAATTATGATTGACAATAAGCCTATTTAGTTATATAAAGGTGTAGAATTGGTTCCTTAAATTGGTAATTTGAACTTTCATACATTTCTTATAAGGCATGTTAGAAAGTGCAGTTTTATTAATAGATTGTTATAAATGGATAAAGAACAATTATTGTATTTTCTCTTACATAGCACAATTACTATAATTAAATTTTCACTTCCTGCCTTGAGAAGCTTTATTGAGGTTCAGTTCAGAAGAATTATTTTAGTTGTATAGTTCTTGTCAAAAAGTAGAAAGAATCCTGGAGGTAGAATACTACAGATGGATGCCTGTTTAGCAATTTTAGAAGTAAAAATTCTAAAGATATAAATTACCTGGTTCTGGGTTAGTACAGAGGCCTAGTAATCTCCCTTTGCTCTTCCTAGGTGTCCTGAAAGCCTTCGACCTGAAACAGTGCGACCCTGTCTGCTTCCTTGTAGGAAGGACTGTATCGTGACACCATATAGCGACTGGACATCTTGCCCTTCCTCATGTAAAGAAGGTATGCCCTGAAGAGTTCTGAAGGCAGTTCACCCAGGAACCCTCTCTCTAGACCTCCAAGTTCCTCTGGCTGAGCAATGTTTTGATTCTTACATGGGGCTGACTCTGTGATCCTGGACTGGGACAAATGCCATGAAATTTGGATTTCCTTCTAGAAAATAATACAGGTTTTAGAGTACCAAATGAGTAAGTCAAATGAGTTTTATGCCAAAATGGACTTAAATAACTGTGTGATATAGATCTAAGTGAAAATATTCTAGATTTTATTATATTCATAATGTTTCCTTTAGCATTGATTCTACAAGAATGTGTAGTGGCCTTGTGTATTTCAAAAAGAATACAAAATGATCTTATGAGTACTCATGGTTTTCAACCTACTTAGTTGCAAGAAATAGCCATGGGACCAGATTCACTACAGATTCAATTATGTGACCCAAAGGATGGGAATAAAGGAAAGAGGGAAATGATCAAAGTGTACCTCTGCCAACATTTAACATGCCATGAGGCATTTATAAGATGAGGATTTGTTCCCAGTTTGGTTTGGTTTTTTCTTGGCATAATTGTCCTGCAGTTTGTGGGTCATCTGCTTGGCAGCTCTAGAGTGGGGCTAATGGTAACCTCCTCCAAGAGGGCTTATGCCACATGCATAAGGTCCTTTCTCAGTGCCGCTAAGAAAGATGTCCTCATCCTCTAGGTGACTGTACAGAAAGTGAGCACCTTTTCTCTCAGTGTCACAAATGACATTGTCTCCTACTTTCTATTTTACTCTTCTGACAAATAGAGGTAGTTTATCTTAAGTTTCTTTTATGCTTCTACTTATGCTTCTTGACTCACTATAGGGATTAATGTAAGAATCAACTTCTGGTTTAACAACTGCTTTAAATTACCAGAATATATATTTTTTAATCCTGAAGATATTACATAAGATTATAAACTTCATAATTGATTGTTTTAGCTGTGTGGTTATTTTATATAATTCAAATATGGGTTCCTTTTTATGCTTTTTCTATTCTAAATACCATTGATATATAAAATAAATCACAAAGTGACCAAGAATATAAATTTTTTCTGTTATTTCATTTTTTAACATCTTATTTATCTATTTATTTTTGGCTGTGCCCGGTCTTCATTGCTGGACTTTCTGTAGTTGCTGCAAACAAGGGCTCCTTTTCTTTCCATGCTGGGACTTCTCACTGAGATGTCTTCTCTTCTTGTGGAGCACAGGTTTCAATAGTTGTGACATTCAGGCTCAGTTGCTCTATGGCATGTGGGATCTTCCTGAACCAGGGATCAAACTCATGTCCAATGCTTTGGCAAGCAGATTCTTTTTTTTTTTTTAATTGGAGGATAATCAGTTTACAATATTGTCTTGATTTCTGCCATACATCAACATGTATCGACCATAGATATACATCTATCCCCTCCCTCCTGAACCTCCCTCCCACCTCCCACCCCATTCCACCCCCTTAGGTTGTCACAGAGCACCAGTTTGAGCTCCCTGTGTCATACAGCAAATTCCCGCTGGCTACCTCTTTTACATATGGTAATGTATATGTTTCCATGCTACTCTCTCAATTCCTCTAAATTCTTAACCACTGGATCAAAAGTCTTTTAAGGCATTTTAAAAGCTTTGGGACAAAAAGAGTTAGCATTAACTCTTCAAAAATGTTAATGACTGTAATCTTATTGATATAGCAATGTCTCTGTCATTTTTATCCAGATTTTCTTCTTTTATCCCCTTTCTTTTTTTTTTTAATTTATTTTTGATTGAAGGATATTTGCTTACATTATTGCATTGGTTTCTACCAAACATCAACATGAATCAGCCATAGGTTTACCCATGTCCCTTCCCACTTAAACATCCCTCCCAGCTCCCTCTCCATCCCACCCCCGAGGTTGTTTTCCCCTGAGTCATACGGCAAATTCCCATTTGCTATCTATTTTACATATGGTAATGTCCGTTTCCATGTTACTTTCTCCATACCTCTCACCCTCTTCTCCCTGCCCAACCTTGTCCTTAAGTCTGTTCTCAGTGTCCGTGTCTCCACTGCTGCTTTTGAAATAGGTTCATCAGTCCCAACTTTCTAGAATCCATATATATGCATTAGTATATGATAATTGTTTTTTTTTACTTACTTCACTCTGTGTAATAGGTTCTGTGTTCATCCACCTCATTAGAATTGACTCTGTCTCCTTACTCTCTTAAAAACTAAATAGCATATGATATCTTTTAGTTTGGTCACAATCAGCAATAGAGTTGTAGTTTCTCATAGATTGATGTTTCTGTGATAATTGTTGGTTATTCACCATTACCATGAAAAAGGTTGTTTATTATATGAAATTTATGTGCTTGAACATTTTATTCTGGATATTTTTATACTTAATATTTTATATTGATGTAAGCCATTTACTAATAATTCCAAAACATGCAGTTACATTTGTAGTACCATGATTAATAACTTCACAGAACTTTAACATTTGTAAAGTAAAATGTTTGAAAGTAGAAAAAAACTTTGCCTCTTCTTTATATTGGACATTTTTTCATTTTGCGTAAAATATTTTGAAATAACAGTTCTCTTGGTCTTAAGTATTTGAAGAAATAAAGTAGGGACTTCCCTAATAAATATTTCTTTTTTTAAGGAAATAAAGTAGGGTCAAATGGTTAAGACTGTGTTTCCACTGCAGAGGGCATAGGTTCAATCACTGGTCAGGGAACTAAGAGCCTACATGCTACATGGTGTGGCTAAAAAAAAAAGAAGCCTGGTGTGATTATATTTTAAAAAATTTTAAGAAATAAACCAGAAATATTCCATTAAATTCATTCTAGAATAGCCCTCCTAAAAATAAGGAATCAGGTAAATATCTCTCATTTCATTATATCTTCATTTGAAACTAATTTGGGATATTGAAATGTGTCCAAGAATTAGGTAATAGTTTAGTAGCCTATGAATTTGTTATTTTATTATGCATTATCTGTGTCTGGAAAAGGAAGAAAATAGATATAACTTATTAAAAACCTATAATTGGAAATTAAATAACATGATTTTTAATTTGATCTCTGATGATGCTTTTTATAGCACTAAAGCTGCTTTACTCTTCTCTGACCATTTATAAAATATAAAAAATTTTATATGACAAACTGTAATTAAACTTATATAAGGCACTTAAAAATTTTACAGATGAGGGAACAAATTGTAAATGCTCTGCATGTATTAATTAAATTAATACTCATCTGTAATATATGTATAAATACATATTGCATTTCTAATTTATTGATTACTGTATTTAACTAACACTTTGATGGCCCTACAGAGAAGAGCTTCAAAGAAGCTTTTGATCTCATTTAAAATACAGAACTATTCTACATAGATCAGATAATGTAAGACTTAGATGACCCAGTAACAAGATTTAGTGGTGAAGCAGAAAGAGCTCTAGGGAAGAAACAGGAAAAATCCATTGTGGGAGCAAATATCAGGGGAAATCTTGCTGAAAAGAAGGGAGAAGAGACTTTTTTGAAAGAGAGAATGCATAAAAGAACCCCAGGTGATTAAAAGCATCAGGAAAAGTCTTAGTGACCATGAAAAAGATGGACTGTTCAGAAGAAAGTGGGATCCAGCTCACTGGAGCTTGGAATGTCTGGGGGAAAGTCAGAATGTGTAGTTGGAAAACTGAGGCCGGTTGTAGAAGATTGAATTAGACTTAGGTGGCGCTAGTGGTAAAGAACCTTCCTGCCAATGCAGGAGAGGAAAGAGATGCCAGTTCCATCCTTGGGTCGGGAAGATCCCCTGGAGAAGGAAATCACAACCCACTCCAGTATGCTTGCCTGGGAAACCCCATGGACAGAGAAGCCTGGTGGGCTAGAGTCTATAGGGTTGCAAAGAGTTAGACATGACTGAAGCACCTGAGCCTGCATGCATAGCAGGACACAATTTCTAGTTTTTGATTGAACATAAAAATGAGTAGTGAGTTTCATGATGTTTGTGTATACGTGTGTGTGTGTATGTATATATACACACACATATGTATGCATCAGTAAACAGGGAAACCAATTTTTCTGATATCAGGAAGCTTATTTTCTGGTAGTATGAGACAGAAAAGACATTTAATGATTCTAATGTCTTGATTGCTTGTGAAGGATCAAGTGAAGGATTCAGGTTAGGTAAGAGAAAAGATGTGAGATCATTTTGGAGAATGCAAAAGTGGCCAAGTAACATGTAATAGAACTTGTAATAGGCAATATGGAATAGCCATGTAGTTGTGCATTTTAAAAGGAGTTGCTCAACACAGTTGCCACTGTTTATTCAGCCATGTTCAGCTGCCTGAATGAAGGAAATGTATAGGAAAATAATTAGCATCGATTAAGGTCAGGATTGGAGAAGGAAATGGCAACCCACTCCAGTGTTCTTGCCTGGAGAATCCCAGGGACGGGGGAGCCTGGTGGGCTGCCATCTATGGGGTCGCACAGAGTCAGACACGACTGAAGCGACTTAGCAGCAGCAGCAGCAAGGTCAGGGCTCTTCTAGAAGAGCACAAGAAAGAGAGAGTGGAACAGAAAGTCAAGAGTGTTTTCAATGGAGTACTTTTAATAATAATGGAGTATGGAATCTAAGGTAGGTTGGGATGGAAGTGGGTCATGAAGGGGATGATATAGAGAAAAAAGTGTTTGGGAGAGTGGATTGGCAACCTTTAGAAGTGTAAAGCATTTTAGTGAAATTAACTTTTACCTTTAGTATAGTAGGTAAAGTGAAAGGTTAGGTGGAATGACCAGAAATTAAGGTGTTTAAAGATGAGAATGTACAAATATTGATGAAGATATCATCAAGGGATGACAGAAGAGCTAATAATTGATGCAAGATGCACAAAAAAAGTCACTGGAGCTGAGGAGGTACAGCAATTCAGAGCCTCCAGTGCCTTGAATAGGATAACTGTGTGGATGCCCAAACCAACAGAGTGGTGGCAGGGGTAGAAAGAGAAAGGATTACAGTGAGGGATATTCTAAAACCATTACGTAATGAAATGTTAGTTGATGACTGCCACAGAGTAGATAGATGATGGTAAAATTAATGACAGGAGCTTCAGAGGAGTTAGATGTTATTGAGTTAGTTAGTATCATCCACTTAATGAACCTGAATTTGACCAAACTCCAGGAGACGGGGTTAAACAAAGGAGCGTGGTGTGCTATACAGTCCACAGGATCGCAAAGAGTTGAACATGACTTAGCGACTGAACTACAACAGCGTTAAAGCGACGAGAAAAGACTGGGAAATGGCTAGGTAGAAACTGCCTCCACTGGCAAAGAATGCGAAGGGAAATTTCTAAGAAAAGATCGAAGCTGATGGACAACGTGCTCCTTTGGTGGTTGTTGTTCATTAGCTCAGATCAGATCAGTCGCTCAGTCGTGTCCGACTCTTTGCGACCCCATGAATTGCAGCACGCCAGGCCTCCCTGTCCAACACCAACTCCCGGAGTTTACTCAGACTCATGTCCATCGAGTCAGTGATGCCATCCAGCCATCTCATCCTCTGTCATCCCCTTCTCCTCCTGCCCCCAATCCCTCCCAACATCAGAGTCTTTTCCAATAAGTCAACTCTTCACATGACAAAGCCAAAGTACTGGAGTTTCAGCTTTAGCATCATTCCTTCCAAAGAAATCCCAGGGCTGATCTCCTTCAGAATGGACTGGTTGGATCTCCTTGCAGTCCAAGGGACTCTCAAGAGTCTTCTCCAACACCGCAGTTCAAAAGCATCAATTCTTCGGCGCTCAGCCTTCTTCACAGTCCAACTCTCACATCCATACATGACCACAGGAAAAACCATAGCCTTGACTAGACGAACCTTTGTTGGCAAAGTAATGTCTCTGCTTTTGAATATGCTATCTAGGTTGGTCGTAACTTTCCTTCCAAGGAGTAAGCATCTTTTAATTTCATGGCTGCAGTCACCATCTGCAGTGATTTTGTAACCCAAGAAAATAAATTTTGTTACTGTTTCCATTGTTTTCCCATCTATTTGCCATGAAGTGATGGGACTGGATGCCATGATCTTCATTTTTCTGAATGTTGAGTTTTAAGCCAGCCTTTTCACTCTCCTCTTTGACCCTCATCAAGAGGCTCTTTAGTTCCTCTTCACTTTTTGCTATTAGGGTGGTGTCATCCACATATCTGAGGTTGTTGATATTTCTCCCAGAAATCTTGATTCCAGCTTGTGCCTCATCCAGTCTGGCATTTTGCATGACATACTCTGCATATAAGTTAAATAAGCAGGTGACAGTATACAGCCTTGACATACTCCTGTCCCGATTTGAAACCTGTCTGTTGTTCCATGTCCTGTTCTCACCTTTGGGTACAATGGTGGAAAGATTAGAAGATAGAAAAGACTGACAAATTGAATTAAGTTGTGCACAGCATGTATGCTGTGATCCAGGTGATGATGCAGGGGGAATCGGAACTGCTAGTTTATCAGGGCGAATGTCAGGTATGTGAGATGTTTATTTGGGATGGTGTCTCAGCAGAAGGTATTAACTGCTGTAAATTAAAATGCATGGAGCCACTAGGATACTGGTCTCCTCTGGAGCTCCTAGGTGGTAGTGGCCAAGGAGTGCAAGAATGCCAGTTCAGGAATCTGCTATCCTGTGAGCAAGAGGTTCCGAGAGGTGGGGCTATGTTTGGCCAAGCTCAGACCATCTCCCCACCAGCAGGTGAGCTCTGCCTCTTCTGTTTGGCAGCTCTCTGTTGAGTCTCCAAGAACAAAAGCCTTTCAGAAATCTAAACCTAGACACTCAGACTTAAAAAGAGTAACTATAATTGTGTATTGAGGGAAAAAACGAAAGACCAGGGGGTGGCAGAGGAGGTTGCTATTGAACAACAGTGCCAAGATGCTTTGTGTGCTGGGAGAAGCCTTTTCTGTTTTGCCTGTAGACTGCTGTAACTGAGAATAAAGATACAATGGTTTTATAGAAAACTTGTCTTTTGTTGCAGGGAAAATAAAGCAATGACATGTCGTTAGCTTTTCATTATTTGATATGAAATAGGAATGAGGCAAGCTCCATTGAAATTACTCTGACTTCCACACACAATTTAAAAATGTTTAAAAAGTTGAATGTTCGAGGATAGATAATAGCAAAAGAAAAGTAATTCAGGAATGGGGTTGTTCTTTGAAATTTAATTCTATAGGTAAAATTTACATTTTATAAGAGTCTTGAACTTATGAAAATGGGGCGCTATCCTCCTTTTTAAATCACTTTAGATAGGTAACATTATATTATAGTATTGTAGAAAGAAAGATCAGAGTAGCTCAGGGTTCCAGAAAGAACAGAGTAATTTGAAATTACTTCTCTCATGGTGTATGTGTATGTGTGGGTGTGTGTTAGTCACTCAGTAGTATCTGATTCTTTGTGACCCCATGGACTGTAGCCTCTGTCCATGGAATTCTTCTGGCAAGAACACTAGAATGGGTTCCTTTCTCTGGGGGATCTTCCCAATCCAGAGATCGAACCCAAGTCTTCCACATTGCAGGCAGATTCTTTACCACCTAAGCCACCAAGGAAGCCCTTCTCTAGTGATAACGTCTTGAAATATCAATCCTGATAAACATCAGTATTGAGTAGAGAGTAGTTTAATCCTCAAACCAGTGTACTAGTTAACTTTTCCAAATTATCTTTAAGAGCTTTATTAAAGATGGAAAACATTTATGCATATATTTGTAACTCATCTTAAAAAATCAATACTTTTGATCAAATAATACACCTGACTGCTCACAATCTGTTTGCTTCTTTTTTTTTTTTTTCTTACTACATTTATTGACTTGAGGGCTGGTAGGGATATTGCAGAGACACCTTTTCTACTTTGATGCTCTCAAGCTGTACTCTTCTAGAATTACCCCCGATGGGCTCAAAACTGCTTTTACATTTTACTTTTTGCATGAAATGTTTCCCTTTCAATTTCTTATCACTATGCTGCCCCACCTGTCATCTACCTCACTTCCAGCTTAACCCATCTTAGTTTTGCCTGCCCTTTAAATCCTTCTATCAAGAAACTTCTCCAGTGAAATTTACCTTGAATGTCTTAAGATAACTGAAAAGTATGTAACTGAGTGAGAGATTATATATCCTCTGAGTCTCTGTGGCCCATTACCACATAAATATGTTATCCCTTTTTTCTGTACCTATCCTAGGTAGGTATTTTCAAGTATAAACACTACAGGAATATTCCTTTATTTTTCCCCTGCTCATTATTTCCAATGAAAGTGATACCTTTTTTTTTTAATTAAAATTAAAGAACAGACTTAGTACCCATCTGAATAATTCTATAAGAAAATGGATAAAAAAGAACAGAAGATGTTAGTTATAATCCAGTTGAGAAGTGAAATTAATGTGTTTGCTCATTCAGCAAATATTTATTAAGACTTTACTCTGTGTGACCATTGCTCTCAGTGCTGAAATACAAAGATAAATGGAAACTGCGTTATGTATCCCCACCACATGCAATAAGTGGTATAAATACATACATATGAACTTTTCAAGTTCCACATTTACAAACTCAAGTTACTGGTGAGGAAGCTTCCATTTTTATTTATTAAATTTTTTTAAACATGTGCTATAGCTCTCCCATTGCACTCTGATCTGAGGGCTGTATAACTGGCCTGAGCTCTACGGTGCTGTTTTGTTGCATGTATGAGTAATTCATTAACTGAGAGCTGAGAAGAAATGAACCTCCTAGTTCATAGGAACGTGGATGTCATGACACTTTCTGTGTAACTCCATTAAACTCCCTCTCTAGGTGTTATGGCTTTGGAATGTTCCATTTTAATCGGATCACAATCTCTTAACCTTAACTTGCACAAGGTTAAGGTATTTGAACTTTTTATAAGAATAAATGGATTCCCATTGTGGAATCAATCATGGATGTGAAAAAGAGTTATCATTGTCTTATATATATCTAGTACAAGCTTGTGGAGATGGTGATAAGGCACTTTCAGAGTTTTATATTAGGAGGCTTTTTGCTTTCAACACAGTAAACAAAGTAGAATTGAAATACTAACATTTGATTGCTGCTTCCTATCTGAACACCCTGGGTATGTACCAGGTGATATCTAGGGAATCTATATGGCACCACTGATGCTAACCTCATTCTCCCCTCCAGTCTCCAGATCCCTTGACCTAAATTCTGTGTCTGTTTTTTATCAGCCAGTTAAAAAAAGTTACTGACTCAAGAATTTCAACCACCCGGGAAACAAAGACCCCTCTGTGCTCTTTCCCTCTTTTTCCCTGTTAAAAAACAAACATATGTCTTCCTGCTTCCCTCAAGGCTGAACAAATGATATGAATGCTCATTTAGTCTTTTAAAAAGATTAAAGACACATCATAAATATAAAACATAAGGAAAGTAATAGATAATAGTGTTAAAAAAAAAAGCATGGAGTCAGGTAGTAAATAGGAAGGGAGAAGAGAATTTATAATGTAAAATCAAAGTCAAGGTAAGCTTCTGTACTTGAGAAAATTAACTCTGAGATTCTGGTGAATAAAGCAAGAAATTGAAGCACAGTGGGTTCTTAACAGATTTTGAAGGGAAACAATATTTTTCCTAGCTCTAAATTATTAGAAGAATTTATCACCTGGGTCTAAAAATAGCAGTCAGTGAACAATATAATAAATGAAGATAGCATTGCCAATTTTATTAAGAGTCCTACTGGCACTCCTTAGATCTTTCTTAGATAAATTATACTTAATATGTAAAAGTTGCAGTTAGCATTCAGACTATGATTGCTACAATTTTTAAAAGCCTATGATAATATTTTCAAATGTGTTAATACTCTGCTACCCACTACCTCCCTACGTCATTAGTTCCCTACGTCATTACCTATAGTGTTCCAGCTGTTCACTAAAATAGTTAAAACAGTCATTAATAGTACAAGTTTCCCCCACTATAGGAAAAATTCTAAAAAGCTACATGCAAACCCTAGAATCTTAAATTGGGACATACAGGGTCAATTATTCCAATAGATGTCAAACTCAGCTGTTTATCACCATTTCCCAGCAAGCTTTGTCAAAATCAGATTCCCACATCCACAGTTTTGCCCATCCAGATCCCCAAAATTCTCATGTATTAGTTCTAGGTACATGCCGAGAAATCTGTTTTTTGTTTGTTTTTTCAAAGAAATTCTCCTGCATTATCAGACATTTAGGATTCCCTAATCTGACCCATTATCCTATCTAATACAGTTCAGTTCAATTCAGTTCAGTCGCTCAGTCACGTCCGACTCTTTGCAACCCCATGAATCACAGCACGCCAGGCCTCCCTCTCCATCACCAACTCCCGGAGTTCACCCAGACTCACGTCCAGCGAGTCAGTGATGCCATCCAGACATCTCATCCTCTGTCATCCCTTCTAATACAGGCATCTCCAATTCACATTTCTGGAAATCAGTGGCCAGACCATGTTGAGGGGTAACCCTGACTCCATGTAAAATGATGTTACATTTATTGAAAACTTCTAATCATAAAATCATATTTTTCTACAAACAATGACTTTAAGGATATTCATTTCATTTCTGGAGAAGGAAATGGCAACCCACTCCAGTACTCTTGCCTGGAAAATCCCATGGACGGAGGAGCCTGGTAGGCTACAGTCCCTGGGGTCTTGAAGAGTCGAACATGACTGAGCAACTTCACTTTCACTTTCATGTGTTGGAAAAGGAAATGGCAACCCACTCCAGTACTCTTGCCTGGAGGATCCCAGGGACAGAGGAGCCTGGTGGCCTGCCGTGTATGGGGTCGCACAGAGTCGGACACGACTGAAGCGACTTAGCAGCAGCAGCAGCAGCATTTCATTTCTGACTAAACTTTCATTGTGTTAAGGGCTACTAACCCTTCTAAATATCTCTGTTTTTGTAGTCTATATCTCAAATATTTAATTGTCTTATGAAAAAATGTAAATGCATCAGGGGAACTCTATTAAATGACACATGACTATTCATCTTTAAAATATACATATTGTAAGTTGAGATATATTTTATCAAAGCTGTCAGTCTTATATGTCACCTGTTTCTCATACTAAAAAATTCTGAACAACTTTATATCAGTAACACTGTTAAGTTGTTATCTTCATCTAAGGTAAACCTTAATTAGATACATTGTTTTTGAACATAATTTGGAGTAATTTACTTACAATAATTATTACTATTTTGAATGCTTCTCTAAAAATTCTGTCTCTAGGAAATTACAGCTCAGATGTTTAGGATGTGACCTGAATTAAAGATCTTAAATTGTTTAACATGAATAATGAATGACCAGAATAATTTATGAGTTATACATTTCAAATTAAGTGAATAGCCAAGAAATAGAATTTCACATAAAACATTGAATATATTCTTGTAAGAAAGATTCATTAGATGTGTATGAGTCCCATGTGGTAAACAGGGCTATATATGAAATGGGATGAAACTAAACTTAAGGGAGAGAAAAATAAATTAATTAGATCTGTCATATTTCTCAAGGGGAAAGAAACATACGACAGAGCAGTCACGTTGTAACGGAGCCTTAGGAAGGCTAGCTGACTATGGAACTATTTTCTCCATTCTTCACATTTTTAATATAAATTGATTGGGTTTCCAATATAAGCAGTCTTTGGGAGAACTGAGGAAACCACTCGATGAGGCCTCTCATTCAGGGATGTCAAAGCCATTTCCTTCTCCAATGCATGAAAGTGAAAAGTGAAAGTGAAGTCGCTCGGCCATGTCCGACTCTTCGCGACCCCATGGACTGTAGCCCACCAGGCCCCTCCGTCCATGGGATTTTCCAGGCAAGAGTACTGGGGTAGATTGCTATTTCCTTCTCCATAAAGCACGTGTAGCTGGAGGCAATGTAATTTCTTCACACAGGCTGGTATTCGGAGATTTCTTTATCAGTGCAGAGAACAAAGGTTAAAAAGCTGCTTCATTCCAGGGGACTCCGGAATCAAGAAGCAGACTCGGCACCGCGTCATCATTCAGCCGCCAGCCAATGGAGGCAGGGACTGCGCGGATCCACTCTATGAAGAGAAGGCCTGTGAGGCCCCGCAAGTGTGCCAAAGCTACAGGTAACGGGCTGAAAGAAAAGCCTTGTGAGCAACGCACTGCGCGAAACACTTCAGGTCCTACCCTTTCCAATGTTAAGAAAAGGAGCCAACACTATATGCAGACTCACTGGAGCTGAGGATGTGTATGACTGTGGGCACCATCTCTTGCCTTTTTTAAAGAGCTGCTTTGCTGCCAAAATCATCTCCAGGGACACAGATACTTGTGTAAACTTCCAAGTTCTATTTTTAGCTTCGGGAGCTTGAGGAAAATTCTTTTGTTGATATAAACTATAGGAAATGCAGAAAAGTGATTAATAATTATGAAACATGTGCTTTCAAGAATAGCCAAAGCAGTCCTTCCTGAGCTCCAGAGAGCACATGTTCTTCATGAATGCTGGCATTCTTGCTCACGAAGTGACGTCTTCATATCAGTGATATTAATACGATGTCTGTTCTCTTCATTTCTGGTCACCTCAAGGGAATTAAAGCTACTGAAGCTATACGTATCATCATCGTGATAATTATTAGAGAAAAATTTTTTTTCATAACTATTTTTAAAAGGTACCTAATTAAAGCTTGATGTAGTGAAAATTTGCAGTCCTGACAAAACTTTCAGTGCCAACAAATGAAATATTATGGCATCAACTGATGGAATGTGTGATCACAAAATAGTAATTTAAGATGAAATTGATGGCAAATTTGTCATCTTAATTTATCTGTATTTAATTCTTAGATGACAGACAATATAATTGTATGGTTACATGATGGACATTAACTATTAGCCCAAACTTATTTATTTGAGGGATTTGTTTTTGTGAAGTATATTATAAATTACACCTTCTGAGTTACCCCTATGATGCTAATCCAAAGAGCATTATACAGAAGGCTCATGGCTTGAATGCAGTTGTACAATTTGATTATAAAATAAATATACCTTTTTAAAATGAAACACATCCCTTCTGATACTATCTGCTACATTTGCTGGCAATCCTAATCATTAAAAAGGCTAAATATGGCACTTGCCTGGTGTTCCAGTGGTTAAGGATCTGCTTCCACTGCACGGGGTCACGGGTTTGATCCGTGGTTGAGAAACTAAGATCCCACATTCTTCATGATGTAACTTAAAAAGAAATTTTTAAAATAATTTGACATTTTAAAATGCTAAATACTATCAGTAAAGTTCATTCTTTAAGGAATTGACTGTGATGGACCCTTGTCTCCACTGCCATAGAAAGTACTTTTATATTTAGAGCTGCTTTTTATAATTCCTTGATGAAGATTTAAATTGAATTTGGATAGGACCAAAGCATTGTCAAATTCCTTTCTGTAGTGGTCAAAGTCATGGCTCCTTGGCATTGTATCACTGTGATTTCTCTGGCATGTTTGCTTCTTCTCTATGCGGCTTCTGTTCTTTCCATGTAGGTGGAAGACTCACAAATGGCGAAGGTGCCAGCTTGTCCCTTGGAGCGTGCAACAGGACAGCCCTGGAGCGCAGGAGGGCTGTGGGCCAGGACGGCAGGCAAGAGGTGGGAGGCCCCATTCCACACTTGATTTGGTTCACATTTCTCCAGCATCACTAATTTAACCACTAGCTAGCCTGTAGAGTTTGTTATTCTGATGCCACACTAGGCAAGCAGAGCAGAGCACATAAAAATCTGCTACTATCCATTCAACCACACACCAGAACACGGACACCTGTCTTTTAAGTTGTGTCCCTTGTTCTTTGACATTAGTAGTTCATTTGTCATTGTTGTTGTTTTAGTTGCTCAGCTGTGTCCGACTCTTTGCGACCCCATGGACTGTAGCCTTCCAGGTTCCTCTGTCCATGGGATTCTCCAAGCAGGAATACTGGAGTGGGTTGCCATTCCCTTCTCCAGGGGATCCTCCCAACCCAGGGATCGAACATAGCTCCTCTAATTGCACTTCCGTTCATGCTTATCTGAAAGATGATCAGCATGTACAGTGCAGCTTGTTCTTGTTGTTGTTCTTGTAATTAGTTTTTGGCTCATGGTATTCCATAACACTTCGCTTGTCACCTTAACAATCAATAAGATTCTTACATCTTTGCCCATATGCATTATGTATGTGCATGCATATAATGTAGTATAATTGGTTAACTTTCCCAGAAATTCTCAGCAATGCCTTTCTTGTCATTGTCATGGCTACCCCCAATTCAGTTCATATTTAGTACTGATTTTTAAATGGCAAATTTATGTACTCAAAACCTGCCATATGTGGAGTGCAATCTGTCGACACTGCTAGATAACATGGTATCTTGCAGAAATGAAATATGGAAATATTTCCAGCTTTCCATGATTATTTACTAGATATTATGGATAATACTTTCACTCCAAGCTTTGAACAGTGTTCTTTATACATGTAGCAAATTCATTCTGTAAAGAGTACATGATTCTTTTTACTCATGCTGCTTATACATTTAATTCCAGATACATATTTAAAATGTATTTTGAATATGTAATTGAATACACAGCCACCTTTCTTTAATTCATAAAAGCATATTTTACACCCTCATTTGTAGTTACATATTTGATGATATTGCGAAAGTGTGAACATACAGAACTGGATTCCAGTTTTTGCTGATTTCATCTGGGACCCCTTTTCTTTACAGAGTAAAGGTTGCTTTTTTTAAATTTGAAAAAAAAAATAGCATCATTTTTGGTAAGAATTTTCTATTTTGAAAGTCATTTTAGAAATCTTCATTTGAAACATTTAGTTTACAATTAACATTAACTAGTTAGTGATTTTCAGGATTTTGTTTTAATACTTATTTTTCATTCTGTATCCTCTACCATCAGTGTCGGCTAAAAAATAACTCTCTCCCTTCACAGTTTCAGAGACTTAGGTATTTAGAGTGGAAAGTCTTTCTCCCCATTTCAAACCATTCATGAGAAATTGAGTGATATAAGGATTTCTTGTCATGCCCTACTAATTCCTCCTTGAATCAAGTATACATTTGCATACAGTCTGGACCCTGCATAGAGTTAATAATGAAAGCAGGCATGCGTTTAGGAATCAAGAAACCTAAATTTTAGTCCCAGTTCTTTCACTCACACAATGTGAGTTTTATTCATCCCTTTGCCTTTCTAGGTCTCAGTTTATTTAGATGGGGAAAAAAAGAAAAGAGGACTGGACCAAATGATCTGTTAACAATTTTTTTTGTATCCTACAATCTATGCACAGATAATATCCTGCCATCAAAGTGTGACATGAATTTAGGTAAAACAGGTGAAAACTATACTTTTGCAGGCACTGAGGGAATTCTAAGATGTGAAAACTGCACAGGGTGAAAACAGGTTTAGTTTTGAACACTTTTACTTGACTGCACAACCTGGGTTTATTCGTTTCCTCTCTCTCAGGCTGAGAAAGTGCTGATCCTTACAGTGCTTTGCACATAGTGAAAGTGAAAGTCGCTCAGTCGTGTCTGACTCTTTGTGACCCCATGGACTATACAGTCCATGGAATTCTCCAGGCCAGAATGCTGGAGTGGCTAGCCTTTCCCTTCTCCGGGGGATCTCCCCATCCCAGGGATCCAACCCACGTCTCCCATATTGCAGGCGGATTCTTTACCATATGAGCCACATGGGAAGCCCTTGCACATAGTAAATCTTCATTAGATGCTAATTCCTTCCCCCTTCCTGTTAGATGGTGGCCTAATGAATGTGTGCATAGATCGCTGTAGGCATAAAAGCAACAGTATTAACAAGGTCTTTAGTTTTTTATTGACACAGTCTGTATAAAACATTTCTTTTGGTGATTACCAGTGATCTTTTCATTTCCAAATCTAAAAACCTCTGCTTATTCCTCTTCATAGTTGACTGTTCATTATAACAAGTAATGTCTGCATAAATATACTCAGAAGAACCCCTTTAAATTCTGTATGAAGATAATCTTTTTCTTTGTTGCCTTGATAAAGATTTTATTTTTCCTCAGAGCCTATATTCCTAAAGAAGTATGAAATGGAGAGAGTTAAGAGTGTAGAAATATCTTGTATTATTGGTAGAAAGGCAAAGAATTCTTTTGTTGATGGTCATGGCTGTTTTCAGCACTCTGCAGAATTGGCCTGTCAGACTCTTGTTTTATTTTCATCTTTGCCCTTATCCAGACTTTTAAAAATGCCAAATTGTGCTATTTTGAATAATTAAAATAAGAATGTAAGAAATTAGTATCTTACTAAATTGTAAGATGATGTAGTGAAAATTATTATCAGTGAGCAAAGACTATGGAGAAGCTATTCCTCCTTCCTCTCTAATACTCCAGACTTTCTAATTCCAGTCACTCTTGTGACTCTGATTGCATTCGGAAGACTGTGTAGAAAGAGTCATGAGTGTTAAGAAGGGATGAAGATGTTCAGCCCAGGGAACTTAATTTGTTTAGGGAAATGAGATCACTGGTAACATTGCCTAACAAGAAGGAGATAAAGACGGAAACCAATCTATTGCAAAAGTAGTCATTTGAACATAAAGAGCTTAAGAAAGATCTAAAGGATGAGCCGGGACTTGACTTGTACCATAATATTAGATTAAATAGAAAGGAGAAAAGAATAGAAAATGAGAGCAAGTCTATTATTTAAGCATCGGAGGTAAGGAAAACAAAAACAAAAAAAACTAAACATGTTCACAGAGAAGTGGATAGATTGAAGCTCTGAAGATGTGAGCTGGAGCCCGGGGTAATTTTGTAGAGGGCCATAAATGTCAGGATCAGTATTTTAGACCTTGTTCGATAAGTGGTGCAAGCAAGGACCTGATGAAAGCAGTGTTTTATCTGTCAGCGTGTACAGAGTAAGTTAGAAAGATAAGACACATGGGTCTGGATGCCAGCCAGAGCATTGTTGTAGCAATGCAACGTTGAAGAGCTCAGACTGGAACCACTGTAGTCAAAATGGGTAAAAATAAATGGATTTTCAACATGTAATAGAAGAAAATAACTTTAGGACATAGTAGCAGACAGCAGCAGCAGAGATGGACCTAAGTAAGTCAAAGACCATCATATCGTTTTTAACTCTAATATTGTCACTGTGTATAGCGAGAGAGTTAAATACTCTGTGTGAATTTTCTCTTCTAACTAAAAATCTTATGAAATCTCAGACCAAATTTAGATTTTGATCTAAACTAATTGTAAAACACTGCATTTCAAGAATCAAAAAGAAGAACAGGATTTACCTTGTCCTTCATTCTGATGTGAACTACATTTTGAAGTGCTAATTTAAATTTCTTCGGTTAAATAAACATGTTGTATGAACCAAAAGAAGAGTTAATTTACTAAGTATGAATAGAAAGGAAATAATGTGTGTGTCTCATATACTGCACATCACTCAGAAGAACACTTAGAAAGTCACCATTCATTTTTTCTAAAATGACTTGAGCCTTTCCTATTAGTAAAAAAAAATAACTCTTAGTTCTTTTACCAGCTTCTAGCAAGCTGCCCTCGTCGTCTTCATATTGAGTCACCTGTACCTACTGTTAGCCACCTGCTAACAACAACAAAAAACATTAGCCAGTGCAGGAGACTTAAGAGATGCGGGTTTGATCCCTATATGGGGAACATAGCCTGGAGAAGGAAATGGCAACCCACTCCAATATACTTGCCTGGAGAATCCCATGGATAGAGGAGCCTGGCAGACTATGGTCCATAGCATTTGCAAAGAGTTAGACATGACTGAAGGGGCTTAGCACAGCACAGCCATTATAGACAGATGTTCAGTTTTACTCTTAATCCTGTTATTAGCATAATTCCAGCTGTAGGAACTATCAGCTACGGTGATGCATTGCAAAGGAGCTGGAAAGCAGTTATGTTCCCAGAGTCTCTTTAATGAGTCACCAACAGTAGCTGCTTATCATCCCAGTGCTGGCACTCCTTGTAAAGCAAAGCAATGAGAATCAGCCTTCCCCACAAATGAGTTAGAGTAACACAGGTGTGAGAAGATCGGAAGATTCTACTCCGGTCAGGTAAACGCAGTCGTGACCAAGTCTACATTCTGTGCATTTCAAACCTATGTGAAAGTACTCTTTATGGAAATGCTTTACATTAGAATACAATAGGGAGTTAGGAGTAATAAGGAACTTTAGTGAGGCTTTGGGTATTGAGATTGGTGCTTCCAGAAAATTTCATTTAGTGGTGGTGGTGGTTGTTTAGTCGCTAAATCACGTCTGACTCTTTTGTGACCCCATGGACTGTAACCCACCAGGTTCCTCTGTCCATGGGATTTCCCAGCAAGGATACTGGAGTGGGTTGCCATTTCCTTCTCTAGGGGATCGTCCTGACTCAGGGATCAAACCTCCATCTCCCGCATTGCAGACAGATTCTTCACTGCTGAGCCACCAGGGAATCCCTTATCTGGTGGTATAAGCACTAAAAAGAGAGAGGAGAAAAAGGTATTTTAAAGAAGGAATTAACAGGGTTTTGCAACTTTAAATCATTCTTAAATCTCACAGGGAAATTTTAGGCTTTTGAAATAGGCATATTTCTTATTTTTTGTCAATAAAAGAAATGCAAACAACAAAATTATATCTAGTCTATTTAATTTTTAAATGTATGTATACAGGTTATATTTGCTTTGTGCTATTCAAGTCGCTTGGTATAAACTTTTAATAGAACTGTAACCTCTACTGTCTCTTCTCTCTGCTCACATTTCTACAGTTTAGATGGCATTTAGAGGGCTAAATTATTGATTGGTCAGTGACTATGTCATTGAAACATAGCCCTACTAGCTGTAGCTAGAGTCATCATTACATTTACATTCAAAATAAAAGAGGTGGCTCATATTAATGACAGTTTGGGACATTTTATTTATTTTTTCCTCTATAACTGTCCTAAGGGGTAATGTCAACCACTACTAATAAATATATTTTAACAGTGTTTATTACCTTATGACATATATATATCAGGAATATGATCCAAAAATATCATAGATTAGATCCTTGGATTTCATGAATTCAAATTTATTCTTTCTCAATCTCTGTGTTGATCTTGATGCTACCTCCTGCCAAGTGTATTTTCTGTAATTTAGATGGAACTAGAGTTAATAATCCCCAGGATCAACCCTGCCTGATCTCCCACACACTCTGTATCCTTGCATGCCAAGGAATGTCCACTATGATGTTGATCCATCACTAAGATCTGACATCAGCCTTTACATGGAAGCCAGCCTGATTCAGATGTATTCTCAAGTCCAGACGACAGAAAAGAAAAAAACTTCAATTTTATGCCTCACATGGCAGGGACCTTCCAGGCCATGGGAGTCCTTACCCTGTATCACATATTGGTTAAAAAGGTTATAAACGGAAAGTCTAGGAATAAAAAGGAAGGTTCTAATTTTCCTCCCAACAAAATTACATCTAAATGAATTTGTATAAGGTGAGATGTAAGTATTTAACTATAATTCATGCTGTTATTTTTTGTGAGCAAATAGTGGCTTAAACAGTATTGATACCCTTGCTATCTCTCTTTCAGTTAATTTCTAAAAGATTATACCTTAGAAGCATTATTGGGGTTAGGCCCAGAAGATCTAGGCCAATTTATCTCAGAAACTCACATTAATCTATTAATTTTCAGAGACTTTTATAATATGAATGAAAATAATGGCATAGAAAGAGAACTAGATAGAAAAGAGCCAAGGAGTTTACTGTAAAGAAATTTTGTGCAGACATGATTTTTAAACTCTTCTTTGGGCTAATATATAATTGTGTGTGTGTGTGTGTGTGTGTGTGTGTTGCTCAGTCATGTCCGAGTCTTTGCAACTCCATGGACTGTAGACTGCCAGCCTCCTCTGTCCTCCAGGCAAGGATACTGGAGTGGGTTGCCATTTCCTTCTCCAGAGGATCTTCCCAACCCAGGGATTGAACCTGGGTCTCCTGCATTGCCAGCAGAAGCTTTACCATCTGAGCTACTAGGGAAGCCCATGATATTTAATATTAATTATATTAATATTATATATATATATACTATTAATACTTACTCATTACTAGACAATATCTTCATATTCTTCATTGAGGTAAGTTGTTATTTAAAACTTCTAGAATTATTTCTGCTTTCAAATCACTTCCTCTAGTTTTCTATGAATATCAGCATTCTAGTTGATTTGGGGATTTTGGTTTTGTTTTAGATCTCTGAGAGCCCTGTCATAAAATGATGAGTAGCATTTGCTGCTTTTTAAATAGCTGATAGAATACGCTTGACACAGGGATGTCTTTGTGATGGTTCCTCAGTGCCCTGTTGGTTGTGATGCAGTCAGTTAACCCTTCCCAGCTCCCAGTCAAGGATCTAACTGACCTTGGTCTGTGCTGCTCCACGGGGAGCTGATTATTATTTCCTAGTAAGTCTCTACACAAGGACTTTTGCATATATTAAGAGCATCAGTGAGACTAGAGATCACTGGTAACTATTTAGAATCAATAAAAAAAAAAAAAGGTGCATTTCTTTCCATTTGGCCAGAGTTACAGTCACAAATTGTAATTAGGAAGTGTAATTTGGCAGACTTGTCCGTGAAAAATCTGTTCCACACAGAGAAAGACCAAGATCATTAAATCCATGTAGTAAACAACTGGAGCCCTTTTGCATTATTTATAGGTCTGGTCTTATTTCTAAGCACAGTTAGGTTTCTTGGTAACTAGCTCCCACTCACATTAAGCTTTTTCTCTTTTATTTCTACATGATCCATTTTCACTATTGTCTTTTTTTTTCTTTGTAATACCATAGGAAAAAAAAATCACTCCTCTAATTGCTCAGTCAGCCCATCATATTCTGTCTGCAGTGCTGTCCAGACATGGTTGCTGTGGGAAAAGCCCTGTTAATATGGCTCAATTTAATAAATAAGGCCTCAGAGCTCCTTGAACTCTTCGTTACATAGAATCTAACAGCTTTCACTCCACTCGGGCATTGATCTTATTCTATTTCCTGTAATGAACATCTGTGTACAAATTTTCAATCTAGTCATTTATTTCACTCTGATTATTCAAACGGAATGACAATTTGGCCTTACATGCTGAAGGGTAATCCACAGACCAATAGAATACCTTCTTTTGGTGCATCTTGAACAGTAAGGGCATTTCATTCCTCTTCAAAAAAATGAAGATAAGCAACTCCATTCTGAATTCTATTAGATTTACTTCAGAGCTGCACCAGTAGCCTTCCATTTACATACTCATATATGCATAACCCAGATACCCATGTCCTTTTAGCTCAAACCAATGTTAGCTGCTGCTGCTGCTGCTAAGTCGCTTCAGTCGTGTCCGACTCTGTGCGACCCCATAGACGGCAGCCCACCAGGCTCCACTGTCCCTGGGGTTCTCCAGGCAAGAACACTGGAGTGGGTTGCCTTTTCCTTCTCCAATGCATGAAAGTGAAAAAACAAAGTGAAGTCGCTCAGTCGTACCCGACTCCTAGTGACCCCGTGGACTGCAGCCTACCAGGTTCCTCCATCCATGGGATTTTCCAGGCAAGAGTACTGGAGTGGGGTGCCATTGCCTTCTCCCAATGTTATCTATTGCCTTTCATTTCAGAAACCTTTATTATTCTCCTCTTTAAAACATAACTCAAAATTCAACTTACATGGAAACACTCTGGAATTGGCTCTACTTATTCTACTTATTAATCTTTTTATTTAACTGTATGGGATGTGTCAAAGATACACAAAAGTATAGAGACTGATGTAATAAATACTAGCCGTGTAGTCATCACTGACGTAACTTGAACAGATTGTAACATGTCACTCTTGGTCATCAGCTACTCCTCACACAGGTAAAGATATCGTGCTGGAGTATTTTAAAACAACTCCCAGTTAAGATGCACATCTAATTTTTTAAACATAACAAAAGTATTATTATAACACTAAACAAAATTAAGTGTAATTCATACCATGTCTAACATTCATACCACATTTAACTGTCCCCCATTGTCTCAAAATTGTCTGTTTACAATCAGTTTGTTCCAATTTGGGTTCATGAATGTCTCCACATTGCATTTGGTTAGACTATTTCTTCAGTCACCTTTAATATAACAATTTGAGCTCCTTTCTTCAGAGCATTTACTTGTTGAAGAAACTGGCATTCTTACTTATCTTTCCAACATTTCCTCAGTATTGTTGGGCTGAGCTTGCCTTGCTTAATTTACAAGTAACCCCCAAGGTAGTCACATGGATATCTTCTAGGCTTTCAGCCTCCTAGAAGCTGCCCATCCATGACACTTAAATAACTTCTGTGCTTCATATAAATAAGCTAACATTATAAATCAGATTGATATAATCAGCATAAAGAAGGAATTTTGCTTTAAAATAATTGTTTTTATATATGTTGACCTCACTAAGAAGCTTTCATGCTCATTTTCATGGTAATTTATCCATAGGGCAACATGGGTTTGGGCCATCTTCCTAACAAGGCCTCAGCCCAAAGGAAAACTTGGGTAATTATTATATGCAAGATACGCACCCGGCACCTGTAAATACAATTGTCTGTGTATATGTAGCTTTCTCATGTGCTAGGAAACCATGCTTAGGATGACACATCTTTTCTGCAGTGAAAACCACCCTATTTTCAGTGTCTTAAAGATGATTTCTAAGATTTATAAAGTTGATAACTCAGATGGTTTCCTTTCCAAACATTTATATTTTCTTCACCCTAATAGCAGGAAGTTCATTTCAGATTACATTCCTGTTTGAATTGTTGTATTTCCTCCAAGTCAGAATAGAAACAAGTTGAGATGTATGATAAGTTTCAATATATTGTACAAATGGTACTGTTGCTGCTTGTTTGGATAACATTGCATAAGTAATTCATTCAAAATACACTGCCTAAACTGTCAGATAAAGGGAGTGGAGTGCTGAGTGGGCTCCTGAGAACAAATATGGGAATTTTACATATTTTTTTTCTTTTGAGCTACTTGAAATACTTTTTGAGATTTTGCATGCTACAGGAATATAGGCTTTAGGTTTACATAAATGGTATAGATTTGCACAGAAGAAATTAGTTTCTAGAATCATGTTGATAGTAGTTTTACTTTATTTTGGTTTTTCATGTCCCTTAATGTGATGATGGTTGGAACAATTATGAAATAAAATTTATAAGAAAGAACCTTAGAAAACCTTAATGGAGAACCCAAGGCAATTGCATTTAGTTTAAAAGATTTATAGTCAAGTCTGTATTTCAGAGAGCCAAATTGGATGCTTAGATAAATTCATCTTTTTTCTAAGAATATAAATTTAGTTTTGTAGATTTTTTTTCTTTTAGTTATAAACAGTGTGACTCTATTCACAGCTTAGAACTCTTATGGTTAAATTTCTTATTTTCCAAAATAATCATTTTTGAGGTTCCTACATATCCTGATGAGTAAAGATCTAATATTTTCCTCTTTATCAATCCTTCCTCTTAAGCATCCTTGGAGAAACTTTGGCCACAAACTGTCAGAGCTTCCTTTGTATAAAGTGTTCAAGCAGGTGTAGAGAGAATTGTAAAATCACATGAGCTTATTAATATACTTCATTTTGTGGATTGCTCCTATGCGAATCCACAGGTAACAGTCTTCCTGCCTACCTAGATGCTCGTTTTGGTATACTCCTTGTACTCCAAGTTTAAGTTCCCCTTAGCTCATTCCCACGTGCTCAGCCTTGGCATAGTGCCAAGCTTTGGGAACTTGGGCACCAGAGTACCCTCAGTTTTAGTCACAAGTCTCAGACAAACATATCCTAGTGACTTGAATACTCAGGCCTGTAGGACTTAAGCTTGAATGGACATGAGGACCATCTGAGCAACTTGAAAATAAATGCATATTCCTTGACCCCACACACAGAGCTCTCATCCAGGAGCTTTGGAATGAATACAGAAATCTTCAACTCCAGTAGCATTCCAGGAGTATCTGATGCCCCTAGAAATACACTGCCTACTAGAGCAGTGGTCTCATTTCACTGATACGTGTTTGAATCACCAGGGAGCTTTAAAAATGATATTAATGCCTGGGACCCTGCCCTCAACCAGTTGAATCAGAATGTTGGAGTTTAGCAAGGGCATGCACATGTTCCCAAAGCTATCCAGGTGATGATCATCTGCAGCTTGATGTGAGAGCCTCTGCCTGGCACTGGTCTGATGACTGCAGTCCACCAGACAACTCTTCTTCCAAGAGGTGAGAGTCTCTTGGAGCACTTAATGTTGTTGCCTGTCACATCAACTTCCTAAAGTCTACCACTCTCCCCTCAACCAGGTTTTCACATCTTTAAAATTCATGGACCTCTGTTCATTTCATACAGATTGGCTTTTCCAGTGTTGTGCCTATTAAATGAAGAGAGAACTAGAGCTAAGAAACAAGTGTTTTCACCTGCATTTGCCCAATTAATGTAACTTTTCCTACAGCAGTACCAACAAGTTGTGTTCACCGTACACAGAGAAAGTCTTCCTTGGATAAAGCTGTTTTAAATCTTTTTACACACCCCATCACACACTCCTGTACTACAGGGTAGTTTAGTTTTAACATACAGATCCAGAGGGTCTGACTCTAGGCTGCAGTGTCAGCCTAGACCAAAAACCTGAAAGGCCCACGTAAATCAATCTGACGGGGCCATTTAGGCTGGTTCAATGAAGCCTTAACTTTAGGACCAAGGTCTAAATGTTTCTTCTGCTTCCTCAATAAAAAATGAATAATTTCTAAAACCAATAGGGGGGAAATGGCTTCGGGAGGAAAGAGGACTTAGACATCACTTGTTGTTTTTCTTTAAGACATTTTACCTTAAAGCAATTTTACATCTATGTTCCATAGGTAAAAAAATAATGACTTGGTTTTAAAAATTCAGTCAATATCTTGGGAAAACTAAAATAGATAAACCAGAATTATTTGACCCTTTTTTGAGACTCCATATGTAATTATTGGAAATGCCAACTATGATGTGATAGATTAAGATTGCTGAAAGTTTTGTCTTAATTTTTTAAATTGGAGGATAATTGCTTTACACTGTTGTGTTGCTTTCTGCTGTACACCAGCATGAATCAGCCATAAGTATACATGTGTTCCCTCCCTCTTGAACCTCCTTCCCTGCTCCCAGCCCATCCCACCCATCTAGGTTGCCACAGAGACCCGGTCGAGCTCCCTGTGTTATACAGCAACTTCCCATTAATTATCTGTTTTACATATGGTAACATATATATTTCAGGGCTACTCTCTCAATGCGCCCCACCCTTGTCTTCATTTTAAACTCATGCTTGTTATTTGTGCATGTGAAGAACTTGTACACAGAGGGAAGTAGGGAGGGACTTCGACACTGCCCTCTCCCGTTCGTCATTAATCACTTCAAAGCCGTCACAACAAGCTTTCAATGTAATTTTAAAAAGAAACATGCTTTTTTATGCAAATGGAGCTCTGTGACAAGTTTCATAAGCACTCTCCCCCACCCAAACCTTCCAAAGAGTTGACTGCCACTAAGTCCCTTCTAGGTAGGGGCTTCCCAGGTGGCACAGTGATAAAGAATCTGCCTGCTAATGCAGGAGACGTGGGTTGTATCCCTAGATTGGGAATATCCCCTGGAGTAGGAAATGGCAACCCATTCCAGTATTCTTGCCTGGAAATTTCCATGGGCAGCAGAGCCTGTCTGTTTTCTCTTTTAAATAATTCATTTCTAAATATAATCCACATGTGACTTAATATCTTTGAAAGTGAAAGTATTAGTTGCTCAATTATGTCCAACTCTTTGCAGTCCCATGGACTATATAGCCGGGCAGGTTCCTTTGTCCTTGAAATTCTCCAGGCAAGAATCTTGGAATGGAGGCCCTTCTCCAGGAGATCTTCCCAACCCAGGGATAGAACCCAGGCCTCCCGCATTGCAGGCAGATTCTTTACCATCTGAATCACCAGGGAAGCCCTAAAATCCTTAATGACATCTAATAAAACCTGCTGTGTGTGTGTGTTTGCTTCTGTTGTGTCTGACAGATATCTGTTATTTTAAAAATGCTATAGGATCAATTTAATGACCACTGTGATTACTAGAAACACTCCTACCAGATTTCTGCTGCAAATAAAGAGTCAGAAGAGGATTTCTCCACCTAAGTAAAATAATGTTAGGTTAATTCCTGATTAAGGGTAATTACATTCAAATTCATGATAAATAGCCCTTTGCTTTTCCTTTAGCCATTACTTGTCGAAAGCAAGATGGAGGGCAGGCTGGCATCCATGAATGCCTCCGGTATGCAGGCCCTGTGCCAGCCCTCACCCAAGCCTGCCAGATGCCTTGCCAAGATGACTGTCAGCTCACCAGCTGGTCCAGGTTTTCTTCATGCAACGGAGACTGCGGTGCAGTTAGAACCAGAAAGCGTGCTATTGTTGGTAAGAATAATTGGGATGCCAAAGCCAACACTTGCCAAGGCAGAAAAACATAATAAAAAGTCAGAACAAGATAGTTCTGACAATGTATTTGGAAAATGCACGGATATGCCTTATTCTTGCTGTCGTAACACTTAATATGGCAGCGGATTCAGAGCTGTATTTTAACATAAGGTGGCTGTGACAGATGCATTATGTACTTTTAGTAGAAAAAGTAGCCTTGAAAATTGAACTCTGTCTGCCTAAACGATCTGTGCTAGATTACTTTTTGGTTTAAACATGTACTTTTGTTGAATTACCAATAGACTGTGAGGTGCTTAGAAAAAAAGTTTTTTAGGAACACAGGGAGAGGTTTTGACTTGGTTTTCTTAAGTCATTCTCCTTGTCACAACCTCAGATTATCCTTCATCATCTAGAAGAAAAATACGACATTAATTCTGTATCTGAAAGCTTTATTTTAAAAGGTAGTCACAGTGGCAAAAAGCATAATGAACAGAAACAGGAGCCATCATGCTGAACTAAACTCTGAGGCATTCAAAAATACTGTCAGTGGCCAGAGAAACCTAAAAATGCTCATGCTAGTAGAGTATTCAGAATCTGAAGTGGTAAAATGGACCAGCTGTCATAATAAAGACTATTGAAAACTGTATTAAGGCAGCTTATGAAAGTTAAATATATATATAAGACATATGTAGTTATGTGCAATATAATTAATATATATGAGATAAATATATGTAATCTAATTAAAATAATGGTTTTATTCAGGCACATATTACTATTATACTCAAGTTTTTATCTTACAAGGGAATTTATTTAGGTTTACACACAAACTATTTCTAATATTTTTATTTGATATTAAACATTTTCATTTTTAATATCATTATTCCCTACATTAATCACCAAGTATGTCAAAATGATTGTTCTTCAGAACTATTGAAAGATGTGAAATCACAATCAGAAAAGTAAATGTGAAACTCATTTTCTGAACAGCTGCTGCTGCTAAGTCGCTTCAGTCGTGTCCGACTCTGTGCGACTCCATAGACGGCAGCCCACCAGGCTCCCCCATCCCTGGGATTCTCCAGGCAAGAACACTGGAGTGGGTTGCCATTTCCTTCTCCAATGCATGAAAGTGAAAAGTGAAAGGGAAAGGGAAGTCGTTTCTGACTCTTAGAGACCCCATGGACTTCAGCCTACTAGGCTGCTCCGTCCATGGGATTTTCCAGGCAAGAGTACTGGAGTGGGGTCCCCTTATATAACTATACCATCTATTTGGACTTAACAGAAAGTTAGTTAACTGTGTGGGCCTGTGCAGTGATTGTCTCTCCATGTCATATTTTTGCACAGATTATAAAGCAGATATTTATGCAGTTACCTCAGACTCCCCAGTCACTGAAAGCACGTGATCATTTGAGAGGATTTTAATCCTTTCAAGGAGTGTAAAATTCAGCACAACAGTTAGTGCCTTATTCAAAATGGGCTTTTTTAAACTGAGAACAAAAAGAAAATTTTCACTATGCAAAGCACCCAGTATAACAAAAACATACATAAAAAGCACTGCGGAGGGAGAAAGTAGCATTTATTTATAGGCTACACTTGAATACAGTTGAAAATACAGAAAGGAAGTTAGGAAAGGAAAAAAAAAAAACAAACCTAGGGATGCTTGGTATTAATAATGGTATTTTCCGACTTAATTTTCTCCACAGGAAAAAGTAAGAAGAAGGAAAAATGTAAAAATTCTCATCTGTACCCCCTGATTGAGACGCAGTACTGTCCCTGTGACAAGTATAACGCACAGCCTGTGGGAAACTGGTCCGACTGCATTTTGCCCGAGGGGAAGGCGGAAGTGTTGCTGGGAATGAAGGTCCAAGGAGATATCAAGGAATGTGGTCAAGGATATCGCTACCAGGCGATGGCATGCTATGACCAGAATGGCAGGCTCGTGGAGACGTCCAGGTGCAACAGCCACGGTAGTCCAGTTTTTCCTCACTGTTGAACATTCGTTATCTTTGGGGTTGAAATGCACATGTTTCAGAATGGAGGGAAATGAAAGTTTACTGAAGTGAGTTCTACACTGAACATCAGGGGCACCACCACACTGTATGTCTATCATTTATATATAACAGGACATTCAGTGGCACTTGTCTCATTGTCCAGAAGTTGGCAACCAAGTCCCAAAGCTGGTGGACAAGGAAGCCTTGCTGTGCAGTGCTTAGTCATTCAGTCGTGTCCAACTCTTTGTAACCATATGGACTGCAGCCCGCCAGGCTTCTCTGTCCATGAGATTCTCCAGGCAAGAATACTGGAGTGGGCTGCCATGCCCTCCTCCAAGGGATCTTGCCAACCCAGGGACTGAACTTAGGTCTCCCGCATTACAGGCAGATTCTTTACCAAGTGAGCCACCAGCGAAGCCATCACCTTACATGTAGCCAAAATGGTGCCAGAGACCTCCTCTGGGGCTGAGTAGGCTTGACAATCCCCAGCAAGTCTGTGTACAGAGAGTGGGGAGGAGTAGAGAAGATGTCACCAAAATTTGATAATAAAGTTTTGAACTAGACAGACTTTTAAGAACTGAACTGGCAAGATTCATGACGTGCCTAAGGTGCATTCAGTGGCAGAGGAGAAAGATTGAAAGCCATAATTCGTGAAAACTCGAGTATCTCTTGTTTATTCATCATTAAGTTGAGACTGGCCCAAACAAACAAAACCAGAAAAAGGTACGTAGAGTTAGGAAATTTTTGTTTTCTAAAGAAACAAAAAGTATATCAAAAAAAAAAAGAAGCTAATTTACTGTGTTAATGAGTTGCCAAAAGTTTGCGAAGAGTGGTTTTGGCCAAAGTATGTAGTGAACTCTTTGGTTCTACGTCATAATATAGTCAGCTTTAAGCAATATTTGTTCATTCTTTTAATGTATCTGTCATTTTATTATGGAATGAGATCAGTTTCCTATGGGTCAGCCTGAATGATGGATGTCACTTGAGGATGTCACGAATGTCACAAAATATTGTTTGTACCAGTATTTGCAAACATTGGACAGTGATCTTCCTCCCTTCATGGAGGTAACCTGAGAAAGATGAATTAAACTACTAGGAGAGAGGTACATGGCAGTTCCCGGCCAACCTTGCTGCAATAGCTTCTGCTATTGGAACAGAACTCCTCCAGTTTTATTATATAGTTCAGAAGACATCATGAGCTAATAGGATCATCTCACATAGATAAACCATTATGGGGTATCGTGGTGACACGCTTATGGAATCTCTTAAATCTGTCCCCAAAATGAAGTTTCCAAAAGCCCTGACTTTTTTTTTTAACCTTATCTAATAATTACTGTTATATCAAAGTCTAGTGATAGGAGCCCCCATTATAAGACTCCATTATGTTGAGGCTCTGGATATAAGAATTTTGTATATGTGCATTTCTAAATTTAAGATTATTCTATGCATTTAGAACAATATTAAGTTTAGTATGCCTTGAAAAATTTCTGTAAGAGTAATTGCTTTTTTATTCTCTGTATCAAATAACATTTTTGTTGTTCGGTAGCTAAGTCAGTATATCTGACTCTGCGACCCCATCAACTGCAGCACACTAGGCTCCTCTGTCCTCCACTGTCTCCCGGACTGTGCTCAAGTCCATTGAGTCAGTGATGATATCTAACCATCTCATCCTGTGCCACTCCCTTCTCTTTTAGCCTTCAATCTTTCCCAGTATCACGGTCTTTTCCAAAGAGTCAGCTCTTTGCATCATATGGGCAAAGTATTGAATCTTCAGCATTAGTCCTTCCAGTGAATATTCAGGACTGATTTCCTTTAGGATTGACTGGTTTGATCTCCTTGTTGTCCAAGGGACTCGCAAGAGTCTTCTCCAGCACCACTGTTCAAAAGCATCAATTCTTCAGCACTCAGCCTTCTTTATGGTCCAACTCTAATAGTGGTAGATGACTACTAGAAAAACCATAGCTTTGACTATACAGATCTTTGTTGGCAAAGTGATGTCCCTGCTTTTGAATATGCTGTGGAGGTTTGTCACAGCTTTCCTTCCAAAGACCATGCGTCTTTTCATATCATGGCTGAAATCACTGTCTACAGTGATTTTGGAGCCCAAGAAAATAAAGTCTATCACTGCTTCCACATTTTCCCCTTCTATTTGCCATGGAGGGATGGGACCAGATGCCATGGTGTTAGTTTTTTGAGTGTTGAGTTTCCAAGCCAGCTTTTTCACTCTTCTCTTTTCACCCTCATCAAGAGTCTCTTTAGTTCCTTTTCACTTTCTGCCGTTAGAGTGGTATCATCTGCATACCTGAGATTGTTGATATTTCTCCTGGCAATCTTGATTCCAGCTTGTGCTTCATCCAGCCCGGCATTTCACGTGTTGTACTCTGCGTATAAGTTAAATAACATAGATGCTATATATAGCAAGAAAAATGTAAATGCACTTCCCATTCTGAGGTGATATGATGATAATATAGAAGATCCATAGTTAGTCATTAAAACGTAAAATTGAAGATCACTTAAAAAATGTTTCTCCTGACTTGTAGCATGTAAGTGTTTGCTCATGTTTTAAATTGTTACTCGTAGTGAATCACCAGGATAATCATTTGTTTTTAATACAGCCTGTAAGCTTTCAGAATGACTCTCATCTGTTCTCTCTTTTACCCTGATGTGCTAATTAGATGCATGAGCACTTCAGTCAACCACTTAACAGTCAATCTTATTTTTAGAAAAAAAAGAAAAAGAAAACTTTAAAAATATCTTGTGGCTCTCATGAAATGTTTCAGTTCTGTTCAATGGCTCAGTCATGTCTGACTCTTTGTGACCCCATGGAGTGCAGCACACCAGGCTTCCCTGTCCATCACCAACTCCCAGAGCTTGCTCAAACTCATGTCCATCAAGCCAGTGATGCCATCCAGCCATCTCATCCTCTGTCGTCCCCTTCTCCTCCTGCCCTCAATCTTTCCCAGCATCAGAGCCTTTTCCAGTGAGTCAGCTCTTCGCATCAGGTGGCCAAAGTATTAGAGTTTCAGCTTCAGCATCAGTCTTTCCAATGAATATTCAGGACTGATTTCCCTTAGGATTGGCTGCTTTGACCTCCTTGCAGTCCAAGGGACTCTCAAGAGTCTTCTCCACAAAAATGTTTGAACCCTTGAAGAAAGTACAACTACAGAAAAAACTGAAATTGACCAAAAGCAGTAGACTTCCTGCCTTAGCACTGTCGATTCAAAGCACGAAGAATTCAGTACTATATTTTAAAAGAAAAGCACATCTAGCAAAAAGGTGGGTCCCCGGAAGCACTGAACTTCATGGAAATTGTGTATGGATCGCAGTTCTTCAAGTGAACTGTTCAGTGAACTGTTCCAATTTAGTTCTTTGTGTCTATCCAGCATCATTCCTTTCTCAGTGGATCTGATCTATGATGCATGTCCAGTGGGATATTTTAGTGTTTGCTAACAGTTTTACTCAAAGTCTGAGGAAATTGACTCTCTATTGCCTGATTTCTTTGGAATTACTACTAATGTTCTGTCAATCCTGATAGTGGAATGCTATCACTTTGGTACTCTATCCTAGGCGTTCTCTAAATTGCAGTTTCTATGACCCCTGCCTTTGCTCAGCCAAATCAGCTTTCCAGATGTATGGTGGAAATGGGGTTTTTAAGTGGCTTTCAAGAAAAGTCTCTTACAGCTTTCAGTTTAAACATAAAATTGATCCCCACGTGTGTGCAGTGCAAAGACACTAATCCCCTGTCCTGCTCAATAGTGGCCTTATGGCATTTCTATTTAATCTGTGTTATCCATCTGTGGATCATATTATCAGTTATTATACTGATAAAACAGTTTGACTGTCATCAGTTTAAGTATATTATTTTAGGTCATTTCCCATGTGGTTACCATTTTTTTTTAAAGCATCTGTAACTCAAGGCACAATTCTGTCTGATTTCTCATAGTCATAGACTCTGTACTGAAAACCAATACCAATACTCCAAAAATCAGATCTTAAAGTATACCTGGGAGCCAAATAAATGTTTACCCCTCCTGATACATGGTATTAAATATAGTTCCCATGCAAATGTTAATATATGAATAGATTTTGGGCTGTTATGTCTCCTAACCTCATAATACAAACTACATATATTTACTTTTGCTATGAAATCTTGGACAGTGTCACTGTTGGCAACAGATTATAAATCATTCAAAAACCAAATTACACGTTTTCTCGTCACTGCTAGAATCCTCTAAGACCTTGATTGTTGTTGTTCATCGCTAACTCGTGTCCAACTCTTTGCCCCCATGGACTGCAGCACGCCAGGCTTCCCTGTCCTTCACTATCTCCCAGAGTTCGCGCAAACTCATGTTCATTGATTCAGTGATGCCATCCAACCATTTCATTCTCTGTTGCCTCCTTCTCCTCCTGCCCTCAGTATTTCCCAGCATCAGGGTCTGTTCCAAAGAACTTGATTGGTTTACTAGAAATTGATTGCCTATGCAAATAGTACTAGGTACTTCTCCAGTTAATTACTCTTAAAATTTCACATAACAAGAGGTAGAACTTCTGGAATTATGATATCATTTAACCTCTATATTTTGAAGAATCATAGAGGTAACCTAGCTTATGCAAGGTACATGTATATAAGATTCTTATTGAAATGTGACAGATTTTATTATGCTGTCCCTCAACCCTACCAAGATCGCCCAAAACCCCTTTTTCTGCTCAACGTTTTGTATTTCAAAAGCATATATCACTCTATAACATACCATGTAATTTATTTATTATATTTTTGTCTATGTTGTATCTCCTGTACAAAAATGTAAATTGATGAAGTTATCTTTGACTACTCTATTCACTCATGTATCCCAAGCACTAGAACAGTACGTGCTCAGTAAGTATTCATAGGATGAATGAATGAGTGAAGAGTTGGAGAGAATTTTTACAGCTATGTTTGATCTACAGTCAGGCTTGGACACTTTTTCAAACAATGTCCTTCCCTGTGTCACAATTCTGGGGTATAATCAAACAGATCACTGAGAACTAAGATCTTTGGAATAAACATATATAATCCACAAACTTTCTACATGCTCTTCATCAAGTATGTGTGCTTCTCTCTGCCTACTGAATTGTAGGTAGGTTCAGAATTGCCTGATTTGCACAACACCAGATTTGGACAACAGCTTTTCTCTTGGTTTATATTAGTAAACTGAGACAACTTGCTTTCTTCCAGCCTATATTTACAGCTTTAATTGGGAATATTGAATTTTTATTTAATTCTCTTTGTGTCCACTCAACTTCCCTTGAGAAAATAAGGAGTAACATTTCTATTAGATTTATCTCAAAACAACGCTTTCAAGGTGAATGGGATAAATTGAAAAAGTGCCAGATACTCAAGTCTTGAGCACTTTGAATTATGTAATTTCTTCCAGACACTTCTCTTCAATCTTTACTCTCAGCATATTTGTCTATGATGTTCCTCATATCGAGTTTAAGCCACAATGCACTATCAACAGATATTCTAAAACTGAACTCATTTTTATTTGTGATGTTTTATCATCTGTTAATGTCAAATAAGCAGAAAAGCCTATCTCATAGGACTGTTTTTATTGAGCCCGTGCTGTTATGTATACATAGGTCTCCTATCACCTAAAAGTAATTTTATATATTGCTGTTGATACCTATCAAATACTTACCAACTTGGACAGACTCTGAGCAAACTTGAGAATCAGCTTTTAGGTTAAGTTGCGTGTGTACTCAGTTGCTTCATTCATGTCTGACTCTTTACGACCCCATGGACTGTAGCCTACCAGGCTCCACTGTCTATGGTTAAATTATTTGTTATCAAATGTTTTCCTAAAGGGCCAAAAGCAAATATTTCAGGCTCTGCAGGCCAAAAGGTATCTGTAACCACTACCCAATTCTGCAGTTATAGCATGAAAGCAGCCAGAGACAATATGTGAGTGAATTGCACAGGTATGTTCCAATAAAACTTTATTTAAAAGAATAGGCTGTCAGCCTAGGCTATCATTTGCCAACTGGGATTTGAACCCTTCTTACTCAGACCAGCAGTGTAGACATTCCAGAAAAGCCACTGGAAATTCAGCCCACATTGCAGAACTGCCGAGTCATCTTCATTCTGACAAGATGGTAGGGAGGTGGGGGTGTGCAGAGGGTGTCAAAATAATCAAAACCTAATGGGTGATAGTTCCCTTGCTTACCAGTTGTGGGGAGGAACACAAACATTAGGAAGTTTTAAAAATTTGTAAATATGGATCTTTATAAGGTGAATGCCTATTTAGGTATGATTTTGAAAACAGAATGAGTTCTGTAGGATCTTCTGTGAAAGGATATTGGCAAGTTAACGATTGCCCTGAGGATGAGCAAAGTCTTTTTTGGCTCAGATTGGGAAACAGGAGAAAGCGCTGTGTTTATTTACTGCTCTGTTCATAAACAGAGTACGGTATTGTATTAAAGTGTTGTGTGTGCTTTTGACTTTGTGCACTCAGGATTCACAATCCAGTGACTAAATTCTAGGACTTTGTCCTGCCTTTTGACCATCATGCTGGCATTCAGATAGCTGTGCTACTTGTTCCAGGACACATTACACTCTTTTAATTGTTTCAGTCTTTTAACTACAGTCGCTATTGAATTGTTCAGCATAGTTTGTCTAATGCCTCAGTGGTATAAGATTAATTTCCCTTTAACATTAATTCTAAAGTAGAATGATTTATATTGATTCTTTCATGCTTTCTCTCTTTGCCTCACATGTTATGAATGGTATCACAGAGAACCTTCTGGACAGTAATAAATGGCTTTAGCAATTAGTTTTCGAAGCATCAGTGGGGTTCAAAGTATGCCCATTAAAATTTGATATTTTGCAAAACCCTTTCTGGCACCCACAGTCATTCTTACAGGTTGCTTCATAGGGGGTTTGTACTGCAATACTAATTATTTTAATAAAAAGAAAGCTCTGCAAACTTTACAAGTGAAACAAAGGCTTTTTAGTAAGATATTTTCATTTTATAATGATAGCCCACCCTATGACAACATTTAGTATTATTGCATAATAACCTAAATGGTCTCCATCTTTATTTCACCAGTTTCCTGCAGGTATGATGTGGATGATTTGAAAACAGGTATCGTGTTTGAATGATCGTCCCTCAGTGTCGTAAGGAACTGTAAATGCTGGATGCTGCTTTATTAGTCAGAAATTCTCGTATACGTGCCACCAAGTGTGGGGTTTTTTTTTTCCTATTAGGATTTATGGGAACAAACAAAAGACCATCAGCAAAACTTAGAAAAGGAATGCATCCTAAGTGTATTTCTTGTACAAGTGCCCAATTGAAATTTTTAAAATTCAGAGAATACTCAATTTACAAGTAAATTTTAGATCAAGAACATGTACTTTTAAGACATTGTGGAGCTCAGAGTACATCTGAGAAAATTCATTATGGATATGAAGAAAGTAGATTCTGAAATAAGCTACATGACCACTGAACCATAATATGCCTGGAATGTTTTCCTTTTTGTAATGAAATTCTATAGAAGATGATATAAGGTTAACGTTAAAGGTTAATTAGAAACAAAATGGAGTGAGAAATTATTCCTTATTGTAGTAGATGCCTGTATTTGAGGAAGAGCATGTTTCATTAAACCAGGAAAAGAGGCAATTTTTTAATTTTTAATTTTTTAAATGAACTGAAACGGCGTGCTGATTTCTCTAAGAAACTTTTTCAGTTGGTAGTATTTTTCTAATGTCTTAATTCATTTTAGAATTTAAATCTTTCATTTGATAACACAGATGAAGCTAGTGTTTGCTTTTATAGTCATCTTTCACAATTGAGATCTTTTTCCCTTCAAATGTAAAGAGACAGGCAGAGAGTGAGAGACTTTTCCTGAGGTAGAAGATGCAAGTTTAAAGAACCAGGGAAATAAAGAAGGGGCTACTGTGGATATGTGGGCACAAAAAGAAACCAGGTGCCTAGGGTGGAGCATAAATAAAGTGTGGGTACCAGCATTATTTCCTAACAGGCTCCCTGAAGGAGGACCCTAGAGGTTGAGGGTGACTTTCCTTGGCAGTTTTCCTGCAGCTACCATTCATGCTGTATGAGATGGGAATACTTCTGGTATTATCACTTAGTTCTGTGTGCTCTATGTCACAGAAACCTCAACTTAACTAGTACTTATAAGGTTTTAAACTGGGCTCCATGGAGCCCCTCAGGCGAGGCTGTCAAACATAGCCTCCAGGATCCCCCATACATGGACTGGGCTTTCTACCTTTTAGGAACAGTGTTTCACTGCTTAAAATAAAATTTAACTACCAAGGACAATTCATTATTTGCAACAGCAGCAGAGAAAAATCTATTTACATTTGTCTTTATCAACAATATCTGCTATTATGTTTTATTCCACATCCTTTCTTTTGGGCTCTGACCCCTCCCCCTCCCCAATGCCTTAGAGGAAAGATAATACTGAGTGAGTGAGGGAAAGTCGCTCAGTCCTGTTGACTCTTTAAGGCGACCCCATAGTCTATATACAGCTCATGGACTTCTCCAGGCCAGAATACTGGAGTGGGTAACCTTTGCCTCTCCAGGGGATCTTCCCAGCCCAGGGATCGAACCTAGGTCTCCCGCGTTGCAGGCTGATTCTTTACCAGCTGAGCCACAAGGGAAGCCCTCAGTTCAGTTCAGTCGCTCAGTTGTGTCCAACTCTTTGTGACCCCATGAATCGCAGCACGCCAGGCCTCCCTGTCCATCACCATCTCCCAGAGTTTACTCAGATTCACATGCATCGAGTCAATGATGCCATCCAGTCATCTCATCCTCTGTCATCCCCTTCTCCTCCTGCCCCCAATCCCTCCCAGCATCAGAGTCTTTTCCAATGAGTCAACTCTTCGCATGAGGTGGCCAAAGTACTGGAGTTTCAGCTTTAGCATCATTCCTTCCAAAGAAATCCCAGGGCTGATCTCCTTCAGAATGGACTGGTTAGATCTCCTTGCAGTCCAAGGGACTCTCAAGAGTCTTCTCCAACACCACAGTTCAAAAGCATCAATTCTTCGGCGCTCAGCCTTCTTCACAGTCCAACTCTCACATCCATACATGACCACTGGAAAAACCATAGCCTTGACTAGATGGACCTTTGTTGGCAAAGTAATGTCTCTGCTTTTGAAATATGCTACCTAGGTTGGTTATAACTTTCCTTCCAAGGAGTAAGCGTCTTTTAATTTCATGGCTACAGTCACCATCTGCAGTGATTTGGGAGCCCAAAAAGATAAAGTCAGCCACTGTTTCCACTGTTTCCCCATCTATTTCCCGTGAAGTGATGGGACCAGATGCCATGATCTTCATTTTCTGAATGTTGAGCTTTAAGCCAACTTTTTAACTCTCCACTTTCATTTTCATCAAGAGGCTTTTTAGTTCTTCTTCACTTTCTGCCATAAGGGTGGTGTCATCTGCATATCTGAGGTTATTGATATTTCTCCCGCCAATCTTGATTCCAGCTTGTGCTTCTTCCAGCCCAGTGTTTCTCATGATGTATTCTGCATATAAGTTAAATAAGCAGGGTGATAATATACAGCCTTGACATACTCCTTTTCCTATTTGGAACCAGTCTGTTGTTCCATGTCCAGTTCTAACTGTTGTTTCCTGACCTGCATACAAATTTCTCAAGAGGCAGGTCAGGTGGTCTGGTATGCCCATCTCTTTCAGAATTTTCCACAGTTTATTGTGATCCACACAGTCAAAGGCTTTGGCATAGTCAATAAAGCAGAAATAGATGTTTTTCTGGAACACACTTGCTTTTTCGATGATCAGATAACACTAACTTCAGTGAAATGATTAGGTGTGGTAATCTTGCTGATGACTATGATAATTTGATTGATAAAACCACAGAGTTGTTCATTACTCATGTTGTGTTATGTTTTTGTTGAGGTTGTTGTAGTTGTTTAGTCACTAAGTCATGTCCCACTTTTTTGCTATCCCAGGGACTCTAACCTTCCAAGCTCCTGTCTGTGGGATTTTCCAGGCAAGAATACTGGAGTGGGTTGCCAGTTTCTCCTCCAGGGGATCTTCCCGACCTAGGAATGGAACCTCCGTCTCCTGCATTGCAGGCAGCTTCTTTACCGCTGAGCCACCAGGGAAGCCTATTGTATTATAAGGTTTCATAATTCATAGAGATACTAACTGACTCTCATATAGAATCCTGTTATATTAATGCCCTGCACGTCCAAAGTAACTGTAATACCCATTAGTTGAATATAGTCTAATACCCTTTAGTTGAGTGTCTTCTCATTTCAGGACTCCCCCTGTGGCTCAGTGGGTAAAGAATCCGTCTGCAATGCAGGCCACACAGGAAACTAAAGTTCAATCCCTGGTCTTTTTCTACTTCAAAGTATCATCAAAATGGTTATGTAGTGAGGAAGGCTTATACGTAGGAATTTTTTTGTAAATGCATGAAGAATTAGACATAAATCATATGGTTTATATTAGACATAAACCATGTCAGTGGGCTCAAAAGTAACCTGAGAGCACTCCAACATATTTGTGGACATTTTAAAGTTAAATTTAAAAGGAAAATCTTCACTTGCATTTACTCTCCAGTGTTTAGCCATTTTTTCATAGTTACATTGAAAGCCAGTTTAGCCCTGACAGGAAATTGTAGTTAATCTGCATAAACACAAAATGGTCGTTTAAAATAGTCATTAAAAAAATATTCAAGAAGTTTATCTGCATAACAGTTTCCTCTCTCTTTGCCATAAGTTTAACCTTTACTTCTTTAAAACTTTATAAATTAAGAAGAAATTTTCTTAAGTTTAGGGGTTTTGTTTTTGTTAGCTTTTGCATTTTTTCCCTTATCTAGAAATGGACATAGGAAGGTCTAATTAAACATTAACTCTGTACAGCTCAAAACATGAATCCAGTTTTAATGCATTATAATTACAACCTGTCAGAATGATCTGTTTCTTACTGGTCCAGTGAGATGCTGTAGGAAAAAATTAAGAAGCATATAATGCAGTGTCTAAGTCATTCCCCTAGAGAGTCACAGTTCATGTTAGCAAACAAACAACACACAAAAAGAAGAAAGCCCAGGGTAAAAAGACCTGTTTAACCTAGTTTAATGCAACAATTTTCCAACTTGCTTGACCATGTCATTTATAAAAATCATGTTTAACACCTATTAGGATCTTCCCAACTCAGGAATCAAACCCAGGTCTCCCACATTGCAGGCAGATTCTTTACTGTCTGAGCCACCAAGGAAGCCAAGAACCCAACAAACTAGTGTTTAAAGATCATCCTTTGGAAATACTCGTGGGCTGCTGTCGGCGGGGTCGCACAGAGTCAGACACGACTGAAGCGACTTAGCAGCAGCAGCAGCAGCAGCAGCATGTCATTGTGTGATTCTTGTTGACTAAAAGAACAGTGCCCTGAAGGATCCAGTTAAAAATAAATCACTCTGTTTCAAAGTTAGTTTCTTATTACTTCATAATCTGAACACTCTATCAAATATGTTTATATTGCTGACAAAGCCCTATTTCCAAAATGGGTTCTTAGAACTTTTTTTCCAATTTTTAATACAATATTAATTAAAACTATAAATGTTAGATTTGGGGAGAAAAAGTCCATAAATGCCTTCATGTATGTAATTATTCTCAAAGTTTTTATTTTGGTTGAATAAGTAAACTTTGGATATGGGCTCTTGCATAAATAAGTTTATTTCCTTTTTAAATAAAATATACATCTGAAAGTAGAATTCATTTCTGTCACTAACTACCTGGACTTGGGCTAAACTTCACAGGTTAAGGGTTCAGTCCTCTACAAGACTGCTCTCGCCTCCGACATGAGCTGTGCATGTTCGGGAATCCCGGGTGAGCCTCGCTTCTGACCAACTGGCCACAGATTTCAGGTCCCCACTACTCCCTCAGGTTCAATAATTCACTGGGATGATTCAGAGAACTCAGAAAGCACCATACTTACAGTTAGAGTTTTATTATAGCAAAAGGATAAAAATCAGAACCAGTCAATAGAAGGGACACACAGACGAGGGCTGGGAGGGTCCCAAACACAGGGCATCCGTGCCGTCGCCCCGTGGAACCAGGAGACATCACCATCTTGGCCCCTGGATGTCCTTTACCAGCCTGAGCTTTTGTATCTAGAGTTTTCTAGTGGGGAAGGAGTTATTGTGTAGGCATTATTAGTTGAATCATTGACCACACAGTTAAACTCAATCTCCTCTCCCCAGAGATTGGGAGGATATCAAGAGGCTGAAAGCCCCAAGCTTTTTAAATACATGTTTAGTCTATATGGTATAGTCATCCCCTTTCCTTAGACATCTTCGCATCAACTCACATGTAGTCTAAGAGGCCCAGCATGAATAACAAAGATACTCCTGTCACTCAGGAAATTTCAGAGCTTAGAAGCTGTCTGCCAGGAATCAGAGAAACAGAACAGCCGAAGTCTTCATTATACAGCAGTGTTTTAGAGTTTGCTCTTAGAAATGGCCTTGATCGTGAACTGCATAGGTATACTGCCTGAATCTGAATGCTCCTAGTCATTGCGTAAGCTATCGGTATTGGAAGAGCAACAGCTACAAAATCTGACAGCAGTTAAAACTACTGTTGAAATTTTCTGAAAAAGTCTATAAGTACCTAGCAGATATGAAGAGATATGTCTTCACATGTATATGAAACAAAAATATAAAAATAAAATTAAAATAACTGTTTATTGCAGTTACATAAGCTTACCTGAATACTTCATTATGAACATTTTAATTGCCTAGGGTTGATTCATAACCTTTCATACACTGAATGTAAGAATTTTATAGGTAGAATAGTTGATTATAGGTGTTTGGATATATACACGGTAGTTTAGTTTCCCCAGCTTTTCAAGTTATCTGTTCTTAATCTATAATTACAAAAGAATATTCTATTCATTTTGAAACTATTTTTCAGTAACCTTTTTCAGTATTTTCAAATCCATAAGGACCATAGTAGATAAACTTCTAGCTAAATGTTCTCATTTGCAATTGCAGTCATGTGCATATAACACACATTTAAGCAGGATAGATTTTTCAGGTCACTTTTGAGATTAATCCAGATGTTTCCAATGGAGTGCCAGCAGAGCTCATTCACACAGCTGTAAATCAGAACCAACCAATATGTTCCACGTGCTTTCAAAATGAATTCTTTAATCTATCAACAGTACACCTTTCAACAGCACGATATCATAATTGGGAAAGTTGTTGAAAGCTACTTTATCTGCACATTCATAATTCAAATGAATGAGGTGACTGGATATATCTCAAAGGTCCTCTGGTTGCCACTCAAAGCCTGCTAATTTTGTGTTCATCTCAACCTGAAAGCAGCCATCAGAACAAATATAGATACAAAAACTACAATCAAAATTCAGGAGTTTGATTTTTTCATGTGTCATATTCTGTGTTGAGCTACCAAGTTTTAACACCCTCATTGTGAAGTCATTTATTTTATTCCAGCATTCTCGGGGACCATAAATTGCTTCAAGATGCCAGCAGTTTATTTAGCCTTAAAACGCTTCAGATGTTTCTGACTTTCTATCCGCCATGATCGTTTGGTGTTAATTGCCCTCAAAAATGATCCTAGTGGAGAAGGCAGGGGAATGCTTATCTGGCAGTTCACTAGTAGCATTAAGGATTTTAATTGTACGAGATACACTTGACAGGCAATTATTGAATGTTGTTACACATTAGAAAATTAAAATGGAATGCTAAGCATTATACTCTTTCGCAGTTGTGTCTTTATCTCAGTGCCTAATTTGTATCTTTCAGCAGTTTAATTGAGTTTTATTGGAGAGACATTTTCTGGAGTACTCTATTGGAAGATCAAACATAAAAATTTTATATCTGCTTACTTAATAATACAATGTGAATCAAACTGAAGTCAGGCATGACATATTTCACCAGTGCCATTTGTACTTCAGCAGATAAAATGGAAAGAATTTCCATTTATCTGTTACTCTGAAGTAGTGACATAAAAATCATGTGAGTCTACTGTCAGTTATAATTACTGAATGGCAAAAGGTTAGAGGTTTGTTTTTGCGGTTATTTTGATCTTTTGCAAGCCAGGAAAGGTGGCGCTAGTGGTAAAGAATCTGCTTGCCAGTGCAGATGACAGAAGAGATGCGGGTTTGATCCCTGGGTCAGGATGATCCCTTGGAGGAGGGCAGGGCAACCCACTCCAGTATTCTTGCCTGGACAAGAATTAATTAATCCCATGGACAGAGAATCCTGGCATGCTGAGTTCATAGGGTTGCAAAAAGTCAGATACAACTTAGCACGCACACACGCACAAGGTAGGAAATGAAATTCTAGAAATATTTCAATAATTTATTACATATGAAATAGTGTTCTTTTACTAAAGTGCTTTTGATAATATTTGGCAATAGTTGGGTTTTTGTTAATTAATTGTCTTTTATAAACATCAAATAATTTGGTTACTGATGACATGGATTTGTAAGTGACTTTAGACATTTTTAGCTTGACTCAAAATGAATTATATACCTCAGTATAAGAACTGAAACTATAAAACTCTTGGGGAAAAATGGGCGTTTTTGACTTTTATGACCTTGGATTAGATAATCGTTTCCTAGATAGGACACCAAAGTACAGCAATAAAAATAAAAATAGATAAATTGGACTTCATTACCATTTAAAATTTTGTTCTTCAAAGGACACTAAAGTAAAAGAGACATAATAAGCAAGTTTTGACAAATGTATAAAGTGGAGCACTCATATCCTGCTAGTGGTATCGTAAAATGGTACCGTCACTTTGGAAAACAGTTTGGCATTTCACTAAAAAGTTAAATAAAGAATTATCATATGATCAGATAATTCCATTCCTAGGTACATACCCAAGAGAACTGAAAACTCATGTGTGCAGAAACTTGTACACAAATATTCACAGCATTATTTGTAATGTACGAAACATGGAAATAACTAAAATGTCCATCAATTGATGAAAGGATTGAAAAATATGATACTTCCATACAATGGAATACTATTTAGTTATAAAAAGGAGTGAGGTACTAACACATGTCACAGCATAGAAGAATCCTGAAGACGTTGTAGTAAGTAAAAGAAGCCGATCGTAAAACATAATGTTTGATTTCATTTTATAAAATGTTCAGAATAGGTGAATTCTTAGAGATACAGACTAGGTTAGTGGTTGCTAGAGAACGGGAGGGAAAATGGGAAATGGCTGCTAACAGGTATAGCAGTAGTAACGAAAATGTTCTAAAAGCAGATGGTGGTGATGGTTGCATAACACAGACTATATTAAAGACCAAAACATGAGCTGACCTTTATGATATATAAATTATGTCTCAATAAAATTTTTAAAAGTCCACCTAGAGTTCTTAAGAGAAACTGTTTACATCATGCTGCTGCTGCAAAGTCGCTTCAGTCGTGTCCGACTCTGTGCGACCCCATAGACGGCAGCCCACCAGGCTCCCCCATCCCTGGGATTCTCCAGGCAAGAACACTGGAGTGGGTTGCCATTTCCTTCTCCAATGCATGAAAGTGAAAAGTCAAAGTGAAGTTGCTTAGTCGTGCCTGACTCTTAGTGACCCCATGGACTGCAGCCCACCAGGCTCCTCCGTCCATGGGATTTTCCAGGCAAGAGTACTGGAGTGGGGTGCCATTGCCTTCTCTGGTTTACGTTATAGTCATTTTCAAAATGGAATCTTTGGTGTTGATGTAAAATGGTAAGAGCAGAGTGTTCTCTTCCTTCCAGAACAACCACTCTCACAGGCAGAGTGTGACAGAGGATAACACTGGACTCTTGACCAGGGGAATTTTGCTTTTTCCACTTGTTTGTCTTGAGAAAAATAGGGATAAACTGATAACTGTGAAATGCCAAGTTGGTACTAAGGGAAGGGTTAGGAAAATGCTCCCATTTCTCAGGACAAATCTGTGGACTCTTAACTTAATTGACTGTGTGATTTGATGGAATGAGTGCTAGACTAGACTCAGATCCTGGCCTCATCTCTGACTGTGTGACCTTGCCCTTGTCAGTTATCTCTCCGTATGTGTTTTCTTATCTGTCCAGTAGAGCCTCCGTACATGCCCACTACGTTTATGCTATTTTCAAGAGAATCAAATGAATACGGTATGTGAAGGTGCTTTGAAACTGACAGCACATATAATAATATGAGGCATTATTTATTTAACATCCTTCATTTTTCTTCATCAGACTTGATTTTCAATGAAAGCGAAACAGAAGGTGCTAAGTTAAATGATTCCTTTTGAATACTGATTGAGAGGGTCTGGCTTTCTTCTTGAGGGAGAATGTTGTATGGACTCAGACACTTGAACTTATGTGACATTAGCAGATAGGATTTTACAGAAAACTGTTATCATTTTTTTAATGTATTATTCCGGCAGCATGAGAATGACATGGCAACAGACAGGTTATTGTCAATTAAACACGAGCTGTCAGAAAGTCAGAAATGTTGAAATATGGTGAGCATGAATCCTAAGCAGATCATACAGCAGCTGCTTAGCTGTTATTTGAACAGAGTCACTGTGCTATGTGTCATTTTCCTGCAGGATTTAATTTGAGTCCCTAATGACAGAGACACCTCTCCATTTGCATGTTGCTGCCAAGTCCTTCTAAATGGGCTGGAATGGTGGGTGGTAATAGCCGAGGGCCATGTGGAGGAGACAGCCCTTGTCTCATTTTTATCTGCTCAGGTTACATTGAAGAGGCCTGCATCATCCCCTGCCCCTCAGACTGCAAGCTCAGTGAGTGGTCCAATTGGTCGCGCTGCAGCAAGTCCTGTGGGAGCGGTGTGAAGGTTCGGTCTAAATGGCTGCGTGAAAAGCCCTATAATGGAGGGAGGCCATGCCCCAAACTGGACCATGTCAACCAGGTATCTTCTGCTCTTGGGAATATTGTAAAATACTTCTTAGATGCACACTGATCTCTCTTTTTTTTTTTAACCCAAAATAGAGAATAAATAATATCCCCTGAATAAGATATTTGACCCACTTTACAATGCCTGAGTAAATTATTAAAATTACAAGTCAGATGGATGATCTCTGTATTCTCAAGAGATTTAATATACTGTATGTGTATATATGTGCATATTAATGTAATAGAAATAAAAAATGAAATCTACCTTTAAAATACTGTCAAGGTATTTAATTTGTTGTTATACAATAATTTGAGTGTTGGGAGCAAGATTGTCTTATCTGATAAATCCATTAGACTCAGAAAAAAAATCTCAATTGCCAACCATACAAATTAAAATCAAGGAAGTTATGTAGGGTGTGGGTCAAAAATGGGAAATATATTCTGTTGATATGAAATATGATAAGATGAAAGAGATGAAGATGGTGTCAAAGTGACTCTGTGTTATCTACCAATTTGGCGATTGGCCTTTTCAGTATTATTTGGAACTTTCTTTGACTTTGAATACACACTTTGTTAGCAGCTATTCATAGTTATGACTTGTGTTCCACTGGAAATAGAGTGAAATATCTAATAGGAGGAATTGTTTAATATAAGATTGCTAGTTTAACGTAACATAAGATTCATCAGACAGTTATTGCCATGTTTGATCTACATGAGGATTAACAAAGAGTGAATTTCACACTAGATATGAAGATACGTGCGTGGATATTAAGATGTATGTTTAACTCACAAAAGAACAAAGTTATATGTATGAACCAAATTTAAATATGTAGGTATGTTTCATACACACATAGATTGTCTAATTTTAATCTTCAAATACACTGCTCACCCATATACATTTGCCTTCCCAAAATAACCTTTGTTCATCACAATAAAATTATAGAGAAATAAAAATAACTTTTGAATAAAGCAATTAAGGGCCAAGAAAGTGGAGAATTAAATTGCATAGAAAGTCTTCTAAAAGAATGTTGATTTTTCGCAAGTAAAATTGCTAAACTTGCCTTTAAATAAATGCAACTAAAGGTGACTAATATACTTCACTGCTGCCACCTACTGGTAATCGAGTGTCTCTACCCCAGTAACGATCTCTAAAGAAGAAAATGCATGACCCTGATGAAACAGAAAAACTGAAATGTAATGTTTATAATACAAAAGAATATTTTTCTACAAGTTTTGAAATATTGACTTTCCAGTAGTAAACTAAAATTTCAATAATTTTTATTCATGTTTTGAATAAATTCTACTCATTTTCTTAGCTTCAGTGTGTATGTGTACAGCCAGTCAGAATTTAAGTTTTGCTTGCCTCAGCGTCTTTTATGTAGTGAATTTAGAAAAGTTCAAAATGGCTGTGCCAAGTTGTCTTTGCTACTAAAACTTTTACCTAAGCTCCTTCTGTGTCACTCTGATAAAATCTAATGCAGAGCATGTTATCTGAGTGTTTGTTACCAGACTACTGGTTACGGTATATTGAGACATGTACAATGGAAACTGAAACAGGAAATAATAGATTTCTGAATCTTTGAGCATAAATGTTCTACATTAAAAGTAGAAACTTCTAAGGATTCATTTGTTAGTAAAATGTAAGAAAAGAATATGCAAGGTTTGTGTAACTGAAAATTGGGGGGGGGTTGGTGTAAATTTTTGAAAATTATGTCATATAGATTTTTACTGCAGTCATACCTTCCTCAATAAGTAATCTGTGGTAGTTTGCCTTGAAAATGGTTTCTGAGGTTCCCTTTTCCATTTGAGGAAGCGAATACTCATTTCCTCAGAAATGTGGGTGAATGAATTGATTAAGATCAATCAGTCTATAAATAGCCCGCTCACAGTTTGGTCCACCAGATATTTGCAGTCATATTCATTCCCCAAGATACGTATTTTGAGGTCTACTCGGTTTTCTAAGATTTCTTCATCCTGCCTACCAAATCCTTTCCTGGACTGTGCTGTTTGCAATTTGTTTGTGTATCTTAATTTTAAACAATAATAAGGAGGTGGCTTTTCTATTTTAAGGTCTAAGTTAAATGTTCGAGTCATTTACCAAGAAAAAAACACACCCACCTTTTCTATATGGATAATACTTGAAACTTAGAACGTGAGATCTTCTCGCCAAATATACCAACATTTTAACTTGTCTCTGTTTCTCTCCCTTTGCTTCATTCCTGGTGAACCCTGGTCCAGGCCCAGGTAAGAACTGCTAAACCTCATGGTTCATGATAGAGTGCTGTTGGTTTCCATTTCACTCCTGGCATCAGAGAATGTATTCTTTTTATCTTTCACACAAAAGAAGTCATATTTTTCATAAAACTTTTCTTCTGCAGCTATTCCCTTTTTTTTTTCCCTAACGTGTTACATGTGTTTTCTCATTTTAAAATCAGGGCCTAAGGTACAGGGATAGAAGAGAACAAGCTTAAATCTCTCGCCTTGAAAAGGCAGTGGCACCTCCTGTCTCATGCTTCTTGGGTGAGGGAGAGGAGTAGGTGGGCTCCAAGGGGTCGCAGGAGGCCGCTCTGAACTGATATTCTCTCCAGCATGGGAGATTAAAATGAAAGCCGTCAAAGGACTAGGAAAGATGGCATTTCCCCTTCAATTGTTCCCTTCTCCACAACATGTAGGGTAATGTTTTACTAAATACTAAAATAGTATTTAGTTCTATTTTAATACAGCACACAATGTGAAGGTGATCATTTATGACAGTCATTACAGAGTCTTACTCCAACAGTGCATACTTTTTTTCTATGTGTGGTAGGTAGGTCAACTTTATTCACTTTCCAGGGATGTTTAGTAACACTAAAATTTGCACAAAGAATGGTTCCAATGGACTACTTAAATCTGTATTTTCTGGAATTGAATAACTATATAAAATATTCACGTACTATTGTGTGTGGGTGGGTATTATAAAGTAGGAAATGGAGTTGAATTATCATAGATTTTGAAATAATTTTAAGAGGCATTTTTCTTTAATGATTGAGTCAGCTCTGTTGCAGTGGATTAGAGTCCTTTTTTTTAATTAATTTACTCCATTCTCTCACTGAGAAAAGACTATAGTTGGTTCATTGTGCTAAAAATCCTGAAACCCACCATCGACACCACCGCAGACCTGGACCTGCAAACGGGCACCAGAGCACCGACAATTTGCTTTATTTCATGTGGCCCTCAGTGCTTTGCAGCTGTGTAATATGAGACCAATTTCAGACCTCACTTCCAAGCCCTAAATGATTTAAGATAACTTTATTTAAGATAGCTGTATTTCGTATTATTTATCTTTTAATTTCCTCTATGGAACATTAAAAAATTCTTATTGGTATACATACTTATTTGGAAAATGGGCCAAATTATATTTATTTGAAAAGAGCTACTTTTACATGCTGTGTTCTTACTGTTGTTCAGTTGCTAAGTCGCATCCAACTCTTTGTGACCCCATGGACCGCCCCATGCCAGGCTCCTCTGTCCTCCACTATCTCACAGAGTTTGCTCAGATTCATGTCCATTGAGTCAGTGATGCTATCGAACCATCTCATCCTCTGCTGCCCTCTTTTCCTGTTGCCTTTCAGTCTCTCCCACAGCATCAGGGTCTTTTCCAATGAGTCAGTTCTTCGCATCAGGTGGCCAAAATATTGGAGCTTCAGCTTCAGCATCAGTCCTTCCAATGAATATTCAGGGTTGATTTCCTTTAGGGTTGACTGGTTTGATCTCCTTGCAGTCCAAGGGACTCTCAAGAGACTTCTCCCAAACCACAGTTTCAAAAGTGTTGTTATATGCTTCCTTAATTGCTTAAAAATTAATGATAATTCTTCTATTCATTCATTCATCTTACTCAACAAGTCTCTGTAGAATGCCTCACATATGAACACCCTGGGCTAAGTAGTGAAGACACAGAGACTGTGACCAGGAGGTATGGCCCAGGAAGTTATAACACCGTGTGGTAAGCGTCAGTCCAGGAAAGTACAGAGTGTGTCTGATGTGGTCCGTGAGGTCTGATCTCCAGCTACAGTGTGATCGCAGATCAGCAGAACACAACAGGGCTAGCCCTGCCTGCCCTTCACTGCTGCAACTCGAACTCTCACGAGGGCCTCCATGTTCCTGTTTTAGGACAATGAACAGTAAAAGAGAGGCTGGTGTAAAAGTGAAATATCTTGAGTACTGAACTGTGAGGCGCCCCTCTCACCTTCTCCGGTTCCGGGCAGTGAGGTCACTGAGAACCATGTGTGTTTCAGGTGTATGAGGTCGTCCCTTGTCACAGTGACTGCAGCCAGTACATATGGGTCACAGAGCCGTGGAGCATCTGCAAGGTGACCTTTGTGAACACGCGGGACAACTGCGGAGAGGGTGTGCAAACCCGAAAAGTGAGGTGAGGTCAAGCACGGGGGAGCAAAGGTACCGCCACCTCCCGAGTTCTCGTGTGCCAGCCTGAACTTGCCCTCCCCCCAGGTCTCCTGAGTGAAGTTCTCTTCAGTACTTTTAGGGAGTCTTGTGTTCATGGAAAGCTCTGAGAGGATCTGCTTCCAGCAGCAGTTTGTCACCCTCTGCCTTCTGATTTTTGGAAGCTTTGCTTCACGGTGCTCTTGCCCAGAAAAGGCTGCATAGTGAACGTGAGCTGGACTAAAGGCAGATTTTCCAATCCCAATCACTTCTTCCTTAAAGGTCAACTGTATTTCTAACCATAGTTCAGTGATAATCTTTTATAAACTCTTTTATCTTTTGATGCTAAGGCATCAAACTGTCCACCTTTTGAATACTCCCATTGCCCTGGAAAGCCTTCACTAAAACCCCTGGCTGGCTAGTGCCACTCATGTGTTATCTGTGGCCAGTGGCCAGTAGGGTAGCCACTCACCATGTGTGGCTATTTCACTTGAAATCTAAACCAATGAAAATTAAATAAAATGCATTTCCTCAACCACACTAGACCCATCCTAAGTGCTCCATAGTCAGAGGGGGCTAGTGGCTATTCTTTGAGACAGCACAGTTATTTTTCCATTGTCATAGAAAGTATGAGAGCCTTGTCATACTGCTGAGCAGCCTTGTTAGATCTATAATGCCCCACATACCCCTTAGTGTTTTGAAAGATCCATCTATATGTCTGTCCCCTTTATTAAATGCTATCTCTCCAAACTGAGACTCTGTCGTAGTCATAGAAATTCTCTAAAACCCAATACGATTGAAATATTGTAATAAATATGGTTTAGTTGCTGAGTTGTCTCTGACTCTTGTGACCCCATGGACTGTAGCCCACCAGGTTCCTCTGTCCACGAGACTTTCCAGGCAAGAATACAGGATTGGGTAGCCATTCCCTTCTCCAGGGAATCTTCCTAACCCAGGAATTGAACCCAGGTCTCCTGCATTGCAGGCAGATTCTTTACTGACTGAGCTACAAGGGAAGCCCATAATAAGTGTAATACAATTAAATTAACTCATTAAATTATACCTAAAGCATCTGCATATGATTCTTAAGGGTCTCAAACCTGGGAAATCAGTATATGAAGCTTTATTATCTCCACTTTAAGAAAAGATTCAAAAGTACTAAGTAATGTGCCTAAGCAGACGGTGAGTGAAGTGACAGAGTTGCATTGAAACTCAAATGTTTTGCCACTCTTTAACCAGTTTATCCTAACTCTACTGAGTGATAAACGGTAAAGAAACGTACAAAACATCCAAAGCTTTACAACTTCCAATTGTGAAGAATTCCATTCTTACTCATGACGTAGCTCTTCGTGAATTTAAGATGACTGTTTCTTTATCTGTTTCAGTAGGAAAGTAGAGCAAGTTAATGTTTATATCATAAAACCTTGGGACTGTGTAAAACATTGGCTCTGATAAAAATAATCTCTCTTTTTTTTAAACCTCACTCATCTTAAGTCTCAAGTTATTTTTCTGAGTATTAAGAAGTAGATGAGGTGGAGGGTGGAGGAAATGAGTTAATAGGGAAACAGGGAAGAAAAAGATATTCTGTTTTCTACCACTCTTCTGCCAAATTTAAATTTTATCTTTAAAATATAAAAGTATTTTCTTTATATTAAACATTTGATAAAGTTGGTTTTTTTGTTAATATAAAAATTACAATAGCTTCTTTCAGCTTTCCCTCCAGCTGTCTATTATTATATGTTGCTTCTTTTTGCTTTCCAAATGGCTATTGTCAATGTTTTCAAACACATTTTAAACAAAGTAACTTTTAAGGTCAACCTATTTTTTCAGTAAACATTTTTAATGCAAATAGAGAATTGATGAAAATTTCTTATCATGTAATAATGCTCCTTAAGGTTAAATGCCGTGTTAGATGCAACCATTGGGTGACATTTCAGGACAAATACATCTATAAGGAAGTGTGAAAGTGAAAGTCGCTCAGTTGTGTCTGACTCTTTGTGACCCCGCAGACTATACAGCCCATGGAACTCTCCAGGCCAAAATACTGGAGTAGGTAGCATTTCCCTTCTCCCCAGAATCTTCCCAATCCAGAGACTGAAGCCAGGTCTCCCACGTTGCAGGCAGATTGTTTACCAGCTGAGCCACCAGGGAAGCCCAGGAATGCTGGAGTGGGTAGCCTATCCCTTCTCCAGCGGATCTTTCAGACCCAGGTATCAAATTGGGGTCTCCTGCAATGCAGGCAGATTCTTTACCAGCTGAGCTGCTAAGGAAGCCCTTTTAGGGTGGTGTGACATATCAAAGACTGAATAATGGTAGTGATTTGCCCTGGTGAGACAGAATATTTTTTCACTGACATTTTTCTAAAATTTTCAGCACATGATGATAATAAAAACCAGTCAGATTTGGTTATTTCTGTTGCTTTTGAAATTTCTGCAGGCAATCTACCCCCTTACTGCCACAACTGTGGTGGGTGCCTGGCTCCACCCTTGGCCCCAGTTTGGTTCTATGCTCTGTTTTCTAAAACAGTTTGATATTCTCACAGCATAATCCCTTCTCTTATGGAATGGAAAAAGTCCAAGCATTTGAAGAAAGCAAATGAACTTAAAGTGCCTTCCTTTGGGCTCAAGACTTGATCCAAATAGGTTTTCTGTCTTCTGCAGTGCTAAACAGTGGTGGTGGGACTAAACCACTATCCCCATTCTACAGTGACAAAAATATCATTAATACAAAATCAAATAAATAAAACTTACAAATAATTTGAATGCCAACAAGAAGGGTTTTTGTGGTTTTTTTTTTGCAGTTGTGGCACATTTAAATGATGAAATTGCAAAATTCAAATGTAATCATTAAAAAGTATGTTTTAGAAAAACAGTTAATAACATGAGATGTTTATCATATTAATGTTTTTCCTAAATGGTGCAAATAGTAGGTAAAGTTTATTCCTATTTAATGAAATGAAAATATATGTTTAAATACAGTAGTCTGCTAAGAGTGATTCTCTCTGATATAATGTATTGAATTTTTTATCATTTCTTCTGATTTTCCTAAAATGAATTTATTACTTGTATAATAAAAACTGAAGGAAAAGAAAAGCCTTTGAAAATAAAAAGTTTTATGTACATAAGTACTTAATAGAGTATTGAACATCTGTCCCTAACTCTGGATCAATAGGTAATTTTGCAAGTTAATCCTTGTACATCATGTCAGAGCCTAACATGAATGCAATCTTTTCTTAGCAGCAAATCCAACTTTGGAGATTGAACTGTCCTGTCTGTTCCATGTCCTCTCAGAGCTGCTGTCAACAGAGCATTTTTAAAATGCCAGTGAAGCTAGAAAATTTTTCCTAAGACACTAAAATTCTCCCCCCAAAATGTATAATTTAGTTTTTTCCTTCAACGGTGAAATTGCAAAAAAGCCTACATTTGCATGTTTTTGTGATTACTTTTTATTTTTTAATTTATCTTTAATTGAAGGATAATTGCTTTACAGTGTCGTGTTGGTTTCTGCCAAACATCAACATGAGTGATTACTTTTTATATTTATATTCGCATACAAAAAAATGCAGAGCTGGGTATCTGTGTGGATATTTTTCAGGTTACAAACCCAGTTAAGACGAAACCAACAGCATACTTTTCCAGTTTTTGCTGCATCCCACAGGAAACCCACATTTCTCTTAAAATCAGCAGCACGGTATGGAAAGGTGATTCTGCAGAGAACTGTCAAGATGCAATCTCCCTACTGATTGTAAATCCCTGAGAAAAGTTGAGATTCCAGGTATAATTGGTAATACAATGCAACCAACAGTTTAAAACATTGCAGTGGGTTTGAGGCTTGAGAGCCCAAGCCTTCCTCTTCATCTCCTGCAATGCAGTTCTCTTCCCAAACTTAATAATTCGGTTGACCTTCTCTGAGTCACAAATGAGGGATAAAGATTTTGTCTTCTATTAGAAAAGTGCTTGGAGAGATTAACTATGGTAAAAAGCGAAGTCCAGTATACTAGCCACTTTAATCAGACTCCCAAGAGATGAGTTAAAGAGCCCTTTATGACTGCTCACAACACAATGAAATGTAATGAAATGTTTGGATTTATTCTGTAAAAAAGGTCAAGATATAGGAAGATCCCAGCAACCCCATTTAGAGAAGTCGTGTGATTGTCTCTCACTTCTGGCTTTCTTTTAAGGTTATCAGCAAACGGGAAGCTAAAATTACTTGTTAAATGACAAAATAACTTGATAAAGATCATCAGTTACTTTCAAAAGCAGTTAATGAAACTTCTGCCTAGGAGATTTCAATGTGCTTTGTCTTCCATCATATATGAATCTACCTTCTCTGTGGAATCCACTATTTTTCTTGAAAGAAAAAAAATGCATTATATTCCAAAATTGCAACCCATCTCTGAATATCTGTGGCCAATGCTTTAGTTTCTGCATGATAATTTAGGTGTAAATAAATGACTCTCTCCTTTCAGAGGAAGACACACAGAATTTGTATATACAGAGTATACACATAGTGGCTATAATTTAAAAGATGATAATGATACATGCAAGCAGAGATTTTTGATTTTTAAGTCACACTGAAGGCCTCCAACTATTTATGAGAGGCAGAGATCTTCTGTGTCTTTATGTTTGGAGAATTTTATTCATTAAATGCCAAACTCCCCATCCCCTGCCTCCATGGTGATGTCTTAAGAGAAACCTTGAACCTTGTGGGTTGGCCATTGTTTGATTGTCCATATTCCTTCACTGATAGACATGTTTTCTTCTAGATGCATGCAGAACACAGCAGATGGCCCCTCTGACCATGTAGAGGATTACCTCTGTGACCCAGAAGAGATGCCCCTGGGCTCTCGAGAGTGCAAACTGCCATGTCCTGAGGATTGTGTGGTATCCGAATGGGGTCCATGGACCCGATGCTCTTTGGTGAGACAATTAACCATTTGTTAATGTAGAATTTGCTTAATTCCTTACCACTAAAGCTTTTAACTATCATTAAGAAAATAAAACTTGGTTACTGAATTAGTTACCAAGGTGTGCTGTTGGCTACGAATGTGCCATTTAAAATCAGCAGTGTTTAGACTCATCCTGGCACAGCTTAGCCTCTTGCAAACTTTATACTCCTTCACCATCCTCCTAATCCTAGCACAAAATGTCTTTAGATTGATTTATGAATACACAGCATGTTAAAAACTGCAGTGGTGATAATGATTCCCTCCAGGTAAAGAGGTAAAGAGATAAAGAATGAGACTCTAGTAAAAGTGCTTTCATGGTGTCAAGTTGTTATCATCCCTTGCTTTTTGCCCAGGCCATTTTATTTAAATCATAGGAATAATCTTTCACACTGGGGATATGGCAGCAGGAGTATTGACACTAAAACCCAAAAGATTCTGGTAAGAAAGGGAGTAGAAAGAAGAAAGCTGGGCATCAATGAATCTCTTTCCAGGCACTGACTCTGAGCATCTTTGGACCTGGAAAGCCAGCTGAGAGTTTCAAATCACACAGAGCTTCTAGATTTCAGCAGCCCATGGGGCACTTCCATGGGCCCTGGGGAGGAGAGTCACTTGAAACAGGACTGGCTAATGTTGTAGGAAATTTGGCTTACCCCAGGAACATTTGTAAAGCTGCACACTCAATGGGGGCATCAAAAGCATGGAAAAAATATTTAATGTGTAATTTATTTGCTGAAATATAATATGGGACAGATACATGTTTTCAAGGAGAAATTAATTTTCTGTTCCAGTGTTAACATTATTAAAGATGCTGATTAGCAGCCAACTGATAGAGCAGGAGCAAAACAGGGGTGGCATTTGACTTGGATACAGAATAAACTGCAATAAAGAATCAATCAGCTGTTTCACAAGGGTATGCAAATGATTTTATATTCTAATTTCATAGCATCAGGTTTGAAGTTACTGTTTCTGTTCTTAATAACCAAATGTTTCCAAAACAAGACTGTACCAGTAGGATAATGACAGCCAGGTTTTTTAAATTAGTGCTACCTTATATTTGTGTGCATGTATGTGTGCACATTAGGAAAATATTAATAGCTGTTTTTCCATGGACAGAGGAGCCTGGTGGGCTGCAATCCATGGCGTCACAGAGTCGAGCACAACTGATCAACTAATACACACACATACACACAATCTTAATTTTGGGGGTCCAAAAAAATAGATTATAAGTTCTGTGACCCACAGTAAAATTTGTGACCTACAGTAATTAGTATGAGCATATATTTTTGTGTATGGATGATGTGATGTATCTGTTAATATTTGACACATACTCTTTTTTTATCCCAGTTTTATTGAGAGATAATCAACAGACATGTTTAAGGCATACAGCATGATGGTTTGATTTATGTATATTGTGAAACAATTACCACAATAGTTTCAGCTAGCATCCATCTTCTCAAATACGTATGATAAAAAGAAGAAAAGAATAAAGGGGGAAAAATGTTCTGCTTGTGATGAGAACTGTTAAGATTAACTCTGTTAACACCTTTGCTATATAACATACGGCAGTGTTAGCTACAGTCATCATGCTGAACTTGATGTAGTCCAAGTAGTAGGGATGTATCCCTACTACTTACTGTCTTACAACTGGAAATTTGTACCTTTGACCACTTTCCTCCAGTTCTCCCTCTCCCCTACCCCTACGTCTGTTAATTCCAAGTCTGATCTTTTTCTATGAGTTTTGTTTTTTTGTTTTAAATGCCACATGTAAGTGAGAGCATACGGTATTTGTCTCTGACACTTCACTTAGCATAATGTCTTTGGGGTCCATCCCTGTTGTCACAAATTGTAGGCATCCTCGTTTTTTATGGCTGAATAATATTCCGTTGTATAATCACACTACAGCTTATTTATCCATCGATGGGCATTTTGGGTTTTTTCTGTATCTTGATTATTGTAAATAATGCTGCAGTAAACATATGGGAACAGATATATTTTCAGGTTAGACACAGACTCTTAAGTATTGTCAACTGAAGAAAAAGACACAGCCTGAAAGTTGCCAATTAAGTTTTATTTGGGGATCTTACTGAGGACAAAGGCCTGGGAGACGGCCCTTTAGATAGCTCTGAGGAACTGCTCCAAAGAGGTAGAGGAGGAGGCTGAATAAGCAGGAGTTTTCTGCTGGGAAAAAAAAAAAAACACATGTAGTCAAATATCAAGAGTACTGTTAATCAGTGAAACAGAAATCTCTAGTTAATGATTTTAGTGCTTTCCTGTGTATAGGATTATGCAGGACTCTGGGCTCATTGAAATTATTCCTTAGACATGTATCTTAACCATCTCGGGTCAGTATCCAAAGCATAGAACGCTGCCTCTTTCTCTCGATCCTGTTTGCCTCAGGGCACGTCGCCTGCAGCAGCTGCAGTGGTGAGGGTTTGGTCCTTGTGGAACGGGACAGTGGCACCATTCTCTGTCTGCCGGGATGGCAGGCAGCATTCCCGGTCCACAGCCTCTTACAGGCAGATGGCACATCAGAAACTCATCCAACTCCTGGACTTACAGATGAGATTAGCCAGTGGCCCAAAGGTTCTAACTCTTGCTCCAGTGCTTGCCTTAATCCATTTGCTCTTGTGTGGCCAAGTGCTCACCTTTCTGAGGAGTTACGTTATTCTCTGTCAGCCTTGCAATCAAAGCACTTTCCGGCAAAGGGCAGCTGATCCCATCAGACAACCAGCTGAGGAGGGAAGAGCCTGCCCTGACGCTGTGGAGAAGGAACCCTGCAACCTGAACAAAAACTGCTTCCACTATGATTATAATGTAACAGGTACGTGAGTAGCCTTCACCTCATAAAGGCCAAATTCCACGTCTGTCAGCTTAGCAGCATTCCCAGAAGGATGGTTCACCTCCATCCACATGTCTTTTGGACATGCTACTTGGTGGTTTAGTCACTGAGTCGTGTCTGACTCTTGTGACCCCATGGACTGTAGCCCACCAGGTTCCTCTGTCCATGGGATTCTCCAGGCAAGAATACTGGAGTGGGCTGCCATTTCCTTCTCCAGGGGATCTTCCCGACCCAGGGATCGGACCCACATCTCCTGCATTACAGGCAGATTCTTTACCACCTGAGTCCCCAGGAAAGCCATACACACTGCTTACTCTCCCAGCGGTAATTCTGTATTAAATGAAATAAATATTTATCTGTCTTATTTTTAATAAACATCAAGATAGAGAATGAAAAATTCACACAAACATTAGCTCTTAAGGCAGATTGTGAATAGTCTAAGGGTACCTATGTAAGACATCCTCCCACTTTCAGAAGGTGGAAATAAACATCTTTCCCATGGATAACAGTTTATTGAAAGATGTCTTTCTTCTTCAGAATATGTTTAATCATTATGAGTACTGGGACAACAATTCTTTGTGTGGGGGCAGTTCATATGCATGATTAGTCTGATGTAAAAAGCATTAGCAAGCTTAACCTTCCAAATAGTGTATGAAGAGAATTTTTTAGTGTTATCAAAGATCTAGGCAAAAAAAAAAGACTGTATTTTTTAGAAGAAAAAAAGGCTTATCATAAATTATATTTTTCCCCAAACCCTCGTCTCATATGTCATCAAGGCATATACTCTAGGAAAGAAGAGTTTTTTTGGCTTATATGACTTGGGGCAACACTGAAACTTATTTTGGAATTTTCCCCCATGTAATTTTCATGCTGAAATAAACCCCAGAAACTGTACTATGACACATAGCAGTCAGCTTGATTTTTTGTTCCTTTTGGTTTTTCTCTTCAATTTGCTTTTGTGACACAATGAAATCACAGTTCTCTGGGACAGGCTACATTACCCTGGGAAGAAAGATAAAAGAACTACCTTGTAAAAGATACTTAATAAGAGAAATAAATATGGCCAAGCTGGTTTTGAAATAAATAATACATTTTACAACATCCTAAGTATGGACAGCAAGTGAAATAGTTTTATTTGGATGTAACTGCACAAAATGCCAGCCATTTAAAATTATGATTATTTTGCTAAAACAAAAATGTTGAGATTTACATTTTTACTTTAATTAGGATAAACAGTTTCTAAGTGAAATGTCACTTAGAAACTGTTTATCCTAATTAAAGTAAAAATGTAAATTTCACCTGCAGGCCACAGCCATTTTTACAGCATCACCAAACGACTAGCCATCAAGATGGTCAAGGAGACAGCTGCCTCAGGAATAATCCCTGTAGCTGTGTGCAGCCCCAGCAATTCCATTTGACTCCTGATACGTTCAAAGCTGGGACCCATATGCTCTGCATGTGTGATGATTGATGGTGGGGCTTAGGAAGCAGTTGTGAATTAAATACGGGATTCAGGTCATCCGAGTTTCATTTGAAATCTGTTCCGTACATAGCCTTCTGTTCTGATGCACTCCTTCCCTTTCAGACTGGAGCACGTGCCAGCTGAGCGAGAAGGCAGTATGTGGGAATGGCATTAAAACAAGGATGTTGGATTGTGTTCGAAGTGACGGCAAGTCAGTTAACCTGAAATACTGTGAAGAGGTGAGGGGAGGCTGTGTTATATCTTTGTGAGTAAATTCTTCCCGAATAGTCTCAATTCATGCTGAGCCAAGTGACCGGTGCGTTATGCAGCTCTTTGCCAGCAGATGTTTTCTGCTAAACACGCTCTTGAAAAGAGACTCTTTCCAGCACTACTGATTTCTACACATAATTTCCTGTATTTTGTTCTGCTGGGAGCCCAAAGGTATGCTAATTAGCCCATTCTGAAAGAAATGCTTGGGTAACAATAAGTAATCAAGGTGAATAAAGGCAATAAATCTTAATCAGACTGCTCATCATCTTTTGTAATTTCATATGAATTTTGTGTTGCCTGGGACACCTGCCAAGAGCCGTCATTTATTCTCTCTGTTGCAAAACATTGATCGCATGTGGTTTCGTAACAGATTTTGATATTAGGATCTAATATCCAGCTGTGAGAGTCTGAGTCAGGTCTGGGTAAGAGAGAGCTTGAAATCCAAACAAAGGAATGGAGTCTACCATTAGTATCTTTTGGGTACAGAGATCTGTAACTGTTAATTCTCCAGTTTACAAAAGTAGTGTTATCGTTTCTAATATGACCTTGTGAAATGTGAGAAAACGTAGTCGTAGTTTTCACGAAGCTGTTCTTCAGGTTACAATTATTTTGTCTAATTTCCAGACGAAAAGGGTACTCATCTTCCTGACAGGTTTTGACTCCTCCTGAACTAAGGCCCAATGGGTTCAACATGAACCCAGGACAAGCTCGAGCCTTTGTAGACCTGGAACACCCGGGAGGGACTTGTAACCTCAGTAGGGCTCAGTGGACATGTGACCACAGTCTCTGTCTGCCTGTCCTAGAGCTTATTATAAGCCTGTGGTAAATTATTCCAAATCTTAAGGGAAAACTCAAGATGGAAATATTTTAATCCATTTGATATCTTTGATATTATCATATAGACCTAATTTAACTTTCTATATATCTGTCCATAGGAACGGAGTTCCCAAATGCACTGAAAACAAATTTAGTTAATAAATTCCTCTATCTTACAACATAATTCAGTCAATTATGGCCTTAGCTTTAATCAGAAATTTCATACCTGAATCAATTTGGCTTTGAAACTAATAACATTGAAGTAATGTGACCACTATAAAAATACAAAAATAACATTATTAGTGAATATTATTTTTATAGTTATACACACAGGCTGGAGAGCATCCTGTGATCTGCCTCTCACATGAGTCTTTTTTTTGTTTCTGCAAATGCACATGCAAATGCCCTTCTAGGCCAGAATAAAATAACAATGAAAAGCTCTGAGAGCTTTCAGAAAGCTTAACCCAAATCATATAAGTTGTTGTGTCACTAAGTCGTGTCCAACTCTCACATAATCACATAAGACCAGTGTTTAAGTATCTCATATGACTCCAGAAAAAAGATATAAATAAAGCCTTTTATTTCTTAAATGAAATGTGAGTAAAAGTCTGAGAAATAGTTTTTGTTATCCAGAAGTCTGGATAAATTTACTTTTATGTACAAATATTATTATGTTTGATTACTATGATGACAATTAGGGATTCAAATTGTAACATTTTAGCACATACTGTATTCAGGGAGAACAGTGCTCCTCTCACAGGAATTGGATTAAAGAATTCATATCTCATTTTATCCCCTATGGAAGCAGCGACTTCCTATGGAAGCAGCAAGAATTGGATTAAACAATTCATATCCCATTTTACCCACCCTATGGAAGCAGGACTGAGCGACTGAACTGAACTCATGGAAGCAGTAGAATTAAATAATAGCCCTGAGAAAAGCTGGCTGTCTTTTCTAACACTGGATTGGTTGCCTACCTACTAATACATGTGCAAACCCTTCATTCCGTGCAGCTGCAGTAGCTAACTCTTGCTGTTCCTCTAACAGCCAAAAAGAAAGATGGCCCTGCTATCCAACAAAGAGGAAAATTAGGGTTAAACCCACCCAGCATTTATATAGCACTTCTGTCTTTGATGTTTCTCAGACATTAATTTACCTGATACCTAATAATTTGGTTTCTCCTTTCCTATTCTTTGATCCCTGAACATATGTTTAGGTAAATGATAGATTAGATAGATGATAGAGGAGAAAAGAAGAAACAATAAATTTAAGAAACACTACATTGTAAAGCAACTGTACTCTAATAAAAATGAAGTAATAAAAAAATTTAAGAGAGTAAGTAGTACAGGGTTAAAATATCTTACTGCTAGATACCCAAAATGTCTGTAAACAGACATCCTTTTTAATCCCCTAGTGAAATAAATAAGCCAATAGTAATTGAATTCTGTGATTCAAACCCTTTCTCTATGAAACCATCATGTACCTTAAAAGCAAAACATAATTTTTATCATATCACCGTAAGATTTCCATCTCTAATCTCCAGTCACTTCAAGTGATTTTCTGAGACTTAAGTGATATGGTAAAAGTTTTCATACCAAATGCTCAGCTTTGTCAAGTATTACTGGTGGAGAATATAATGGGAGTGTCTGCTGAGGGTTCTGGTGCCTAGATCACCAATCTGATCCTCTCCCAGTGCATAACTTGGAGCCAGGAGCACTACTTGAATCACAACATAACATTTCAGAAAACTTTTCTTTTGCCATTTTCTGCTATATAGATTAGACACTATAAGCTTATCTTTCATGTAGAAATAAAAAAGGTCTTAAAAATCCCCAAGGATTACCAATTTTAAAAATTGCACTTTCCTAACCTGCTCTTAATTTTTTCCATCTCAGTGCTACTTTGCACCTTAGACTTTTAACATGTGTGCATACACAGTGGATAAAATCTCTTCCTGTACTATAAAGGTAGAGTACTTAAGCAGTGCAACTGAATGCAATAAAATACACATTATTATGAGATGAGGCTAATGCCAAAATAACAATTACACCACAGTTGGCTGCTGAGTTTTAAAAGAGAAAATCTCTGTAAAAAATTAATAAATATATATAAAATATTTGTAATAAAAATTCTAAAGGCCCACTCCTCCTTTTGAGAGAGGTAGCTTATTCAAAACTGTTTTATATTATGTTAGTACATTATATTTTGGGGTTTGAGTGGCAAGTGGTCTTTAACTTTTCTCCTTTGCTTTTCAGTTTGACATCCACATATAAAAATAATATCCCCCATATGCAATTATATGTCTGTATATTGATTATAGTCTTGGTGTTCAGTAGAAAATATTTGTGCTTAGACCTATTTATTCCTCCTTTAGGGAAATTCAACCAATATGGAGATTAAATCATCCTTTTTTCATTTTTTATTTAAAAAGGTCAATAATATATATTACATAAATTTGTTTCTCCATTCATCCTATTCCTTTTGCCCCACCTCTCCTGGAGTGAACCACTTTACATTTTTAATAGTTGGGGTCTTTGTCCTGCAGACATGTTTTTACTTTATTATGCATCTTGCTTATTCTCGGCATCAGTACTAACAGATCTGCCTCTGTCCTTTCAGCTTGGCTTGGAGAAGACTTGGCAGATGAACATGTCCTGCATGGTGGAATGTCCTGTGAACTGTCAGCTTTCTGACTGGTCTCCGTGGTCAGAATGTTCTCAAACGTGTGGCCTCACAGGTTTGTTTGTGCCTTATTTGGCATTTGATTAATGGTCAAGGAGTACAAAATAAAACGTCCCTCTTACTTTAAGTCATATCAGACAATCTTCAGAAAGGTTGAAGCGGGGTATATTTCTTTCCAAAACATCTAAACCTTTCTTGTTCCTCAAACCTCAGGAGAAATGTCTTCGATCCCTTCTCCGAGAAAGATACATGCTTGATAATATGGCATATTACTAACAGTGCATCACGTTGTATCTTTTAAGGAAAAATGATCCGAAGACGAACAGTGACCCAGCCCTTTCAGGGTGATGGAAGACCATGCCCTGCCTTGATGGAACAGTCCAAGCCTTGCCCAGTGAAGCCCTGTTATCAGTGGTGGTATGGCCCATGGTCTGCATGCCAAGTGCAGGTAATCAGTCTCAAGAAGTGGTATGGAAATGTGTATTCTTTATTTGCAGAGACTTGGTTTCAGAAATCTCTCTCAGAGCTTACAGACGGCATGTTTCTTGTTAAAGATTTTAGTACCTTGCCATTTCATAGCTGTTTAATTAGTTTTGATAACAAGCACTTCCTGTCCCGTATTTTAAAACCATTTGGAGACTGATCCATTTTAATGAAAATTTATTTGCCTGTCTTTGGCTAGAAAACAAATAAATTGTTCATTGTATGCTTTATAGCTGGTGCCCTACAGGACTTCTTCCCCAGGGTTTCAGATGCTCCTTAAACTGCTCATAAATCATAATCAGTGGTGCAGAGATGACTGTTGAGCGATAAGCTAACTAATGAATTATTTTCTTTCCTGATTAGTCATTTCTTCCTCCACTTCAGGATGCGCAGTGTGGCGAAGGGGCCAGAACAAGGAATATTTCTTGTGTAGTGAGTGATGGGTCAGCTGACGATTTCAGCAAAGTGGTGGATGAAGAATTCTGCACTGACATTGAACCCGCTATAGATGGTAATAAAAAAGTGGTTCTCGAAGAAACCTGCACCCAGCCTTGCCCAGGTAACAACAGCAAAACAGAATTCATACTTTTGGCCATTCCTTACCAGGACCACGGTGAAGGGGTTGCATGTGTAAGCCCAAGGTAAGAGATGTCAACAGTGTTCTCATTCAGTAATACCTGTGCAAACAGCTAGAGGCTGTAGTGTGGATGAAGTGGGCATTGCCTCCTTATTGCCAGCTGCGGGTGAAGTCCAGTTCCACATGAGCCTCTATTGACACTCACCTCCTTGGAGTTTTAACATCTGCAAAGAATGGCAGAACATATATGTATTCAGGATTTCCAGAAAGAGAGAACGGAGAATGAGAGGCAGGCAGTGTTTATACACACAATGCATAGAGAAGGATTTAAGTCATAATGAAAGCTTCTTATAGGTTCTGGGTACAGTGCACAACAAATTCACACCTAGATACGCTGTAGTGAAAACATAAAATGTGGGAAAATAGAGAATTTATGAAGCATTCAGAAAGAAACAAGCAGATTACCCAGAACTGGAAGACAATCAGAATTATAACAGATATCGTCTTAGATAGATGGAAGCCAAAAGATAATGAAATATATTCAGAGCATGATACAACATAATCAACGACCTAAAATTCTACTGCCAGCTAAATTATCATTCAAGAGTAAGAAAAGATAATGCTATATGAGAAAACTTCCCAAGAAATCAGTGGCTCAATGTTGGACATAGGAGCAAAGCAAGTAAAATGGAAGAAAAATGCTACGTACCAAGTGGTGTAGAAATAACTAGCAGCAAGTGATATGTTAACGATGAGGAATTTGGGCTTCATGCAGAACACCCAAAGGCAGATAGAGTCAAAATAATCGCATTGTCAAGCATGACCCTGGGCCTTAAGATCAAGGGGCAGCAATATATTTGTGGGCTAGGAAAGAACAGGAGAAGGCAATGGCAACCCACTCCAGTACTCTTGCCTGGAAAATCCCATGGGCGGAGGAGCCTGGTAGGCCGTCTATGGGGTCACACGGAGTCGGACACGACTGAAGTGACTTAGCAGCAGCAGCAGCAGCAGCAGCATTCCATTGTATGTATGTACGTGTTTCTGTGCATTCCTCTCTTCCTGGACATTTAGCTTCCATGTCTTGGCTGTTGTAAATAGTGATGCAGTGAACTCTGGGGTGGGTGTGTCTTTTCCAGTCATACTTTTCTCTGGATACAGGCCCAAGAGTGGGATTTCCAGACCATACAGTATCTGTGTCTTTAGGGTCTTAAGGGACCTCCATGCTGTTCTCCACACGGTTGTTAGCAATTTAGGTTTTCAGCAGCAGTGTGGGAAGGTTCCCTTTTTTCCAGGCCCTTCCTAGCATTTGCTCTTTGTAGACTTTTTGATGATGGTCATTTTGACAGGTGAGAGGTGATACCTCAGTGTAGATGTGTAGCTTTGATTCGCGCTTTTTTTTTTTTTTTTGATATTTATTTGTTTGTTTCTGGGTTTCTTTTTTTGTCTGTGCTAGTTCTTTATTGCTGTGTGCAGGCTTTCTCTCGTTGCAATGTGCGGGCTTCTCACTGTGGCGGCTTCTCTTGTTGGGGAGCATGGGTTCAAGGCGCACAGGCTTCAGTAGTTGAACATCTCATGAGCTCCAGCTGTGGTGCACAGGTTTAGTTGTTCCCTGGCATGTGGGATCTTCCCAGACCAGGAATCGAACTTGTACAAGGCACACTCTTAACCTCTGAACCACCAGGAAAGTCCTTAATTTGCTTTTCTCTAACAATAGGCTACAGGGAAGACCTTTGTAGGTGCTTTTTTTCTTTTAAAGAGTATGAGTAAAATTTCCCTGTTGAAATTGACTTTTTGAAAGCCTGCCCTGTTTTGAATTGTTATTCGATTATGTACCCCAGGCCATTGTCTTAAAGCAGGAGTCACTTACAGCTGTACAGTCATATTGAGTTTTTAGTGCACCAGCGCCGAAGAATTGATGCTTTTGAACTGTGGTGTTGGAGAAGACTCTTGAGAGTCCCTTGGACTGCAAGGAGATCCAACCAGTCCATTCTGAAGGAGATCAGCCCTGGGATTTCTTTGGAAAGAATGATGCTAAAGCTGAAACTCCAGTACTTTGGCCACCTCATGCAAAGAGTTGACTCATTGGAAAAGACTCTGATGCTGGGAGGGATTGGGGGCGGGAGGAGAAGGGGACGACAGAGGATGAGATGGCTGGATGGCATCACTGACTCGATAGACGTGAGTCTGAGTGAACTCCGGGAGTTGGTGATGGAAAGGGAGGCCTGGCCCGCTGCAATTCATGGGGTCGCAAAGAGTCAGACATGACTGAGCGACTGAACTGAACTGAACGGACCTGAGCACATAGATTTCAATTTGCTGTTACTAGAAATGGCCACAAGGTGGCAGCATTTACTCTTTCCAAACTGGTTATTGGGGCACCAGAGCCTTAGAGAAAGTCCTGTTGCTGGGTTGTAAATGACAGTGGAATGTAACAGAAAAAAAGACTCAAGGGTTGTGTCTTATTTCCTGCCTCTGTTCTTCACCCCTACCTGGACAAATCCCAAACCCTTCAAATCTGCCCTGCCAATGGTGCTGTCATCTTTAAGTTGGGCACCTCAAAGGAAGGAAACTGGAGGTAGGAAACCCACCAACAGGAGCTATGGAGACCTGATAACTTTTCAAAGCTCCTCCAGCCCCAAGGGCCCACCATCCTTTGGGTACAGTCGGTATACCTGTGGAAGACTGGCCCCTAGCATGGGCACTGGGCTTTCATCCAAGGGGACAGACATTACAGGCCCAACAGGGGCTCGTTCGCCGGCGCATTGCTGTCACCTCCCTCAGCACCATGGACAGTCCAGCTGGGGGACCCAGGTTGCTCAGGCTCCAGGGTGTAACAGAGCCAGGGTCACCAAGCCCCACGGGGCATATAGGAGAGAACTCATTTTACTTGTAAAATTAGTACTTATTTTCTGCTGGAGTGTAGTTGTATCCCAGGGTTGAGTTTGCTGTAGGTGGACAGCAACTAGATGCAGATACACATAGATGAGTATCTAGTCTTTTGAGGATGCTTTGCCCTCCTGGGGTATGAGTGGAGAGTAGGGTTTTCTGTGGTGTACCGTACATAGCTCCTTGTTGATGCTCTTTTTTGAGATATTTGCGTGTGTATAAGAAGATCCCCTGGAGAAAGAAATGGCAATCCACTCCAGTATTCTTGCCTGGACAATCCCATGGACAGAGGAGCCTTGCCGGTCTATGGGGCTGCAAGAGTCGGACACGACTTAGCAACTAAACCACCACCACCACGTTAATAGAAGATGAGATGGCTGGAAGGCATCACCAGTGCAGTGGACATGAACTTGGACAAATTTCAGGAGGTGGTGAGGGACAGGGAGGCCAGGCATGCTACAGTCCATGGGGTCACAAAGAGTCAGACACGACTGGGTGGCTGAACAACAATGTTATCTCCAAAGCTTCCCTGGTGGCTCAGTGGTAAAGAATCTGCCAATGCAGGACCCACACGTTCAATCCCTGGGTCAGGAAGATCCCCTGGAGAAGGAAATGACAACCCACTCCAGTATTCTTGCCTGGGAAACCCCATGGACAGAGGAGCCCAATGGGCTACCTGAGGTCTCTAGACGGAGACACCACTTAGTGATTAAATCACCATCACCACAGGTTAATCTCAGCGTCCTGACCTAAGCCTACCCCTGCTCTTCCCCCAACAAAATCCTAGGTGCATTTTCTAAGACTCTGTCTTCTGTAGATGAATTCCTTTGTCTCCATTTTTAGATTCCATCTAAAGGTGATCTGTACGACATTTGTCTTCCTCTGTCAGATGTACTTCACCTAGAATGATCGTCAGTAGGTCCTTCAGTGTTCCTGCAAATGGTATTAGGTTATTCACTGAGATGGCTGAGTAACATTCCCTTGTACATAAATGCATCTTCTTCTGTTCATCTCTGGAAGGACACAGGATTGCCTTCATGTCTTGGCTATTGTAAATAATGCTGCAGGGAACATTGGGGTGCTTTGTTTTTTCCAGTTACCTGGAACATTTTTCCAGTTATACTGAAACCCCAACAAACAGTGGGGTTTGTTTTTTCCAGTTATACTTTTCTCCAGATATACACCCAAGAGTAGATTTCCGGACCATAATGTATCTGTGTCTTTAGGGTTTCAAGGGAACTCCATGCTGTTCTCTACACTGGCTGTTAGCAATTTTTATTTTCAGCAGCAGTGCAGAAGGGTTCTCTTTTCTGCAGCCCCTTTCCAGCACTTACTGTTTGTAGACTTTTTGATGATAGCCGTTCTGACGGATAAAAGGTGATACTTCTGTGGGGATATGATTTGCTTTGTGAGAGTGGCCACTGGTAAGGATCTTTGTCGGTGCTTTCTTTAAGAGTGTGAGTAAAATTTACCTGTGGAAATGGGCTTCTTGAATGCCTGCTCTGTTTCAATTTGTTACGTGATTATGTCTTGAAGGCAGAAGACACTTACAGCCCCAGAGGCCTTGTGAATTTAGGCATGAACTTCCTGATGTTCAAGCTGGTTTTAGAAAAGGCAGAGGAACCAGAGATCAAATTGCCAACATCCGCTGGATCATGGAAAAAGCAAGAGAGTTCCAGAAAAACATCTATTTCTGCTTTATTGACTATGCCAAAGCCTTTGACTGTGTGGATCACAATAAACTGGAAAATTCTTCAAGAGATGGGAATACCAGACCACCTGATCTGCCTCTTGAGAAATTTGTATGCAGGTCAGGAAGCAACAGTTAGAAATGGACATGGAACAACAGACTGGTTCCAAATAGGAAAAGGAGTTCGTCAAGGCTGTATATTGTCACCCTGTTTATTTAACTTATATGCAGAGTACATCATGAGAAACGCTGGACTGGAAGAAACACAAACTGGAACCAAGATTGCCAGGAGAAATATCAATAACCTCAGATATGCAGGTGACACCACCCTTATGGCAGAAAGTGAAGAGGAACTAAAGGGCCTCTTGATGAAATTGAAAGTGGAGAGTGAAAAAGTTGGCTTAAAGCTCAACATTCAGAAAACAAAGATCATGGCATCTGGTCCCATCACTTCCTGCGAAATAGATGGGGAAACAGTGGAAACAGTGTCAGACTTTATTTTTCAGGGCTCCAAAATCACTGCAGATGGTGACTGCAGCCATGAAATTAAAAGACGCTTACTTCTTGGGAGGAAAGTTATGACCAACCTAGATAGCCTATTCAAAAGCAGAGACATTACTTTGTCAACAAAGGTCCGTCTAGTCAAGGCTAACGTTTTTCCTGTGGTCATGTATGGATGTGAGAGTTGGACTGTGAAGAAGGCTGAGCACTGAAGAATTGATGCTTTTGAACTGTGGTGTTGGAGAAGACTCTTGAGAGTCCCTTGGACTGCAAGGAGATCCAACCAGTCCATTCTGAAGGAGGTCAGCCCTGGGATTTCTTTGGAGGGAATGATGCTGAAGCTGAAACTCCAGTACTTTGGCCACCTCATGTGAAAAGTTGACTCATTGGAAAAGACTCTGATGCTGGGAGGGATTGGGGGCAGGAGGAGAAGGGGACAACAGAGGATGAAATGGCTGGATGGCATCACTGACTCGAGGGACGTGAGTCTGAGTGAACTCCGGGAGTTTGTGATGGACAGGGAGGCCTGGCATGCTGCGATTCATGGGGTCGCAAAGAGTCAGACATGACTGAGAGACTGAACTGAACTGAACTGCAGAGTACATCATGAGAAATGCTGGGCTGGAAGAAGCACAAGCTGGAATCAAGATTTCCTGAGGAAATATCAATAACCTCAGACATGCAGATGACACCACCCTTATGGCAGATAGTGAAGAGGAACTAAAGAACCTCTTGATGAAGGTGAAAGTGGAGAGTGAAAAAGTTGGCTTAAAGCTCAACATTCAGAAAACGAAGATCATGGCATCTGGTCCCATCATTTCCTGGCAAATAGATGGGGAAACAGGGGAAACAGTGGCTGACTTTATTTTTCTGGACTCCAAAATCACCGCAGATGGTGCAGCCATGAAATTAAAAGACACTTACTCCTTGGATGTAACGTTTTGACCAACCTAGATAGCCTATTCAAAAGCAGAGACATTACTTTGTCAACAAAGGTCCGTCTAGTCAAGGCTAACGTTTTTCCAGTGGTCATGTATGTATGTGAGAGTTGGACTGTGAAGAAGGCTGAGCACTGAAGAATTAATGCTTTTGAACTGTGGTGTTGGAGAAGACTCTTGAGAGTCCCTTGGACTGCAAGGAGATCCAACCAGTCCATCCTAAAGGAGATCAGTCCTGGATGTTCATTGGAAGGACTGATGCTGAAGCTGAAACTCCAATACTTTGGCCACCTGATGCGAAGAGCTGACTCATTGGAAAAGACTCTGATGCTGGGAGGGATTGAGGGCAGGAGAAGAAGGGGACAACAGAGGATGAGATGGCTGGATGGCATCACCGACTCAGTGGACATGGGTTTCGGTAGACTCTGGGAGTTGGTGATGGACAGGGAGGCCTGGCGTGCTGCAGTTCATGGGGTCAGAAGAGTCGGACACGACTGAGTGAACTGAACTGAACTGACCACTGTTTCAAAGTTGTTGTTCCTAGAAATGGCCACGAGGCGGCAGCACCTCTTCTTTCCCCATCTCTGGTTACTGGGGCACCAGAGTCAGAGAAAATTGTGTCCTGGGTTGTAAATGAGAGTGGAATGTGCCAGAACAATGACCCAAGGGCTTGTGTCTCATTACTTCTTGCCCATCACTCTTCACCCGCATCTCTGGACAAATCCCAAATTCTTCAGTTCTGCCCTTCCGAAGGTGCTGTCATCATCTTCAAGTCAGGTAGCTCTAAAGATGGACTCTGGAGGTAAGAACGCCACCACTGGGAGCCCTAGAGACCAGATGACTTTTCAGAGCTCTTCCAGCCCAAAAGGCCCAACCTTCTTTGGGGGCCCTCAGCTTGGTGTGACTGTGGCGGGCCAGCCCGGGTGAAAGATTGTGCTTTCACACAGAGGGGACAAACACTCCAGGTCCTATGGGGGCCCACTTGTTGGCGTATCCGAGGACCGTCCAGACTTTCACCCACGGCTGCCCAGACTCCAGGGGTGTGGCAGCAGCCCGGCTCACAGAGGCCTGAGGGGAATATAGGAGGCAATTCATTTTATTTGTCAAATTAAAATTTTTATTTGAAATATAGTTGATTTCCAACGTTGAGTATGTTGTAGGTATGCAGCAACTTGATAAGATAGATGAATATCTCATCTCTGGGGGATGTTTTTCCCCATAAGGTATTCGAGTGTTGAGTAGGGTTCCCTGTGCTGTAATGTAGGCCCTTATTGATGCTCTTAGAGATATTTGAGTGTGCATATGTGTTAATCCCAAAGTCCTGCTTAAACCCTCCCCACCCCACCCCCGATCTTTCCCCTTCAGTCACCCTGAGTGGTATTTCCAAGACTGTGTCTTTGTCTTTTGTGAAGGTGTTCTTTTGCACCAATTTATACATTCCATCTATAACTGATACCCTATGACCTTTGTCTTCCTGTGTCTGATGTACTTCATCTAGAATGATCATTGGTGTTCCTTCAAATGGCATTAGTTCATTCATTGGGAGAGCTGAGTAACATCCTCTTGTATGTATGTATATATATACACACACACACCCCCATTCATCTCTGGAAGTATATTATGGTTGCCTGCATGTCCTGGCTATTGTAAATAGTGCTGCAATGAATGTTGGGGTACATGTGTCTTTTCCAGTCATACTTTGCTCCAAATGTACACCCAAGAGTGGGATTTCCAGACCATATTCTACTTGTGTCTGGGTTTTAAGGAATCTCCATGCTGTTCTCCAGGGAGGCTGTTAGCGCTTTGTTTTCAGCAGCATTGGAGGAGGGTCACCTTTTCTCCAGAGCCTCTCTAGAACTTACTCTTTGTAGCCTTTTTGGTGATGGCCATTCTGATGGGTCAAAGTCGATGGTGATGCCTCTGTGTAGATTCGGTTGTACGTCTCTTAGTGGGCACTGGTAAGGATCCTTGTAGGTGTTTTTTGTTTTGTTTTGTTTTTTTTCTTTCAAAGAGTGTGATTAACATTTACCTATTGAAATTTGCTTTTTTAAAGCCAATTCTTTTTTTTATGATTGTATAACTTAATTTTTTTTTTTAAACTTTACATAATTGTATTAGCTTTGCCAAATATCAAAATGAATCCGCCACAGGTAAACAAAGCCAATTCTAAGTGTTAGTTGGTTAGGTACCCCAGGCCATGACTGCGGGGTAGAAGGTGTTTATAGCCCTGCAGGCCTTTGGAGTTCAATGTGCCCCGAGCACTGGTCTTAAAGCTGCTGTTACTGGAAACAGCCCAAGTGTGGCAGCGCTTCTGGTTATTGCTGCCCCAGACTCAGAGAGAAGGCCTGTTTTGAGTTGTGAATGAGTGTGGAATGTGCCAGAACACCCACAGGCTCACGTCTCATTGCTTCTTGCCCATCATTTTTCACCCCCACTACCTGACAGAACCCCAAACCTTCCATTCTTCCCTGCAGAATGCGCTGTCATTAAGTTGGACGCCACTAAGGAAGGAATCTGGAGGTAGGAACCCCACCACCGGGAGCCCTGGAGACCAGATATCTTTTCAAAGTTCCTCCAGCCCAAAGGGTCCACCATCCTCCGGGAACCTTAGGCGTGGTGTGGCTGTGGAGGGCCGGTCTGGGTCCCGAGACTGTGCTTTCATCCAGCGGGGACAAACAGTATAGGTCCTGCAGTGCAATTAGTTGCTCAGTCATGGAGAACTCTGCGACCCCACGGTCTGTAGCCCGCCAGGCTCCTCTGTCCATGGGGATTCTCCAGGCAAGGATACTAGAGTGAGTTGTCTTGCCCTCCTCCAGGGGATCTTCCTGACCCAGGGGTTGAACCCAGGTCTTCCTCATTGCAGGTAGATGCTTTACCATCTGAGCCACCAGGGAAGCCCAGGAATACTGGAATGGTAGCCTATCCCTTCTCCAGGACATTGTCCCAACCCAGGAATCCAACAGGGGTCTCCTGCACTGCAGGTGGATTCTTTACCAGCTGAGCCACCAGGGGAGCCCCCCCACAGGGGCTCAGTTGCTGGCATATCCTTCTCAGACCCAGGCAGCTCAGTCTCCAGGGCTGTGGCAGCAGCCCAGGTCACTGAGCCCTGAGGGGAATATAGGAGGCAATTCATTTATCACATTAATGTTTACTTTCTACTGAAGTATAGTTGCTTTCCAGTGCTGAGTTGGTTGTAGGATACAGCAATTTGAAGAGGTATACAGTGATGAATATCTGGTCTTTGGGGGATGCTTTGCCTCTCTCATGTATGCTGAAGCGTTAACTAGGTTTCCCTGAGCTGTACTCTAGTCCCTTGGTGATGCTCTTTTTTAAGATACTTGAGTGTGTATATATTAATCCCAACATCCTGATCAAACCCTGCCTTCACTCTTTCCCCTTCAGTAATCTTGAGTGGCTCTTCCAAGACTGTGAGTCTCTTTGTAAATGAATTTTTGGTATCAGTTTTTTAGATTCCATCTATAAGCGATACCGTATGATATTTGTCTTCCTGTGTCTGACATAACTCACCTAGAATGATCACTGGTAGGTCCTTCTGTGTATATATCCATCACTGACTCGATGGACGTGAGTCTGAGTGAACTCCAGGAGATGGTGATGGACAGGGAGGCCTGGTGTGCTGTGACTCACGGGGTCGCAAAGAGTCGGACATGACTGAGCGATTGAACTGAACTGAACTGAAATAGCCCAGACCATGTGGTATCTTTGTCTTTAGGTTTTTAAGGAAACTCCATGCTGTTCTCCACAGTGGATGTTAACAGTTTACATTTTCAGCAGCACTGAGGAGAGTTCCTTTTCTCCAGGCCCACTCCACCACTTACTGTTTTTAGACTTTTTGATGATTGCCTTACTGACAGGTGAGAGGTGATCCCTCAGTATAGATTTGATTTGCATTCCTCTAATGATGGGGCTTCCCTGGTGGCTCAGATGTTAAAGCGTCTGCCTGCAATGCGGGAGACCCAGGTTTGATCCCTGGGTCGGGAAGATCCCCTAGAGAAGGAAATGGTAACCCCCACTCCAGTATTCTTGTCTGGAAAATCCCATGGATGGAGAAGCCTGGTGGGCTACAGTCCATGGGGTTGCAAAGAGTCGAACACGACTGAGCGACTTCACAGAACAGAACAGAATGATGGACAATGTTGAGGATCTTTGTTAGGTCCTTTTTTCTTTTAAACAGTGAGTAAAGTTACCTGAAATTGGCTTCTTAAAAGCCTGCCCTGTTTGAATTGTTATTCTATTATGTACCCCAGGCCATTTCTTGAAGGAAGGAGTCTTACAGTCCCGCAGACTTTGTGAGTTTTAAGTGCCCCTGTGCACCTGTTTTAAAGTTGCTTTTACTCAAAATGGCCACGAGGAGGCAGCATTTCTTCATTCCCAACTCTGCTTATTGGGGCACCAAAGGAAACAGCAACCCACTCCAGTGTTCTTGCCTGGAGAATCCCAGGGACGGGGGAGCCGTCTCTGGAGTCGCACAGAGTTGGACACGACTGAAGTGACTTAGCAGCAGTAGCAGCAGACTTACAGAAAGTACTGTTCTGGGTTCTCAATGAGAGTGGAATGTGCCAGAACACCCACCCAAGGGTTTGTGTGTCATTACTTCTTGCCCATTTCCCTTCACCAGCCAAACCCCACCTCAGACAAACCCCAGGCTCTCAACTCTGTTCTGCTGAGGTTTCTGTCAGTATTTGAGAAGTGCAAATTAATTCAAGGAGGTATCACCTCCCACCTGTCAGAATGACCATCATGTAAAGTCAACATCAGTAAGTGCTGTAGAGACTGGAGAAATGGGAACCCTCCCACAGTTTGTGGAAATATAATTTGGTACAACCATTTAGGAGTGCATTATGGAAGCTGCTTAAAAAACTAAAAATACAACCACTATATGATCTAGCAGTCCCACTCCTGGGCATAATTCGAAAAAGATTCACGCATGCCTGTGTTCTTGGTGGTGGTGGTTACAATTACCAAGACCTGGATGTAATCCAAGTGTCGATGTAATTGACAAAGGAATGGACAAAGAAGATGTGGTACATACATACAAGGGAATATTACTCAGCCATTAATAAGAATGGAGCTGTGCCATTTGCAGCAACAGCGATGGGCCTGGAGATTAGTATAATAAGTGAAGTAAGTCACAGAAGGACAAATACCATATGATGGTGCTTACACGTGGAATCTAAAAGAAAGACACAAATGAACTATTTACAAAACAGATCCAGACTCACAAGAGCACAAACTTGGTTACCAGAGGGGAAGGGGTTGGGAAGTGGCTTGAGAGTTTGCGACTGACATATACACACTCCTACAGATAATTGACAAGGCTTGCTGCATAGCACAGGGAACTTGGCTTAATGTTCTGTCACAGTTTAAATGGGAAAAGAAGTTGAAAACTAATGGATACTTGTATAGGTACAGGGAATCACTTATGCTGTACACTTGTAGCTAACACATCATTGTTAATCAACTGGACTCCAATATAAAATCTGTTGTAAACAACTTGAAAAACTTCAAGATCTCATAGTAACATAGAACAGGGCAATTCACCATTTTAATTAAAGCAAATTAGAAATCCAGTGGGAGGCTCCTGTTGTAAATTACAATCTATTCATTTCCACTCCTCTCTTGCTAATTTTTTCCAATGATGGGTTTAAAAGCTAGCAACATATGAGCTAATAAGCTTAAAGAGTAGAATATTGAGGTAGCAAATGCATTTCAAACAGTTGTAATTATCTTTGGCAGACAGAGTGTAGTTTTATTATTACAGTGGTTTATATGACAAAATATAAAAATATATTTTATGCAAGTCAGTGCCTCACACTCATTTACTGTTATTAAATCTTGGAAGCTTGACATAGATTATTTTGGCGTGCTAATTGTATAATTTACAGACTAACATTAAAAGATTGAATTTTGTGTCAAAATACACTATGTCAAGTGGTATGAGAAGAGAGCTAAAGCCTAGTAGTAAAAAGGTGTATTTTACTTCCATGGAGTTTGTGGTCTCTGAGATGAAGTTATACTACACTCATATTGATAGGAGCTCCTCTATTTCATCTTTAATAGTTTCTCCTGTATAATTAAAAACTGAGTGACCCAAAAGGAGCATTTCCTAAGGGATATAAATATTTCTAAAACTTTCTTTGACCGCTTAAAAATTATTACTAGTTTCTCCCTAGCAATTCCAAAATTTACTAGAATTTCCTTCATTTTAGGATGACATTACACAGAGTAATAATAACACACTATAATCAAGGCCCACAAAATTCAGTCCACTTCAGTATTATACATGGATCTGTTTGTCAATAATTCACATCTTTCCAGAACTTCTTAATCCTGCCACAAGTTTTTTTTCATTAATCAGATCTGCAGGCAACTTTGTGCTAACGTTAGACATCTTCAGCATAATATAAGACAATATAAATTAGGTGATATGGCTGAAATAAAGTGATAAGAACTTCTTATGGATCTGTATTTATCAAAATGTACTGTACCCTCTGAACGGTATCATCAAGCAGTGTCCTAAAGAATGAATTAGTGTATGGGAAAGGTGTATTGCATTAAGTCTTCCCTGTTCTGAAAATGATTGAAGATGAACACATACTATGACCCAACAATTCTACAGAACTATAACTAATTTCTAGTTATAAACCCAAAAGAGATACGTATGTAAGTTCACCAAAAGACCCACTAAAATGTTCACAACAGCAGTATTCATAATGAGAAAAATTTACAACTCTATACACTCCCGTCAGTAGTATAATGGATATGTAAATGGTGGTATGTTTATATAATAAAGCACAGCAGTAACAATGAGCAAATTGCGGTGGATCTCACAAACATTAATGAGGGAAAGAAACCAAACTATAGAAAGCGCATGTGGTTCTGCTCCGTGCATAACCTGGGGAGGGTTACTGAGATTCTGAGAATGCTTGGTCGCTTGATTTAAAGGTTGCTTACATGGGTATTTAATCAGATTGTGAAAATTCAGCTGTCTGTGCACTTGTGTCATCATTTTGCATCTATATTATTCTTCAGTATATAATTGAAGAGAGTGGCAGAAGTAGACTGAAGATACAGGTCAGAGGAAATTGTGTGTGTTACTGCCACACCAGAGCAGATTGGTTGGCTGTCTCACCACCACAGCTTTGAGAAGAAATAGGAACCAAGCCTTGGACTTCAAGTTCCTCAAAATTTTGAATACCTAGATAACAAGACCTCTGTCTATTTATATTTTCTTTTAATAGTACCAAGTGCTTAGCAAACCTCTTTATGATGATAATGACAAGAGTTGCGGTGGTTGGTGTTAATTCAGTATCGTTGTCATTTAAGATAAGGGGAATCATGACAGACAAGCTGCTTTAAACATAGTTTACATTTGATATCATTAAGCAACACATAGCCTATACTCAGTAACATCCACTCAGAAAATGACACTTTTAGCACAAATGTATAAATAGACTCTTGAGAGTCCCTTGGACTACAAGGAGATCAACCAGTCCTTCCTAAGGAGATCAGTCCTGGGTGTTCATTGGAAGGACTGATGTTGAGGCTTAAACTCCAATACTTTGGCCACCTGATGCAAAGAGCTGACTCATTTGGAAAGACCCTGATGCTGGGAAACATTGAGGGCAGGAGGAGAATGGGATGACAGAGGATGAGATAGTTGGATGGCATCACTGACTCAATGGACATGGGTTTGGGTGGACTCTGGGAGTTGGTGAAGGACAGGGAGGCCTGGCGTGCTGCAGTTCATGGGGTTGCAAAGAGTCGGACACGAACTGAACTGAATATACGCCTTACCAATATCATGTATAACTGGCATACCTAAAAACAATGCTTAATTGGCTTAAACATAAAATGATGATCTGGCTGGCTATTCTTTACGGGCAAGGGTATAAACTACCACCCTGTGTTTTGCAGGTGACTGTTATTTGAAGGACTGGTCTTCCTGGAGCCTGTGTCAGCTGACCTGTGTGAATGGCGAGGACCTCGGCTTTGGTGGAATACAGGTCCGTTCCAGAGCAGTGATTATACAAGAACTAGAGAACCAACATCTGTGCCCCGAGCAGAAGCTGGAAACAAAACCATGTGATGGTGAGTGCGACCATTCATAACACCTATTTATTTTAGTGTTGTGTTGATAAGCAAAGGAAAAAGTGTAAATTTTTCTCTTAGATAAGGAAATTTGCTAAGATCTCACTTTTAAAAAGTTGAGAATTAGGTTAAGGGTATGATTCTGAATTCTAAAGATTTAGAGAAAAAGAGTCTTGCCACCCTTCATAAGTTAGGTATGAAATACTTAAGAGTATCTCTAAGTTTTATGAGTTAAAGCAAGCTAAGATCATTTGGAGCATGTTATTTGTACATACCTATAACAATCCTGATCCAATGTGAATCTAAAAATATCCTCAATTTATTTAAATCAAAAGAAAAATTACAAAGAAATAGCAAAATGAGACATTTTACTATAGTCTCAGAAATTGATAAAGTATTGGTAAGGACTGGTCTGAATTTTATAAACAGAATATATAAAAATATATGTTTCTATGTCATGTGTATATGTATATACACACAGAGCCATGCACCCAATATAAGCAATACATTTACAAAAACCTCAGAGCATTATTGTCATGTAGCAGAGAATGTCTTGCTCAACAAAACACCTTCTCATTCTTGCTTATGTTCTGAAATAATTAAGGAGCATGACATATATTAGCAAAGAAGGGCCAAAATAACATCTGTATTACTGAAAAGTTGAGGAAAGCTTAGAATGTTAGAGAACAGTGCTTACAGAAAAAGCCACCTGACTAGATGACTTAACCCAGGAATTATTGAATTATCCACCTTTGATTACATTTTCTCAAATTTACCATCCATATTCTGGGGACAGGGTAAGTAAAGAAGGAGAGATAGGACAGCAGTTACAATAAGTGAGTTAATGCCCAAGAAAAGAAAGAGGATTGTTTACCCCATCATGACAGTTAGGAATCAGCAACAACAATTGCAAAGAACTTCTCTCATGCACCCACAGAACTAAAAGCTGAAAGCTGCATTTCTAGAGCATTACACATCACATGTATGCAGGGTGCAGCAGCAAAGTATTTAGAAGGGGATTTAAAGCATTACGTGTTTATACAGGAGAGAAAAAAGTGTAATATAAACTCGACTTTCAACTCAATTTAAATAAAAAAAAAAGAAAAGTAAAGGGAGATAACATACAAGTAATACAGATAAATACAAATTCAGTGAGATAGAAAATAACCAAGATAATCAATAAAACCAATAGCTTGTTTTTTGATCAAAGTAGACCACCTCAAGGAAAACTCAATGAAACAAAAAAGAGGACACAGTTATAATACTGATAGTGTTTAAAAACTATAATTTCTGTGAATATATTTTGCTAATAAATGTAAAAACTTGACAGCTATTTAGAATGTTATTTATCAAGAGTAATAGAGAAGCAAACCATAGATTCTGTAACTATTAAAACCCAAGTGTGTCAGATAGGCTCACACATGCACACACACTAAAACCTAGATGGCCTTAATTATGAGTCTTACTAAAATTTAAACAGACAACTCCCATTTATGTGAAATCTTAAGAAATAAAGTTGGGTAGAAAAAAAATGAGAAAAATCTCCCCAGTACAACACCAAGATCACAAACAAAAATGGTAAACAATAAAAATACTTTTAAATCAAAATTTAAATCTTCTACATATTGAAATGGGAGGAGGGCATGGCAACCCACTCCAGGAGCCTTGCCTGGAGAATCCCATGGACAGAGGTGCCTGGCGGGCTGCAGTCCACGGGGTCACAGAGAATGCGATGCGACTGAGCATGCGCACACAGTAAAGCAGCTCATAAACCAGACAAGCCACAGACACAGAAGAGATATCTGAAGTCAGTTTGAAGGAATTCATGTCTAGAACAACTATCCTAAAGCTTTTCAGCATTCGAAGACAATTTCACAGTTGTAAAATTGTGGAGGACCCCAAATGGCTTTTCTTTGATGTATACATATCAAACATTTGCACACTGAAAAATGACAACTGTTAAGTTTTTAAATATTTGGTAACTTATTTAAAACAATCACAAATCAATTGTATGTTATCATAACATATTTCCCAAAAAATAACTATTTTCCAAAGCAAAAAGAAAATAACTTTTATGACAGGCATGGTCTTCTTTTACACTTTTCCACGTCTCTGTAACATCTGGCTTAACTCAAGATAGCTGGATTCTCTTATCTGCCTCTGCATTCAGTCTATGGCCATCTTAGTTTAGTTTCTATATGTGAGGGAAGTCCAGGCTTACTTACCCAGCTGTGCAGTTAGAGGGGAAAATCCTCACACACATACTCTGCTGCTGCTGCTGCTGCTGCTAAGTCGCTTCAGTCGTGTCCACCTCTGTGTGACCCCATAGACAGCAGCCCACCAGGCTCCCCTGTCCCTGGGATACTCCAAGCAAAAACACTGGCGTGGGTTGCCATTTCCTTCTCCAATGCATGAAAGTGAAAGTGAAGTCGCTCAGTCGTGTCCAACTCTTAGCGACCCCATGGTCTGCAGCCTACCAGGCTCCCCCGTCCATAGGATTTTCCAGGCAAGAGTACTGGAGTGGGGTGCCATTGCCTTCTCCGACACATATTCTGAGGGAATGCCAAAGGCATCCCTGGTCCCCGGACCATCATCTGAGAACTGTTATTCTAGAATAAAAAATTCCCACAACTCAGAAAAGGCATAGATTTCAGTAAGGGTTGGGGAGAACCAAAAGATATACATAAGCAGTTCACAAGAGGAAATCTAAATGCTGCAAAACGTTTTTCTTACTGTTTGATAATAGCTGCAAGTTAAAATGACAAGATAGCTTTCCATACCCTCAACACTGACAAGAAATTTAAATCTGGAACTTACAAATGTTTTTGAGGGTTTAGAGTAATAGTAACTCTTATTCACTACTGGCGGGTATGTAAACTGTCACCATTTAAAGAAAAACAATGAGCTGTGTTTAGTAAAGTTTCAGCTATCCCTACAGTAAAGCCCAGAAATTTCCCTTCTAAGTATTTACCTTAAAGAAACACTAGGAGGCTTGCACAAGGCTGGCCACTGAGGCACTGTTGTAATAGTATAAATTGAACACGACGTAAAAGCTCATCCATAGAGGAAATAAATTGTAGTTAGTATCATGGAATTCTATGCAGCAGTTAAAATTAATTGACTGTGTCTGTATTAAAAAATCACACAGAAATAGTTCGTCTATAACATTGGCTATTAAGTTTCAAAAAGATATATGTGTCATGTGTCAATATAATGCTTTTTAACTTTTAAAACTGCCTAAAAATAATGCTGTAAGTCATTTATGGATTACATATATTTATATTATAGTCATATTCAAAGAATAAAAAGCCTGTCACAGAAATGCTTGTATCTACTTCAAAATAGTACATATTGCAGGACAGACACAGAGGGAGATCAGGAAGGACTATAACAGGCCATCAAGTTTGTTAGTATTTTTTACTCACCAACAAATAAAACTAAAGCAAATATGACTAAATAGTAATATTTATTAAAATTGAATGATAGGTAGTTGAATATATTTTTTCAGTTATTTGTCCTTATTTGTATGTCTGATATAATGCTTTAAATAAAACATAAATTTAAATTGAAAATCTGGGTTCACATCAAACAGTGTGGTAGCCGACTTGGAAAATTAGTTGGCATTTAGGCACGCATCTGGAATTTTGTAACATCTATATGGCAACTTCAGGATGGTAACTTCACATTTGAATCATTCAGGATGGACTTCTTATCCCTTTCTAATTGTTTATAAATATTTCACTAATACCTGTCTCCGTGATGTCCCCCTGGCCTGCAGAATGCCTCTGTTAATGTGTATTGTGTCCCTGCAGATGGACAGTGTTACGAGTATAAATGGATGGCCAGTGCTTGGAAGGGCTCTTCCCGAACAGTCTGGTGTCAAAGATCAGATGGTGTAAATGTAACAGGTAAACCTTCCATTCCTTCTTTCAAAGAAGACGTTCTTTGAAAGTCTTCCTATAACACACGTGTAATTGGTTAAAGAAAATAAGAAAACAGAGATATTCTTTCAGTATTCCACATGTGGTTGAGTTCACAACACCTGAGCTGTGTACCTGATGACCAGTGATAAATTATTTTACTTTTAAATGTTTCAATTAAATTCCCCCTCACCAAGCCATTTTAGATATTACTGTCTAATTCTAATAAATTACTATTATAAGCTAATCTCAGATTGTTTTCTTAAAAGTTTTATATATTAGTAACTTACTACATGCTAAAAAGTCAGTGTTTTGTTGACTATATCTGTTTCTGTGCCTTAGAGGCAATATAGGCAGTCCAAAAACATTGCCAAGATAATATGATTATACAAATCCAAACACTTTGCTTAAATTCAGAAATGTATAAGCTCTAGTTTTTTTTAATTAACTAAGATACAAGACCTATTGGTAAAACTCAAGCTCAGAGCATCTGAGTAGTCACAGTACCTACTCTGTCCCCACTCAAACCTTATTATACATTGAAAGGAGACATCCAAATGAAGAGCTTTTTTTTTTAATTCCCTTTGACCCAAACAGATCCCATAGAATTAATCTGCTGCTGCTAAGTCACTTCAGTCGTGTCCGACTCTGTGTGACCCCATAGACAGCAGCCCACCAGGCTCCGCTGTCCCTGGGATTCTCCAGGCAAGAACACTGGAGTGGGTTGCCATTTCCTTCTCCAAGACAGTTACTAAAAGTTTCCTTATCTGAGTCCAGTAAATGCAAGGGATCCCAAAGACTCTTGAAGAGGGAAGAAAATTGGCTCCCGAGATAGAGTGAGCCACCCTGCAAAAATTTCCTATCAAGGAACTAAGGTCAGAAGAAGAACCTCAGCATCAAACCTATGGACCCAGAGATGGGTCCCCAGTGTCTCAAACACTGACCTGCTGCCATTGTTTTGACCCTCTGGCAGAGAAAAAGGTAGTGTGCATTTTGGTGCCTCTGAGTAATATCCATTTGTAAATTTAATTGTAACATCTACAGTAAGATGACAGGATCAGGGATCAATATGCTTTTTGGAAAGCATAAATTTTTATATTGAATTTTAAGTTACTTGGATTTACTGAAACCTAATTATGCATTTCCAGCCTATGAAAGCTAGAGCAGGATGTCAAATTGTGTTCTTGTGAAGATAAGATTTTATACATGAGCAATCTGGGTTAAGAAACACTTGATAATAGCAACTCTCAATGGACACATCTATAATAAAGACAAGATACCTACCAGGAAACCCTTTACTCTCTGACAGTGTCATTTTCTGGGAAAAAAAAAATCCAAGCAAGGCACTCTCAGAGGCAACAGGGGGAGACAGAGCTTTGGGGAGAGGAGCACAGGCTTTCTGAACCTGAAGACATGAGAGAGGTGGTCCTTCCCAGGTGGCAGTACTGGTAAAGAACCCACCTGCCAATGCAAGAGATGTAAGGGATGCAGGTTCAATCCCTGGGTCAGGAAGATTGCTTGGAGGAAGGCATGGCAACCCACTCCAGTATTCTTGCCTGGAGAATCCCCATGGACAGAGGAGTCTGGCTGGCTACAGTCCACGGGGTCACAGAGAGTCAGACACAACTGAAGTGAATTAGCATGCATGGACACCACTCAACTCAGGTGTTGAAAATGAATGTCTACCTTCTTTAAACTAATCAGGAGTTTTATAGCTTTCCCAGTGAATCCTGTTAGTTTTCAGTGTTTTCTTTTTTTTCCCCCCAAATATGGATGCAAATAATCGTTGTCTGACTTTTATTCTACACATTACAAGTTCTTTTCACACTGAAATTGGAGCTATTCCCCAATATAAGGTAAGTCAAATTTTAAAAGACTTACCTGTAGAAATCATATTTTCAATTTCTTTTCCATAGAGTATCCCATGTATTTATCCCCATCTAAAGCTGTTTTATAGCAAAAAAAAAAAAAAATTGTGTAAATGATTTGTGATAAAACACTATATGCATTCTTCTCCCATCTTTTAGTAGAGGTGAGACTGTTTATGGGAAATAGTCAAGCATGTAAAGTATATTACCTACCTTGATCGATTGTTCTAATTTTATGAATAGTTGTCCTTACAGGAAACTCACAATGGTTTCCTTTGTCTTCATGTGTTTAATGCTGATAACTTCAGTACAGCCATGTCACTCCAGCTGCCTTGCAATGACTAACTGCTTTTCCATAACAATTTCTCTGTGAATATTTTGTTTATAATGTTAAGTGATAAGGCAAAGAATTAACATCTTTAATTAGATTCCAGAGGATCATCAGTTCCATAAATAAAGGAAAATTTTTGTTTTGCTAAAATTCTGTGAAATTGATCAAGTGTGGTTTGAAGCTATGAGTTCTTTACATGCTACCAGTTCTGTTTCTTAATGACATCTAGTCTCATCTTGAAAACTTCATTGTAACAACTGTGGCATACCTGGTATTAAACTCGAGAAGGAGGAGGAAATAAGAGGAGTCACTGGAGAACTGCAGTGTCAAGTTAAAACAATAGTGCAGACATACCACTTAGAAGCTGCATTTGTTTTCTTATATACCAAAAAAAAAAAAAAAAAATCCTGAATTAGTGACTTTCTCCAAAAGAAATACGTATCATAAAAAAATCCATTCACATAGATCAAAAAGGTATCTTAAGTTGAAGACTGTTCATTTGAAAAGCAAGGAAAGAATTTTAACTTTAAAAGAGAATTAAATCTGCTTTTTAATGTTGGACTTGGTCTCAGAAACTATGACATTAGCTTGCAGACAATTAGTGTTTTCAAAGTATCGGCTATAAAATCATCTACTCAACAGGTACTTACTGAGCACCTGCTGGGGTGGCAAGTACTGTGTCCTCTGAATGAGAAGGGTCTCAAGTTCCTAAATAAAGTGGTCAAGGTTAACCAGGTATTCCAGTCAGCTGCCCTCAGAAGTCTGTGGGACTCCCAAGGCAGCTCAGGATTCAAAGACCCCTCTACAGCAATGGTTTATTTTTATTTTTTTTTATCACTGCAAGAGATGCTATTTGTCAAAATATGATTTTCTGTTCTGCAGGGGGCTGCTTAGTGGTGCGCCAGCCTGATGCTGACAGGTCTTGTAACCCACCGTGTAGTCAACCCCACTCATACTGTAGCGAGGTATGTGTGAATTCATTAGAGTAGACAAGCCAGCTTCATCGTTTGTCATCACACTGCTTCTGGTACAATCCATCCCCCCCACCCCCCAAAAAATGTCTTGAGGCATAAAAATTCTATTTTGGGACTACTTCTTTTTACCAGTATAAATAATTCTGAATGCACTTCCTTCTACCATTAGAATAAATTTGTATAAGGTACCAAAAAAGTGTGTTATTTTTTACATAGTGGTGACAGAAATTACGTGGAGTAAATTCCCAGAACAGTACTTCTTTAAAGCCTGCCATTCAGGTCAGGTGTGGTATACTTACAAAGATCACCTTGCATGTACAGTGTAAGTCTTGTTCTCCTGCAGACAAGGACATGCAGTTGTGAAGAAGGGTACACTGAAGTCATGTCTTCCAATGGTACACTTGAGCAGTGCACACTTATCCCCGTGATGGTGATACCCACTGTGGAGGACAAAAGAGGAGACGTGAAAACCAGTCGGGCAGTGCATCCAACCCAGCCCTCCAGTAACCCAGTGGGACGGGGAAGGACCTGGTTTCTGCAGCCGTTTGGGCCAGGTGAAGTTACCAGACAGTGCTGATGCGGCATTCCTTGGCTGTATATTTAACCAATAATGAGCAAGCATTTTCTTAAGAGAGAATTATTTCATCTGTAGTCATTTCTTTTGATACTGTCTTATATTCGTATAATTTTTACAATTATTATGAAAAAGACAATCATACTCAAAATTCAGAGATATGAATCTGCTCTCTTCTGAGAAAAATTCTAGGATTGATAAATTTCAGTCATAAATTTAGAATTATTTTCACATTGATTAAAGCAATCTAACAGTGAAAATATTAGGGCGAAAGTGTGTTGTCATGCAGAACTAGAACAAATCAAAACTATGAAAAGACATTCAAGAATTTTCCATCTGACCACAGAGTGTTAAATATTTGAACCCTATATGGGAAGGTCAGTAATGCAGGGGATGCTTGGCAGCCAGACCAATTTCTGTCAGTGCTTGGAGCTGGCACACTCAAATACTCAGAATCTGTACTAGGACCAGATACATGGGGACAGGCATGGAGCCGTCCTCTCTCGATGGGACAGTCTAAACTTGGAGACTGACCAGACCCATATCATTAAACAGACAGCTCATAATGTATCCAGTAATGGACGTGAAGCCTGGAGGCTGATCACATTCTAGCCTTACTCTGCGCATTCGGTCTCCTCAGTTGATTCAGCCATAAACTCACCCCTGGGACTAAGCTGGTGCTTGAAAATGTGCTGCGAGAGCTATATGTAACAGCTCATGCCACTTCTCCTCACACCCTAGAGGGATTACCACTTCATGACCAAAGGAAATTGCCAGGCAAAGCAAAGCATAAACTTCTTCCTAACGCCAGTAGAAACTTGAGAAAGGAAGGAAAGAATTGGCATAGCTAGCACAGCTGTATTTTTAATGCATGGAGTCAAAACACTACCTTACTGGTGAATCACTACTGGGATTTTTTAAAAGTATTTTCACTGCTTGGGTGATTAATATATAACCACATCATCCCTGACTTTATTAGATTTTGATCTGAAGATAAAATTTATTTTGTAAAGCTGACCTGTCTGTGTAAGCATGGGCAGCTCTTCTTCTCAGCGTCCAAGATGGCGGACCAACAAATGGCCATTTGCAGTCTTGACCTTGACCAAGAATCCAAGCAGATCTCCTCATATCAAAACTGCTTTTTAAATATAACATATTATTATTGTCATTTTTCACTTTATACTTTTCCTAAAATGAACATTTTAATATATTAAAAAGGTATACATTATAAAAACATACAATTAGAGCATGCTCTTGTTTTCTGAAAAACCCAAAAATATTTGTTGAACTTCTCTCAGGACGGATAAACCCAACAGTAGAACAGTTCTTTTGATTTTGAACTCACTCAGTTTTTAAAAATATTTAGAATTGAAAAAAAGAATATCTAGAATATTAACTTGGTTTATTTCCAGCATATGAATGAACTCCTAAGTTGATCCAGCTCTAGGCAAAAATAATCATCATCATCATCATAGTACTGATTTTGACATCTTTCAAATGTTGGATAAACCAGTCTCTGTGGGGTCAGTTTGCCCAATCTATAATTTCAATATTAAAATTAATGTTTAAAAAAATAAATATAAATAAAATTAATGTTTAGCTGGTTGGGTATAACAGAAAATAAATGGTGTGAGGAACAAGTTAGACAAAATCATTAATACTATCATCCATTTGAAGTTTATTCAGAAAATAAAACAGAAGTTCAAAGAGAATGAGACCAGAAAACCAAATTTTAAATGTTCCTGTCATAAAACTAGAAAAAAAGTTCCTGTCTTATCTGATTCCATAAATGGAAAAGACAGAAAAAAAGTTCTTTTGAGATTCTTTCATGTGTTAATCAAACTTGGTTATTTTTACAAATGATATTGTCAAATTAATTTTAAAGCACACTCTAAAGTATAAACTAGATAAAGGATTATTAATTCCAAAAATGTTAAATATATTTACTTTCATCTGAAAAAAATATTTAAATGACAAAATTTACATTGAGATACCTGTCAGCATCAAAAAAGTTGTAGGAATTTTCTTGAAATTGCATTGTTTTCTTCTTTTCTCACAATTGCCATTCTGAAGATAGAATGAAAATCAGAAGAAAACATTTATATAGCATAACACATGAGTTTAAAGTAAAAATCCATATAGGAAGTAGCAGAAATTTAGACATATTAACTTGAAATCTGAACTTGAATTGCAACATTATTTATCATTTTTCAATTCAGTTTTCATTGAGAATTTATCTTTAATGAAAGAGCATCTAACACATAATATCAGCTTTGCATTAATCATTAACTCTGCCTAAGCAATAATTCATTTTGAGTTTTCAAAGAACTTGGTCATATGTGACTGGTCATTGGTCATAGTTAAAGACTGTAATATATACAGCAGACTAATGTAAGTTAATGACCAATGTCTGTTCTTCTCAGATGGGAGACTGAAGACCTGGGTTTATGGTGTAGCAGCTGGGGCATTCGTGTTACTCATCTTCATTGTCTCCATGATCTATCTAGCTTGGTGAGTGTTTAAATATTTAAAAATCTAAGGAGATCTATTTCAGAGGAAATGCTTTCAATTGGCCATAACCAGGAACAGCGATCTAATGTCCCACATAAGCATTCCACATTTATTTAGGGTTCATCTGAGTTTCTGAATAAGCATAGATGGATAATCTAAAAGCAACTGAATCCGAACCATTTAATTTCTGAATATGAGCCAGAACTGCCCCAAGTCATCTTCTCAAGTTGTTCCCCCTGGTTATGCAAGCACCATATATTACTTTGTATACTTATGGTGAACTGTACTTTTTTTATTAAGTTACTACTGAGGAAGAGATTATGATAATACCTAATTCAACTGTCTTTTAAAACATATTATAAGTTGTGTTATTTATAAAAGTTTGTGGACAAATATAAATGACTATACTATAACATTATTCCATTATTAGTACCAGAGAAATTATATCTAGAAAATTTATCTTTTACAGAATAATAATATACTTGAAGGGTTCTGGTTTATGTTTATTCAGAGGAATAAAACTGAGGAATTCAAAAACCAGAAAATCAAATTTTGGGGTTGAATTTAGAAAGTGTAGGCAATTAAGCAATTTTTAGGTTTATCACTGTTTCAGTTTTTTTCATTTAAAGCAATAAAAATTACAATTGAAGATTTTCTTTCTCACAGTTTTATTGATTTTTTTTTTAACAGCAAGAAGCCAAAGAAACCCCAAAGAAGGCAAAACAACCGGCTGAAACCTTTGACCTTAGCCTATGATGGAGATGCTGACATGTAAGTCGTAACTTACTCTGCAGCTTCCAATTTCAGCTTTCTGCCTTTGCTGTGGATATCCAGAGGCCACAAAGCTATTCAAACTGTGTGGATTAAACTACAGTGTTACTTCTTAAAAGATCATCATTAAGGAAGGAGTGAAAATCACAGTGCCATTGGATATACCAAGTCAGTACTACTTACATCGAAACCATCAGCCCTGAGAATTCTAGGAGATTTAGTTGATACATGATGCATTCTGAGTCTTATGTGATCTTTTCTGAAATCTACCAACTGATAATTCACTTTCATCTCTAAAAACACGATGGTGGGACTGACCAGTTTAGGATGCCTGATGCAAGCCTCTGTCTGCAGTGTTAACCCCTAGTAACATTTTCGCATGAAGAGTTTAATACCAAAATCTCTACACTACTATATTCAAACATAACAACATGCCTACTCAATTGAATGATACACATTATTATGTCAGATTATATACTTGTTAATAAGCAATTTTAATGGTGGCTAAAACTAAGCTCTAAACTGAGCAGAAAACCCATTGAGTAAATTCAGCATCTTGGTGGTTGATAATAGTTTCATTGAGCTGCATTTCAGAGGCAAAGACCCTTTTGTAAGACTTCTTGCCTCTCTCCAAAGTGCGAATGCTGGACATGTACTAGTACCTTAGAAGAGTCCTCAAGTTCAGTATTTTACAATGGTTGTTGTCTGGAAAACTAATTTGCTTGTGTTAATACAGTACATTTCTACTTTCCCTAATTTTCAAACTGGTTGCCTGGATCTTTTTTTGCTATATGGAAGGCACATTTTTGCACTATATTAGTGCAGCATGATAGGCGCTTAACCAGTATTGCCATAGCAACTGCCTCTTTTCATATGGGATGAAGACATCTGTGCTCAAAGTGTCGTGGAGACATTTACAAGTTCTTGTGTCCTGAAGAGAGTAAAAGTTCAGCTGGGACGGCGACAGGATGGAGTTAGCTGTTACATCTGCTGTATACATACTTCCTCATCGCTGCAGCCACTGTGATATCAACAGCATGGCGATAACTTCAGTGTTCAAGTCCCGAACTCACTAACCCTCCAAAAGACGGTCCCCTCTAGTCAGCTTCTAATTGTACTTTGAAGGCTGTTTATGACTAGATTTTTATATTTGTTATCTTTGTTAAAAAAAGAAAAGAAAAGAAAAAAAGGAGCTGGTTGTCTTTTTAATTTTGAGCAGATGGAAAAAATAATTTATTGGTGATTTTTTGTAATTAAAAGAAATCAAAATGGTCTGATTTTTTTTTTCCTCCCAGATTTGTTTTCCTACTTTCAGATGGAATGTATTTCAAAATCCATAGTTTAGTCTTTCTCAGTGGTAAAATTTGAAGCAAGTCTTTTTAATGTATGATATCAAAAACTAGAATTTTCAAAAGAGAAAAATAAATATTTTGTCCAGGACCTCATTAAATATCTAGACCAAGGGTGGCACATTCTTTTTTTTTTTTTTGGTAAAAGGTCAGATGGTAAATATTCCAGCCAGGTCTATGTTGCAGCCTATCCATTCTGCCGTTGTGAGAACACAGCCATAGACAATACACAATACCGTCCATAGAGAATGGGCGTGGCTATTTTTCAATAAAACTTCCTATAAAGTCAGCAGGCCACGTTTGCAAGTTATGATTTGCTGGTCTAGAGGTTTTTTCCCAGTGCTAATTGTCCATCATGTCATCTTGAGTTTTCACTCATTTCCCCTCTGACTGTGATCAGGGTTTAATTTCAAAACCAAAAAACAGTCATTAAACATCTTAATGTATTGCAAGTAGTTATATTTTTCACAGATGTAGCCCTGGGAATGGCACAGTAAAATGATACCTAACTTGGCTGGTTTCTTTCATATGAAAAGAAAATCCAAAAGGTGCCATTAAAAAGCAATATCATTTTTCAGGCAACAGTTTTGCAACAACCTTTGGGAGAGGACAGGACATCAGATGTTCAGGTCTTTAAAAAAAAAAAAGTATCACAAGCCATTTTATCTTAAACATAGCTGTGTTGCTGTACAAGTGGTTAGGACTCGAAGGTATTTCACCTTCGTACTAGAGTTTGAATTCACCCTACTCCTCATTCTAGAGTATCTTCAAAGATTACAAAAGATAGATTAGAATGTCATTGTCCCTCAAATAAGCAAATTTCTACATATTTAAATCAGCATTAAATATGGTATGTACTAATAACCTTGATCAGTATTTCCTATGTTAAGCAATGTGTAAATCATTTCTGAGCAAACAGGTTATCAGGAAAATGAGAATTTTGCCTTAGACCAAGGCTTTCAATAAGGAAAGGCATAAAAACAATTCCATCTCATCTGTCTCACTAAAAGAGGAAGACAAAAATAATATTGTCACCCTAAAACTGTGATTGTCAATAAATGTACTCAGGGGTCTCCCAAATAATCCTCAAGTTGATTTATTTGAGTAAAATGAGCTCCCATTTGTCCAAAATGGTTGAGAAAGAATCTATTACCATTACGTGAAGAATCTTGCTAAGTCTTATACCCTTGAAATTGTTGAGTGGAATAAACTGTTACTACTAATGATATAATACTATACAATGGCATTCATTCAGAAAGCAGATAAGTGTCCTCCTACCTATACTGTTAAAATTAAATGAATTCATAGGTCAAAATTATGTTATGAAAAGCCAAGGTGACCTTACTCATAAATTGATTACCTTTTGCAACATTACATGTATGAAGTAATCTAGATTCAGTGTGACCTAATACTAGGGAGCATACTAGAAGTTGGCCTTTTGTTAGGAAAGATACAGGGAGGCTATTTTGGACAAATGAAGGTTACTATATTCATGTTTATAACATGAAAATAGCCTTATTTTTGTTCTTGGCATAAGTCAATAATGAGTTAAATACTTTACTGGGATTTCATCAAAACAGTATTCCTCCTGTTCATTCTAAGAATTCAGGAGGGGAATATAGTAGTAACTTGTCTATTGACACTTTTGCCTTACCAAAATGGTCTGTGAGCCCACAAAGATTAAGAATCACTGTTCTGTAAGTACGAAGGTCTGCTTGGTTGGGGGGAGAAAAAGAAATGAAAAATATTGACACAGTATTATTTTGTTGGACTGTTTCTATTTAAATGACATAGAAGTGACATAACTGATCTCGAAAGGGGGTGATTTGCTCATTCATCAATATCTAAGCTAGGAAACTGACTATAATCCTTATTTCAAAGCCTTTTCGAGGACACTACAGTGTAGCTTAAAGCTAATTTGAAAAGGGGTTCATAAAAGCATGTTCTTAATTATAGCAAAGCACAAAGTACCTGTAATAAGACTAATATGTATTGAATTATCACACGTAAGACACTCTGCTAGATATTGTAAAATATTAGTAACGGCTTTTGTTTACATGCATATCTAAGACATTCAAAAGAAGGGGAAAAGCTTAATGAGTGAAAATGACGCACACATCACCCTTCACTCTGTTTGGCGTTCAAACTTGGTGAACATTTTTCCTCATGTAATGTCTGTGTGTCAGGCCGTGCTGGCAGGCTTGGGCTATATGTCTGCTCCACCCTCAGGCAGGTGGCAGTGGTCCCAGCAGCTTAATCCGAACCCTCTTAAGTTCCTAGACATTTCAAGACAAAGTCAGTTATTTAAAACTTCTCACAGGAAGCAAGTAACGCCTCTCAATTTTTCCTAACCTCCAACTCGCTGTATACCCTTGCTCCTTTACAATGATCAATGCCTGGTCTCTTGTCCAGCCTGCTCCCTTAGCAACAACTAGTCTTGTCTGCTTCCCCTAGAACCATCTAAACATGCCTACATTTTTAATAAGAAAAGAGGTGACTACCTATATCTCTTTTCTGTTGGAGTCAAAGTGTCACTTAGAGTGTGAACAGTTTGGTTTAAACAGAATTGTACCAGTCAAAGACATGGATAAAGAAAGGAAAGCTGTGGAGGACGTCCCCCACCCGCCACCCCACAAAAAGACCTTTTCTGTAAAAATGTCAATTCTTACCTTAGATTTAGTCCTACCCAGTACTCCCCCCTCCACCAACCTTCCCCTTGCGTCTCTGTACACGTCCTACCCCGTGAGACAGCAAGGGAGGCCTGCGGCTCTCAAAACTGACAAAAAAAGAGCCTGTCCTTAGGCTGAATCAAGGTTTGAATAGCCTTGCAAGAATCAGGCTTCCCAAATGGCCCAGGGTCTCACTATCTGTAAATATATTATCAAATTAAAATGTGTTTCTTGTTCTGTTTCCCCTCTAAGCTTGAGGGTGTTGAAAGAAGAGCAGTCTGTGAACACATCTGTGAGGAATCAGGTCAGACAACCATCTTCCCTGGGTCTGGTTGCGATGTGAGAACTGAAATTGCTGCCTGTCCCCTCTGGTGCTGCCCTCTGGTGGCCGCAGCTAACAGAGCAGGATTTCAGGGTCTGAAACAGGAGTGTGGGCCGCGCAGAGGGGACTGTAAAAGGATACGCGGTGTGATACGATAATGATAATTCTGTATCTAGCAGGGACACTGAAAAATGGGTATGTCTGCATTGTTAAATGAGCAAAACAAATGCTAAATGGATAGCGTTAATTTTGTAGCTTTATGTTTTTGTGCTTCTACCAAGCCTGATCTTAAAATGGGCAATTTTATGAAGACACTTAGTTGTGAGAGTCACGTTTCCAGCGATCAAAAATCTCTAGTCTATTTAGACTGTCCTTGGGTGTCAGTCTTCCCGTGTTTTGTAGATTTTTTTTTTAAGCAATAGTTTCTAGATTACCTGCTTTGAATGCTCACTGAGCTTCTCTCAACTATTTTTCAGGAGTCTATTTAAGTTTATTTTTTTTTAAATAAACATTAAGATTTCCTTTCTGGTACTTTTTTCTTGCCTATTTTTAGCACAGAGATTTTTGAAGCGATCAGTATCTGTCATTGTAAAATATAACTTTATTAAATTTGCAATGTCTTTCTATAAATTATAACCCCCTAAATGTGTTTTCTTTTTGGTTAATTTAATTACCTGAGTATTTATTTTGTTTAAATAAGAAGGCAGCTGTCTAAGAAGTTTTTGTTAATATTACTTTGTAAATTGTGTAATGTAATTTATTTTAAATTATGTACATTTCTTTTTTAATGCACAAGAGGTCTATGTACAATTTACTACAGATTTGCAAATACTGTCACTAAGCTTTACTCAGTTAATACAGATGGCATGTGAAGATGTAATATGCTTTTTTACATTTTCATATGGGTTATTTGTAAATTAACTGTTGCTGATAAACATAAAACACGGAGATCATTTTCATTCTACTGCTTGTGTGTATCTGTGTTTTAATTTGCATCCTTTGCTGCTGAAGTGTGGGTTAACACTTATTTTCAATGAAAAAAACATCTTTTTACTACCGTATTGCCCTCTCTTGGGTCTTTTTGTTTACAATCCCAATTTAGAAAGTTTGAGAGATGCAAACCTTTAAGTGTCTGCAGAAGCCACAGTTTAATCATCCTGGACAAAGGACCCCTTGGTTTCCAGTACGTTACAAGGTAGGAAGCAGCAGAGGACGCTGAGACACGCTGGAACACTGCGGTACAGAGCTTCTTCCCCTCAGTCAGAAGGCAAGCCACTCCCTGTCCCTTCTCCCCGTGTCTACCGGCAGGAGACTAACCCTCAGGTGGAAGCTCATACGTGAATAAATTAAGATTCCTTCACTCCAAATTAAGATGCATATGTTAACAAATTCTGAAAGGGATGCACAAATTAGATGAATCATTGCAATTATTGTTAGGGTAGCTTGCAACTAAAACATTTTTTGAAATTGCTATTTGCTAAAATATAGCTAATAAGGAAGGAACCTATTAAACACAGTATATAAAGCTCAAAATATATAGCTAGACTCAAATGCCTGATGAAAACACAGTGATTTGCAGCCTCCTTATTTTCTATCTTGTTCATTACAACTGATTCAAGAGGAGAATTTTTAAAATAACTGATGTATCTCTAGGTATTTGGACATTCATAGTCAAATCACTAACTTCATTTTTTATTTTGCAACTCTAATTTATGTCCTGCAAACACAAATATGAATGACTGGTCTACATTTTGCTGGTTGGTCTGAGTCCCTAGTGATTCCTTTCATTACACACCAAATGTACTCCAAAGAAAAGCCACCACACACTACAATTTACAGGTCTTGTCAGTGTCCATTAGTCTGGAAACAGTATGTCCATACAGAAGTTCTTACATGCAGTCAGGCTTTCTGATGTTGCATCTTTTTTTCCCCCCCTTTTTCTTTCAAGGATCACTCCCTCTCCCGCTTTCCACCTTCTGCCATAGCATCTCCCTGCCAAGGGAACTCAAGTTACCAATCTGATATATGTTCAGCCATGTTTTTCTCCCTGATCATACAATCTTATGAATATGATGGTGACAGGCGTGGAAAAAGAGAAGACAGAAAAATGAGTTAAATTTAGATACAATTGGAAAATAGCTTCATTTCTTTTCCCATTACTATTTCAAACAGAGTGAAATGTCCTTTGTCCTTCCCTTGGCAGCACCCAAGGCAAATCCCATAGCTTTTTGGTCACAATTTGAGTTATGGAAAAGAGTCCAGGCCAGAACAAAACCTCAGTCTGTCTCATGGTTTTTCATTTCTCTGGTGATTAGCAAATTTGAACAATGTCTGTCTTTCCTGTCTGTGTTGGCTATTGGGGTTGGTCCTCTCTTACATATCATCTTTAAATGGCAATTCTGGCTCTACCAAAGTAGTTGTTAATTTTAGGCCATCAGCGAAATTTAAACTTTTGGGTAAAGAAAAATTTCTGAATTTTATTTCTCCACAATCTAGTTTTCTATCCCAGGCAGAGATGATCTTAACGAGGGCCCATGCCTCTTTATTGTCCCCAGCTCTCTGCTCTTTCCTCAGGATGCTCACTGTCCTCTCTTGATGGCCCTTGAGGCCAGTGTCACATGGAGGTGATGAAGTTGGAACTAAATCTTCTCTTAAAACCACACACTTTCCTTAGAGCTCTGCCCTTAATGTTCTCTCTACCTGGAACACTCTTCCCCTTGATATAAGCCTGGCATCTCCCTCACTTCGTGCAGGTCTCTGCTCAAATGCCACCTCCTATGAGAAGTCTTCCTTGACTACCTTTATCCCTTTTATTTCCTCTTGCCGTTTTTTAGTTTTCTCTGTGGTCCTGATTTTATATATCTTTTTGGCCTGTGGTTGTGTTTTTACTCTCTCTCAGATACACAGGAGAGAGGCCAAGTCTTTATCTGTTTTGTTCCTCACCTGGAATCAAGTCCAGCACATAGTAAGAACAAATTCTTGTTGGATGATTAAATGAACCGAAGAATTAGTGAACTGTGAGTTTAATGGACAAAGAATCATTAAGGTTAATTAGCAGATCAGTTATAAAGAGACCACTAAGGTTAATTGACCAACTAATTCATTCAAAGCTTCAAGTTGTCAGTTCTCTGTCATGAATCATTTTATATCATTTCACTTGCCAGAAATATGTTCACCTAACCTACTCATAAAACACAATATTGTGACATGGGAAGAGCAGTAACAGGGCAAGCAAAGAAATTATATCAGTAATGATGAGCCTGGCATCAGAGAGGAGTGACAGCTGGGGACGTACCAGCAGGATGTGGGTGACGGGATTTGGAAACCTATCTTGAGAATGGAGTCTGTAAAAGAATTCTTTCCTAGCTTTCTCTTATTTTCACTTCATTGCATGGAAAATTCCTGTGGGAGACGTGAGTAAGCAGGGAATACTGGAAAATAAAGGAGGCAGGCAATCACAAATTTCTAAAAAAAAAAAACCCTTGTTCCAGGATCCAAAAGCAGCCTGACTCTCCTACTAAGTCTTACACTGTATTAATTTACTTTATGGTATAATATAATACCAATAATATCTTGAGTGTCCCTTGGACTACCATGAGATCAAACCAGTCAATCCTAAAGGAAATCAACCCTGAATATTCACCAGAAGGACTGAAGCTGAAGCTCCAATACTCTGGTCACCTGATGCAGAGAGCCAACTCATTAGGAAAGACCCTGATGCTGGGAAAGATTGAGGGCAGGAGGAGAAGGGGACGATGGAGGATGAGATGGTTGGATGGCATCATCAGCTCAATGGACATGAATCTGAGTAAACTCCAGGAGACGGTGAAGGACAGGGAGACCTGGCGTGCTGCAGTCCATGGAGTCACAAAGACTCAGACACGACTTAGCAACTGAACAATAATACCACCAAGTGATACACTATTTGCTTGCTTTAAAGCAGAAATACAACAATAAGAACAGAATAAAATTGCAATTCAGTGTTTCCCAAATCCCCATTACTCATTTTGGAAGAATGGAGGTGGACATTCAGAAACGTGTAAATACGTGAATTAAACATTTAAAATCCATTCCTTCTAGAATACAGTGTCTTGATTTCATGGAAAAGTGAAAAGAATTTCAAGATCAGAGTCAGTTGGTGAGTCTAGGACTATGTTCCCCACAACCCACTGCCTTTCATAAACATAGTGATGAAAACCCAGTCAAATCACATCTAGTTTGACAGCTGATGTATAACTATACCCTTTCACAATTTATCTTTATAAAAGGCTCCCTCATTTATAATATTCATCTGGGGATTTTGGTGTTTATCACTTTTTACTATCTTTGCCAAAAGGCTACATGTCTTCTGATTGTACTACCTTGCTACCTACTGGAAAAATAATTTAAAAAATAAATCAAGAAGTATCCTAACTGTAGAAGGTGTCATAATGGATAGGATTTTTATCTGATATCCACTTAAAAAAATCCTTAAAAGTTACAAGAAAATTATTTTGTGTATGTGCATTCTAATGTCTGTATGTAAGAATCCACAGCAAAAGCAAATTAAAATGTCTCCTATAATGAAGTAGATAATGATGTACTGAAGCTCTGTCTAGTAGTAATTATGATATAATGGCATGTTGCAAGAAGATTATGGCAACATTTGTTCAGCAATAGAAACTAAAGAGGACTTTGATACAATTCTCTTCAGAATAGGCATCATATTTGCCTTCAAAAGTTAATAATCCGTAGTCAAAAATATTTAAGTGTAATTATGGATCCATGCCAAGGCAGATGTAGCAGTAAATTAGTACATTTCTTAGATAACAGCGCCATGCCTAGACACAGTCCGTAAGTTTTAAAAGCAGTACCTTCCACTGACAGTTACTGGATCCTGCCTATTATACAAAGCTTGTTTAAAAAAAAAAAAGCAAAACTAAGGAGGAATCAAAAAAAATCATTGACTGAAAGACCCTTCTTACTTTTTGGTAGGATATAAGAACAGTGTCAGAAGAAAAAGAAAACGTAAGTGACTTTTAAACTTACAAAAAATGATTCTCATGAACATTCATAGTTAAAGAAGTGCCATTTAAAACAAAAACCCTGTGGATGAAGGAAAATGTTGTGACAATACATGATCGTATCAAGTATGAGGCAAAGTAGATTTTTGTTTGTACTAATGAGGAAAATACTAAGTCAATGAAGGGCGATGTAGCACTTTCTTAAATTAAAAATAAACATGTCTTTTGACTTAGTAACTCCATAGAGTAGGAAGGAAGGATAGATAATAGATGACAAGCGTGGTATGTGTGTACAGTGTGCATGTGTGTGCACGTGTAACAAAGATGACAGGTAGGTAGATAATTGATACAAAGCCTGTGCACAGTGATAGAGTATACAGATATGTATCACATTTGTGGTTATAAACATATGGAAGCAACATAATGTAAAAGTTTAAATAAATTATGGTGCATTCATAACACACAATACTATGCAATATTCTGTAAGATCCTCTTATTTCTGTCTTTAATTTTTCAGAACTGAAGACTGGCAAAAAATTAGTGAAAAAGTCATAGCGCACACATATTCACAAAATATTGCTAAGTTACGCTCTAGAAGTAGTCTTCAAACCATATATTTTCAGTGTTACAAACGACTGGAAATTGAGAGTCTAGATTTTTGCTACAGAATGAAACTCAAAAATATTTCATGGGGATGATGTAGGTATAAAGACAACTTAGAAAATGGTTACAATTGAGGACACTTCAATATAAATAAAAGGAAAGATAATGTTAAATGTGTGTCATTTGGAATGGATTTTTTTTCCAAGTCCCTGTCTTCCAAAATAACTACCCAAATGACAACAACCCTGTGGCTGGTTGCTGCTAATGTGAGACTAGATGTGGAAGTGCCAAAGAAATAACAAGAAAATAACCAACCTGCAGTTTGGTAATTGCCTGGAGTTAAATTTAATGAGCTGAAAAGGAAGGTTTCTGCAACATTAGGGGGAGCAGCTGGAGAAAGAAACCCGTTCCTATCTGTGATGGTCGGTGCTTACCAGCTAATGAGCAGGACATTTGCAGCTCATCAGATTTTAAAAAAACACACAACACTCACGTGAAAGCTCAGAGAACTGATAATCGTCTTTCTGATTAGATACCCAGCCTCAATTTTTGAAGCTAATTAAGTGGGGGGTGCGGGGGAATCTCCAAAAATTTGCATTAGATGGCTCTGGGGGGAAAAAAGCAGAACAAATGTTTATCTAATTGTATCCTTACTATCAGTTCAGTTCAGTCTCTCAGTCGTGTCCGACTCTTTGTGACCCCATGAACCGCAGCACGCCAGGCCTCCCTCTCCATCACCAACTCCCGGAGTTTACCCAAACTCATGTCCATTGAGTCAGTGATGCCATCCAGCCATCTCATCCTCTGTCGTCCCCTTCTCCTCCTGCCCCCAATCCCTCCCAGCATCAGAGTCTTTTCCAATGAGTCAACTCTTCGCATGAGGTGGCCAAAGTACTGGAGTTTCAGCTTTAGCATCATTCCTTCCAAAGAAATCCCAGTGCCGATCTCCTTCAGAATGGACTGGTTGGATCTCCTTGCAGTCCAAGGGACTCTCAAGAGTTGTCTCCAACACCACAGTTCAAAAGCATCGATTCTTCGGTGCTCAGCTTTCTTCTTTATTGACTATCCTCACTGTATATCTTCTGAAACACTCTGTTAGAACTTGGTTGTGAAGACCAAACACAAGAAGCATGTAAGAAACTTTTATCTTCCATTCAGGAGTAAAATACTGGGAATTAAACGTCACTGGCCAATACAAAGGTAGCTGAAATGGAAGGCTAAATGCCACGTGAAAACATTCAGTTCTAATATACTGAGATTGCTGCAATAATATAACTGCTGGAAAGCTGGGTTTTTTTTTTTATTACTTTATAGAAGAAATTACAGTTATCACTGTGAGTCTGAGAAGACCACTTGGTTAGTGAGATGTCTGAAACCTTCTCAATCAGACTGAGAAGTGGTGTTCACTGAACACAGGCAGTGGCGGGTGGTCTCTCTCTCATTCATTCATTTACAGTTGAGGAGAACCTACTGGGTGCCAGGTTCCGGTCTAGGCCTGAACGGTGGGAGGTGAGAAAGAAGAAACCCAAAACTGCCCTTACTGATAACATGATCCAATGAGGGGTAAGCCAGTAAATAAGGAACACGTCATTGTCAATCAACTATATTCCAATAAATTAAAAAAAAAAAAAAAGGAAATGTGCTTGTTGATGGACATGGCCATGGAGAAAATAAAGGATATGGTGAGAGTGAATATTAGAGCACAGCAGTGGAGACCCCGGTATAAGCGTGATATTTTGTATTCCTGCCCCCAGTTCCACTGGGCAGGGTGGGGGAGACGAGTGAGGATCCACCGTGCCACCTGCAAGCAGTTCCCTGAGAGAATCCTACTCCGAGCAGACGCTGCCTCCCCAGAGAAAGCTTCCACTCTCCAGGCTGCCAGTTCAGCACCACAAGAAGGACCTGCGCCCAACCCGGGTGCCGGTTCCAAGTCCAGGCTAACACCAGATTGGCTATAATCCAGAGGTTCCCGTGATCCAAACTCAGGATAAATCCACTAGCTAGAGCGGCTCAACCATCAATAACAACAAAAGCTACAACCTAGCAAAAAGATATCTTTCATCCAAAGAAAACAGCAGCCCCCAGGCAGCAGTAGGCTTCCCCTGTGGCTCAGCTGGTAAAGCGTCTGCCTACAATGCAGGAGACCCGGGTTCGATCCCTGGGTCGGGAAGTTCCCCTGGAAAAGGAAATGGCACCCCACTCCAGTACTCTAGCCTAGAAAATCCCATGGATGGAGAAGCCCGGTAGGCTACAGTCCATGGGGTCGCAAAGAGTCAGACAGGACTGAGCGACTTCACAGGCAGCAGTAGGAGGGGCTCCAACGTGATAAAGTCAACTCCCATAGACGCACGCAGTGGCAGGCCGCAAACTGGAGAACAGTTTTCCAGTTCCGCACAAGTTCTCCCACAGGCGTGAGAGTGCTCAGCCCCGTGTCAGGATTCAGGATTCCCAGCCTGAGGGGCATGGCACCGGGAGGAGGAGTCCCCCAGAGAATCTAATTTGAAGGCAAGCTCAGGGGGCGCAGTGGTAAAGAACCTGCCTGCCAATACAGGAGACACGGGTTCAGTCCCTGGGTTGGGAAGATCCCCTGAAGGAGGGCAGAGCAACCCACTCCAGTATTTATGCCTGGAGAAGCCTGCCGGGCTACAGCCCACGGGGTCGCAAGGAGTCAGACATGCCGGAGTGCGTGCGCGCGCGCGCACACACACACACACACACACACAAGGTTTGGTTGCAAGACTCCACGGGACTGAGAAAAAGAGACACTCCACTCGGGACACGGAAAGGCTCCTGTGAACCAGGACACAGGAGGAAAAGCAGTTACACCCTAAGACACTCAACCGAACCTGCCTGCCCAGAGTTGAGGGATCACCCGCAGAGACGGCCGGTGTGAGCAGGGACCCACGGCGGGGAGAAACACACCGGCAGCAGCAGCTGTGGGAATGGCTTACTGGAGCGAGCCCCACTGGAAGCTGCCAGTACCGCACCCAACAGCTTGCAGGCTCCTGACCTCAAGAAACACTCTGGAGTAGGTGAAGGAGTAAAAATGACGGCACAGGCTCTCAAAGAGTCAGTTACAGAAGTTAATTTAATTCACACTGATTACAAAAGAAAAAAAGCATATACAAAGATCCTTACCACTTCACATTATCATAGAAGTGCAAATCAAACTTCCAAGAGGTACCACATCCCACCGATCAGAATAGACATCCTCAAAAAGTCTATAAGCACTCAAACCTGGAAGGGGCTTAGGGAAAAGGGAACCCTCCTGAGCTGACATTGGGCATGTAAACTGCTAAAAAGTCGCTGGGAGAACAGCATTGGGGTTCCTTAAAATCCTCAAGAAACATATACCATGAGATTCAGGAAAACTATTCTTGGATGTATATCCCAAGAAAACCAATTGGAAAACAACTTGCAGCCCAACATTCCTGGCAGCACGGTTTACAGCAGCCACCATACAGGAACAGCCATAATGTCAATCGATGGCTGAATCCATAAACATGGTGTTCTATAGACATACAAGGCAATGCTACTCAGCCATCAAAAAAAAAAAAAAAAAATGAAATCATGCCACCGGCAGCAACCTACAAGGAACTAGCAATGATCATACTCGGCGACGAAAGTCTGACAGAGGAAGACACACATCGTGGCAGCCCTCATGGGTAGAATCTGAAACTTGATAAAAAGTGCCTCAATTTCAAAGCAAAAACAGACCCGCAGACTCTGAAAACCCAACCAGTGTCACTGAAGGCCAATCAGAGCTGAGAGTTTTCAATCAGGATGTTTGGAGTTACATATAAACACTCACGTGTGTAAAAACTGGTCATCAACAAGGACCTACGACAGAGCACACGGAGCCCCAACAATCCCCTGCTGCTGCTGCTGCTGCCGCTGCTGCTAATTCGCTTCAGTCGTGTCTGACTCTGTGCAACCCCATAGACGGCAGCCCACTAGGTTCCCCCGTCCCTGGGATTCTCCAGGCAAGAACACTGGAGTGGGTTGCCATTTCCTTCTCCAATGCATGAAAGTGAAAAGTGAAAGTGAAGTCACTCAGTTGTGTCCAACTCTTAGCGACCCCATGGACTGTAGCCCACCAGGCTCCTCCATCCATGGGATTTTCCAGGCAAGAGTACTGGAGTGGGGTGCCATTGCCTTCTCTGAACAATCCCCTATGATACCCTAAAGGGACAAAAGCTCCAAAAAAAAAGGCCAACATATATATCAATCTATACCTCAATCAACTTGTTTTACACCCGAAACAAACACAGCACTGGAAATCAACTACACTCCAGTAGAGAACAGTCCTTGACAATGGCTATGACATTCCCGCAGGAGACCACCTGCAATGCAAAAGACCCGAGATTGACCTCTGGGTCAGGAAGATCCCCTGGAGGAGGAAATGGCAATCCATTCCAGCATTCTTGCCTGGAGAATTCCATGGACAGAGGAGCCTGGCAGCTACCATCCACGGGTCCCAAAAGTCTGAACCGGCTTAGCAACTAAGCCACCAACAAAACCACCATTATATTCGGCCGGCCTCCATAACCCAGGCTACAGTCACATCCCTGGATCCTTGGAGTCTTGGGTCCCAAGGATGAACTGCCCTTGGGCTGAGGGAACTGAGAAAACTGTACCCAGTTAGATGTGTCGTGATTGTCCTGTTGGGAAAAAATAAAAATCTCCAGGTCAGGGCTGGCCGCTCACAATGAAACTGAGCCTAGGAATCCAAAGGAAGTTGTACCTTTATTTCAAGATATGACAAATGATGCGGTCTTTACCTCTCTGGTAATGAGTTTCTATCTGAAAAGTTGTTCTCTAGAGTTCACTCACAGAAAGAGCAACAGCAGTCAGAGAAGGGCAGATTTGACAGGGTTGATATTTGAATCCAGCGGACACTGAATGGGATTGTGGAAAAATTGATGAGACCCAGGCCTTGGTCATGTTTCACTCTCTTTGTCATCTCCAGAACAGGACTTGACTAAGGCACTGGCATCCCAGTAATCAGGTTGTTACTTGTAACAACAACTTTACCAGTGCTCAGGGAAACTTAAAACTACAAGACCAAAGAGGCTCCAAATGAGTCTTCTCCTTAACACATTGCCTGGGTAGGTAACAGAATAAGGATTATAAAAAGACCGACTATTGAGAAACAGATTCTTAAAGTTAATCTTAATTACATGACCACCCTATGTTATTCATATTTGAAGTCAATATCAAAGAGGTATCCCCTACCATCCATCAGAATGGACATCTTCAAAAGGTATACCAAAAAATAAACAATGGGTGGGACCAGGAGAAGAAAAAGCCCTCCTGGCCCATCGTAGGTATAAAAATAGATAAGACTTTCATAGAGAACACCATTGTGCTATTGAAAAATTTCGAAACACTTTTAGAATAATACCTGGAAATCACAAGATGATTATGTATATCTCCACAAACTCTAATTGGAAAAGAGACTTGGAACACTGTTTACAGTCAAGATTTGGAAGCCACCATAATATCCATCAACAGACGAACGCATAAACATGATGTGGTATGTACAAAGAAGGGACACATACTCAGCCATCAAATACAGTGACATCAGGTCAGTGGCAGCAAGCTACAAGGCCCTAGGGATTCTCATACTCAGGTAATTGTGACAGGCAGAGAGCGATCATCATCTGGAGGGTGAAATTCTCAAACTGGTACAAAGTCAGTCAGCTGGAAGACAGGAACACACCTGTGGCCTTGGAAAAATCAATCAGTAAGTATTCCTGAAGACCAAACACCCGGGTAGGATTAAATCAAGATGTTTCCATTGCCATACACACACTTACAGGTGCAAAAAAGATCATCAGAAAGACCTAGTCTAGAGAAAAAGGGACCCCAGACAATTGTCTACACCTGCCCTAAAGGATGAAAAGTGGGGGGAAAAAAGATACTAGTGGACATGAAGCAGAATAAAAATGCTATACACCCTAAAAAAGTACAACATTCAAAATCGACTAAAAATGATTAGAAAAACAAGTTCCTTTACAGACGAAAGGAAATGCCTTTGTGTCCAGACAGGCCTCAGAGAACAGAGCTGTGGTCACATCCCTGAGGCATGAACAACCCTGGAACCAGAGAATGGATTGCCTTAGGGCTGAGGGGGTTCTCGAAAATATGTGAACAAATTTTCCTCAGTTCTAGCTATATGGTTTGTCCTCTCTGGATGAAGCCAACATCACCACATCAGACTTTCACAGCTAATCCAAGCCCCTGTTGTTCAGTTGCTCTGTCGTGTCAGACTATTTCAACCCCATGGGCTGCAGCACACCAGGCTTCACTGTCCTTCACCATCTCCTGGAGCCTGCTCAAACTCACGTCCATCAAATCAGTGATGCCATCCAACCATCTCATCCTCTGTCGTCCCCTTCTCCTCTCGCCTTCAATCTTTCCCAGCATCAGGTTCTTTTCCAGTGAGTCAGTTCTTCACATCATGTGGCCAAAGTATTGGAGCTTCAGCATCAGTCCTTCCAGTGAATATTCAGGACTGATCTCCTTTAGAATGGACTGGTTGGATCTCCTTGCAATCCAAGGGACTCTAAGGGGTCTTCTCCAACACCACAGTTCAAAAGCATCAATTCTTTGATGCCAGGGCTTCTTTATGGTCCTTTTCTCACATCCATACATGACTACTGGAAAAACCATAGTTTTTGACATATTGTTTTGACTATATGGACTTTGGTCCCCAAAGTAATCTCTCTGCTTTTCAATACACTGTATAGGTTTATCAGACATTTTCTTCCAGTGAGAAAGCACCTTTTAATTTCGTGGTTACAGTCACCATTTGCAGTGATTTCAAAGCCCAAGAAAATAAAATCGGTCACTGTTTCCATGGTTTTCCCATCTATTTGCCATGAGGTGATGGGACCAGATGCCACGATCTTCGTTTTTTGAATGCTGAGTTTTAAGCCAGCTTTTTCCCTCTCTTTCACCCCTATCAAGAGGCTGTTTAGTTCCACTTTGCTTTCAGCCACAAGGGTAGTGTCATCTGCATATCTCAGGTTATTCATATTTCTCCCTGCAATCTTGATTCCAGCTTATACTTCATCCAGCCCAGTATTTCACATGATATACTCTGCAAGTTAAATAAGCAGGGAAACAATACCCAGCCTTGTCATACTCCATTCTGAATTTTAAACCAGTCCATTGTTCCATGTCCGGTTCTAACTATTGCTTCTTGACGTGCATACAGGTTTCTCAGGTGGCAGGTAAGGTGGTCTGGTATTCTCATCTGTTCAAGATTTTCCCACAATTTGTGATCCACATAGTCAAAGGCTTTAGTGTAGTCTATGAAGCAGAAGTAGATGTCTTTCTGCAATTCTCTTGCTTTTTCTATGACCCAAGGGATGTTGGCGATTTGATCTCTTTTCTAAATTCAGCTTGAACATCTGGAAATTCTCAGTTCACGTACTGTTGAGACCAGCTTGGAAAATTTTGAGCATTACTTTGCTAGCCTGTGAGATGAGAGCAACTGTGCAAAAGCTTGAACATTCATTGGAATTGTCTTTCCTTAGGACTGGAATGAAAAATGACCTTTTCCAGCCCTGTGGCTGCTGCTGAGTTTTCCAAATTTGCTGGCATATTGGGTGCAGCACTTTGACAGCATCATCTTTTAGGATCTGAAATAGTTCAGCTGGAATTTCATCACCTTCACTAACTTTATTCAGAGTGATGCTTCCTAATGCTTACTTGACTTCTCATTCAAGGATGTCTGGCCCTTGGTGAGTTCACTTCAGTTCAGTTCAGTTCAGTCGTTCAGTCGTGTCTGAGTCTTTGCGACCCCATGAATCACAGCACGCCAGGCCTGCCTGTCCATCACCATCTCCTGGAATTCACTCACACTCACGTCCATCGAGTCGGTGATGCCATCCAGCCATCCCATCCTCTGTCGTCCCCTTCTCCTTCTGCCCCCAATCCCTCCCAGCATCAGAGTCTTTTCCAGTGAGTCAACTCTTCACATGAGGTGGCCAAAGTACTGGAGTTTCAGCTTTAGCATCATTCCTTCCAAAGAAATCCCAGGGCTGATCTCCTTTAGAATGGACTGGTTGGATCTCCTTGTAATCCAAAGGACTCTCAAGAGTCTTCTCCAATACCACAGTTCAAAAGCATCAATTCTTCAGCGCTCAGCCTTCTTCACAGTCCAACTCTCACATCCATACATGACTGGAAAAACCATAGCCTTGACTAGACGGACCTTTGTTGGCAAAATAATGTCTCGGCTTTTCAATATGCTCTCTAGGTAGTCATAACTTTCCTTCCAAGGAGTAAGCGTCTTTTAATTTTATGGCTACAGTCACCATCTGCAGTGATTTGGGAGCCCCAAAAAAATAAAGTCTGACACTGTTTCCACTGTTTCCCCATCTATTTCCCATGCAATGATGGGACCAGATGCCATGATCTTCATTTTTTGAATGTTGAGCTTTAAGCCAACTTTTTAACTCTCCACTTTCATTTTCATCAAGCGTCTTTTTAGTTCCTCTTCACTTTCTGCCATAAGGGTGATGTCATCTGCATATCTGAGGTTATTGGTATTTCTCCCGGCAATCTTGATTCCAGCTTGTGCTTCTTCCAGCCCAGTGTTTCTCATGATGTACTCTGCATATAAGTTAAATAAGCAGGGTGACAATATACAGCCTTGACATACTCCTTTTCCTGTTTGGAACCAGTCTGTTGTTCCATGTCCAGTTCTAAGTGTTGCTTCCTGACCTGTAACTACCCCCAAAAGTATGCCCTTTAGACTTGAAGTTTGAAAAGTCATCTGTTCTCTATAAGACCTGGTGGGAGGTTTTTCATCTGCTACTCTTTCTTTAGAATGCTTCACAGGCAGAAGACAGCATCGGGCCAAGGTAGATTTGAAGGGGTTGATAATGCCAAGGTAGGGGATAGCTGCATGGAATGGGGAACCTTTAAGGAGACACAATTCAGCCCTTAGGGATTGTTTTGCCACATTTCACTCTCATTTGGAACTCAGCATGAACACGAGGACTTTGGCTCTGGTGCGCTAAAGAATCCGGAGAAGGCAATGGCAACCCAATCCAGTACTCTTGCGTGGAAAATCCCATGGACAGAGGAGCCTGGTAGGCTGCAGTCCATGGGGTCGCTAAGAGTCGGACACAACTGAGCGACTTCACTTTCACTTCTCACTTTCATGCATTGGAGAAGGAAATGGCAACCCACTCCAGTGTTCTTGCCTGGAGAATCCCAGGGACGGGGGAGCCTGGTGGGCTGCCCTCTATGGGGTCGCACAGAGTCGGACACGACTGAAGCGATTTAGCAGCAGCAGCAGCCGCCCTAAGAATCAAGGGAGGAATGCAGTGCTGCCACCCAGTGGCCATAAGTTGTAACAGCCGTCGTAACACGAGTGCGCAGGGAAATTGAAAACTCCCAAGCCTGACGTGCCAGCAAATTTGGAAAACTCAGCAGTGGCCACAGGACTGGAAAAGGTCAGTTTTCATTCCAATCCCAAAGAAAGGCAATGCCAGAGAATGCTCAAACTACCTCACAATTGCACTCATCTCACACGCTAGTAAAGAAATGCTCAAAATTCTACAAGCCAGGCTTCAGCAATATAATACGCGAACCGTGAACTTCCAGATGTTCAAGCTGGTTTTAGAAAAGGCAGAGGATCCAGGGATCAAATTGCCAACATCTGCTGGATCATCGAAAAAGCAAGAGAGTTCCAGAAAAACATCTATTTCTGCTTTATTGACTATGCCAAAGCCTTTGACTGTGTGGATCACAACAAACTGTGGAAAATTCTGAAAGAGATGGGAATACCAGACCACCTGATCTGCCTCTTGAGAAACCTATATGCAGGTCAGGAAGCAACAGTTAGAACTGGACATGGAACAACAGACTGGTTCCAAATAGGAAAAGGAGTACATCAAGGCTGTATATTATCACCCTGCTCTTGTTTAACTTATATGCAGAGTACATCATGAGAAACACTGGACTGGAAGAAACACAAGCTGGAATCAAGATTGCTGGGAGATATATCAATAAGCTCAGATATGCAGATGACACCACCCTTAGGGCAGAAAGTGAAGAGGAACTAAAAAGCCTCTTGATGAAAGAAAAAGAGGAGAGTGAAAAAGTTGGCTTAAAGCTCAACATTCAGAAAACGAAGATCATGGCATCTGGTCCCATCACTTCATGGAAAATAGATGGGGAAACAGTGTCAGACTTTATTTTTTGGGCTCCAAAATCACTGCAGATGGTGAATTCAGCCATTAAATTAAAAAATGCTTACTCCTTGGAAGGAAAGTTATGACCAACCTAGATAGCATATTCAAAAGCAGAGACATTACTTTGCCAACAAAGGTCCGTCTAGTCAAGGCTATGGTTTTTCCTGTGGTCATGTATGGATGTGAGAGTTGGACTGTGAAGAAGGCTGAGCACCGAAGAATTGATGCTTTTGAACTGAGGTGTTGGAGAAGACTCTTGAGAGTCCCTTGGACTGCAAGGAGATCCAACCAGTCCATTCTGAAGGAGATCAGCCCTGGGATTTCTTTGGAAGGAATGATGCTAAAGCTGAAACTCCAGTACTTTGGGCACCTCTTGGGAAGAGTTGACTCATTGGAAAAGACTCTGATGCTGGGAGGGATTGGGGGCAGGAGGAGAAGGGGACGACAGAAGATGAGATGGCTGGATGGCATCACCGACTCGATGGATGTAAGTTTGAGTGAACTCCGGGAGTTGGTGATGGACAGGGAGGCCTGGCGTGTTGCAATTCATGAGGTCGCAAAGAGTCGGACATGACTGAGCGATTGAACTGAACTGAACTGAAGCCTGATGGGCTCTAAAGGACTTTTGCCCTCAAGACTTCACCTGGTTAAGTGTTCGAATAAGGTTACTAATCTGGGCAGACATTGAAGAGGATGATTTAAAAATGAATTTTTGCTAACATTATTTAAAAATTTTTTAAACAAAGGACATACTGATTCCTTCCCAGCCTACATTTTTTGAGAAAAGCTTCATCACATCTTCTAAGCGGTAAGCCAGAAGAGCCATTTTCAAAGAAGTGGACAAACAGTGTCACCTGGGCAGTGTCTGGAAGGAAAAGGACCCCCTTCAACACGTTGGCCATAAAAACAGGAAATGAAATGGAGAAAAAATCGGTCTACTGAAAATCTTCCAAACACTTTTACCACAAGGCCTGGAAATCACAAGTTGGATCTATATCTCGACAAACTCTAATTGAAAAGGAGCCTTGAAGCGTAACATTCATAGCAGCACTGTTTACAGTAGCTAAGATTTGGAGCCACCATAATATCCATCGACAGATGAATGCATAAAGACGATGTGGCATGTGCAAAGAAGTGAAGGATGCTCAGCTGTAAAAGATGATGAAATCATGTCGGTAGCAGCCAATGACCAGGACCTGGGGATCCTCACACACAGTGAGCTAATGCTGACAGAGGAAGAAAGAGACCGTATGATATCCCTGGTGCGTGGAATCTCAAAACTGACACAAAGCAACTCCATGGGAAAAGAGAACCAGGCCAATAGTCTTGGAAAACCCAGCCAGTTTTCCTGAAGACCAAACAGCTGGGTAGGCTTCAATCAAGACATTTCCATTGACATATACACCCTCGTAGCTGTAAGCATCAATCATCAACTGGACCTAGTCTAGAGTAAAAGGGACCCCAGTCAATCCTCTACACTACCCTAAAGGAACAGAAAAGTCCAGGGGAAAAAAGGAACAAGATATCTGTGGATATGGATGGAATCAAAATGCTGTACAACCAACATGAATGCAAGATTCAAAATCGACTAACATCGATTCGGAAAAAAAAGTTCCTTTTCAAATGCAAGGAAATGCCTTCTGTGTTCCAGGCAGGCCTCACAGAACAGAGATGTGGTCACATCTCTGCAGCATGAACAGTCCTAGAACCAGAGAATGGAGTGTTTTAGGGCTGAAGGAGATCAGAAAAATATGGGAACAAATTATCTTGGGTGGCAGCTTTATTGTCCTCTCAGGATAAAATAAACATCTCCACACTTGGGCCTGCCTACCACAGCTAATCCAAGCCTAGCGAACCCCGAAAAAGTCCACCCTTCAGGCTTGAAGTTTGAAAAGCCCTCTGGTCTCTGTAAGTCCCTTTGGGAAGCTTTTCACTAGCTAGTCTTTCTTTAGAATGCCTCACAGTGAGAGGACAGCATCCGGCTAGGGTAGATTTGAAGGCGTTGATAATGCAAATATGGTGGAGTGCTGCATGGGATGGGGAGCCTTTAAGGAGACACAATTCCACCTGTAGGGATTGTTCTGCCACATTTCGCTCTCCTTCCGAACCCAGGAGGAACATCTGGACTTCGGCTCTGATGCCCCCAGCATCAAGGGGAGGAGTGAAGAAGTGCTGCCGCCTTGTGGCCACTGCTTGTAAGAACAGCTTTAACAACAGGGCTCAGGGAAGTTAAAAACTCCCAAGCCTCAGAGGCTCTAAAGGACCTTTGCCCTCAAACGTCCTCAGGTTAGGTGTTTGAATAAGGTCACTAATTGGGGCAGGCAATGTAGAGGCTGATTTCAAAATGAATTTCAGTTACAACATTTAGAATTTTTTAAACCAAGGACATACCGATTCCTCCCCACCCTACATTTTTCCAGAAATGCAAATCAGATCTTCAAAGTGGTAAGCCCTCCCACCAGCCAGAATTGGGCCATCCTCAAAAAGGAGACAAACAGAATCACCTGGGCGGGGCCTGGCGGGAAGAGGACCCTCCTTGGCCCATGTTGTCCAAAAATAGAAAGTGAACAGAACACAATCGGGCTCTAGAGAAATTTCAAACCACTTGAACCATAAGACCTGGAAATCAATGTGGATGTGTATCTAGACAAACTAATTGGAAGAGACACCAGCAGCACAGCGTTCATAGCAGCAGTATTTACAGTAGCCAAGATTTGGAAACCACTATAATATCCATAGACGGATGGATGCATACACACGATGTGGTATGTACAAAGACATACGTGCTCATCCATCAAATACAATGAAATCATGTGGGTGGCGGCAAGCTACAAGGACCTGGGGATTCTCATATGCAATGAGCTAATTCTGACAGAGGAAGAAAGAGACCATTGGTATCCCTGGTGCGGGGAATCTCAAAAGTGGCACAAAGCAACTCAATCTGAAGACAGACACAAAAACATAGGCGTGGACGACTCGGTCAGAATTCCTGAAGACCAAGCAGCTAGGTAGGGATAAACCAAGGCGTTTCCATCGCCATATACACCCTCATAGGTGTAAACACTGATCAGCACCTGGCCCTAGTCTGGAGGAAAGAGACCCAGTCAATCGTCTATACTGCCCTAAGGAGACAAAAGCATCAAAAAGAAAGTACAAGACGTTAATGGACACGGAGCAGAATCAAAATGCTCTACACCCAAGTACAACACTGAAAATTGACTAAGACTGATTTGAAAAAGAAAGTTCCTTTTCAAAACAAGGAAATAACTTCTGTGTTCCAGGCAGGCCTCGGAGACCAGAGCTTCAGCTATATCCCTGAAACATGAGCAGCCCTGGAACCAGCAAATGGTTCCAGGCCTTGGGGTTGAGGGAGGTCAGAAAAATATGTGGGCAAAATTTCCTGAGTTGCAGATATATGGTTTGTCTTCTCAGAATGAATTCAGCCTCTCCACTCCCTGGCCAGCCTTTCACAGCTAATCCAAGCCTAGTGACCCCCAACAAAGTTCTCCCTTTAGCTTGAAGACTGTTATCCGATCTCTATAAATCTCGGTGGGAAGCTTTTCACCTGTTACTCTTTGTTTACAATGCCTCACAGCAGAGGACAGCATCCAGCCAAGGTGATTTGAAGGGGTTGATAATGCAAAGGTGGCGGAGTGATGCAGGGGATGGGGAACCTTTAAGGAGACATAGTTTAGTCCCTGGGATTGTTCTGGCCTGTCTCACTCTCATTTGGAGCGTGAACACGAGGACTTTGTCCCCAGGGTAAGTGGAGGAATGAAGACATGCTGCCTCCTTGTGGCCACTTTTAGCAACAGCTTTAATGCCCACGCTCAGGGAAATTGAAGACTCAGGAGCCTGAGTAAAGGACCTTTGCCTTAAAAACCTCACCTGGTTAGCTGTTTAAATAAGGTTACTAATCGGGGCAGGCAGTGTAGAGGCTGGTTTCAAAATGAATTCAGTTACAAAATTGAAAAATTTTAAACAAGGGACATACCGATTCCTCCCTACCCTACATTATTCCAGAAATGCAAATCATATCTTCAAAACGGTAAGCTCTCCCACCAGCCAGAAGTGTGCCATTCTCAAAAAGCAGACACACAGAATCACCTGGCCGGGGCCTGATGGGAAAAGGACCCTCCTTGGACCATGTTCATTAAAATAGAAACTGAACAGAACACAACCGAGCTTTTGAGAAACTTCAAACCACTTTAACCAAAGGCCTGGGAATCGCGAGTTGGATCTGTATCTCCACAAACTCTAATTGGAAAAGAGACTTGCCGCGCAATGTTGGTAGCAGCAATAGGCCCATAGGCTTGGACGAGCCAACCAGCATTCCTGGAGACCAAGCAGCCAGACAGAGTGAAATCAAGATGCTTCCATTGCCATACACACCCTTATAGATGTGAAAATCAAACATCAATTGGATCTTGGACTAGAGAAAAGCAACCCAAGTCAATCATCTAGATCACTCTAAAGGGACAGAAATGTTGAAAAAAACAAGGTATTAGTGGACATGGAGCAGAATCAAAATGCTGTACTCCCTACACAAGTACAACATTGAAAATTGACTAAAATCGATTCAAAAAAGAAAGCTTCTTTTCAAATGCAAGGAAATGACTTCTGTGATCTGGGCAGGCCTCAGAGACTGGAGCTGCTGCCATATTCCTGAAGCCTGAACAGCCCTGGAACCAGAGAATGGATTGCCTTAGGGTTGAGGGAGCTCAGAAATATATGTGAGCAAATGTTCCTGGGTTCCAGCTGTATGGTTTGTCCTCTCTGGGTAAATTCAACATCTCCCCACCCTGGCCGCCCTTTCACAGCTAATCCACACCTAGGGACCTCCAACAAAGCCCTCCCTTTAGACCTGAAGTTTGAACAGTTATCTGGTCTCTATAAATCTTGGTGGGAATCTTTCCTCCTCCTACCCTTTCTTTACAATGCCTCACAGGCAGAGGATAGCATCCGGCTAGAGTAAATTTGAAGGCATTGATAACGCAAAGGTGCTGGAGTGCTGGATGGGTTGGAGAACCTTTAAGGAGACACAATTCGGCCATTAGGGATTGTTCTGCCATACTCTGATGTCATTTGCAACATAGCATCCGTAGGCAGACGTAGGCTCTGGTGCTTCCAGAAACATGTTGATGAATGAAGAAGTGCTGCCGCCTTGTGGCCACTGCTTTAACAGCAGTTTTAAAACCAGTACTCCTGAAAATTGAAAACTCTCAATCCTGAAGGGGCTCTAAAGGGGCTCTAAAGGACTTTTGCCCTCAAGACCTCACTTGGATAACTGTTTGAATAAGGTTACTCATCCATGCGGGCATTTTAGAGGCTTATTTCAAAATGAATTTTACGAAAAATATAAACATTTTTAAAAAGAGGACATACCCATTCCTTCCCAGCCTACATTATTGGAGTAATGCAAATCACATCCTTGAAGCTGTATGGACTCTCACTAGCCAGAAAAGTCATTCTCAAGAAAGTGGATAAACAGTAGCACCTGGGCAGGGCCTGGAGGGAAACGTACCATCTGTCCTTGGACCATGTTGGCCATAAAAACAGAAAACGAAATGGAGAACAAATTGGTTTATTGAAAATCTTCCAAACACTCTTACCACAAGACCTGGAAATCACAAGATGGATCTATACCTCGACAAACTCCAACTGGAAAAGAGACTTACAGTGCAACATTCGTAGCAGCGCTGTTTACAAGGGCCAAGATTTGGAGGCCACCATAATACCCAGCGACGAATGAATGCATAAACACGATGTGGTTTATACAAGAAAGGAAAGATACTCCGCATCAAATACGATGAAATCATGTCCGTGGTGGCAAACTCCAAGGACCCGGAGATCCTCCTCCTCAGTGAGCTAATTCTGACAGAGGAAGAAAGAGACCATATGTATCCCCAGTGCGTGGAATCTCAAAAGTGACACAAAGCAACTCAGTCTGAAAACAGATACAGACCCATAGGCTTGGACGAGCCGACGAGCATTCCTGAAGACCAAACAGCCAGGTAGGTGGAATCAAGATGCTTCCATTGCCATACACACCCTCATAGGTGTAAACACCAATCATTTTTTGGACCTAAAGAGACTCAATTCAATCATCTATACTGCCCTAAAGGGACAAAAGAGTTGAAAAAAAGGAAACAAGATATTAGTGGACATGCAGCAGAATCCAAATGCTGTACACCCTACACAAGTACAACATTGAAAATCGACTAAAACTGATTCAAAACAGAAAGTTCCTTTTAAATTGCAAGGAAATGACTTCTGTGATCCAGGCAGGCCTCGGAGACCGGATGTGCGGCCACATCCCTGAAGCATAAACAGCCCTGGAATCAGAGAATGGGTTGCCTTAGGGTTGTGAGACGTCAGAAAAATATGTGAGCAAATGTTCCTGGGTTCCCGCTATCTGCATTGTCCTCTGTGGATGAATTCAACATCTCCCCACCCTGGCCACCCTTTCACAGCTAATCCAAGCCTAGTAATGCCAGACAAAGTCCTCCCTTTAGACTTGAAGTTTGAACATTATCTCATCTCTGTAAATCCCAGTGGGAATCTTTCCTCCTGCTACTCTTTCTTTAGAATGCCTCACAGGCAGAGGACAGCGTCCAGCTAGGGTAGATATGAAGGAGTTGATAATGCAAAGGTGCTGGAGAGCTGCACGGGATGGGGAACCTTTAAGGGAACGCAATTCAGCCTTTAGTGACTGTTCCTCATTTCGCTCTCATTTGGAACCCAGCATCAAAACGTGGACTTCACCTTGGATTCCCCCAGAATCAAGGGGAGGAATGAAGAATTGCTGCCGCCTTGTGGCCACTGCAAGGAACCCTAGCTTCAACAACAGTGCCCAGGAAAACTGAAAACTCCCAAGCCTGAGGGGCTCTAAGGACTTTTGCCCTCAAACCCTCACCTACTTTAGTGTTGGAATAAGGTTACTAATTCGGGCAGGTGTCATAGAGGCAGATTTCAAAAGAAACTTTACAAACTATATTTAAAATTTTTTAAACAAAGAACATACCGATTCCTTCCTAGCCTTCGTTATTTGAGAAAAACTTCATCACACCTTCTAAGCGGTAAGCCCTCCCACCAGCCAGAAGAGTCATTTTCAAAAAAGTGGACAGTGTCACTTGGGCAGGGCCTGGAGGACAAAGAACCCCTTGGACCACGTTGGCCATCAAAACAGGAAATGAAGTGGAGAAAAAATCGGTTTACTGAAAATCTTCCAAACACTTTTACCATAAGACCTGGAAATCACAAGTTGGATCTGTATCTCGACAAACTCTAATTGAAAAGGAGCCTTGAAGTGCAGCGTTCATAGCAGCACTGTTTACAGTAGCCAAGATTTAGAGCCACCGTAATATCCATCGACAGATGAATGGATAAACACGATGTGGCACGTGCAAAGAAGCGAAGGATGCTCAGCTGTAAAAGATGATGAAATCGTGTCGGTAGCAGCCAACGACCAGGACCTGGGGATCCTCACTCACAGTGAGCTAATGCTGACAGAGGAAGAAAGAGACCACGTGGTATCCCCGGCGCCTGGAATCTCAAAACTGAAGCAAAGCAACTCAGTCTGAAGACTGACACAGACCCATAGGCTTGGACAAGACGACCAGCATTCCTGCAGACCAAACAGCCAGGCAGGGTTCAGTCAAGACGTTCCCATCACCATATACACCCCTTTGTGTAAACATCAATCATCAGTTGGAGTCAGCCTAGAATGAGAGAGTACCCAGTCGATCGTCCATACTGCTGTCACGTAGAAATTGGCACTGACCAAGGGCATTGCCAATGAGTGAACAGCAAAGGCATTTGCCATCTGCCTCTACGGAGATTGAACCTCAGGTTACTATAGCTGTTGATCGTCAACAACCCCTGAATGAGTTCAGGGTGGAGTGAGGCATTCTGTGCTCCAGGGAATCTGGTGGGACAGGTCTTCAGATAATTGGATGTTTTTAGGAACATATTCTATGATTTCAATCCTTGCATCTCCTCATATCTAGAGAAGCACTAAATCCCTTCATTGTGATGCCAGATCCTCATGACTAACAAAAAACCTTTTGTACAATGAGTGCTTAATGGTGTTGAACTCCCCCTTCACCAAAACCTTATATATTAACCTTCTGAGATGCTGCCTCCTGGGCTGTAGTCTGCATTTTGCCCCAAATATCAAACATAACTAATATCTCTGAAGTTGTGCATCTTTTTAGTCGACACTGCCCTAACAGGACAAAAAAGTCAAAAGAAAGAAACAAGATATTAGTGGACATGGAGCAGAATCAAAATGCTGTACACTCTACTCAAGTACAACATTGAAAATTGACTAAAATCGATTCGAAAAAGAAAGCTTCTTTTCAAATGCAAGGAAATGACTTCTGTGATCCGGGTAGGCCTCTGAGACCAGAGCTGGGGCCATAATCCTGAAGTATGAATAGCCCTGGAAATCAGAGAATGGGTTGCCTTAGGGTTGAGGGAGCTCAGAAAAATATGTGAGCAAATTTTCCTGGGTTCTAGCTGTATGGTTTGTCCTCTGTGGATGAATTCAACATCTCCCCACCCTGGCTGCCCTTTCACAACTAATCCAAGCCTAGTCATCCCTCCAACAAAGTCCTCCCTTTAGACTTGAAGTCTGAACAGTTATCTGGCCTCTATACTACTGGGTGGGAAGCTTTTCACCAGCTACTCTTTGATTAGAATGCCTATTTTAGAATCCTGTTAGCGTAGATTTGATGGAGAAGGCAATGGCACCCCACTCCAGTACTCTTGCCTGGAAAATCCCATGGATGGAGGAGCCTGGTAGGCTGCAGTCCATGGGGTCGCAAAGAGTCGGACACAACTGAGCGACTTCACTTTCACTTTTCACTTTCATGCACTGGAGAAGGAAATGGCAACCCACTCCAGTGTTCTTGCCTGGAGAATCCCAGGGACGGGGGAGCCTGGTGGGCTGCCGTCTATGGGGTCACACAGAGTTGGACACGACTGAAGCGACTTAGCAGCAGCAGCATAGATTTGAAGGGGTTGATAATGCAAAGGTGGTGGAGTGCTGCATGGGACGCGGGACATTTAAGGAGACACAGCTTAGCCCTTAGGGATTGTTGTGCCACATTTCACTCTCCTTTGGAACCCATCATCAATACATGGACAGAGGCTCTAGTGGCCCCAGAAAAATGGGAGGAATCAGGCAGTGCTGCCTCCTTGTGGCCGCTTTTTGTAACAGCAGTTTTGGGGCTCAGGGAAATTGAGACCTCTCAAGCCTAATGGGCCCTAAAGGACTTTTGCCCTCAAAACCTCATCTGGTTAAGTGTTGGAATAAGGTTTCTAATCTGGGCAGGTGCTGTAGCAGCTGATTTCAAAATAAGTTTTATTAACATTATGTGTATATATATATATATATAATTAAAAAGGACATACCCAGCCTACAATATTGGAGAGATGCTAATCACATCTTCAAAGTGGTAAGCCATCCCACCAGCCAGATGAACCATTTTCCAAAAAGTGGACAACCAGTATCACCTGGGCAGGCCCAGAGGGAAAAGGACCCTGTTGGCCATAAAAACAGAAAATGAAATGGGAAAAAAAAATTAATTTATTGAAAATCTTCCAAATACTCCTATCACAAGACCTGGAAATCACAAGTTGGAGCTATATCTCGACAAACTCTAAGGAACCTTGAAGCGCAACATTCATAACAGCACTATTTACAGTAGCCAAGATTTGGAGGCCACCGTAATATCCATCGACAGATGAATGCATAAACACGATGTGGTATGTAAAAGACGGGAAAGATACTCAGCCATCAAACACAATGAAATCATGTGGCTGACAGCAAGCTACAAGGAACTATTGATCATCATGTTCAACGAGCTAATTCTGACAGAGGAAGAAAGAGACCATATTATATCCCTGGTGCATGGAATCTCAAAACTGACACAAAGCAACGCCATGGGAAGACAGAACCAGCCCCACAGTCTTCGACAACCAAACCAGTTTTTCTGAAGTCCAAACAGCCGTGTAGGGTTAAATTAAGACATTTTAGTTGACATACACACCCTCACAGGTGTAAGCATCGTTCATCAACTGGACCAAGTCTAGGGTAAAGGACCCCAGTTACACCTTATACTAGCCTAGATGGACAGAAAAGTCGAAAAATAAAAGACATTTGTCTTTTATTTTGCAAATGCTGTACACTCTACACAAATGCAACATTCAAAATTGAATAAAATCAATTTGAAAAATAAGTTCCTTTTCAAATGAAAGGGATTGCCTTCCGTGTTCCAGGCAGGCCAGAGACCCAAACTGGGGTCACATCCTTGCAGTATGAACAGCCCTGGAACCAGAGAATGGAGTGCTTTAGTGCTGATGTTGATCAGACAAATATTCGAGCAAATTTTCACTGGTTGCAGCTCTACTGTTTGGCCTTTCTGGATGAAACCGACATCTCCACAACCTCGCCTGCCTTTCTTAGCTAATCCAAGCCTCGTTACCCAAAATAAATACGCCCTTTAGGCTTGAAGTTTGAAAAGTCTTCTGGGCTCTATAAGTCCCCATGGGAGGTTTTTCACCTGCTACTCTTTCTTGAGAGTGCTTCACAGGCAGAGGACATCATCTAGGTAGCATAGACTTGAAGGGGTTAATAATGCAAAGGTTGGGGAGTGCTGCATGGGATGGGGAAACTTTTAGGAGACACAAAATGGCCCTTAGGGATTGTTCTGCCACATTTCACTCTTATTTGGTACCCAGCATGAACACGTGGGGAGAAGGCAATGGCACCCCACTCCAGTACTTTTGCCTGGAAAATCTCATGGACGGAGGAGCCTGGTAGGCTGCAGTCCATGGGGTCGCTAAAAGTCAGATATGACTGAGCGTCTTCAGTTTCACTTTTCACTTTCATGCATTGGAGAAGGAAATGGCAACCCACTCCAGTGTTCTTGCCTGGAGAATGCCAGGGACGGGGGAGCCTGGTGGGCTGCCGTCTATGGGGTCACACAGAGTCGGACACGACTGAAGTGACTTAGCAGCAGCAGCATGAACACGTGGACTTTGCCCCCAGAATCAAGTGAAAGTATGAGGAAGTGCTGCCGCCTTGTGGCCACTTCTTGTAACAACAGCTTTAACACCTGTGCTCAGGGAAATTGAAAACTCCCAAGCCTGAGCGGTTCTAAAGGACTTTTGTTTGCCCTGAAGACCTCACCTGGTAAGGTGTTGGAAGGTTACTAATCCGGGCAGGCGGTGTAGAGGCTGATTTCAAAATGAATTTTAGTTACAATATTTTAAATATTTTAAAAGACGACATACCATTTCCGCCCCCACCCTACATTATTGGAGAAATGCAAATCAGATCCCCAGCCACAAAAGTCATCCTCACACAGTGGAGAAACAGTATCACCTGGGCGGGGCCTGGAGGGAAAAATACCATCCTTGAACCATGTTGGATACAAAAATAACTGTCTGGGGTACAAAAATAACCATCTTGTGTATAAAAATAGAAAACAGCATGGAGATCACTATATGCTATTGAAAAACTTCAAAACACTTTTACCATAAGACCTGGAAATCTATATCTCTACAAACTAACTGGAAAAGAGACTTGCAGCATCATGTTTATTGAATCACTATTTACAGTAGCCAAGATTTGGAAGCCACCGTAATATCCACCAGCAGAAAAATGTACAAACATGATGTGGTATGTACAATGAAGGGATAGTTACTCAGCCATCAAAAAGAAAAATAAATGAAATAATCTCCTGGCAGCAAGCTGCAAGGACGAAGGTATCGTCCTACTCAGGGAGGTAAGTCTGAAAGAGACAGAAACACCTAATTTGGTATGTTTGTGTTTGGAATCTAAATATTGATGCAAAGCTACTCAATTCCAAGACATACACACATCCACAGACTTAGAAAACTTAACCAGTGTAACTGAAGGTCGCAGAGCAGTTTAGGTTGTACTAGGTCATTGGGATTGACATGTACACAATCATATGTGTAAAAATCGATCGGAAAATGACTTACTTTATGGCACAAGGGACGCCGCTCATCCTCTGCCACAGGTGATTATGTAAAAAAGGACATGGAGAACTTAAAAGAGCTTTTTATGTACCCGAGTCAAGTTGCTGTGCATCTACAACAAACACATCATTGGCAATCAACCTTCAGTTCAGATCAGTCACTCAGTCGTGTCTGACTCTTTGTGACCCCATGGACTGCAGCACGCCAGGCCTCCCTGTCCAGCACCAACTCCCGGAGTTCACTCAGACTCATGTCCATCAAGTCGGTGAGGCCATCCAACCATCTCATCCTCTGTCATCCCCTTCTCCTCCTGCCCTCAATATTTCCCAGCATCAGGGTCTTTTCAAATGAGTCAGTTCTTCACATCAGGTGGCCAAAGTATTGGAGTTTCAGCTTCATCATCAGTCCTACCAACGAATATTCAGAACGGATTTGGTTAGGATGGACTGGTTGGATCTCCTTGCTGTCCAAGGGACTCTCAAAAGTCTTACCCAACATCACAGTTCAAATGCATCAATTCTTTGGCACTCAGCTTTCTTTATAGTTCAACTCTCACATCCATACATGACTACTGGAAAAACCATAGCCTTGACTAGATAGAACTTTGTTGGCAAAGTAATGTCTCTGCTTTTTAATATGCTGTTGGATGGTTGGTCATAACTTTCCTTCCAAGGAGCAAGTATATTTTAATTTCATGGCTGCAGTCAACATCTGCAGTGATTTTGGAGCCCCCCAGAATAAAGTCTGTCACTGTTTCCATTGTTTCCCCCTCTATTTGCCATGAAATGGTGGGAGCAGACCCAACTTTTTCACTCTCCTCTTTCACTTTCATCAAGAGGCTCTTTAGTTCTTCTTCGCTTTCTGCCATAAGGCTGGTATCATCTGCATATCTGAGGTTATTGATATTTCTCCCAGCAATCTTGATTCCAGCTTATGCTTCATTCAGCTCAGCGTTTCTCATGATGTACTCTGCATATAAGTTAAATAAGCAGGGTGACAATATACAGCCTTGACGTACTCCTTTCCCAATTTGGAACCAGTCTGTTGTTCCATGTCCAGTTCTGATTATTGCTTCCTGACCTGCATACAGGTTTCTCAAGAAGCAGATCAGGTGGTCTGGTATTCCCATCTCTTTCAGAATTTTCCACAGTTTGTTGTGATCCACACAGTCAAAGGCTTTGGCATAGTCAATAAAGCAGAAGTTTTTCTGGAACTCTCTTGCTTTTTCAATGATCCAACAGATGTTGGCAATTTGCTCTCTGGCTCCTCTGCCTTTTCTAAATCCAGCTTGAACATCTGGAAGTTCATGGTTCACATACTGTTGAAGCCTGGCTTGGAGAATTTTAAGCATTACTTTGCTAGTGTGTGAGATGAGGCAAATGTAGTCTGAGCATTCTCTGGCATTGCCTTTCCTTGGGATTGGAATGAAAACTGACCTTTTCCAGTCCTGTGGCCACTGCTGAGTTTTCCAAATTTGCTGATGTATTGAGCTTTGACAGCATCATCTTTTAGGATTTGAAATAGCTCAACTGGAATTCCATCACCTCCACTAGTTTTATTCTTAGTGATGCTTCCTCAGGCCTTGACTTCACCTTCCAGGATCTGGCTCTAGGTGAGTGAGCACACCATCCTGATTATCTGGGTCATGAAGATCTTTTTTTTTGTACAGTTCTTCTGTGTATTCTTGCCACCTCTTCTTAATATCTTCAGCTTCTGTTAGGTCCATACCATTTCTGTCTTTTATAGAGCCCATCTTTGCATGAAATGTCCCCTTGGTATTTCTAATTTTCTTGAAGAGATCTCTAGTCTTTCCCATTCTATTGTTTTTCTCTATTTCTTTGCATTGATCACTGAGGAAGGCTTTCTTATCTCTCCTTGCTGTTCTTTGGAACTCTGCATTCAGATGGGTATAGCTTTCCTTTTCTCCTTTGCCTTTCACTTCTCTTCTTTTCTCAACTATTTGTAAGGCCTCCTCAGACAACCATTTTGCCTTTTTGCATTTCTTTTTCTTGGGGATGGTCTTGATCACTGCTTCCTGTACAATGTCATGAACCTCCATCCATAGTTCTTTAGGCACTTTGTCTATCAGATCTAATCCCTTGAATCTATTTGTAACTTTCACTGTATAGTCATAAGGGATTTGATTTAGGTCATACCTGAATGGTCTAGTGGTTTTCCCTCTTTCTTCAATAAGTTTGAATTTGGCAATAAGAAGTTCATGATTTTAGTCACAGTCAGCTCCCGGTCTTGTTTTTGCTGACTGTATAGAGCTTCTCCATCTTTGGCTGTGAAGAATATAATCAATCTAATCTTGGTATTGACCATCTGGTGATGTCCATGTGTAGAGTCTTCTCTTGTGTTGTTGAAAGAAGGTATTTGCTATGACCAGTGTGTTCTCTTGGCAAAGCTCTGTTAGCCTTTGCCCTGCTTATTCTGTACTCCAAGGCCAAATTTGCCTGTTACTCCAGGTATTTCTTGACTTGCTACTTTTGCATTCCATTCCCCTATAACAAAAAGGACATCTTTTCTGGGTGTTAGTTCTAGAGGGTCTTGGAGGTCATCATAGAACCGTTCAACTTCAGCTTCTTCAGCATTACTGGTCAGGGCACAGATTTGCATTACCATGATATTGAATGGTTTGCCTTGGAAATAAATAAAGATTATTCTGTCATTTCTGAGATTGCATCCAAGTACTGCATTTCGGACTCTTTTGCTCACTATGATGGCTATTCCATTTCTTCTAAGGGATACTTGCCCACAGTAGTAGATATAATGGTCATCTGAGTTAAATTCACCCATTCCAATCCATTTTAGTTCGCTGATTCCTAAAATGTTGATGTTCCTGTTTGAACACTAAAATGCCACTAAAATGCCATATCCTGTTTGACCACTTCCAATTTGCCTTGATTCATGGACCTAACAATCCAGGTTCCTATGCAATATTGCTCTTTATAGCATCGACTATACATCAGTAAAAAATACACTCCTTTGACAAATAACAGGAAATTCCTACTACAACACAGCACCCTCTGCAGGGCAGATTTGAAGGAGGTGATATTTTAAAGGGACAGGGTGCTGATTGTGAATGGAGAAGAATTAATGAAGTAAAAACCCTTGTGGGTTTGTTTTGCCACATTCTACTCTCATGTCCCTCCCAAGATCAGGCCTTTCTCTTAATGACAACTTTAACATCTGTGCTTAGGGTAACTTTTAACTCAGAAGGTCTGATGGGCTCAAAATAACTTCTTCCCTCGAAAAATGCCCTAGGTAGGTAATGAAGTATGAATTCAAAAAAGGCAGGTTCACAAGAAGTCAATTTCAAAAGTTAGTTTTACTCACAGTTTAAAGAAAGAAAGAGCACATATCCCATCTTCCTCACCAGTGCACATGATTACAGACATGAAAATCAAAACTTCAATGAGGTATCACCTCCCATGGGTAGGAACCTCAAAATTTCTACAAGCAGTAAATGCTGGACAGATCCTGGAGTAAATGAAACTCCTCTACACTGTTGCTGCTGCTGCTAAGTCACTTCAGTTGTGTTCGACTCTGTGCGACCCCATAGACGGCAGCCCACCAGGCTCCCCCGTGCCTGGGATTCTCCAGGCAAGAACACTGGAGTGGGTTGCCATTTCCTTCTCCAATGCATGAAAGTGAAAAGTAAAAGTGAAGTCGCTCAGTCGTGTCCGACTCTTAGCGACTCCATGGACTGCAGCCTACCAGGCTCCTCCGTCCATGGGATTTTCCAGGCAAGAGTACTGGAGTGGGGTGCCATTGCCTTCTCCGCTGTTGATGGGGATGTAAATTGTCCAGCCACTATGGAGAACATTATGGAGGTTCTCTAAAAACTACTTGTAGAAGTATCAAGTGACCCAGGAATCCCACTTGTCACCATATATTTGGACAAAACCTTAATTTGAAAAGATGCATGCACACAAATGTTCATTGCAGGGCTTTTACAGTAGCCAGGACATGGAAGCAACCTCAATATCCATCTACAGATTAATTGATAAAAAAGATGCAGAGCATATATACAATGGAATATTACTCACCCATGAAAAAGATAGTACAGCCTTTTGCAGCAACATGGACAGACCCAGAGACTGTCATCCTGAGTTGAGTGAGTCAGAGACAAATATCTTATGCCATCACTTGTATGTGTAATCTCAAAAAAAGTGTACAAATGAATTTATGTACAAAATAGAAATAGAATTTCAGATTTAGAAGACAAATATGCTGTTAGCAGGGGCTAAGGGAGGCACGAATAAATTGGGAGATTGGTATTTCCATAGACACACTACTGTATAAAAACAGATAATAAGGACCTACTGTTGAGCACAGGGAACTCTGCTCAATACTTTGTAATAACCTCTGGGGAAAGTGTCTAAAGAACAGAGTGATAGCTTATGGTGAACGGTGTCAGATTCGTGATCTCTGAAGCAGAAGATTTAACTTTGGGACTAGGGACCAGGCTTGATTACACCAGACCTTTTGTATAGCAGAGTTTTATTAAAGTGTAAAAGGGGACAGAGAACGTTTCTGACATTGACATCAGAAAGGGGATGGAGAGTGCCCCCCAGCTAGTGTTAGCAAGAGTTATATACTTTTTTAATTAGACATAACAATAAATCAAAAGAATGTCTCAAGGTTGTAAAAATTTTACCAGACCTACTCCCACAATTTACATTTTAGGATACCAGGATTAGAACTTAACAATAGAAAGATCCTACCAGACACACAATGGGATAATCCTACCAGATAATCAGGATGGTGTGCTCACTCACCTAGAGCTAGACATCCTGGAATGTGAAGTCAAGTGGGCCTTAGGAAGCATCACTAAGAACAAAGTTAGTGGAGGTGATGGAATTCCAGTTGAGCTATTTCAAATCCTAAACGATGATGCTGTCAAAGTGCTGCACTCAATACACCAGCAAATTTGGAAAACTCAGCAGTAGCCACAGGACTGGAAAAGGTCAGTGTTCATTCCAATGCCAAAGAAAGGCAATGCCAACGAATGCTTAAACTACCACACAATTGCACTCATCTCACACACCAGCAAAGTAATGCTTAAAATTCTCCAAGCCAGGCTTCAACAGTACATGAACCGTGAACTTCCAGATGTTCAAGCTGGATTTAGAAAAGGCAGAGGAGCCAGAGAGCAAATTGGCAACATCTGTTGGATCATCAAAAAAGTAAGAGTTCCAGAAAAACTTCTGCTTTATTGACTTTGCCAAAGCCTTTGACTGTGTGGATCACAACAAACTGTGGGAAATTCTTCAAGAGATGGGAATACCAGACCACCTGACCTGCCTCCTGAGAAACCTGTATGCAGGTCAGGAAGCAACAGTTAGAACTGGACATGGAACAACAGACTGTTTCCAAATTGGGAAAGGAGTATGTCAAGGCTGTATATTGTCACCCTGTTTATTTAACTTATATGCAGAGTACATCATGCAAAACACTGGACTGAATGAAGCACAAGCTGGAATCAAGACTGCTGGGAGAAATATCAGTAATCTCAGATATGCAGATGACACCATCCTTATGGCAGAAAATGAAGAACTAAAGAGCCTCTTGATGAAAGTGAAAGAGAAGAGTGAAAAAGTTGGGTCTGCTCCCACCACTTCATGGCAAATAGAGGGGGAAACAATGGAAACCGTGACAGACTTTATTTTTGGGGGCTCCAAAATCACTGCAGATGGTGACTGCAGCCGTGAAATTAAAAGACACTTGCTCTTTGGAAGAAAAGTTATGACCAACCTAGACAGCATATTAAAAAACAGAGACATTACTTTGCCAACAAAGGTCTGTCTAGTCAAGGCTGTGGTTTTTCCAGTGGTCATGTATGGATGTGAGAGTTGGACTATAAAGCTGAGCTCAGAAGAATTGATGCTTTTGAACTGTAGTGCTGGAGAAGACTCTTGAGAGCCCCTTGGACAGCAAGGAGATTCAACTAGTTCATCCTAAAGGAAATCCATTCTGAATATTCATTGGTAGGACTGATGATGAAGCGAAACTCCAATACTTTGGCCACCTGATGCGAAGAGCTGACTCATTGGAAAAGACCATGGTGCTGGGAAAGATTGAGGGCAGGAGGAGAAGGGGACGTCAGAGGATGAGATGGTTGGATGGCATCACTGACACATGGACATGAGTTTGAGTCAAGTCCGGGAGCTGGTGCTGGACAGGGAGGCCTGGCGTGCTGCAGTCCATGGGGTCACAAAGAGTCTGACAGGACTGAGCGACTGATCTGAACTGAACCAGACCCACTCTCCTATAATATACATTTTAAGATATCAGAATTAGTCAGAATGTTTTCAGGAAGGAGAAACTGTCCTCAAGCAGGATACATTGTTGATATAATCCCTAGTACAGAGTTTAAACTGAGTTGTTGTGTAATCATCAGTTCCTGGCTTAAAGAAAAAAAACAGCTTTATGTGACTAAGACTAAAAAATGTAGAGAGAAAAAAAACACAAACATTTATCCTTTCCTCCTCCTTGAGAATTCCAGACCCCTATCTCCTCAAGAACCCCAAACCCCTTTCTCCTCCTCAGGGACCCCCAGATTTCTTATCAACCTGCCTAGGAATTGACTCTCTCAAGTGGTTATATGTATAACAGATTCAATTTGCTATACACCTGAAATGATCATAACAGTGTAAACTACACTCCTGTAAAAATTATAAAAACTTATATACTTCAATAAAAATTATTAAACAATTTTTAAAATTTGTTTAATGATTTTTGCAGTTTATTACAGCATGACACTGGAGTAACAGGCTTCACTATTCAACTGGAGGTTTTCTTATATATTTCAAGACTTGCTTCTCTTTAGGCTTTGATTGACCAACTTAAAATAACACAGTGGACAAGTTGTAAAAAGTTTGCTTTTGTCATATTTCCTCATAAAAGTGTACTTGTAAACAAATAGGACTCTATAACGATGTGTGTTAAGTTGCTTCAGTCATGTCTGACTTTTTGCAACCCCATGGACTGTAGCCCACCTGGCTCCTCTGTCCATGGGATTCTCCAGGTAAGAATACTGAAGTGGGGTGCCATTTCCTCCTCCAGGGGATCTGAACCCCGTCTCTTATTTCTCCTGCATTGGCAGGTGTCTTCTTTACCAACTGTGCTACGTGGGAAGCCCTCTGTACCGCCTAGAATAAAATGTTAGCTCTGCACTCAAGCCGTGTGACCTTGAAGACCTTGTGACCTCTTTGTCTTGTGTTTCCATTTTCTCTGTTTTTAAAACCCAGACAAGATACCTTGTTTTTGTTAAAGACGGCTGCAAGTTCTTTGTTACTTTTGAGATATTTTGCTCTTCAGAACTGGACAGAAGCTGTGACTGCTTGATCAACAGAACACAGTAGACGTGATCTGTGCTTAAGACAATGATAGCTGCTGCTGCTTCTCAAACCATCTGTTCTTGGAACCCAGCCGCCAGGCTGAGAAAAAGCCCAAGTTATCTCTGTAAAGTGGCCATCCTGGAAAGGAATCAAGCCTCCCACCAACCACCAACACTGGGCCCCTGGCCATTTTGTTCAGTCACTCGGTCGTGTCCGACTCTTTGCAACCCCATGGACTGTAGCACGCCAGGCTTCCCAGTTCTTCACTCCCTCCCAGAGTTTGCTCAAACCCATGTCCATTGAGTCAATGATGCCATTCAAACATCTCATCCTCTGTCACCCCATTCTCCTCCTGACCTCAGTCTTTCCCAGCATCATGTTCTTTTCCAACGAGTAGGCTCTTTGCATCAGGTGGCCAAAGTATTGGAGCTTCAGCTTCAGTCTTTCCCATGAATATTCAGGGTTGATTTCCTTTAGGATTGACTGGTTTCCTGTCCAAAGGACTCTCAAGAGTCTGACACACAAGATCAATTATCCTAAAAGACACCTCCCCTGTCATCACTCTGCACAGATGAGTTACCCCACCCAACTATGCCCACATCACAGGTTTATGAGCCAAATAAATTATTACTGTTTTTGGTCACTAAGTTGTGTATAATTTCAACTCAGAAATAGGTGACAGAATTTGGTCCCTGGGAGTTACAGAAGTCTACAACACGTGACATTGGCTTTACCACCAGAGAGCAGGTAGAAGATGGAGGACCTCCAAAGGATTGCTTTCAAAAGCTTTAAGGGCCTGTGGACCTAGAACAAATGCACTGCCAGTTCTTTCTCTAGCAAAGGTGGATTTATTCTGGGTTGGGAGAGGATTGCAAGGTCTCCAACCATGACATGCAAGTCTCCAAAGGGCAAGGGAAGGAAGTGTTTTAATCAAGGGGGAGAAGGAAGCTGGAGGCCTATAGTAAGCAAAGAGTGCAAGAATTTTCATTAGCTGAATCCTTGTCAGAAGAGAAAGGGGGTCTATCTTCTTGTTAGGCTTTGCTATTGTCGCAAGGCTTGAGACCTTCCCTTTCTGGTCTCCCAACTCTATTTGAAGTCTCCGTTTGCTGATTGTTTACAGGTCTTTCCTATCTTACAGCAATCATGGAGTTTGGAAGACATGTTACACCAATTATTCACTCCCAAGTTTTTGAAGCATTAAAGTTTTAAAGTATAATTTAAGAAAGAAAAAAAAAAAAAGAGATCAATTAGACTAGGATGTAATTAGCTGCTTTGGTTTCAATTTAAAGGGTTATAAAATAAGATCTATCAAGAAAGCCTTAAAGTTCCAGAGATTAATTAATACTGGAATGGAAGTAGCTGGGAAGATTTGCAAAAATAACACTCAGTATATCACCTAGAGTTTTTCTCCACTGACAGGACAATAAAACACACGCTTAAACAGCAGCAGGAAGGAGACAGGCTAAATTTAAAGCATGCTTGGCAAGAGTTAAGCTTGTAAATTCTGAAAAGGTCTGTGTTAGTTGCTCAGTCATGTTTGACTTTCTGTGACCCCATGGACTATGGCCCACCAGGCTCCTCTGTCCATGAGATTCTCCAGGCAAGAATACCGGAGTGGGTTGCCATTCCCTTCTCCAGGGGATCTTCCCAATCCAGGGATTAAATCCAGATCTCCTGCATTGCAGGCAGATTCTTTACCACCTGAGACACCAGATCTTTCCAAAAAGGTCTAAATCAGTTGTATTTGCTCTGGATGAGAATTTGATGAGAAGCCCAGAGATGGACCAGTCGGCCTCCTCAGTATTCATTTGCACGCTTTCAGTTGCAAGTAACCGTGACTCAAAGTGCTGAAGCACTGAGACCATGTGTGGAGACTGACCAACCACTGCCGGACTGGCTGGATCACCGGCTCTGTTACGCCGCCAAGGATCCAGGTTCTTGTACCTCTTGTACTCGTAGTATCATTTGTATCTAATCCATGAGAAACCAGGTAATGCCTAACGCCCACAAGACATCTTCACCCCCTTGCTTATGAATTAGCTAGCTTGCTTTCTTAGAGCCATGACGCTGGAGGTTGCTACTTATCCTTCCAACATCAAATAAAACCCATTTTGGGTTACTTTATATATGGGATTATTTGTACTGTTACTCCTTTCTAAATCCATGTTTGAGGGGGAAATATCTAATGCAAGATGTTACCCACAATGTAACATTACCCAAGATGTCAGAAATTGTAACAGCCGTGAATCCAATGTCTGTTTTCCAAATGAAAATTTTAAATGTAGAGCTTTAGGTTTTCTATAGAAAATTAGGGCCATATATCCATTCACATCATCACAACCACCCCTCAAAGAACCAAACCTAGAGCATCCTAATTGTTGACTTCTTGGCCTGGCCCTTCTCAAAGGCAGTAGGATTGAGAGAGTCTTGCAAATTATATACACATTCATGATTATATCTTTGCTTGAATCCCAGGAAACAAAGCTTCCTTAAAACAAAGCTGATCTTGCTGTAACACACACACTCACATACCACGTACACAAATTTTCACAGCTGCCTCATCTTTAGATAGGTTGACATCAAATGTCTTTTAAGACTATGGCAAACCCCTGAGGGTTTTCATGCTAAAGTATGTGATAGCTAATGTCAGACAATCCTAAGCAAATTATTTCACAACATCAAACGCCAAATACCTGAATACACAGAGGTTAGATGGCAGGGCAGCTGTACTGTATAACTCCAAGGAAGATCATGTACCCATGGACCAGAACTGTTCAGAGCAAACCCTAGACAGCTGTGCAAGGCAGCCCAGAAGGTGTTTTTCTTGCTGCCTCTAAACACAGAGCTCCACGTGACACAAGGATCTCCTGTCACTGCTCTTGTGAACTTGCTGGTTGTAAAACACAGGCTCTCCAGCTGCCAGAAGCCATCACTTTACCTTCCACACCCAGATGAGTGCACTTGAGCTGCCATTAACGTGTCAGAAATCCAGCCCCCTTCACCACGGACTTCAGCTACTTCTGAGGCCCCCAGGCTGCTGTCTCACGTGCTTTAGAAACAGATCCCTCACAGTCTTTAGCTCCAGCTTCTCCACCATGCCACTCTGCTGACGCCTCTTCAGTTTATGACCACTGCGAGTTAGGGTTAGACAGTGTGAACCTGGGGCCAAGAAGTACCTCTGCACTGCCCATCACCCCTGCATTGCTCCACCCATGAGCTGGAAGACAAGGTCAGTATCAGGGTAGTCATGTCCAGACTCCCCTCTGCCTCTGTCTGTTGGTTGAAGGGTCTGAAGAAGGGGATGGTGGTGGTGGTTTAGTCACATCTGACTCTTCGCGAGCCCATGGACTGTAGCCCATCAGGCTTCTCTGTCCATGGGATTTCCCAGGCAAGAATACTGGAGTGGGTTCCCATTTCCTTCTCCAGGGGATCTTCCTGACCCAGGGATCAAATCTGCGTCTCCTGCAGTGGCAGGCAAATTCTTTACCACGGAGACACTTGGGAAGCCAAAGAAGGAGATAGATTTGTGTAGTCTCACAACAGGAAATTCAAAGGGAACATAATTAAGTTCTCTAATTTGGGTATTGAAATCAAGGCAGCACCAGTCATTCTCCTACTGCATTTGCCTCTGTGATATTATATCACACAAGCATCCAGGGCTAGACGGTCCCTGTGGTTCCTATCTGGGGGACTCTGGACACTTGCCTTGGCAGGTAAGTGACTCCAAGGAGAGACTCGAGAGCTGGTGCAGCAGAGCCTGATTGGTAGAGGGACTTGGTGCTTCTGCCACCGCCAGACAGAACTTCACGGTGTTAGGAGATGCCACCAAACACTAAGTGGCTGCTTCTTTGACTGCTGGCTTAACACCTAAGCTCCTAGGGAGAGGAGAGTATGCTAACCTCCGGGAGTCCATCCTCAGAGGCAGAATTTCAATTAATTCTCTGCAGCAGAAGAGACGAATCCCCAAGTTTCACCAAGACCCTATGGAAGGATGTGGGGCAAAAGGAGAAAACGGAATTGTGTAGGGAAAGCATTACTTATGGCTATACATATACACATAGGGCCTAAGGGGCTTCCCAGGTGACACAGCAAAATATAGGCAACCTTGTGGAGTTCTCCACATGCCAACAAAAACCCACATGCCAGTGCAGGAGACACAGAAGATGCAGGTTTTATCCCTGGGTTGGGAAGATACCCTGGAGCAGGAAATGGCAACCCACCCCAGTTTTGTTGCCTGGAGAATCCCATGGACAGAGAAACCTGGCGGGCTACAGTCCATGGGGTTGCAAAGAGTCCAACTTGACTGAGCACGCACTCAAAGGGCCCAGCCTAAGTCTAGCTGTATCTTCAGGGTTCCTTGCCAGAGTCTCCTGTCCTAGCCCATGGATCTCCAGAACAACTTGAGATATTTCTATCAGTCTAAAGACCACACAGACCTTTGACATCTGTGAAAGCTACTTCTCTCACTTCCCAAGCTCATCCTCTGGTCCAAAGCCCAACTCCAGAGCCCTCATTCTCTGACAATCAACTGGGGGAGCACACACTGCTTTCAGGAGAACTCCACAAGGTTGCCTACATTTGCCAACTATGGTAGGATTACAGACAACTTTGACTTCCTTATTTATACCCTTTTATTTCCCAAAACACAGAGAATAAATATTGTTTTCATAACAAGGAAATGTAATAAATCATTTTCATTTAAAAAACCGAGAAACCCACTTCTGAGTAATGTTTGTTTGGGGGAGACTATTTTTCTCCAACAAAAATCAAATGTTCCTTGGAAAGATTCATTTCAATTAAACAAAACTTGAAACTTCACCAGTAGTTAAGATATCATATGTCTATATAAAACAATGTAATGGAAAAGAATGTTGCCTATAATCTAGCAAAACAGATACTCTTCTACTTGACTAAGATGCTCTGAATCAAAGGGGAAAAAACTAAGATAAATTCCCACTATGTTATTTACATATTGCTGCAGTAATGATTACCACAGATTTTTTAGTATTTTGTAAACAGCAACAATGTATTCTCTTATGGTACTGGAGGTCAGAAATCTAAAATCAAGATGTCAATAAGGCTGCATTTCTTTTGGAGATTGCAGGGAAGAATTTTTTTTTTTTTTTGCATCTTTTTTCAACCTCCAGAGGCCACTTGCCTTCCTTTCTTGGCTCACTCCAACTTCCCTATATCACTTCAAGCTTTTGCTTTCATCATCACTTCTATTGTTAACTCTGACTCTCTTCTCTCTTATAAGGACCTTTGTGTTTATACTGGGCCAACCTAGTTAATCCAAAATAAACTTCCCATCTCAAGATCCTTACCTTAATCCCATCTGCAAAATCCCCCTTTCCACATGAAGCTAAATCTTCACAGATTCTAGGGGTTAGGGCCTGGGTTTCTTTAGGGAAGACATTATTCAGCTTACTACACCCACCTTATATTTAAAACATGTTCTTGTTAAGGCACTCCCCAGATGTTACCAATATACACAAAATTCCAAAATGGAAAATGCTACTGTAATCAAAAATAAAAACCTCTCAAAGTCTCTTGACTTTTACATCTGAATTTTTTTTTAGAAAATTAGCTGGATAATCTCAGATTTGAAGCCAGTTAAACTCTCAAGTCTTTTGCCATGTAGACATAGTAAGAATACTTGTAAATAGGTTTATGATAAAGTTTTGGAAATAAAACATTTTGCAATTATTTCCTCATATGAATCTTTATTTCAGACATTTAATAATGTTTCCAGTGAATATTTGGACCTGTCTGTTTTCTAAAAGGAAGAAAACAAAAGAAATTATTGTGGTTTGACAGAGGCAAAGCATCAGAGTCTAGCTGGGAGTGCTGGTTTTGTCACTTATTAGTCATATGACTTTAGTCACCTCACCATATCCCCCTGTATAAAACTGAAACAATACTTCCTGCCTTGCCTGTCTGACAGGTGGGGGCAAGGAAAAATGAGATAATTGCAATCAGGCTATTATTATCATCCTACAAGGAGAGGCATTTGAACTGTCATCCTTTATTTTTAATTCAGATCACGAGGAGAAACACTTCAGTTTGGAGTTCATTGAGCTATTTCCTAGAATTCAGACCAAGGAGAATTGAATCTGAAATTTCTTCTATCTTCACATAGCCTCACAGGAAGAAAAAAAAGGATCAGCTTAAAAGTAAGAAATATGTTTGTCATATCTATGAACTCGATTTATTTAGTAAAGAGAGCTCAGTACACTTATCAGTAAAGCTGACTTACTCTAACATTACTCCTTCCACCGCCAAAAAAATTTTTGTCAGCTTTTCACAGAACAACGGAACGTCACAAAAAAACAAAACAAATGAAAAAAAAATAAAGGACAAACAAAAACTTGTCTTCCATATCTAGATGGCCTGAAACAAGTATTTTGATTTCCCTTCTGTTCTCTAGGATAAAAACCACTGCACTGTAAAATGTTTTCATTCATGCAATAAAAATCAATTGGCTTCAACAATCTTATACCTAGCTGCCTATCCTTCCACAAATTATGGCTTGAACATAAAACTTTCAAGAGCTTCTTTAACAGATCACAGTCATAACTGGTATTTCCTTCCCCCCAATTTTGGTGTGTACATGCTCGAAATTTCATCCCCTTAAGACCTAGGTGATTTAGCATTTCCAGAAGAGCTCCTGAGAGTGAAGCTGGCAGTCAAATGTAGGAATCAGACAGCTTTGTGTAACTTAAAGAAAGCCTCCTTCAACATCTATTTAATGTTAGAGCCATCACGTTTCTCTTTGACAAGATTGTCTGCATTAAGGTTTCTCAAGAAAGCCAGGGGACTAATTTATTTTTGCCATCATGATTGACTGCAGAGCAGCTGTCAGGCAACTGAAGTGTCTCCAATCTCCAATACAAATTACTCTGGATGGTTTTTAAGATAAACGTGCCAAGCCTGTTATGCCTAGCAGCTCTGACTGGAAAATGGGCAATTGATTTACATGAAAAAATAAGAGGATCTCTTTGGGATCTTCATAATAACACTGCCATGGGGCTTTTGCTGATGGCTGAGAAGCCACAGATATATCATGTACACCTAGAAAATTAAGGAAGCTATTCTATGCACACCTCTTTGTAGTTCATAATTTGGCAGCGTAAAATTGAGCTTGTCTAAAGCAACAGACTGCAAAAGAAGGCTACCATGAGACTCTTAGAAAATGCTTACTAAAAAGATTAATCAGGTAATACTGTGAACCTTTGTTTCCATCAATTGTTCTTAATGCAGATAAATTCCAAAGGAGGATAATGTATTTCTCCCCTCACTTTTTCAAAGAGGTAAGTTGTGTTCTTGCAGTAAGGAAATCAGTGTGTTAACTACGGTGGACAATGTGTTACCTGGATCATGAGGAGGTTGTATAAAAAGCAATTTGAATGAAGGACAAAGGGCCTAGGTTTTGAAGGGAAAAAACATCTATGAGATAAATCTATTTATATTGGTTTTAGCCTTTTTATTTTTAGGGGCTTCCATGGTGGCTCAGATGGTAAAGAATCTACATGCCCTGCAGGAGACCCAGGTTCAGTTCCTTGGTTGGGAAGATCCCCTGGGGAAAGGAATGGCTACCCACTCAGTATTCTTGCCTGGAGAATCCCATGGACAGAGGAGCCTGGTGGGCCACAGTCCATGGGGTTGCAAAGAGTGGAACATGACTGAGCAACTAACACTTTCACTTTGGTTTTCATTTTTATGTAGCTGTGGATGTTTCCTTAAAGCAGTTTTTCATTGTTGATTATAAAAAAATCTTGGGTATCTTAACCGTTACAATTGACAGTGCAAATGAAGACTAAGAATGTCTGAATAGCTGAGAGGGGATGTGAGCTAGAAGCAGTCAAGGTCCTTGGTATAGAGAGGACGTTATATGCCACCAGAGAACAAAAGGACCTCTTGACAAAGCAGCTATCAGAACGGTACTGAGGGCAGAGAACCATGGAAAGGTATTCCGACCCTGGAAAGGTACTGGCAAGGAAAGGTATTGCTTATTTTGAGAATTATTGAGTATTACCCTTTACCAAGCAGTGCAGTAGGTGCTGGAGATATAGTAAATAAGACAAGCCCTCTCTTTCCTCAGAGCTCAGAGTACAGCAGGGGAAGAAATAAAGTTAACTCGGCTTATCAAAACTCTTGGAACTCAGCTCAAGTGGAGGCTTAGAGGAAATGTTATGGTGTAAATGCTAATACTGGGAAATTAGAAATGTTATAAATAATGGTCTAAAATACAACCATAGAAGCTGAAAAGAATAAAAGAGTAAGTTAAATACCAAGCAGAAAGAGCAGAAGTCAATAATATAAAACAGAAAAACAATAGAGAAAATTGATATACTCAAAAGCAAATTATTTTAAAAGACGACAAAATTAATTAAGACTAGGCCAGATGATCAAAACAAATTTTTTAAAAGGAAAATACAAATTATTCATGTCAGAGGTGAAAGAGGAAATGTACGACAGAGCCTCTAGACATTAAAAGAATAACCAAGAGCTATGATGAACATTCTACCAAGTCATCAACACTGAATGACATAAAATAAGCAAGTCAAAGTTTTCAAAGTAAAAGAAACTTGAACCTAGCATTTTATATCTAGCCAAATTTTCACTCAGTATGAGAGTAATAAACACAAATCATCTCAGGCACTAAGGTCTTCAGAGGTTTCCTCCCACAATGACTTCTATCAGAAACAATTCCAATTTCCTAACTATGACTCAAAATCCAGAACCAGTAAGGACAAAGACATATGTATTTGATTACATTAAAGCATAAATTACAAGGCAAAACCCACCATAAAGTAAAAAAGTGAGAAAAGGCAGATTACAGAAAAAGAAATTGAAATGCCATTCAAATCTATGAAAAAAAACTCAATCTAGCTTGTAATAAGAGAAGTGCAAGTTATTATTGAGATATAATTTCTCACCAAAACAAAAAAAGAATAAGAGATATAAACATTATACTAAAAAAACTCAACAACTTGGACAAAATAAATAAATTCCTTGAAGAACAAATATTATCAAAACTGACAGGAGAATAAATAGAAAATCTGAATATTCCCTTTAATATACTTACTTATGCATTAAGTAAATTGACTTTATAGTTTAAAACATTCTCACAAAGAAAATTTCAGACCTAAATAGCTTCACCTGTGAGTGCTATTAAATATTCAAGGAAGATATAGTACCCATCTTATACCAACTCCTTCAGAAAATAAGTGATAATAGGTTATATCCAAATAATTTTATAAGACCAGCTTAAATTAATATGAAAGTCTGAGAATAACAGTGAAAGTAAAGTTGAAGATTAATATCAATATCCCTCATGATACATATAAATATTCTTCTAAAATTTGCAAACTAAACATAGAAATAGATAAAAGGATAAATGACAAAATCAGGTTTATCACACATGAATGTGAGGTGTTAAGCAGTGTCCATTAATCAATATTTGTTAATAAATGTAATTCACCAAATTAACAAATTAAAAAGGAAAACATACAAGATCATCTCAACAAATGCAGAAAAATGTTAAAATTCAAAACCTGTTGTTGATAAAAACTCTCATTAAACCAAGCATACGAGAAAACTTCCTCCAACTGATAAAAAGCATCTATGAACAGCCTACATTTAACCTCATGCTTAATGGCAAATGGTTTTCTCCTAAGATAAGGTACTATGCAAGGGTGTCTGGGTTCATCACTTCTGTTCAACAATACACTGAATCCGATGTTCCAATAAAGCCAGGAAAAAAGAAAGCATATAAAGTGCAAAAAGAAAAAAGGAAAAATTTTCTGTTTTCAGATAATACAATCATTTACATAGGAATTCCCAAGGAATTTAGGAGAACAACCACAAGACTGGATAGATGAATTTAAAAGATCACAAAATGCAATTATAAAATTGAATTGTATCTCTGTATACAAGCAACCAACAAATGGAAGATTAAATTTAGAAAACGATCACTGATAAGAGCACTCAAAAATAAAATATTTAGGGATACATGGAATTAAAGATGTGCAATATCTTTATACTGAAAAATCAAAACATTGCTGAGGGAAATTTTAAAAATCAAAATATGTGAAGAGATATATACCATGTTTGTGAATTGGGAAAAAATCAGTATTAGCCGTTAAGACCTCAATTGTCTCCAAATTGATTTGTGAAAGGAGGGAAAGGGGCGGATAGACACTCTAGATGACGAAGAAGGGACTCAGGTGCTGGGATGTGACAGCGACCAGCTGAAACCAAGGTGGCTTGGCGAATAATCCAGTCGCTAACCTTTGTCTCATTGAACCTTCACCTGAATACTAAATATCATTTGCCCTTATGCCATGGCAGTTCTGAGACCATAAAAGCCGAAACATGAGCAGTCACCCAATTCCTGGAAAATCCCCACCCTTCCCTAGAATAGCAAGAATATTCCTCCCACTTGTTGGCCTATGAAATTACTTAGCCCATAAAAACCAAAGACTCATGCCCTGGCCCCCTCACTTTCTGAGAGGTTTCACATTGTGTCTATGGAGAGTGCATCCCTCTAAATAATCTTGCTTGTGCTTTTCTTTGGCTTGCTCTTGAATTTTTCCTGCCCAACACTAAGAACCCTCACTTGGCAGTCCATCTTAAGGACCCTTGTGGGTTCCAGGACATGACACGTCCACTCTGTGGCAATGATTTATAAAATCAAAGCAAGATCAATTATAGTCCCAACAGATTTTCTGGAAGAAATGGACAAGCTGATTCTAAAACTTATTTGGAAATGTAAAGACACTAGAATCATCAAGACAATTCTGAAAAACAAAAATTTCAAGACTCACACTACTTCAAGACTTACTATAAGAATTTCTAAGTAAACAATCTTCTCACCTGAAAAGAGGCAGTTATACTTCTTTTCTGATCTTTATGTCACAAACTTCTGGCTTCTAAAATATATAAATAACTGCTACAATTCAATATGAAAAAGAAAGCAATCTAAATAAACGTAAACAGGTGATAGATAGGAATAAACCTTCCCAAAGGAAGACAGAAAAACACCAATGAGCTCATGAAAAGGCCTCAAGGTAACTTATTACAGAAATGCAAATTTAAAAAGCAATGACATTCCATTACACAAACACTAAAGGCTAGAATTATAAATCTGTTTCAAACTGACTGCCCCAAATATGGGTGAGGATGGACAGCAACTGGAACTCACACGTATTGTTGATTAGATTGTAAAATGGTTATTGGGCTGCACCCCACAGGCCTGCAAGCCCTGTACCTGCCCAGCTTCAAGATCAGAGAAAGAGCTTGGAGTTGGCGGTGACAGAAGCATCATTGGTTTAATCCAGGGGTCCCCAATCTTTTTGACAACAGGGACCAGTTTTGTGGAATATTTTTCCATGAACTCAGGGGTAGAGGGATAGTTTTGGGATGATCCAAGTGCATGACATTTATTATGCACTTTATTTCAATTATTTATTTATTATTATTATATCAGCTCCACTTCAGATCATCAAGCATAGTAACCTGGAGTTTGGGGACCCCTGGTTTCATGGATAGAGGATCTTACTTACATTTCTGAAGCAAGGTCCTGGAGCAACACCCGACGGTGTGTGACTGGTGGGCAGAACACGGCGGCACTTCACACTCTCGCGGGAGGGGAGGTTACCACTTACGGAGGCATTAGCGTCAGGTGGCTCATCGGTTACCAGGGAAACTAGCAAAGGGGCACGCCCCTTACGGCTCCTGTGAGTGGCTAACAGGTGGAGATGTTCTGACTTAAAGGTTAGAACAGTTACTGACTGGGGCCGGGGGCAGGTTTGTAGTTAGGTGAGTGGTGTGAGTAGGTAGGTGTAGGTGAGGCAGACACAGGTGGAGCAGGGAATGTACAGAGAACAAACAGAAGAGCCACCTTGAGTGGCCTGATCAGTGGTTCATCAACTTTGAGCCCTGTCTGCACGTTCTTATGTTATACGTCTACCCTGGGTGCCTGCGTGTAGTCATATCGGACTCTCTGCGACCCCGTGACTGTAGCCTGCCAGGCTCCTCTGTTCATGGGACTTTCCAGGCAAGAATTCTGGAGTGGGTTGCCATTTCCTCCTCCAAGGGATCTTCCTGACCAAGTGATTGAACTCTCCTCTCCTGCTTCTCTTGCATTGGCAGGTGGATTCTTTACCTGCCACCACTGAGCCACCTGGGAAGCCCATACATCTATCCTATGATCCGGCAACTCTTTCCCCAGGCATTTACTCACAGAAACAAAAATACATGCCCTCGAAAAGAACTGTACAAGAAAGTTCACAGTAGGTTTCTTTACACTTGCCAAAAACTACAGACAACCCAAATGTCCATCAATAGGAGAAAGAATAAACAAACACTGGTATATTTGTGCAAGAGAATGCTACTCAGAAATTTTTAAAACAGGAATAATCTATTAAGGCATGCACCAACATGGATGAGTCACAAAACACTATTCTAAGCCAAAGAATCCAAATAGTATGATTTCATTTACATAAACTTCTAAGACAACTAATAATTCTGATAAAATAATTTTGGTGGAATTCAAAATTGCCTCTGGGGGTTTGGGACTATTGTTAACTGGGAAGGGGCATAAGAGAGCATGCTAGAGTAATGGAAAAACACTTTTTTTTTGGCCACGTGTCATGTGGGATCTTAGTTCCCCAACCAGAAATTGAACCAGTACCCCCTGCACTCGAAGGGCAGAGTCTTAATCACTGGACCAGCAAAGAAGTTCCAAAAAGCACTATTTCTTGATGGCAATATGGTTACATGAAAGCATGTATTTGACAAACCTTATTTAGCTTTAAGATACATACATTACTCTGCATGTAAATTCAGACAGGTCTCAGGCAAAATGGTAAAATGTCAATATTGCTTATATCTAACTGGTGAATACCTAAGTGTCTGTTTATTCATCTCAGTTTTTCTGCAAATTGAAATAATACAGAATGTAAAAAAAGGAAAGAAACCAACATTTTCAACAATTATTCTGCAAAACTAGCTTTCTATGTACTGACAGCCTTAAGGAGGTACCATAGAACACTGGGTACCCAAAGGTTGGTGGATTGGAATGGGTGCTTCAGAAAAAAAATAGTGTGCTATTTTATCTGTTTACAAGGGACAGGGAACTTCATACTCAGTTTTAGATCACAGAGTTTAGTAACACACAGCTTACTTAGGGTTTTCTAAATCTCACAGTCAATAGTTGCAGGATAAATTAAATCTATAGAAAGTCATTTGCTGAGTATCAGCTGCAAGAAGCACTGTCTTAGAAGAATTCAGTTCTAAATGTTATAGTTCCCCTCAAATAAATACTGATCTTAAGAATAGCTGAGTGTGAATACAGTTTAAAAGGAACCATAGCTTTACTATTTTTGCTTTATAGATAGATGTGCCACTCCCCCAAATTATTTGGTAAAATAAAATTTTGTACATCAATCACTTTCTGGTCTCAAAGTTTTGCGGACTCAGTTCAGTTCAGTTCAGTCACTCAGTCATGTCCAACTCTTTGCGACCCCATGGACTGCAGCACGCAAGGCCTCCCTGTCCATCACCAACTCCCAGAGTCCACCAAACCCACGTCCATTGTGTCGGTGATGCCATCCATCTCATCCTCTGTCATATGCTTCTCCTCCTGCCTTCAATCTTTCCCAGATCAGGGTCTTTTCAAATGAGTCAGCTCTTCGCATCAGGTGGCCAAAGTATTGGAGTTCAACATCAGTCCTAATAATGAATATTTAGGATGGATTTCCTTTAGGATTGACTAGTTGGATCTCCTTGCAGTCCAAGGGACTCTCAAGAGTCTTCTCCAACACCATAGTTCAAAAGCATCAATTCTTCGGTGCTCAGCTTTCTTTATAGTCCAACTCTCACATCCATACATGACTACTGGAAAAACCATAGCCTTGACTAGATGGACCTTTGTTGACAAAGTAATGTCTCTGCTTTTTAATATGCTGTCTACGTTGGTCATAACTTTTCTTCCAAGGAGTAAGCATCTTTTTATTTCATGGCTGCAGTCACCATCTGGAGGGATTTTGGAGCCCCCCAAAATTAAAGTCAGCCACTGTTTCTCCATCTATTTGCCATGAAGTGATGGGACAGAATGCCATGATCTTAAGTTTTCTGAATGTTGAGCTTTAAGTCAACTTTTTCACTCTCCTCTTTCACTTTCATCAAGAGGTTCTTTAGTTCTTCACTTTCTGCCATAAGGGTGGTGTCATCTGCATATCTAAGGTTATTGATATTTCTCCCAGCAATCTTGATTCCAGCTTGTGCCTCATCCAGCCCAGTGTTTCTCATGAGGTACTCTGCATATAAGTTAAATAAACAGGGTGACAATATACAGCCGTGACATACTCCTTTTCCTATTTGGAACCAGTCTGTTGTTCCATGTCCAGTTCTAACTGTTGCTTCCTGACCTGCATACAGGTTTCTCAAGAGGCAGATCAGGTGGTCTGGTATTCCCATCTCTTCCAGAATTTTCCACAGTTTATTGTGATCCACACAGTCAAAGGCTTTGGCATAGTCAATAAAGCAGAAATAGATGTTTTTCTGGAACTCTCTTTCTTTTTTGATGATCCAGTGGATGTTGGCAATTTGCTCTCTGGTTCCTCTTGTGGACTCAAGTAAGATATAAAGTTTTCAGTCATAAATAAATGTTTGATATTTCAGAGTTCTCATCATTTTCTCTAAACTGTCTTCATTATCTGTAACTTCTAGCATTTGTAGTTTCTCTGCCCCAATAGAGATTTAGAAATATCATTTATTGAACACTTTGTGTTAACACCCAGCCCTCAGGGGCCTCAGTTGAGGCAGCAGGAGTGGGAAGCATATTCACCTACAACATCATAGAAGGGGCCTCACTATTGGTCTGAGAGACCGGTGGAGCTAGAATTGGATTGCAGCATTGATTCATTCTGTGTCTTTGGTGGCTGGAGCACTAATAACAAACTTGGAATTGTTGAAAGCAATATTTTTGACCCTGGGACCTGGGAAGCAGAGAGAGCCAGGTGACAGTAAGAAGGAAGAGAAAAGCAAGACAAACAAGCAGGAAATCCTGAGAGAATAGTTCTAGCTCCTTTGGTTCCTAAAGATCAGCTGGAACTCTCCTAATTCCCCATTTTCCAGTATGCTCGTTCAAAGAGGTTGGTGTAATGGCAAACCCCAAACACATAGACTTGTGTTATTATTAGGGAGAATGTGTATGTATATCTGACCTCAAAATATCTGTGATATCTAACAGTCAAATTTCTGCTCCATGAAAATTAACATTTGAATATAGTTATAGAGGAGTTTCCCTGGTGGCTCAGTGGTAAAGAATCTACCTGCAATGCACGAGACCCGGGTTCAATTCCTAGGTTGGGAAGGTCCCCTGGAGAAGGAAATGACAACCCACTCCAGTATTCTCACCTTGGAAATTCCATGGACAGAGGAGTCTGGCGAACTAGTCCATGGGGTCACAAAGAGTTAGACACAGCTGAGCGACTACACAACAATAATAACAATAATGTGGAGACTCCTGGTGTAAGACTGTAAAATTACTTTCCTCAGATCTTCCTTGCTGGGATGAAGCTCCCACTTGGACATATTGAGTGTTCTGTTTAAGGGCGGTCAACTCTACATACATCCAATAATATTCTAGAGCTCTTACTGTGTCAGATCCTCTTCTAAATGTGCTAGTTGGGTTATCTCAGTTTATCCTCATAACCACTCCATGAAGATGGTAGAATTGTAACCACACTAAGAGTGAGAAAGGGGAGTCATAGTAAGAGTTTAGTGACTTGCCCACAGGTAGGAACAGCACTCAAGCCAGGTGGGCTGACCTAGGTCTGGCTCCTAACCATTTACCACTGCGTGGAGGTACCATAAATTATCGTTTAACTTCATATGCATTTAAACTTTAGATTATGGTGTTGTTATAGTTGAAGCTGGAGGAGGGGAAGAAGGAAAGAACTGAACAAAAGATAATTGATGGGCATTCCCTTCATTTGTCTTCATCTAGGATTACAAGGTGGAGAAGGCAATGGCACCCCACTCCAGTACTCTTGCCTGGAAAATCCCATGGACAGAGGAGCGTGGTGGGCTGCGGTCTATGGGGTTGCACAGAGTTGGACACGGCTGAAGTGACTTAGCAGCAGCAGCAGGATTACAAGGTAAAACCACTAATGAGTGTGCAGGGCTGCATTGTCATTCAAGGTGCCTTCCCCCTACCAAAGGGCTGAAAGTTTGGGTTATAAGATGGACTGCAGGACAAGTGCACACTGTGGCTTGGAATGTCATACTCCTCCATTTCACTAGCCTTTCACATCAACAAGTAGGGATGGGAGAAAAATGAGATGCTGCAGTTCAGCAATGGCTGAGCCAATGCAGGAGATGCAAGAGATGCAGGTTCAATCCTTGGGGTCAGGAAGATCCCCTAGAGGAGGAAATGGCAACTCACTCCAGTATTCTTGCCTGGGAAATCCCATGGACAGAGGAGCCTGGCGGGCTACAGTCTATGGGGTCTCACAGAGTTGGACACAACTGAGTGACTGAGCACATGTGAGCTAGGTGTAGGAGGGAGAAATGTTTTAAGGATCAAAACTCCAGCCATTCTGACTGCCTCGATTTCCTATTTGAGTTATCAAAGGAATTAACCTGATGCACAATTGCAGTAAAAAGGCAAGTATATCTGTGTTGTCGGTGTCAGACATGAATCACTATTACAAAATTAATAAACAGGAAGCTAAATTAAACAGAGTAGGATGATCAGAAGAGGGTGCTCTCATGCCCTGTCATGATAGCAGAGCCCAACAGGAAGAATAAAGACTCTTCTTCCTTCCTGGCCAGTACTGGGTCACTGAAAAGGCTCGGGTTCTTGGTTTATTGTAGCCCTCCCAACTTTCTTTCCCTCTGTAAAGTATGCTGTTTCCCTTGCTGTGGGGGGATTTGCATACAGCTCTCCATCATTGTAGGCTCTGAATTGCAATTCTCTGTTGATCTGGAATGAACCCATCTTTGCTGGAGAAATAGTTGGCAGCCTGTTTGTTTCAGGCAAAAGTATCATTTAGAATTATCTTCATTACTTCCAACCTTCACTCATTTCTCTCTCTGTCCTAATGTTTACTAAATAAAAGATATTAAATAGATGTACGGTTTAGGATGGCAAGGAATTCATGACCCAGTGTCGCCCAGTATCCCATTAAAATTCTAATTTTAAAAAAGGAAAACCTCCTAACAATAATGAAACTTAACTAGAATAATTAAAAACTTTTCTATGCATGCAGAGACATTTATGCTAATTATGACCTACGGAAGATGCTTCTTCATTTATCCCAAAGACTAATGGGAAAATTATATTGGAAAATGGTTTAATAAAGAACCAAATGAAAATAATTTTTATTTCTAAAGGATATCTTCAAAAAGATACAAAAAGACATGGCCTCTAAGACATGGAAATGGAAAAGTATAAGCAAAAGAGAGATGAAGATGGAAAATGAAAAGGATATCTGTGCACATAAAAGCTAAAAATGGAGCAAAAAGGAAAAATTTGGTGAATTTTATTCCACACAAAAAGTTTAACTTCACAAACCAAGTGAAATACACATGACAAGTTGGGGAAATGATTGGCAGCATATATGATGAAAACCGATTAATAGCTTCTTTGTAAATAGCTCTAACAAGAAAAATGCCACGTGAGGGAAAAAAGGACAAATAATGATGTAAGAAATGCAATTTCTGCTAAACATAAAAGAATCAGTCTAATAATCAAAGAAATGCAAATTGTCGTTCAGTGAGAAATTCTTTTTACATTTATTTAATCAAATGAAAAAGATGTCACAAGGCTGAGATGAAAGGGATCCTGTCATACAATGCTAGCTTGAAAAAAATTATTACAACTTTAGGAAGGGTAAGTTTGCTCTTTAAAGCACAAGTCATAAAATATTTCATAATTCTGAACCCTTAAACTTCAAGGGAATTTGTACTCAAGGAAATAATCAAATTCTCACCAATGTGTACATATTACGAGTTCAAGGTGGCAGTATTTCAAAGAGGAAAATATTTGAAAACCACCTATGCTTTTAATAATTGGAATTGGTTAAATAACTTTTGTACTTAATAATGAAAATTATTTTATGGCTGTTTACAGTGGCATTTTTCGGGGGACTTCCCTGGCAGTCTGGTGGTTAAGAATCTGCCTTGCAATGCAGGGGATTTGAATTTGATCCCTGGTCAGGGAACTACAGAGAAAGCAATGGCACCCTACTCCACTACTCTTGCCTGGAAAATCCCATGGATCGAGGAGCCTGTTAGGCTGCAGTCCACGGGGTCGCGAAGAGTCAGACACGACTGAGTGACTTCACTTTCACTTTTCACTTTCATGCACTGGAGAAGGAAATGGCAACCCACTCCAGTGTTCTGGCCTGGAGAATCCCAGGGACGGGGGAGCCTGGTGGGCTGCTGTCCATTGGGTCGCAGAGTCGGACACGACTGAAGCGACTTAGCATCAGCAGCAGCAGCAGCAGCAGGGAACTAAGGTTGCTTATGCCGTGTGGTGTGGCAAAAAAAAAAAAAAGAAATTGTATTCTTGAATCACCTGATAAACATGTTCATCTTACAATGTTAATTGAGAAAAGCGGAACAAAACTGATTAAAATTTTGTCAAAGGAATGTTATAAATATATTATGTCTATGAAGAGACGAAAAGCTGAAAGGAAATACATCAAAATGATATAATGGTTATGGTGTTTTGAAGAGGAAAATTACAGGTGTCTTTTTTTTTTTTTTACAGGTGTCTTTTTTATATTTTATAATATTTCTGAATTTTCTAAATTATCTGTAAGGAAACTGTGTCACTTTTATAATCAGAGAATATATTTGAAAAGTCATGGATTGATGATAAAAATATTCTTCACCCATATATGCAGAAAAATCAGTAAACAATACAAATAAAACCATCTACTAGTATACTGTCCCACAGAAGCATCTTTGTGTTCCCTTTGTTTTTCAAAGAGAACCCATAACAGCGTTCATACTTCATGGCATAGAGTTAGCAAGGTTAATGACTTAATTTTCTTTTTCTAGGACAACATGGCTGTGATCTTGGATGATCTTCAGAAAAGACATCTCCTGGTATTTCTCCTTTCTCCCCCAGATTGCTTCTGTCATTAGTTTCACCACCACACTTTTCACAGCAAATATAACAGGGCTACCTTTGTTTACGCAACTCTTCAAAAGCTCTGCCAAATTTAATAAGACAGCAAACACATATATCCAGAAACAATTTCAGAAAATTAAATGCAATTTTCAGTTTCACTACACACATTTGGTAAATTGGAGTCCAGGCAGTGCTTTGAACTCTGATGAAAGGAGTAATGGCTATTCTCAGCACTGTGCCTAATTTAAACTTTTGCATCACCTTAAAAGTTGTCTTAAACACTTTAGTCCACTAGATGGCAGACATGGAACGCTACCTGCAAGAAACTGAGTAACTTCTTAACAATAACCCTTAGGACAAGTAAGACCACAGAAGGTAAAATGAGGTTGAAAATGTGAACATGAGGGAGTATAAACAAGCAAAGGGGACATCTTTAATAATCACAGGTAATACTAATAATGTAAAATAAAAAATGATGACTCCTATCTGAACAGTACGTACTTTCAGTGTATAACTCAATCCTTTTCAAAGTTTGCTTTCTTTGATTAAGAAACATTAAAAAAAAAAAAAATCTTCCATGAAGAAATAGAGGTAACTAACCAACCTTGAAAAAGTAATGCTGAAATGTCTTAGAATATGACATGTCAATTAAAAATAAACAACTCTTGTATATCAATAGTTATATTAATACCATTATCTTTGTTCCTAATAGTAATGATCTATTCACATTTTCATTCAACACACATTGGTGATGTCTCTGGGTGGGCACTATGTGATCCAGATTTGCTTCCCTGGTGGCTCAGTGGTAAAGAACCCACTTGCAATGCAGGAGATGGGGGATTGATCCCTGGGTCAGGAAGATTTCCCTGGAGAAGGGAATGGCAGCCCAATATCCTTGCCTGGAAAATCCCATGGACAGAGGAGCTTGGTGGGCTACAGTCCATGGGATTGCAAAACAGACACAACTTAGCACTAAACAATAGCAACAATGACAAAACTGGTGTGTTCTGCAACCCTATTCCATAATGACTGAGCTGTCGCACCCTCAACTGAAGGCTGGCATTATGTGTCAGATGGCATGACACATTATGTCACCCAGAAAGTCGTAAGTGAGAGCTCATTCCTAAGCTCTTTGAAATTTCTCTCCCACCATCCCTCCACTGCAGTCTCCCTGGGTGACGCAACGGAGAACAGCTGGTCCCCGTGTGCCATTTCCTAATTCCCACCATTGCTGTATCTTCCTTCACCCAGCAGTGTTTAGAGGACGAACATACTCATTTGTTAAAAGTTCAGTTCTCACCATTACTATTTCATTCCTTTTTACAAATATTTCTTGGATTTCTGCTCTGCCCCAGGCACTCAATTTGGTTAAGATAAAAAGTTAGTCACTGTTATCCAGAGCCATAACCTGGCAAAAGGAGAAGCAGGGGGAGGTGGATAAGGGGGTGACCTGTAGCACATGGAGAGCACCCCATGTCATGATCTTAAAATCATAATCCGGGACCCATAACCAGGGGGTGAGTGTGAGAGACCACAAAGCCCTCCAGCACAGGTGAAGAAGAGCAGTCAGACAGCAAATCGAGGTTAACTCCACTGTAAAATCCATGGCTGTAAGCTCTGGGGTATTTTACACATACTCTGAGAATGCAGTATGTTAACAGTATGTTATGCTTCTAGGATCACTCATTCTAATAAAAAATATGTCTTTTCATATGAAGCAATAATTATAAGATATATATAAGTATATATAATACCATTTAGAAAGTGCTTTCTAAATTAAAAAAAATGATACAAATGAACTTATATACAAAACAGAAATAGACATAGAAAATAAATGTGATTTCCAGGTGGTGCAGTGGTAAGTGGTAAAGAATCAGCCTGCCAGTGCAGGAGATGTGGGTTCGATCCCTGGGTGGGGAAGATCCCCTGGAGGAGGAAATGGCAACCCACGCCAGTATTCTTGCCTGGAGAATCCCACAGACAGAAGAGCCTGGCAGGCTGCAGTCCATGGGGTCACAAAGAGGCAGACAGGACTGAGCACAAGTACAACAACATGATTACCAAAGGGAAAAGTTGGAGGGATGAATAGATGGGATTAACACATACACACCATTACATGTACAATAGATAACCAACATACATAGGACCTACTATATAGCACAGGGAGAAACTATACTCAGTATTCTGTAATAACCTATAAGGGAAAAGAATTTGGAAAAAAATGGACAGACATGTATGTATAACTGTATCATTTTACTGTATGCCTGAAACTAACACAACATTGTAGATCAACTATATACTCCCATTAAAAAAAAAAAAAAAAAAGAAGCGCTCTTTATAAATGTTTTAGGGAGGCCAGAGAGGTGATGTTATTTATAACTGGGGAGAATCAACAGTCTATGCATGAGTTGACACTGATCGGGTTTTAAAGGCCTTAAAGGGATTTGGACTTGTGATAAAGGGCAGAAGCAGCAGCCTAGGAAACATGGACTAGGCAGAGGGAACAGTGGACTGTTCAGAGTGATCAGAGTGAATTTTTTACTCATTAATTTAAAATAAACATTTATTGAGCATCTACTGTATTCCTGGTACTCTTCAGACTCTAAGAATTCAGCAGCAAAAAAACTACTCAGTCTGTTTTTTTTTTTAATCCCTGCTTCTCTGGCATATCATAAGTGAGTAAAATAGACAGTATGCCAAAGGATAAGTAAATGAATAAAAAAATGTCTAACTAAAGAAGGATATGGGCTGGAGGAGACCAGAGACCTGGAGGAGAAGGATATGCATTCCAGTAGAGAGGACAGTAAGTGCATAAGTCCTGAGGCAAGAACACACAAAGAAATAGGGGGAAAGAGAAACTGGCACTAAATAAAGACAGGCCATCATATTGGCATCCCTCATGATATTCTGCTGACAGCTAAGATGGCTCCCAGATTCGACTGTGGCTTGAAGCCAGGGAGCGCTTCTCCTAAAGGTATTCAAACTCAGACACCTGCCTGAAAAGCGGACTGTCTTGTTTACATTCCATTCTGACAATAAGTGGGTAATGCTCCTCCTAAGGGGGATCTATGCCAGAATCCTACATTGGGGTAGAGAAGCAGTTTAATTCTTGGGTACATTCACTGGAAGGAGGAAATGGATCTCATGAAATGTGAGGGTAGGTGGTTTACACTGTAGAAGAGATGACCCTATGGGCTTCCGAGATGGAGCTAGTGGTAAAGAACTTGCCTGCCAATGCAGGAGACGCAGGAGACCCGGATTGGGAAGATCCCCTGGAAGAGGGCATGGCAACCCACTCCAGTATTCTTGCCTTGAGAATCCCATGGACAGAGGAGCCTGGTGGGCTACAGTCCATGGGGTCTCAAAGTGTCAGACACGACTGAAATGATTCAGCTCACATATATTCATGAGATGATCCTACTTTTCTATCCAGACTATGAGGAGAAGTTCTGGAAAGCTCCTATCACTGTGCTTGGTGACAATCAGGCACCGGATCAGAGTCAACAATGACCATGCTTCGTCGGCTTCCTTATCTTGGCAGTCAGTACTTGCTGCTGCGGAAGTGCCTGCGTTGGCCAGCGCTCACGTCCACGTCTGCCTCGTGCCGGTGACGTGCCTGCAGTGTGCCTCATGTCACAGGGAGGGCCTCAGTGAGCCATCCTCACCCATGAGCAGACCAGGCTCAGTGCGGCCTTGCCGTCTTCTCTGGCTTCTGAGTCATCTTCACCATGACGGCACACATTCATGGTAAGAAGAAATGGAAAGCAGGGAGGATAAACAATGACACAGATCCGCAATTCAAGATGGTGGACTGGTCACGTGCCTTTTGTCTCTCCTCAGCTTTCAAGACTCCACTTTAAATTCATGCTAATTGAATAATTCACCTTATTATTCCAAAGAAAATTACTCTGAATTTAAGTTAGGCCACTTCTAAAACTGTGGACAGTTCTTCAACAGAAGGGAATACCAGACCACCTGACCTGCCTCCTGAGAAATCTATATGCAGGTCAAGAAGCAACAGTTAGAACTGGACATGGAACAACAGACTAATTCCACATGGGGAAAGGAGTACATCAAGGCTGTATATTGTCACCCGGCTTATTTAACTTATATGCAGAGTGTATCACGCAAAATGCTGGACTGGATGAAGCACAAGCTGGAATCAAGATTGCTGGGAGAAATATCAGTAACCTCAGATATGGAGATGACAGTACCCTTATGGCAGAAAGTGAAGAGCTAAAGAACTAAAGAGCTTCTTGATGAAAGTGAAAGAGGTGAGTGAAGAAGCTGGGTCTGCTCCTATCACTTCATGGCAAGTAGAGGGGGAAACAGTGGAAACAGTGTCAGACTTTATTTTTTTTGGCTCCAAAATCACTGCAGATGGTGACTGCAGCCATGAAATTAAAAGGCACTTGCTCCTTGGAAGAAAAGTTATGACCAACCTAGACAGCATATTAAAAAACAGACATTACTTTGCCAACAAAGGCCCATCTAGTCAAAGCTATGGTTTTTCCAGTGGTCATGTATGGATGTGAGAGTTGGACTATAAAGAAATCTGAGCACTGAAGAATTGATGCTTTTGAAATGTGGTGTTGGAGAAGACTCTTGAGAGTCCCTTAGACTGAAAGGAGATCAAACCAGTCAATCCTAAAGGGAATCAGTCCTGAATATTCATTGGAAGAACTGATGCTGAAGCTGAAACTCCAACACTTTGGCCACCTGCTGTGAAGAACTGACTCACTGGAAAAGACTCTGATGCTGAGAAAGATTGAAGGCAGGAGGAGAAGCAAATGACAGAGGATGAGATGGTTGGATGGCACCACTGACTTGATGGACATGAGTTTGAACAAGCTCTGTGAGTTGGTGATGGACAGGGAAGCCTGGCATGGCTGCAGTTCATGGGGGTCACAAAGAGTTGGACACGACTGAGCAACTCAACCGAACTGATTTCTGAACCCCAACAGGTGAGACAATGTCAGTGATTCCTTTTGGCTGCAATAAAATTTGGAGGCAAAGTGGAGCCCTGCAAGGCCTTAAAATTAGTTTTTATTTTTTTTTAAAAATCATTTATTTTGGTTGAAGGCGAGTTGCTTTACAATGTTGTATTGGTTTCTGCTACACATCCACATGAATCAGCCATAGGTATACATATGCTCCCTCCCTCTTGAAGTTCTCTCCCACCTTCCTTCCCATCCTGCAAGGCTGTAACATTGGGAAACACTTTTTTTTCAGAAGGGAGAGAATCTGCAGCAGAATGCCCATGCCTGTGGTCAGGCCTTGGGCTGGCAGGTCACGGTCTCATGTGGCTTTCTATGCTTTTCCTCTTAGGACCATTACTCTTTTCAGTGCTGATTTGGGAATGAAATTAAGGTCCAGTTATTTCACGAATGCCATCGACAAACTCATCAGCAGCATTAAACCACCTGAGCACCCAAGGACAAAGACCTCTCCATGAGTCTCCGTCATTGGTTCTTATCTTTGCATGGAAATCACTAATTGCATCTGAATTGCTGATGTAAAAACTCAGTAGAAATCAACTAATGGCATTCATTTGCTGGGTCAAGAAAGTAGTGACTATCTTATGCTTCTATGAAATAGCATAATCCTTTTAGTCTGCCTGTTCCAGAATTCACCTAATATTTGTCTGTAATTCTTGTTAGTAAAACAGGGGGTTTTCATGAATACAGAAAGAGAACTACGGCGTCAGGCAAAGTAACATTTTCCTAAGTGTTGGACTGAATTTCAGGACGTAAGTTTTAAATTCTAACAAACAGACAATTAGAACAATCAAAATTTAGATAGATCTCAACTGCCTAAATAAAAAAAAATGCTACTGAATAACATATTACCAATAATGCAGAATAGGATAATACAAGCATTATATCTAGTCTATTACAAAATTTTGTTTAGTAGGTATCTTTTTACCTGACTATCCAGTCTTCATTTCAAAGGAAAGTATGTGTTTTCCTTGCCATCCAAACTGTCCTTCTACATCGTACAGCTATACACCTGAAAGTACCCTCTTCAAGAGTCTCTATGCATCATGTTTTAAAATCCACTGTAAATAAGTCTGTAAAATAAATCCTTATGTACTTGAACAGAGGTGCCAATACAAGTAGACGCTGAGATAATATCAAAGGATTGAAGTAACATGTTGAATTAAGAAGTCCGTAACAAACTAGGAGGGTGGGGTGGAGTGGGGTTGGGAGAGAGGTTCAAGACGTAGGGGACATACGTATACCTATAGCTGATTCATGTGGATGTCTGGCAGAAACCAACACAATATTGTAAAGCCATTATCCTTAAAATAAAAATAAATTTAATTATAAAAAATTTGATACAGAAAAATAAGACAAAGTTATTTTTTTTCTTCTTGAGCAGAGAGAAGCTCTTGTTAAAATGTATGGAGGAAAATTTTTACAATACTAGACTTTTAAACATTGTGAAGAGGAAATTTTTTTAAAGTGTTGCAAAAAAGCATTACAAAAATTAAAATGTAAGTGACAAATTGACTGAAAATATTTCCATTTTACATAAGAGAGATCAGAATCCAGAATATATATAAAGAATAAAAACTACCCTCCTAAAAAAGAACAAATAATATATACAGCAACTCTCACATAAGGGGAAAGTATAAATATACATTTGCCCCTAACTTGCTAAAGTTCAGAGAATTAAAATTAGACTTAAATTAAAATTAGAATTAAATGTATTAAATCTCAATAATACATCATTTCTCACACAGCAAATTTTTTTAAAAATTTGATAGTATCAAGATTTGACAATTGTGTGAGGAAACAGCTGCATATGCCATTGGCTTTACAAATAGGTACAGCCACGGAGAAGGACAGTCTGTCTGAATTTGCCTTGTCATTCAGCCGTGAAGTCGTGCCTGTCTCTCTTGGACCCTATGGACTGCAGCATGCCAGGTTCCTCTGTCCTCCACTGTCTTCCAGAGTTTGCTCAAACTCATGTCCATTGAGTTGGTAATACCATCTGACCATCTCATCCTCTGCTGCCCTCTTCTTTTGCCCTCAATCTTTCCCTGCATCAGGGTCTTTTCCAAAGAGTTGTCTCTTCGCATCAGGTGGCCAAAGGATTGGAGCTTCAGCATCAGTCCTTCCAATGAATATTCAGAATAATCTGAATCTGCCTAAGACTCAGTAAATCCCTCCTTTGAATCTATCCCCTGAAAAGATTTGCCTGTGCCCACAAGCAGAGGGATTCAAGGATAAGTGAAGAATTGCTTGTACAGCAAAACATTCAGTGAAACACTCTTTCTTCAGGTGCTTAATAGGTATTAAGCAAAAAAGGATTTCTCAATCAGTTATGTGGAGGAAGCTCTAAGTTAAAAGGATCAGACCTCGTTATTGTGGGACTTCTTAGTATGGCAGATACTTTACTCTACACCGAGTTTCTGGAGGCCTATAGCAGACAGCACTTCCCACAATTACTGAACCACTAAAACCTTCTTTCAGGGACACAAGGAACTAGTGGTTTAGGAAGTGAGCTGAGGAGATGCTGAGCTACTTGATGCTGCAAAGCAGTTTGGGGCTTCTCTCCACAGAAAGGCCAGTGGAATGGGAGGCTCTGAACTTAGTAGTCAGGCAGACTGAGCAATGAGTAGACAAGGAAGAAATAAGACACTGAAGACTTTTCTTCAGGAATGTCCAAAGCAGCAGCATTGGCGACAGAGGGCAGTGCAGGATTTAGGGTGGGTATGCTGTTTTGTTCTGTTTTGTTTGTGGGTTGTTTTGTTTCTCTTTTTGTTTGTAGTATGGAAGACATGTGTGTTGGTAGATAATGGGGAATAATCCCGTAGAGGGGCGGGAAGTCCCGATGGCACAGTGGGTAAAGAATCCTCCTGCAAAGCAGGATCAGCAGGAGACATGGGTTTGATCCCCGGGTTGGGAAGATACCCTGGAGAAAGAAATGGCACCCCACACCTGTATTCATGCCTGAAAACTCCCATGGACAGAGGAGCCTGGCAAGGCTACAGTCCATAGGGTCACAAAGAGTTCAACACGACTCAGCTACTAAGCATGCCGGCACTGGCAGAGGGGCAGAATTTCAAGCTACAAATACACCAGAGGAGATGCACATTTCTGAGACAGGAAGGCATTCGCCTTGCCGGGACGCAGTGTCATTCTGGCAGTGAGTGGAAGGGTTTGGAATGTGGACCCACGTACACTGGTAAATGAAAGAGGGAAATGATAACCTGAATACAGATTAATGTACGATTTCCTACTTTTTTCAATAAAGTAGGAGGTAAGGCAATCTTCCGTGAGGGAAGGAAACACCAGTGTGCCAGGGTTAAGGTGAGAGAGGTCAGTTGAACACAGCACTCGCAGGCAGGTGCTGTGTTCAACTCTGGTTTTCTTTCATCTCTTTGGCTTGGTGCTGATATTTCTTTAGTTTCTTTTACAGAGAAAGCAATACAATCAATAAAGACAGTGGAGAGGGGCAAGAGGAGGCAGTTGAAAGAAAGGGAAGGATATTTTCTTTCGGGAGAAGGTACAGCAAAGATTTTCCTTTTTTAAAGAGGAATAGTAAAAGTAGGAAAATAGTAAATAATAGTGAAAATAGTGAACAACAGAGGGTCTTGATGACCTCTGCATCAGAAGGCAGGTTAAACAACAAATAAGGATGCTGCTAGAATTTTCAAACATTGTTCTGAGATCCTAGTCATGCAGACCACTCAAGACCCGTTCTTAAGGAAAATAAAAGCTCTCGGTTCAGGATGCACGTTGTAAGCACCACAGCTCTCCACAAGAGGGGAGCATGTCCTCAGTTTTGAATGTCTTTAGAGTCCTTTCTCTTCTCGAGATTCTTTTTTTGCCTTTCACAGAGACGGAGGCTATACTCGACCTGTTTGTTGACTCTGGGAACATTGATGTGAACATAACACATTCCTCCCCCATGCAGGCACAGGTGAGATTTTATTGGACACATGCTCACCATTTGCAGGACACAGACCTGACACGCATGAAGAGCATGTTAAATGACAATGGGGACAGTGGTGAAGCTGTTTGAGATTATGTAATTTTATTCTTCATAAGCTGGCAGAATTTTTCTCTTTAGTAAGCACTGTCTTCCTTCAGAAAATCTACCTTCCTCTCTTTGGTGAGTATATATTCGCCAAAACCATAGAGCAACATATACTGCTTATGTAAAAACATGATGGATGCGAATACTGTTTTTCCAGCTTAAAAAATACGTGTATGATTTCTTTGAGAGCTTGCTTCCAATACAAATATTTTATTACAATGTTTTAATCTTCATTAAGTACTGAAGATGTGCTAGGTTCTATAATTCATACCAAAAATAAAGTGGAGGGTACTAATAATATAAGAACCAGGTTTCATTATTTTTAAATTTTAATTCATAAGAGGAACATTACAGTGTTGCAGTGGGCATGTTTCCCAAGTTGGTAGAAATTGTTCAGACCCCACAAAATTAATGTGATAAAAATAGCAAAGTCTTATTTACTCTATAGCCTACTTGGGCACTTTGCAATTTAAGTAATTATGATTTAATGAAACATCTAAGAACCTAGAAGTAAAACCCTCTGGTTTATTTTACCCTCTTTAACTTTGAAGCAGATTTGTTTTGTTGGGTTTTGTTTTTGCTTTAAATTCTCTGGAGCTTGGGTTGTTTTCCCAGAGTGAATTATTTACTAATATATATCGTCCTCAAAATAGAATATCTCCCATCAAACGATTGGCATCCACTAAACACTAATAACCTAAGAATTCAGCTGTGCAGAAAAGCAATCTGGAGTGTCTGGGAATGGACTGCTTGTTTCACAGATAATCCCGCCTCTGCACCAAAGAAACGGGGGTGAGGAGCCACATTGTTCTTTTGATAACACATGGTAGAGCCCCTCCCTGTGGAGCCCCTCCCTGGCTGTCTCCTTTCCCTGCTCTGCTCCGGAATGAAGGTGGGACTGTAACTCAAAGTGTCTTGCTTTCTGCTCATTACGATTCTGTAAAGTCCTGGCCTTTAGGAAATGTGTCTCCATTTCCGTGGAGATGAAGCAGGAAGGTCAGACTGAGCTTTAATCAAAGGTATCTCTCATGCCAGGGTAGGAGGCTTCTCTCCCTTACACGTGTGCCTTTGATTCGGTTGCTTTTTTTTTTTTTTTAAGATGCCGAAAACCATGTCAGGGGCCTGTCTGTCGTCACTTAATTCAGATGCCTAGGGAAGACACTGATGCTGTCGTTGACAATTTACTCTTGCAGTATTTCTCTGCTGAACTCAGAGGGATGCTGTCACTGGTGCATTATCAAAAATACATGAAGTTCTCGCCCCTTATTAAGAGATGTCAGTTGAGCTAACGTTTAAAATACAACCCTAGCAGTGAGCAGACCCCATCTCTTGCAGGAAACAGGCGGGTGCGCTGTGTTGCCAGGGGGACCATCTCCCCCTGGGGAGGGTGTATTGTGCTGTGGCCCCATTTACTTCAGAGATTTTCCTCTTCTCTCTGGACGCTCTGTCAATCCCTCTCCCTCCCACCCCCCGCTGCCCCACCAGCATCCTCATTGCCACTGGTATATTTCTCTCTGTCCCCTATCCCCTCCCTATCTTCTTTGGCTGGGAGCGCCCTTGCTAACCTCCAACTCCTTTCTTTCATAGGAGAGGAAATCTCTTTTACTTTCCCAGTGTTGCCGATGCCATAATTCATTCTGCTTTAGGTAGGCATTTCTTTTTATTTCCTGAGGAACCCGAGTCATTAGATGTATTGCTAACTCAAGCAGTTCCTGGGCTGAGAAGGTGTCATCACACTACGTGGGGCAAGATCGGGGCTCCCTCTACTCCCAGACTTGACCTTTGGATCCCCCATCTGTTTTCCTTCTCAATTTTGAAGGCTCTCAAATTTCACTCAAGTTCAGGACTATATGTGCTATACACAAAATTTGGTTTCTGTTCCAGTTTGAAAAAAAATATGGATTTCCACTGTTGTGCTTCAGACATGTGAGGTGGTCATGAGGGGAGAGCCAAGCCTGGGCAAAACTGTCCACCCCACCCCCACTCCCCTTACCAGCCTCCCTTCCCCAGGCTCCTTTTCTTCCCCACTTTTCCTTCTGGCTGGCTATCTGCTGCTGGCTAACAGATCTTTAATACCAGCTTACATTGGGGCCATTTCCAGGGAGGTTTACAACAGAAAAATGAGAAGTATGAGAGACCTGCTATATGACCTTGGAAGGCTGCTTTCTCATGTTCTCAATAAAAATCTCTAAAGTGACTCCAAGGATGTTGTCTAGGATTAGGGACTTTCAAGAGGGCTAGGATAATCTCCATGTCCTCTCCCTTCACTGTAATAGCCTTTTCCTAATGAAGTGCTTGTCCTTTTGCTAATACACCTTGAACTATAGAATCTTCAAGAGATTAAGTAACAGTGCTTCAGGGAATAGAAACAGCTATTCTTTCAATGCCACAAATATTTCCCTCCTTACTTTTGGTTGCAATTATCACCAGCTTTCCCTGCACAACATCCAGACATTCAAAACCATGTACTAGACCCAGAATATTACACTGACAAGCAGGAGCTAGTCAGTTATCAAGAGCTAGTTATCAAGAGTTATCAAGAGCTCTCTTTTTCATAGCCCACCTAACATCAACTAAATCAAATTCTTATCCACAGGTCTTACCCTCTCTACCCCATTACCAGCCACATTCTTTCTCTGTCTCTACATTCTTGTAATTGTTAGGACTCTTAGCTGAGGATGGCAAAATCAGACTAAGGGGAAAGAAAAGGAGTTTGTTGTTTAGATATGAAGGTATCCCATAGAAAGCAAGAAAGGGTCGACCAGCAGACCAGGATAAGGGTAGGGACTCAGATGAGCCTCAAGAGTGGAAGCAAGGCTATGGGATCACAGCAGGACTCCCCGACTCTGCTGTTTGTTCTTCAGTCATATTCCCTCCCCCGTCTCTGTCTGCTTCTCTGGAGCATGTCATTTCTCTCTCAACTGCTGCCATGATCTCTGCTCCTATGGCACGAAAACCACCAAACGGTCTGAGTTTTACACAGCATAGCTCCTGCTATGCTGCAAACACAGAATCACCTTTCTCAGGACAAATTTCAGAGTGCAGGATCATATTTAATGGGCCTGCGTAGCACCCTCACCTGGGGCCGCGCAAGGTGCAGAAGGTGTTCAGAAGGTGCACTCACATGTCAGCACCCATTGTCACCAGATGGCCAAGTAGAGGCCAAAAGTGGGAGGGGTGGCTGTAGTGACCTGAATAATGGCCCCCAAAGATACCTGGGTTCTAACCTCTGGAACCTGTGAGTGTTACCTATGTGGCCAAAGTGACTTTGCAGATGGACTAACTTAAGAATCTTTAGATGGGAAGGTTATCTAGGATTATCCAGTGAACCCTAAGTGGAATCACGAGTGTCCTTCCTGGAGCCAGGCAGAGGGAGATACAACTTTAAAGGAGATGGAAGCAGAGAGTGGAGCGATGTGCTTTGAAGATGGAGGAAGGGGCCACAAGCCAAGGAGTGCAGGCAGCCATTGGGGACTGGAAAAGGCAAGGAGATGAATGTCCTTCTAGATTCTCTGGAAGGTGCACATTCATGCTGATGCCTTGATTTCAGCCCAGTGAAAACGATTCTGGATTTCTGGCTTCCAGAACCATAAGAGAATAAACCTGTTTTAAGCCAGCAACTTTGGGTGTTTTATTACAGCAACCATAGGAAACTAATATGCTGCTACTGCTGCTGCTGCTGCTGCTGCTGCTGCAAGTCGCCTAAGTCGTGTCCAACTCTGTGCGACCCCATAGACAGCAGCCCACCAGGCTTCTCTGTCCCTGGGATTCTCCAGGCAAGAATACTGGAGTGTGTTGCCATTTCCTTCTCCAATGCATGAAAGTGAAAAGTGAAAGTGAAGTTGCTCAGTCATGCTCGACTCTTAGTGACCCCATGGACTACAGCCCACAGCTCCTCCATACATGGGATTTTCCAGGCAAGAGTACTGGAGTGGGTTGCCATTGCCTTCTCCGAGGAAACTAATATAGAGGTTCTTAAAATACAAGGAAGGGAGGCAATGCCTAGGAAGGCGGTTTTTGGTGAGGCTCTGAGCTGTCAGTGCAAAAGATGCATGCAGAAGACTGTTGTTAGGGCCTCAGGAGGGGGTATCACAGTGATAGTTGGATTCTGACTTCTGATTAGAGACTTCAGATACATGCAAAGAAAATGCATCATGATTGAACAATTAGATGCAAACCCTTTCTGGTTCAAGTGGGAAAATTCAAAAGAAGTAGGATTGGATATAAATGGTCACATGGGGCAAGTTTCAAGAGAAAGCAAATAAAGGGGGAAAGGATCTGAAAAGAGAAGGAAAGAGACAGGAAAGGTCCAAGAAAGACAGAAAAAGAGAGAGAAAGAAAAAGGAAGAGAGAAAGTGTTAGTAGCTCAGTCATGTCCGACTCTTTGTGACCCTGTGGACTGCAGCCCGCCAGGCTCCTCTGTCCACAGGATTCTCCAGGCAAGAATTCTGGAGGGGTTGCCATTTCCTCTTCCAGAGGATCTTTCCAACTGAGGGATCAAACCCAGGTTTGATCCTGCATTGCCGGCAGATTCCTTATCATCTGAACGACCAGAGAAGCCCATGGTAAGGTCCTAGAAAGAGCACTAAATAGGCAGTGAGGGCCCTGTTCCCAGTTCCCTGGTGCTAGTTCCAAAGTAGAGAGGGTTCTCTACCTTCATAGCCTTCGTCCAGGCAATTCTGAGGGGAGGGCTTGAAGGACCTGATCCTACACACCCACTCTAGCTCAAGGACACTGCTTGTGTGTCTGATGGTTCAAACTTGTGTCCGATGTTGGCCTGGATGTTGCCTTGTTAGCTCTTGGGGCTCCTGAAATTTATATCACACACTTTGGGACATGGTAGCTATATCAACACAAAATCCTGTACAGCTAAAATGGAAAAACCCCAGCTGGCCATGCACAAAATCTCCAAGACTCCTTGGTAAGAAACAGAACAAGAGAAACCAAAAGACATGACCCTTGTGTCAGCCCTGGAAAATAGCTTCACAGTGGACTAAGTGCTTATTGAGGCAAAATGTGAATATTCCTCAAGGAAATCTGGAGACAGTTCTGCAGAGCTGAAGGTAAAATACAAATCCATCAGCACCAGTAGAGGCAAGAACACATTCTCTGGTAATGGCAGAGTTTATGGGTCACGGGAAAGATGGCACTTTTCACAAAAAAATAAGGAAATTCCTGTATTTGGGGAAAATAAACTGAAGATAAACAAATGTGCCTGAAATCACATCAAAACTTGCTTTCTCCTAAAGTCCCAGTCTGTGTTCTTTTTGTCGACTAAAATCATAACAATCCTAACAGAAGTTATTAGTTATTTGAATCTGTATAATTTTAAAAATATAGCTATAAATTGTACTTTCAAAAGCTTCAAATCATCTGAAGCTAAAAGGAGGGGCTGTTAGAGGTATACTAGGTTATGTCATGCAAGTGAAGAAAAGTCTGATTAACCTACTCTCAGAAAGAAAAGCAGATAGGAATTCTCCAGGGATGTCTTGGATTTTTTTTTTTTTTTCTGTGTAAATCTGCCAATAACATATACAGACCACATAGTGCTTCTTACAAAATAGCACCCTAAAATTGCATGGTGATAACTACCAGCTCATGTCACAGCTGGGTTTCTATAGGTCATTGAATCATTCTATAAGGCCAGTATTGTCTGAATGGCAGGGCATATGATAGTATCCATTAATCCCTTGGATATCATCTCATTGCTGGCCCGTTTTTGCTGTGAGGTGGATTCAGTGATAATACGTTTACTATCAGTGCATATGACCTTCAGTAAACTCATAGACAATGTGCATGGGTGTGAAGGGAAGACAAAGTCCAAATCCAGAGCATGTGTACCTCTTCTGATAGTTAAAAAAAAAAAAAATCCCCAATTTATTCACTGATGGCGCGGGCCCAGTTTAGTTGATCTAATTACCAAGTGCCCAGAAAGCATCCTTGAGGCTTGGTAGTGGTTCAAAATTGGATGCCCCTGCGTGAAAAACTGGGTACTCAGCAATGATCCAAGGCAGGAAAGTCAGATCTAGTGAAGGGGAGTTCATGCAGTTGAGCCTATAGCAAGTTTGGTATCTATCTCTGCCACCATGCCTACCTTATTCATAAACCCAATTATTAAACACACACTGACTAATAAAGGGAAATGACATCTATGAACCATCCTGCCCAGCTGATTACCACGAGTTTCTTCTATGAAGAAAGTCTTCTGAAAGGGATGTGTGAGATACAATTAGTTTTCACGCTTTAAGGCCATCCTGAAAGACCCAACCACACTGCCCATTCCTTACCCTTCTTGTCATGAATAATCTAATCTTCCTCCTCCCCTGTGAGGGACAGACAATAACAATGGCCTAGAAATCAATATTGATCTTGATTTTAGGCCAAATTTCCTTTTAGGCAAAGTAGATAGCCAATTGGTATGCTTACTGCTCTGGCCACTCTGGAGAGTTTTAATTTCTGCCACTGTCTTTCAGGCCACTCCTGTCTGGAGCACTGCTGGCATACTACAGTCCATTCCAGTTCATGTCAGAGTTTCTTCAAGAATCAAGTGTGACAGTTTAATCTTTAGTCAAGTGGTCACAGGAAACCACCCATGAGACCATTCATAGCTATGGACTAAGAAATTCATGGGAATGTGAAAAATGGGAGTGTGTATGATCTGATTGTGTACATGACTTGTGCTTTCAGGATCCAATTTGATAATGGAATATTACTAGCCATGCTATGCTATGCTAAGTCACTTCAGTCGTGTCCGACTCTGTGCGACCCTATAGACGGCAGCCCACTAGGCTCCTCCGTCCCTGGGATTCTCCAGGCAAGAGTACTGGAGTGGGGTGCCATTGCCTTCTCCAGTTTTAAAGCTACATATATCAAATGGTATTAGTTGCTCATGAGTAGTTCAAACACTATACCTTGCTGCTGCTGCTAAGTTGCTTCAGTTGTGTCCAACTCTGTGCGACCCCACAGACGGCAGCCCATCAGGCTCCCCTGTCCCTGGGATCCTCCAGTCAAGAATATTGGAATGGGTTGCCATTTCCTTCTCCAATGCATGAAAGTGAAAAGTGAAAGTGAAGTCACTCAGTCCGGTCTGACTCCTAGAGACCCCATGGACTGCAGCCCATCAGGCTCCTCTGTCCATGGGATTTGCCAGGCAAGAGTACTAGAGTGGGCTGCCATTGCCTTCTCCATAGCTTTCTATGGGACAGGTATTCTATATTCACCAGAGTCCATTTGAAAACTGGAAGCTCATTCTAAAGGGGAGAGTCACCTGGGGAACCTCATTCTAAAGGGAAGAGTCAAGGGAAGAGGATACCTCTGCTTTCAGACTCTAGAGACCACCACTAGATTGTCCCATTAGGGCTCATCACAGACTCCATTGTGCAACTCCATCTGCAAACAATACCATTGCACTTGCTGGGTTACAAAGGCTGAGGGAAAAGTAGCATGAACTTTGCTGCTGTTGTTTAATCACTAAGTTGTGCCTGACTCTTTTGTGACCCCATGGACTGTAGCTTGCCAGGTTCCTTTGTCCATGAGATTTCCCAGGCAAGAATACTGGAGTGGGTTGCCATTTCCTTCTCCAGGGGATCTTCCTGACCCAGGGATTGAACTCACATCTCCTGCTTTTCAGGCAGATTCTTTACCTCTGAGCCACCAGAGAAGCATGAACTTTTCTCTGAGAGAGTTAAATGTGTTTCTCTCATGCTGCAGATACTCAGGTACCTGGAGAGGATATATTCACAATGATTTCTCTCCTTTTTCTTGCCATGGTGCACTGTGGATAAAGTATATTTATCCTTGTCTCGCAGACTTTGGGTTTCCCCACCAAATGACTTAGTTTCAACAATGGAATGTACATGGACATGATGGTATTCCAGCTCCTAGAAGAGATTGTAAGGTGTGATGTCTGTTACCAATTGCTCTCTTGCATCCCTGCCCTGCACCAAGAGAACAGCCCAAGTAGATGGCCCTCTTAGACTTTGGCCCTAGAATGAGCATGGCACGAGGTGCATTACCTGCAGCCTGGATTAGCATTCCCGTGGCAATGCATGATGCAAGTGAAGGAGACAGAAATGCTTAGTTTCGTAAACCACTGAGATTCTCAAGTTTATTTGTGACATGTGCTATGCTCAGATGCTCAGTCATGTCCAACTCTTTGCAAACCCATGGACTGTAGCCCACCAGGCTCCTCTGTCAATAGAATTTCCCAAGCAAGAATACTGGAGTGGGTTGGCATTTCCTCCTCCAGAGGATTGAACCCTCATCTCTTACATCTTCTGCATTGGCAGATGGATTTGATTTTTTACCACTAGCACCACATGGGCTTCCCATTTGTGACGTAGTAAAACTAAATGAAAGCAGACTAAGATGCCAAGTAAACAGGTCAGAAACAATGTACAACATACTTCTTTTGAATACGAAACAAACTGTCATCAAAATCTGAAAAGGACAATCATCCCATGCGTTGTGTTTCCTTCTCCATGTCAGAATAAAGGGATAAACTTGTATTTTAGAATGTTATGTGGCAGCCTGGATGAGAGGGGAGTCCGGGGTAAAATAGATACATGTATTTGTATGGCTGAGTCCCTTTGCTGTTTACCTGAAACTCTCACAACATCGCTAATCAGCTATGGTTTATTCACTAAGCCGTGTCCGACTCTTGCGCCAGGCTCCTCTGTCCATAGGATTCTCCAGGCAAGAATACTGGAGTGGCTCCAATATAAAATAAAAAGTTTGAAAAACATATTTTAGGTTGGAAATAATATCCCAACATATTCTAAAGTATCAATGCCATAGATATGTCATAGTATTAACTCTCAGAACTTTTGCATGTATTATCTCCTACTCCTTGAACCAAAACATCTGGGGTGTTTTCCTTTTCCTGCTTCCTCAGACTCATCAGAGAAGGCAATGGCACTCCACTCCAGTACTCTTGCCTGGAGAATCCCAGGGACAGGGGAGCCTGGTGGGTTGCCGTCTATGGGGTCGCACAGAGTCAGACATGACTGAAGCGACTTAGCAGCAGCAGCAGACTCATCACCTTGACATCATTGATGTAATGAACACAGATAGTACCCACTCTTGATGGCCTGCTGGGATCCCCTTGTCCAGGCAGGCCTATCAGTCTCCCAGTGCTTTGAGTGTTACCTGCTAATGACCTTCAGCTGCCAACTTTTGCCCAACAGTTACAGGCAGGAAGATACTTTCTGAGTAGGTTTCTTAATGGCTGAATGTAGGTGTACAGGCTGCTAGTTTTCCAAACTGAAATATGCAAGGTACCTGAACATACACACAATCCAGTGACCAATTCCAAATACCTTCTCGTGTTCATCTCCTGAGAGTCTGCTGCCTGCAATCTCTCTCCTGGACAATGACTGTGTTGGTTGAGGTTATTAGCATTGTTATCACCAGAAATGGACTCTGGCTAGCTTAATTTAAAAACCTTATTAGGGAGGAGTATAGCGGGGGCTCACAAATTAAAATAAGAATTGAGCAAGGGTGATTGGAGAGGTGAAGAAACTACAGACTCTCCAGGGACATTCGCAGCAGAGATTAAAGACCCTGTCTCTTTGGCGGTGGTTCTCAAGTTCATCTGCATATTCCAGTCATGTGGGAATTATATAATCCTAGTGCTGATACTCAGTCCACACCCAAAACAAACTGAAATCAAAATCTTTTGGAATGGGACCCAGGCATCAGTATCTTTTATAACCCAAGAGTTGATTCCAGTCGGCAGCCATGGTTCAAACTTCAGCTGCATCAAAATTACCTGGAAGGCTTATTAAAACACAGACTGCCAGGCTCCAGTCCCAGAATTTCTGACCTACATAAAATCCATTAGAAATGATTTGTATTTACAACAAATTCCCAGGTGATGCTGAACTTGGGTCTATGGTGAGCCTGAGATTCTATATTCTTAACAAGTCCTCATGTGATCTGAGGCTGCAGATCCTCAAACCATATTTAGTGTAGCAAAGATCTAGAGCAGGGGTTCCAAAACATCTTTTCTCAATTTTTAATTTGTGAGCCACCTGCTTGGTCTTCCCTAATCAGGTTTTAAATTATGCTAGCCAGAGTCCATTTCTATTGGTAACAAGACTAATAACCTTAACCAATGCAGTCACTGTACAAAAGAGTGATTTAGCAAATATCAAAGGCATTGCAAACCTTGTGAAAACACGTATTCTTGGACTCCAACACCAGATTTTGATTTTTTAGTTCTGAGGTGAGGCCCGATATTTTCTAAGTTGTTCTCAGATGACACTGTTCCCACCAGTCCACAGACCACACTTTTTATAGCACTGGTCTCGAGGTGGTTCTGACCATGGTGACTGTCCCCTGCCTCCCCAACAAAAGGGCATTTGACAAGATCTGATTACAGTTTTGATGGTGGCACTGCAGCAGATGGGGAGAAGCTGGGAGGAGAAGGAACGCTATTGGTGTCCAGTGGGTAAAGGCCAGGGATGTAGCTAAGCATCACACGATGCATAGAAAACAAACAGCCTCCCTCACTACTTTTTCTGATTTTGTAATTCCAGTGAGAAAGAAGAATATTTTCCCAGGTTGGGTCAGGTGCCCAGCTGTGTGGATCAGTCAACTATGCCAGGGTGGCAAGGCTTTTGTACACATGAAAGGGGAGAGCCAGTCCTCAGAGCAAATCAATAGAAGGCAGACAGTGAGCTCTCCTGAAAATCAAGAGAAGTGGGGAAAGGTGTAACTTTAGCCAAGACAATTGTGCTCACTAGAGCAGGGTGGTGGTGGGTAATAGGCATCTCTGAGGAGTGACAAATGACTAAATCTTTGCATACACAGCAGTTGCTGGAGCTGCTTCTGTAATCGGAACAGCTGGGAACCTCATTTCAGGCTCTTGAAGCCCAGGGCAGCCGCAGACAGACAGCTCCCTGTGTTTCCTCGCTTCCCATGTGTCTCCTCTCTCAGGTAGCTTGAGCCTATTTCTTTTCCTTTCAAACTGAAGTATACACATGCAGGCAGGCTCACACATGTGAATGTGCATGCATAGTGCTCAATGTTGATTCAGTTTGAATTTTCAGTCTGTCCCCCACAAGAACTGGTGAAACACACAACCAGCTGGCGATAAAATAACTCAGCCCTAGTCTTTACTGGATCACCACTCACTTTGGTTGATCAATCCTGTTTCAGGTACTTTTTTGTTCTACCTAAGTCTACCTTGGAATTGTTATTGACACTGGTTCATATAGGAGTGTGGCTTCCCTGGTGGCTCAGAGGTTAAAGCATCTGCCTGCAATGTGGGAGGCCTGGGTTTGATCCTTGGGTTGGGAAGATCCCCTGGAGAAGGAAATGGCAACCCGCTCCAGTACTCTTGCCTGGAGAATCCCATGGAGGGAAGAGCCTGGTAGGCTACAGTCCACGGGGTCACAAAGAGTCGGACACAACTGAGCTACTTCACTTCTTCACTTCATATAGGAGTAGTAATAGCTAACTTCCACTAATATTCATTCAGGGTCTATGTTCAGATATATAAATATATATACATATGTTACACACACATATATATGCACATATACACATATACATGTTTAATTTTAATCCTCACAACATTCTTATGAGGTAGGATTATTATCAATGGAGAAAATTAGTTTTAGAGATCTTAGATGCTAGTCCAATGTTATGCATTTCTCAAGTATGTAGTAGAACAGGAATACAAACCCAGGTCTGTCAGTCACCAAAATCTTTTGCTTAACCATGGTCTTCTCCTGTCCTCCCCTATTCTGGACTTTCTCCTACTTCCCAATCCCAAGCATGAGCCAAAATATATCCCAATATCCTCAGGCGCTAAAACAGTTGAATGAGATCTTACAGAATTGTCATGGAAAACCAATTTAAATACAAAATGCTAATCAAAGTAGAACACACAGTACTCAAAGCTTAATGAAGACAATCTGAAAACATAGCTGAGGTACATATCACCAGTTAGAAAGTCCATGTCACTCAAGAAAGTACAGAGCACACAAATGATTTCAGTGTGAGTGTTAGACGCTCAGTTGTATCAGACTGTCTGTGATCCCATGGATTGCAACCCCATGGCTCCTCTATCTATGGGGTTCTCCAGGCAGAATACTGGAGTGGGTAGCCATTTCCTTTTCCAGGGAATCTTCTCAACCCAGGGATCAAACCCAGGTCTCCTGCATTGCAGGCGGATTCTTTACTGTCTGAGCCACTCGGGAAGCCCAAAATGATTTCAGACCAGATGGCAAAGTAAACTTAGAATGAGAGAGGCCTCACTGAAGCCATTATCTCAACAGATACACTGCGTATGAGGCTGTAATGGCAGCCATCTCCCTGCAGATCACCCAGCAACATGCTGTCAGATCAGCTGAGCTGGAATGAACCCTGGGTATTAAAGAAAGTACCAAGGATTCCCCAATGCTTTGTGAATTTCAGACGCGGCGTTTCACTGGCTTTTACCACAGAGGGTAAATGAGTGGAGTGTGCCTGTGCCATGCCCGCTCCTCAGAAGGTTGTGTCTCATTTAGATCATCAAAGCCACTGGCCAGACATTCTTCATCCCCTGTGCTTTGTGGAATGCCAAGCATTCTGCAGATGGTCCTCCAAGCGCTAAATAATAATAGTGTCTAGCTTTCATGGGCTATCTGAGGTAGTCATTCTTCATACTCATTCTATTAACTGCCTCTGTCTCTGCTGTTGGTGAGAAACACTGTTATGAGTGACAAGATGGACACCTAGTTAAAAGACATCTTCAGAAATAGAACTCCTTGCTCCCAATCATTTCAAATTTTTACAGCATTTGACTGAAGTAAAGCACACACACACACAAAAATTTAGTGACTTGTCCTTTGTGCTAGTTGCAAAATTTATAGTCACCCTCCCACCTGTATCTTCTCTGAGATCCTATGTGCCTTTGAGGGCTAACACAACATAATTCTACTCCACTATATAATGTAATGGTGAAAAGGAATTTTCTGCTTGGAACAGACCATCTCATTTCAATACGCTGTGACATCTTTTGGAAACCAATATCCTCTATAATGGGGAATGGCTGCAGATCAAGGGCAATCATTTCTCTGATTTATGAGCAGTGCAAGCAGATGGTTTTTTGAATATCTGGCCTTTTCCCAAAAACCTCATGCAAGCTAAGCTGTTGTATCTTATTGAGTGAAAAGCTTTTGCTTCCAGGTAAAGGGCTGGGATGACTCAGAATCTGACTTTGTACTTGAAAACAGAAACAGAAGATGGTGTTCAAGAAAGCCAATGAACTTTTTTTTTTTCCCCTACAGCTAGCAGCAATCATAACTACAGACCAAGCTGTGTCAGCCTTAAAAAAAAGAGAGAGAGAGCCAAATAACTGGTCTGGAAGGTGAAGATGTCTCATTTTGCTATGGTTATTAGATTATCAATTTTCTCCCCTCAAGACCTGTGTGATTCACAGGGAACACTATTAGTCTGGCAAGAATTAATTACAGCCCTGACAAAGGTGACTTTCCAAACAAAAGCAAAAAGGCAAACTAGTCTCCATGTGAAGTACCTGTGAAGGTAGGTTTGGCTAGGATTCTAAACAGGATCGTGGGAAATTCTATTAAAGAGCTCTTTTAAGTGCTCTTTTAAGTGAAAAACCAAGTAGGTGGGACTTGATCCTGAGCTATGACCAAAAAGGTGCAATTATCAGCATTATTTCAATATTTCAAAAAATTAAGGCTTTCATTTCAATTTGATTGATCCCCTCACAGGTCAAAAAAAGTGACAATTTTTTGAGGACTAGGGGTTGACAGTGATAAAGATTGATTTCATCTCGGCATCAGAAGACTTGGGGATGTTGTACACATAAGTGAAGGAAGCCAGTCTGAGTGACTTGAAACAAAGGGAACCACGAAAGTGACTCTCTCTACAGTCAATATATTCAACGATGTGTCATTAATTTGAGATCCTACTTGTTTCTCTTTCTTTCTGGAGAATTAATGTTGGGAAAGTGTTTGAAGCAATCAAATGAGTCTTTAATGATCCTGCACTCTTTCCCGTAGCAATGAAACCCCTCCCTTCTCCTCAGTTACTTAGCCCTCAGCAGTGCAACAACCTTCTATTTCAAACTGTGCATTCAGGAAACATTTTTGCTGTAAGAAGCCTCAAAGTAAGCCTCAAGCACTTCTGTTATTGCATGGGTTTTATTTTCGGGTTGAAATGGAAGTCTTCAGCACCTGTTCAAAGGATTTCGAGGGTAAGCAGTAGAGAGGGAAGGATGGCTTTTGCCTCTTGCAGTGCACTAAACTGCCACGATGTCCCTCTTCCCAGAGGCAAGTCTCCTGTCTGTGACAGATTTTTATGCCCCAACAGGCACCAAACATCCCAGAAATGAACACTGAGGCCTCTGGTGCACTCCACCTGTGTGTCTAAGACCATACTTGGCTCAGCTTGTCTTTTTGCCGTGAGGACAGACATCAGGAAAATCTTATATTTTTCAGTTCTGTTAATTGTCTTTATTCCACAAACTCTGTTTTTATTCATTCACTTATGTAATCACTCATTCACATAGCAATTTAACAAACATTTATCAGTGGCCTGAACTTGGTTCAGGATGTTGGTGGGCTCCCAGCCCCAAACAGAAAAGAAGAGGTCCATGTCCTCATGAGGCTTAGATAAACTTAGGTATCTGGTTAACTTCATGTTATTTGGTTTTAGCTTTAATAGTTTAAGCAATTTTTTCTTGTTTAATAATGAAAAATTTTAAACTATGAATTTGCCTTTGAATACAGCTTTGAGAGTATGCAATTAATATTATTTAATGTCATCCTGGCTATTATTTTTGCTAACAACTGATTTGAGCTTTTCTTTAACTTAGTTTACAGGAGGATAGCTTGCAATGATGCTTGTTTAATCTCAAACAGGGATATTTTGCTTCCTTATTATTAATATCTGGTTTATTTTGCATTAAGGCCAGAGAATATATGCATTATAATTCCATTTCTAGAACTTACTATGATTTCTTTGTGGACTAGTAGTTCTGACTTTTATAAATGTTTTATTGTGAGTTGACAAAAATATATATTCTGTTTATAAAAAGTTAGAAATATGACAATGAAATGTTATATTTTATTTAGATGCTATTATATTATTTTATATACTTCATAGTATACCTATATTATAAATATACATGCCATTATATGATACTACTAGATACTATTATTGTTTCATAAAACAATATACTACTAATAATATACTAATATATTTTTATAATAAGAATATACTTTTTCATGTTTGACTTTTTGATCTGTTAAAAACTGAAAGAGGTGTGTCTAAAATCTGATATTTTTACCTTGCTTTACATATTTTGATGGTATTTTATTCACTACATAAAAATTAATTACTATTAAATCTATGCAAGAACTTCCTGGTCACTTTTAGGAGGTTTTGCTTTCAGTTCTATTTTCTTTGATATTAATATTGCTCTTTGTGCTTTTTATGTGTTATGAAATGGTCCTTCCTTGTGTATCTCTTAGATAGCATTTAGGTTAAATTTTTAGATTTTATTTTGTTCTTTTTGTTTTATACAGGCTTGTTAATGATACCTGAACAACTCCATTTTATTTAAAACATTAAGCCACTTAAATGTATCATAATTCATTTATTTGGTCTTGTTCTGTTCCCTTTTGCAATATGTTTTATGCTTACCACTTGGTAGGCATACTCTTGCATGCCAACTCTTTTTTTACCCTGTTCTTTGCTATGTTGATCACACTTTTTGTTTTGCTTTTACAAAACCAAAGTAGACTGATTCGGGCTTTCCAAAGGCATCTCTTTCTGGTTGTCTACTGATGTCTACTTGCTCCAGCACCATTTGTTGAAAAAGCTGCTTTTCTTCCATTGGATTACATCTGTGTCAAAAATCAATTGGGCATTTCTGTGGGGGTCCGTTTCTCAGTTCTCTGTTCTGTTCGTTGATTCATGTGTCTGTCCTTCTGCCAATAACACACAGTCTTAATACTGTAGAAATTGGGTAGTTTCTCCAATGGATTGATTTCTCCCAATTTATCATTTTTCCAATTGTTGTAGCTATTCTAGTTCCTTTCATGTAACCATTTAAACATTAGAATAACCTTGTGTGTATCAACAACAACAAAAATTCTAGGTTTATCTTTGAGCAATCTTTTTCACCAGGAAAAATGTGGAATATATTTTCTAAAGCTTATAACAAACATATCAATATATGCTAAACAAAAATTCTCTCTTTACACATGAATGATACCATAACTAAATAGGAAATTCCTGGTTAGAGCTCAAATTCTTCCTACTCCAAAATTCTATCAACATTGCTCCACTGGTATCTAATGTTCACTGTTATGCTGGAAAAGATCAAAACCAGTCATATCTCTCCATTTTTTTCTCTCTGGATGTGCAGAAGACACTTTACTGACTACTGAAATTCAAAAATTTCACCAGGATATGTTTAGGTGTTGTTTTCCTTCTGCCCAATTTGCCTTATGTGCTGTTTCAGGATATTCTTCATCTCAGAAAGTTTTTACACTGTTATTTCCTGATGTTTGCTGGGTTCAGTTTTTTCTCTTTTCTTGGAAGACCGGTATTATGTAGGTTGAACACGTGCCTTTCACACCTGTGCTCTTCATTCTTGTTAATTCCCTCTCTTTGTTCTTATCCTCTGAATCCTGGGAGAATTTTTAAAAGCTGTCTTCCAAGTCACTGGTTACTTCTCTGAAAGATAATTCTTATCTGTACTGCTTCTAACATACACTTTAAATTTTCTCATTATATTTTTAATTTCTTTACAATTCAAACTTTTCTTGTCCGTTTCCTTTATGCTTACAACTGTGTAGAAATCCCTTTTCCATATTTAAAAATATAAACTTTCTTCTCTCATTTAAGAGAATCTGTATCTTTTTAAAGTTAATTGAGTGCATAATAAAGATGGGATTGTGTCCCCTCTAGTAAATCTTTAGTTGAATAAATAATATGTGAACAGGAAAAACAATCAAACATTACAAAATGTATGTAATTAAGAGGTAGTCTCCAGTCTCCATCTGGTAGTACTCCAGTACTTTGGCCACCTCATGTGAAGAGTTGATTCATTGGAAAAGACTGATGCTGGGAGGGACTGGGGGCAAGAGGAGAAGGGGACGACAGAGGATGAGATGGGTGGATGGCATCACTAACTCGATGGAATGAGTTTGAGTGAACTCTGGGAGTTGGTGATAGACAGGGAGGCCTGGCATGCTGCAATTCATGGGGTCGCAAAGAGTTGGATGTAACTGAGCGACTGAACTGAACTGAACTGAACTCCATCTTATCCCAAATATCTATCCCTTTCCTATAATCAAATATTGCTAATAATTTCTCATTTCCTTCTGGAAATGTTTTATGCATATACAAGCATTTAGATGTATATGTTTTTAATATAGATGACTTTCTGTAAGCCTTGCTTTTTTTCACTCAACATATTTTGAAGATCATTTCATATTAGCATATAATATTTTACTTCATTCCACCAACAATGCTGTTTTCAAAGTAGTGCACAAATAACAAATATCTTTCTACATGTTTATAAACACATCTTTAAATGTATCACAGAATGGTTATCACATTCATTCACTGAAGGAACACTGTTCATGAAGTAGTGAGCAAGTAGCACTGACTGAGTCCACCATAATTCATTCATGATGGACATTTAAGTTGTCATAAGTATTTAACCATGGAAAATGTGGTCTTGGTTTTCCTCTGATTCTTGAATTGTGGGGTTGTTTCTTTGGAGGGGATGGTAAATATTTGTTCTTTCTCTTTTTTTTTCCTTTTTTCTTGTTTGTACATCATTGAATAATAACAGATACATCCAAACTTGATGCTTACCCAGAAACAAGGTGGCTTAATTCTCCTTCTTTCCTCTCACCTCATTCCACTTTTCATAGTGTCCTCCTTCCAAACATAAAATGGAGATTCCCATTTATTTTATAGACCCACTTAAGAGAGTCTGAAAGAATAACACCAATATGTTAATATTTATCTATGGGTGGTTGAGTTATAGGAGATTTTCACTTTCATTTTTCTGCCTTTTATATTGCTTAAATTCTTTACATTGGAAAAATATCAATATTACAAGAAGAAAAAATAATGCCATGAAAATTTAAAATATACCATTCCCAGTTCAACAGCCCACAATATGGAAATAGGGACCACTGAATGTGAAAGTTGCCCCATAAGAGGGATTTCATCTCTATGCCATTTTTCAAAGTGTATCAAAGCCAGTAATACACTGGCAAGCTTTCTGTTGGTTTTGGCCCTTGTAGCAAGAATTATGGAGTCTCTTCAACGCCAACCCAAAAGATGTTTCCCCTTCTTTACTGCTAACAAAATCTCAATTTTGCTTAGAAAATGAAGAAAAGGATTAAATAGACGAGAGTTCAATGAAATGATTACTTAGAGTGGTTTGAGCAGGTTCCAAGGATCAGCGACAGTAGAGAGGTAAAACCTACTTTAGGCCTGAAGGAAAAGAGGGACAAGAGGTTATTGAACCCAAGGGAAAGCTACAGTTGCAGGAGAATATCTTCTAGAAGGAGCTGTGGCCTTTGGAATAAAGAGAATGGTGTTACCAAAACCCAAAGAGAGCTGGAGCCACAGAAGCTGGACTACTTACTAGTGGCAGCCCAAACAGGGAGGAAGCTGGGGAGAATAATACCTCACCATTTTTTTTTTTTTTTTACCTCCTGCCTTCAGATTTCCTCTCATGTCTCCTGGTACCAAGACTCAATGAGAAGCCAGATAGCAAAGGAGATTAGGTTATAGATATCAGCCCTTGAGGTAGGTAGCAACTTAAGAAAAGCAGAGAAATATACATATCTTACATCCTGTATTGCATTCCCTTGGCCCACCATTTTGTCCTGGCCATTGCTAGGTCACCCAGCTGCAGCAATAGCCCCTGGACTCAGTTTCATAGTATGTCTCTTGTTTCTCCAGAATCCTTTACCTTCATCGTCTGAGACCCCTACACAAGACTAGCCTGCTTACCCATTCTGCAGCGTATTCAAGCTATACATGTAAGGAGGTTAGTGGCCTCTGGGGCAACTGTTGGATTGGGTTTGGAAACCAATAGAAAAACATAATTTTTTTCATGTCTTGAGCAGACAATTCTGAGATGAAAAAAGATTCACAGAACAGACACAGTTCTTCAAAGGTTCTCAGACTGAGCCCCAGGTACCCATAACAGTAACCAGCATTCAACTTTAATAACTCAACTCTTGAATTAACTTTACTTCCTTCTCTGTTTTACTACTCCCAGTCCCTTGACTCCTATTGCCTGATATTATTTCCCCAAATGACTACCTTCATGTATCCCTTTCTCAAATTCTGCTCTAGGGAACCTAAGATAAAATAGACAGAAAAGGGTAGTTTTGGAGGGGCGGGTGTCCACTCTTTTCCCAAGTGATGCAGGGGTAAGTAACCCTATTCCAAAATGCAGGTATAGATTCTGATTAGCCCACAGTGATAGTTTGGAAAAGGGTGTGTGATTAGTTTGAGCTAATAATGAAAGAAATAAGTTGCTCCAGTTTTATAATGTAAGTGCAAACTGCAGCACAGGGTCAGTTCTAAACAGGCAGTCTAAAATATGACACTACTGAAAAACACATAATGTCTCCATCGGGTTCAAAACACTTTCAAGGGTTTAGGTAAAAAATCAATAATCCAACAGTTTCTGGTGCCACAGTCATAGACAAGAGTTGGGACTTCACAGGAGAGATGAGGGTTGCTTGTGGTTTCCACAAATGTCTATCCAGAGTACAAGGGATGGGAAAGAATGAGGCTTAACTCTTTATCAAATATGTGGTTTGATTTTCCCGTAGTTTTGAGGATGTACGCACTCTGCTCTGATTCCACAAGAAAAGTTAATAGTGTAAACCACAGGTTGGCATACTTTTTTTTTAGAAAGGGTCAGATAATAGGTATTTTAAGCCTTATAAGCCATGCAGTCTTTTAAAAAGGAGACACAGAACGAGCTTACATAAATGGACATGGCCATGCTCCAGTGAAACTTTGTTTACAAAAGTAGGCGGTGTCCTCAATTGGCTTCTAGGTTTTAGTTTGCTGACACTGGTATAAACCAAGCAGCCCTTTGTTGTCACCTCACAAAGAATCCAATTAATACTGCACCTCAGTGAATACTTTCCTCAAAATGTGAACGATTTCATCAGTAAATTTTAAAAATTAGACTATCCAGCAGCTTTCGTCCAAAAAATTTCATTTTCTCTTAAGAATATTTGCCTTCTACTAATGCTATTTGCAGAAAAAAAAATCAAATCAGCAAAATGATGTCTAATTGATCCACTCAATTAGAGTTGTCAATTGCCTAATTGATCAACTTATTTTTCAACTCAAAACAGTTGAAAATATCTCCCAGGATATCTCATTCTGAAACTTTTAGTCCTCCAAAAAATAAAACTGAAAGTACAAGATCTGAGAACCTATCATAAAAGTCCATTAATGTAAAAACCACTAAGTAGAACTAAAGAAAAATACATTTGTTCAAAAGCAATCACATAACTAAACCAAAAAGTAGTCTCCTGGAGATAACCTTATGTTAAAAGAGTTTCATGTTTTCTTGAGAGCCTTTCATGCTGAAAATTCTAAAAGCCCACTGGCTGCACACAGTGGCAGAATGCAACAGTGATTTCACAACCCCAGGCAAAATTATATAAGGAAGTAAGGATATGACGGAGTCTGTTTCTTATCCAGTAGTAAATAATCTGCAATTGCACAAATTAAAATTTGGTCCAGCCCCAGATGCTAATTGCAATACCAGGCAGAGTGTACTCAAGGTTTAATTTGCATCAAATAGAGAAGAGCTTTCCAGTACCAGGCATTGAACCCCGTGTTGGAATGCTGTAGCTTTTTCTAAAGCAAAATAACACACTCCCAACATCATTGTTCAGCTGCACCATAGACATCTCTGTGGGAGTTTTCTAACATATTACTGACAAGAGTTGGCCCTATTTAATCTATAATCATGAATGCCATCAGTGCCTATGGTTAGAGGACCATAAAGCCAAAGAATAGCATACACTCGGGTCTTGTTCAGACTAAATTGCTACAGAATAAGGGCCAAATAACATAGTAACTGTGACTGCATCATTAGATAGACCTCTCAAAATAGTTATTTCTTTGGCCTGAGTATTTAATGGAAAAATTAGCAATTCCTTTGCAGTTAAGAATTTATTTATTTCTTCTGATAAGCAAATGTTTAACTTTCCCACCAATGATTTTTCTTTACTTGTCAACGCGCACATTTTCTATCAAGGAGCACAGAATTTTATTTGGTATCTTCTCTAGATATTCCGTAAACCGGATTGATTTATCAAGTGTAGATTTTGATGTTGAGCAACTTACAGCTACATAGCATAATTTAGTCAAATTCAAACAGATTCATTAAAATCATCAAAATCACTAAGCAAGCACTGGGATCTTATAGCAACATGTGTATTCAGGTATGAGTGTGAGGGGCAGGACTTCTACTCACTTCTATTTTATCACAAAAGACCTCCTGAGAGAGAGTATTGTAGAAAACACAGAAGTTCAAGTCCAGAACTTGGTGAGCTGGGAGATGGATCAAGCATGAAAGATGAATATAGAGAAAAAAAATCTATTTAGAACATGTATATGCCACTTAGATGAATGGGAACTAGAGTAAGTTTGCTTAAACAGAGCATAGGAGAACTAGTCTGATTATGAGAAGTTAAGATGAATGGGAACTAGAGTAAGTTTGCTTAAACAGAGGGTAGGAGAACTAGTCTGATTATGAAAAGTTACAATGGTCCCTAAAGAGACCCTATTGGGGTCACATGAAGGTTGGGGTCACATGAAGGTTGTGTTTACGTAATGGATGAGACACTTCCATTAAGTAATGGAAGTCAAAAGAAATACATCATACTTGCCGTTCATAAGGCTTTGCAAAGGATATCAAGTACGTTGATTACATCCTGATAACAAATCTGAGGTAGATGTACTATCCCCAGTTTCCTCACAAGGAAGTAAAGGAAACAGGTGGTGCTGGTGGTAAAGAATCCACCTGCCAATAGAGGAAACTCAAGAGGTGCGGGTTGAGTTCCTGGGTTGGGAAGATCCCTTGGAGAAGAAAATGACAACCTACTCCAGTACTCTTGCCTGGAAAATCCCATGGGCAGAGGAGCCTGGTGGGCTACAGTCCATGGAGCCCCAAAGAGTTGGACACGACTGAGCACACGCACATTAAGACTATTTAGCTGGTAAATGGTAGAATAAAACAATGAACAAACAAAAATCCTCTTTTCATTGTATAGAAGTGTTATTTCCATTCTACCACAGCACCCTTTGTATGAAGGACAGAGAAGCCACATGTCACAGTACATGCACTCCTGGACTAAAGGATGCAATAAGTTCCAAAGTGAATGATGCAGTAAGTTCCAAAGTGAGCTAAACATGTTTGACTTCAGTAATCTAGTACTTCCCAGGCCTTGCCATTGTTGGCTATCTGTGGGACCTCATTAATGGCAATAACCCAAATTGCACTGGTCTTTCCTCTCCCTGCATTACACATACTCTCACTTCTTTGCAAACCCCTCCATACACTTCTGGGAGTTCCAGGGGTGCCTCACGCATCCCCCAACCCTGTCTTTTCAGTGATGCCCACTCCCTTGACGCCACCTGAGGGCAGTGCCTCACAGTGCTGCTACTACAGCCGCGTTCCACGAGAACACTGACGTCTGACCAAGACAGCCTTAATGTTTGGTCAACTTGACTAACCAACTTCACATGGGCTTCTTCCTCACTCTAGTGTCCTGATCTCCCTTTTCTTAGAGACTTTATTGAGGAAAACTTGCATCTGTACATTTTATTATCTGCCCCTTTAAGTTGTAAATCATCTCCCAGTCTCTTGCCAGTTTCACAACCCAGAAATATCCTTCTCAAGGACTTGGGAGTCATACCTGTGAAATACAATCATAGGGAAAGACAGGACACCTATCTCTTTATCTCTGTAGGAGGTAGGAGCCTGACTTCAGTGAGTGCCAAGTAGCAAACACAGATGGACTAAACACATGGCCCAACCTCCCCACTAATAACCTCTAGTTACTTTCCATTAGCTCACCCCACTACTTAAAAACCTCCGACCTTTTGTCCTATTGAAGTTGAGTTCATTCTCTCTCCCTATTATAATTATCTGGAATAACGTCTTGTTTAACTCCACCCAGTGCAATTTATCCAGACCAAAATGCTAACACTGGAAACCTCTCAAAGTAGTAAATCCCCAGCAACTCAAAGAGGTGCAAAGACAACACCTTTATGACTCGGGTCACAGTTTGTAAGTTGTGAGAAAGCCAAAGGACCCTCACTCTTTCCATATCTCATGGAGCCCTTCATGCAAACATGTCCTCCACCTTCTTGCTGTAGGTCTACAGACTGATGTAGAGACAGTATGACAGGCAAACACCATGCTTCTCTCTACATCTCAATTCTTCAGTTAGGTGATCAAATAAAACAAACCATTTTCTTCCTACCCACCCCCTCACCCACCCACCATTATTTTTTTACTACAAATGGGTCTACTCACTAGATACCAATCATGCCCACAGATAATTGAATTCCAGGGCATCTCAGGTGGCTCAGATGGTAAAAAATCTGCCTGCAATGAGGGGACCTGGGTTCAATCCCTGGGTCAGGAAGATCCCTGGAGAAGGAAATGGCTACTCATTCCAGTATTCTTGCCTGGAGAATTCCGTGGACTGAGGAGCCTGGTGGGCTACAGTCCATGGGTTTGCAAAAAGTTGGACACCATTGGGCGACTAACACTTTCATTTCACTTTCACTTTAGTCCAAAGATCCCTATTTCACTTAGATGAGTGAAATAGTGTGATAGGGGTGCTTAAAAATAGAACAAATGAGAAAAAAATGAAGCATTCTCAAATTTTCTTTATCCCTTTTACATTCTTTGAAGGATCCAGTTCAAACAACCATTCATAAAGCATATTTAAACACTCATATGCTTTGTACCACCCACTGATTTTTCAATTTAAGTTTAAAGGCCAGCCCAGCACGTTTAGAGCCATTGTACTGCCCAGAAGGGAAGAAAAAAAATTTTAAGAGATTAGCAGCATGGGTGGAATCCAGAGGAAATAGATTTAAGTTCAGTATTAGAAAGGGCTGTAACAATTACAGGAATCCAGCACTCTAATCAACTGTTTTAAGAAAATGGTTTTGTCCATGTTGGAACCTGGGTAGAGGCTGGAGATAGCATTCAGGATGTTGTAGAGGAAATTCATGCATCAGGTAGGATACCTGACTTCTCTGAGGACACTTTCAACTCTTAGATGATACTGTGTGATGTATTTACTACTTGCAAAATATTATTCTTGTGAGTTCATTAATGAGATCTTAATTTCTTTTATATATATTCAGTTCAGTCACTCAGTCGTGTCCGACTCTTTGTGACCCCATGAATCACAGCATGCCAGGCCTCCCTGTCCATCACCAGAGTTCACTCAAACTCATGTCCATCGAGTCGGTGATGCCATCCAGCCATCTCATCCTCTGTTGTCCCCTTCTTCTCCTGCCCCCAATCCCTCCCAGCATCAGAGTCTTTTCAAATGATTCAACTCTTCGCATGAGGTGGCCAAAGTACTGGAGTTTCAGCCTCAGCATCAGTCCTTCCAATGAACACCCAGGACTGGTCTCCTTTAGGATGGACTGGTTGGATCTCCTTGCAGTCCAAGGGACTCTCAAGAGTCTTCTCCAACGCCACAGTTCAAAAGCATCAATTCTTCAGCACTCAGCTTTCTTCACAGTCCAACTCTCACATCCATACGTGACCACTGGAAAATTAAATGTATTAGTACCTCATTAATGAGATAGAAAAATCGCTCTTAAATATAGAATATTTCTTTCTAAAATGAACATCTAATAACAAAAGTCATTTTTTATCAACATATCAACTTCATGGCAGAGAAGGTAATGGCACTGAATATGCAGGTGCATTTAACTGGTTACTATATAGCTGCCATCAGCTTTGTACTCTGATATCAAATGTGAATTGATTTAGTTATTCCTTACAGCAATCTCCATGCAATTAGGCATTGCTCACTCACAACTAAGTGATCTAAGCACTACAGAGATAAGTAAAGTGCTCTTTATCTGTTTCTACAAGTGTTTCATTAGATCGCTTTCCAGAGCTCTGTGCCAGACATCAAACTACCCCAGAAGACAGAATCCCTACTCTCAAACAGCCAAAGCTGTAGGAGAGAGCGAGCTAGCTCAGTACAGGAATCAGATGGTTTTCTTTCAGTTGATCTTCCCCTCCTTCAGGTTGGTGAGTGAACAGCTGGGCTCAACCAATGCTGGAAGTCAAGCCAATTGGCCCAGTTACATTTCTGGAGGTCATCCAATCTTGCTGGCATGGAAAGCCACAAAATGTTTGACAGCAAGAAGAGACTCCAGACTTTAGGACACTTTAGTCTTTAGGATGTTCTAGGCATGAGTAAGTCACCTTACCTTTTCAGGTCTTAAGATCTCACACACATCTGCAAATTGGGAATGATATCACATACTCTGATGCCTACAAGGCACTGTAAGAATTAAAAGATAAAAATGCTATGTATGTATTATTTAGAAGTGGTTATTATTTTTGAAAAAAAGGAATAAATGAAGAAAAGAGCCACTTCGCTGCTAATCAGGAAGGCCCTAGACTTCCGTCCATATATGCCTGGTGCCCAAGTCACAGTAGAAAAAGGGCAGAGGCTGGGTTAGCATTTCCTAACAAGTCATAGAAAATTAAGGTAGAATTTATGAGATTCTAATTTCTTCACCAATAATGTCAACTGCTAACCAAGGCCCTAGATATAAAATCCAAAGAATTTTGCTTGTGCTAGACACAAAATATTTCTTCCTTTATTCCCCACTTAGCATATGTTTAAAGCTTTTGAATATACGCTTAATAGGAAATTTATCTCCTCAAAGATGCCATCGTTTGTTAGGAGAATTTTAAAATTTTTCTTTAAAAACCGTTTATTTTAAAGCTTTTAGCTCTAGTGGGGAAGAATACTAAGAGTAATAGTTGGCTCTCCGTTTGGCTACATGGCTTCACTTTGCTCTAACTGCTATTATTTACCTCCGTGATTATGTTACCAAGAGGAAAAGCCTATTACATAAGAAAAACCATTTAAAGAATTTATTGGTATTGTGTGTACTACTCTGCTCCTCAAAACAAATGGAGGGCAGAGTTGTCTGTGATTGTTGGAATCTAGTACTCTTGGAATTGTGTCAAGAATATAAACAGGGAGACTCCCCATCCACTAAAAGCCCGTATATACTGTTGACTCTAATGAGGTTCTTAGATTTTAAAACTTAGAGTAGCCAATCAGAATCATAGAATTCTGATTCCAGCCAAAAATAAAACATCTGACAACCCTTTTCTGCAAGGATAATGCTATTTTTCTGAAGGTGGGAGAAATATTTTAATAGCGAGAATGAAAAGATGAATCATTTTCCCCCAAAAAACACAACTCTGGAAGAGAGCAATTCAGTTTCTTTTTTTGTTTGCATCTTCATCCCTGTCTTTTCTTTACTTTTACCAACGATATATAAGATAAGCTTCTCTTTATCAAATTTTACTTTGAAAGACTAGGAGTTTAAATGCAGTTGGCATTCCCTGCTGCTCTAGTCAGAGCACAGAGAATTATGGCCAAGTATATCTTTAAAGTCAGCATGTTGGCTTAGACACAGGCCAGCTTTCATGCAAAGGTGCTTTATGAATCATGAATCAAATGATAGCATAATAAAAGTGCACACCTCTGGAAGTCATCTAATGCATTTTGGGTGGAGAAAGAATATCTAGTCTCTCACTTCAGAAACTATGGAAGTGAAATAAAAATGGCTTATATTTATCAAAATCTACACATTCTTTTTTCTCTTCCTTTTTTTTAGGAGGCATTACTTATTTACAATGTGTTCTCTCTGGCATAGTCTGTGAGAGGAAACATCTTGTTTGCCCAACACTCTTTAAAAAAATGGTGAGCCCATGAACATCCATTACGGCAAGTCCCTGCAATAGAAGTGTTAACAACTTTGATGACAATATAAATCAAGCAAAGGTAATGGGAAGCACACACCCAAAGGTTAAAAGCAATGATGAAGGTCATTCCCAAAAGTTGTCCAAGAATATTTCTAAGTGCTTTTGTAGTGTGAATAGTTGGTGAAAGTCTCTTGAATTTATTGCAGTATTAAACTCAGGCACAGCTTTATTTGAAAGTTCCTCTTGAGTTTTTTCCCATTCCTTCTCCACATTTTTCCATCCCAGAAATTTTCTTAGAACTGACATTTGAGATATAGAGTTTAAGAAAACATGTTAAATCACAAAAGAGATAGTCTATAATATTTATTCATAGGGGTGAGTGGGAGGAAATTTTGTCCCCATAAAGTCCGGCTGAAAAGAAGAGCAATTTTCCTTTCTCCCCTGGCCTGTCTGGTCTTTCTGTGACAAGCTGTTATTGAAAAATTGTGTTGAAACTTTTAGTCACTCAGTCATGTCCAACTCTTTGTGACCCCATGGACTGCAGCCTGCCCGGCTCCTCTGTCCACGGAATTTTCCAGGCAAGAATATGGGAGTGGGTTGCCATTCCCTCCTCCAGGGGATCTTCCTGATCCACGGAGTAAACCTGTGTCTCCTGCACTGGCAGGCAGATTCTTTACCACTGAGCCACCAGGTAAGCCCATATGTCATTAAACCCACTCTCTATTTCTGAGGCTATGAATTTGAAAAGCCAGTTCCATTGAAAAGCCAGTTCCAAAGGGAGCAGTTCAGAAAGCTTCAGGCAGACGTCAATGGAAAGTACTCCCCGGCCCCCTCCCTTCTTAAAATTAATGAGGATTCTTTGCACAGATTACCTACAGCTCAAAGCATTGGCATACTGATATCCATTCAGCTTCTCTCCATGTGAAACCCTTGGGGAAGACTTAAGTCTCTCAACACCCTCATAAAGTATTTCCCATCCACTCTTCACTCTTTTATCCCCAGCCCAATATGACTTTTCTTTGGGGAAACTCCACTCAAAAAAAAAAAAAAAAACATTTCCCAGACTCCTTTGCAACTAACTGTAGAAGAACCAACTTTGGCCTTTAATACCTAATTGTACTTCTCAGAGTTTTGCTTTCTGTGTCCTTCTTCATTTTCTGTCTACCTAGGATGGTAGCTGGAGCAGGCCTACTGTGACCATGAAATCACCATGTAAATGACAACCATATAGAGATAACTGGGTAACAGAGCAGAAGGATAGAGCTCTGATATTGATATTAAGGAACTGCTGTGGCAGCCTGCAATGCCTTTTCTGGACTTCTTTTTAAATAAACCAATGCTTGGTTAAGGCAACTTTGGCTGATTTCTATTACATGCAACCAAACGCAGTTCCTAACTGATATGCTAGTCGCGGTTCATCTAGTGTCCTAGAAGGTGGGGTAGTTGAACTCTTCTCTGTTCTCTTTTCTATTTGTTGTCATTGTCCTAATATCTGTATCTACTTCCTTCAGAGTCTTCCCTTTTGATTGTCAAGAGACTGTTTTTCCTTCAATCAAACTCAGTTTTTGTTATGCAGTCTTGGGCTTTTGAAAATACTGATTTTGATGTGAGTTTCAAAAGCCTACTTTAGAAGTCAAAGGCTGAACATCCATTGATTTTTATTCTTCTTGTTGCATTCCAGTTACAACAATCTTAACTCTCCTCAAGGAAATGTGAAAATCTCTGATCACTGAGGAAATGATCATACACTGGGAATTGTGGACAAAAGAAAATACAAATTTGTTTGAAGTATTACATCAAGTAACAGAAAAAAACAGGCTTATAAATTTATTAAAGCCCTTTTAAATGTCCAAGTTACTCATTACAGTCAATAAGGTAAGTTTTCTAACTACATGCTAAAGAGAGATGGGATGCCCAAGCTTAGTCCTGTCTAGCTTTAACATGCTCAGAATACTTATATTAGCTTACAATGGGGCAAAATTATCTAACACAAGTCTATTATATAGTAAAATGGTGAATATCTCATGTAACTTATTTCACACCACTGCAAAGTTTAACGGAGAAGGCAATGGCAGCCCACTCCAGTACTCTTGCCTGGCAAATCCCATGGACCGAGGAGCCTGGTAGGCTGCAGTCCATTGGGTCGCTAAGAGTCGGACACGACTGAGCAATTTCACTTTTACTTTTCACTTTCATGCACTGGAGAAGGAAATGGCAACCCACTCCAGTGTTCTTGCCTGGAGAATCCCAGGGACAGCAGAGCCTGGTGGGCTGCCGTCTATGGGGTTGCACAGAGTCGGACACAACTGAAGCGACTTAGCAGCAGGAAAGTTTAAAATTCTTAAACTGTTTTTGAACTATCATAATTCAGGGACCATCTATACACACCACAAAGATTTCTCAAGCAGTTTTCCAAACTCTTGTCTAAATTATCATTAGCACAACCATGAAAAACATATGGCATGTATTATCTACCAGCAAATGCAAGTGTTTCATATGGAAAATATAGGTCATTAATAGCTTAAAAAATTGTTAAGAGAACTTAATGAAACTAAAGTATATTAAAGAATATAATTTATTTGCTTGATTGGATGCCAGAAAATAAATATGAATTTCAGAACTTGCTTACCTAAAAGTTCCTCAAAGTTTAGCCACAGTTTATTGGTCTCCCTAGATCTGGCAATATTTATGGTAATATCTTTTTCCCATAATTTTTATAAAGAAGATAATTTCTTGAGGAATATCTTAAAATACTATTTAACCAATACTTCTCACTATGTTTTTAGAATAATGGAAACTTTACGTATACTATGTGTCACAAAGTCCTCATCACTATGATGAGTTTTGTGACCTCTTCACCAAATGTCATTTAAACATGCTAGGAGAAGGCAATGGCACCCCACTCCAGTACTCTTGCCTGGAAAATCCCATGGACAAAGGAGTCTGGTGGGCTGCAGTCCATGGGGTCGCTAAGAGTCGGACACGACTGAGCGACTTCACTTTCACTTTTCACTTTCATGCATTGGAGAGGGAAATGGCAACCCACTCCAGTGTTCTTGCCTGGAGAATCCCAGGGACGGGGCAGCCTGGTGGGCTGCCGTCTATGGGGTCACACAGAGTTGGACACGACTGAAGTGACTTAGCAAGGTGTAATGTAGGACTATTCACTAATTTCAGGTATTTGGTAAAACATAAAAGAAATATACTGCATTAAACATTTAATAATGGCCCATAATATATTTTTATACACTTTTAAATTGAAGTACACCATATACACAGAACACAAATGTGAAATGAAATTACTACCCAGATTAAGATCTAGAATGTAACTGTCAGGATTAAAACGAGAAATAGACAAATCCACAGTCATAATTACTTCTGTCAATTTTTATATATTTTGAAGCTGTTTTGTTAAGTGCATACATGTTTAGAATTGTTTTTGGCTTCTGGCTTAACTGATCCTCTTTCATTATGAAATATCATTTTCATGCCTTTCAATATTTCTTGCACTCTTTTTTGCCTAATGTTATTATAGCCATGTTGAATTTTTGCTATTGTTTCTTTGGTGTACCTTCTTTCATCCTTTTATTTTCAATATATATATTTAAATGGATCTCTGTAGAAAGCATATAATTGAATTTCATTTTTATAATCCATTTGTGTTTTAAATAGTGCTTACTCCATTATATGTAATAACCAATGCAGTGCATTTAACAGTATCTCAATAACTGTTTTTTGTTCCATCTGGTCTTTGTTTCTTTTTTAGTCTTTTCCTCCCTTCTTTAGAATTCAATACATTTTCAATACATTTAATAAAGGTTCCTTTTATTTCTTTAGCTTGTTTATTTTACATTGTTATTATTTTTAGAAGTTAGAGATTATTATATTCTCTTTGCTATCACATAATCCTCTTAATATTAGTACTTTTATCATTTTTAAATAATGCAATAACCTTGTAACAGTTTAACTCGATTCACATGCCACTTGATGTTTATGACATTACAGTCATATATTTTACATTTATATATTATTAATATAAAAATTAAACCACAAAGATAGTATTGTTAAACACCTATATCCTTTGATATTTACTCATATATTTACACTTTCCACTGCCTTTTATTTCTTTCTCTAGTTTTATGCATCCATCTGGAACTGTTAATACTTACCTTTGGTCTCAAGAATTTCTATTAGCATATCTTACAGTCTACTTCTACTCATGACAAACACTCTCAGATTTTATCTAATTTCTTTATTTCATCTGTATTTTTGAATCATTTTAGATTTATATACATCTATTTCTGCTTTATTGACTATGCCAAAGCCTTTGACTGTGTGCAACATAATAAACTGTGGAAAATTCTGAAAGAGATGGGAATACCAGACCACCTGACCTGCCTCTTGAGAAACGTGTATGCAGGTCAGGAAGCAACAGTTAGAACTGGACATGGAACAACAGACTGGTTCCAAATAGGAAAAGGAATACATCAAGGTTGTATATTGTCACCCTGCTTATTTAACTTATATGCAGAGTACATCATGAGAAACACTGGGCTGGAAGAAGCACAAGCTGGAATCAAGATTGCCAGGAGAAATATCAATAACCTCAGATATGCAGATGACACCACCCTTATGGAAGAAAGTGAAGAAGAACTGAAGAGCCTCTTGAAAGTGAAAGAGGAGACTGAAAACATTGGCTTAAAGCTCAACATTCAGAAAACTAAGACCATGGCATCCGGTCCCATCACTTCGTGGCAAATAGGTGGGGAAACAGTGGAAACAGTGGCTGACTTTATTTTTTGGGGGCTCCAAAATCACTGCAGATGGTGACTGCAGCCATGAAATTAAAAGATGCTTACTCCTTGGAAGGAAAGTTATGACCAACCTAGATAGCATATTCAAAAGCAGAGACATTACTTTGTCAACAAAGGTCCATCTAGTCAAGGCTATGGTTTTTCCAGTGGTCATGTATGGATGTGAGAGTTGGATTATAAAGAAAGCTGAGCGCCAAAGAATTGATGCTTTTGAACTGTGGTGTTGGAGAAGACTCTTGAGAGTCCCTTGAACTGCAAGGAGATCCAACCAGTCCATCCTAAAGGAGACCAGTCCTGGGTGTTCATTAGAAGGACTGATGTTGAAGCTGAAATTCCAATACTTTGGCCACCTGATGCGAAGAGCTGACTCATTTGAAAAGACCCTGATGCTGGGAAAGATTGAGGGCAGGAGGAGAAGGGGACGACAGAGGATGAGATGGCTGGATGGTATCACCTCAAAGGACATGGGTTTGGGCAGACTCCGGGAGTTGGTGATGGACAGGGAGGCCTGACGTGCTGCGGTTCATGGGGTCACAAAGAGTCGGACACAACTGAGCGACTGAACTGAACTGAGATTTATATAAAAGCTGAAAAGATGGTGCTGAGAGTTTCTCTACAGCTTTCACTCAGAACTCCCTAATGTCAGCATCTGAAATAGTTCAAAACTAAAACATTAACACTCATTACCTAAACTTTATTCATATTTGACCATATTTTCCACTAATGTCCTTTTTCTCTCCTAAAGTACATAATAAGATAATAGCATCTAAGAGAATCCCAGGGACGGGGAAGCCTGGTGGGCTGCCGTCTATAGGGTCACACAGAGTCGGACACAACTGAAGCGACTTAGCAGCAGCAGCAGTAACTTTATTTTTTGTAGAATATTTTACTGTGTATAAAACTCTCTATTGGTCACTGTTTTCCTTCCATCTCTTTTAAAAATGGCATTCTACCACTGATCAGCATACCTATAATAGTCATGTGCCACCAGGTCACACATTCAGCTGTGCTGCTGGCTCACCCTACCCACCAGGTGGCCATAGCAGTCAAACACCAATGGCCTTACAGCCAGCTGCAGTGGAGGTCTGTTCTACCCACCAATGCACCTTCAGCAGTTGGCCCCAACACAACAGAAAGGTTCATACAGCCCACATAGGGAAAACCCTGAAATATGTGACTGTAATGGCCAGAGGTCAGTATGCTGCTGGGTCCCAGAAAACATCTCCTATATAAGGTCATGTCTCCAAGAGCAGGAGATATAACAAACCTAACTAATACAAAGAAATAAGCAGGACTAGGTAAAATGAAGAGATGGATGGTTATGTTTCAACAGAGAAAACAAAACAAACCCTCAGGAAAAGAACTAAAAAGAGAGATAAGCAATCTACCTAATAGAGAGTTTGAGGTAATGGTCATAAAAATGCTCCCGTATGTCTGCCAGCTTGCTTTTCAGCAGAAACTTCTCAGGTCACAGAGGACTGACTCAGTACACTCAAAATGCTGAAAGGAAAAAACCTACAACCAAGAACGATTTACAAGCAAAATTATCATTTCAAATTGAAGGAGAAATAAAGAGTTTTACAGACAAGCAAAAGCTAAAGGTGTTCATTACCCCTAAACAGGCCTTACAAGCAATGTTAGAGGTCTGCATTTACTGATTATTTTTGCTCTTTCTTATTGGTTGTATTATCCTATCTTTTCATTGTCTCATAATTTTTATTGTATATTTTACATTGTATAAAAAATAATTGTACCACCTGCTGAGAATGTTATTTTCCCCAAAGAAATGTTATTCATTTTTTTCTCTCAAGTAGATAAATAAAAAAGTTGATTATTTGAATCCAATCAGAGATTTAACTGAGTCAGGTCTAGGTTGCAATTTCAGTCAAATGAAGTTTCCATTCATTTTAAAATGTTCCTTAGTCATGGGCATTCTGGACTTTTGCTTTAGGCTCTGGAAGGTCTTTGTCTCTTTAATCCTGAAAAACTATAGGAGATTCTATTCTGTCTTTTATGTATACTGAGCTGAACTCCAGAGTTTCCTACTCCATACTATTTCAAATATATATCAAACATATGCCAAGTATTTTGATGTGGAGACTGGCCATGACAAGCCTTCTCTCTCAAGCAGTACCTATCTCTGTTGTTTAGTTGCTAAGTTGTGTCAGACTTTTTGTGACCCCGTGGACTGTAGCCCATCAGGCTCCTCTGTCCATGGGATTTCCCAGGCAGGAACACTGGAGTGCCACGCCATTCCCTTCTCCAGGGGACCCTTTACCTCTGAGCCAGCAGGGAAGCAATACAATTGCTAGAAATTTCACCTTCTACAGGTGGTGACCCCATCTCCAAGCAAGGTCTCAGGGGGAAAAGGAACTATGCTTTTGAGTCCCCTCTGAATTCAATCAATCATACTATCTTATACAATTCTTAAAAGAGGTAACCAAACAAAAAAGAACCAAACTTGAAAAAAAATGGTAGTTACCAGAAGCTGGAGCAGTTGGGGGAAGGATAAGAATAAGAGTATGTACTTGCAAACGAGGTCCTATTGTGTAGTACAGGGAACTATATTCAACATCCTGTGATAAACTTTAATGGAAAAGAATATGAAAAGAATACACACACACACACAACTGGGTCACTTTGCTGTATAGCAGAAATTAAACACATTGTAAATCAACTATATCTCACTAAATTACAAGAATATATAGTTGAAACTAGTAGATAAAGTCATGGATATCTAATACATAGTACATGATTATAGACAACAAAAGCTGTATTATAAACATTAAGCTTGCTAAAAGACTAGATCTTAATTATTCCCACCACTAGAAGATATGATAATTATGTGGCATGACAGTGCTACAATGGCAATCTTACTATGATATAAATGCATCAGTTCAAAACATTGTACACCTTAAACTTACATGGTAAATTTATACTGTGTCAATTATACCTCAACTTTTTAAAAAGCTCCAGTTTATATTATATGTCATAAAAGCTTTTTTAAAAGCTCTAGTTTCTCCCTCAGCAGAATTCCTCTGTTTAGATTAAGACCAATCTTGTTCCTGGACCAAGTTAGAAATGCCCCTAGAGAAGAAAATGGCTGGCAATTATGAACCTATCTAGGAAAGGCTCTTCCCTGTCTGGAATTTTATTTCATCTATTCTCCTTACTAATAAAGCAGTGCAATTTCTTTAAAAAAATAAACCTGTATTTTTTTTAATTTGCTATTTTAGTGGGACTATTGCCTTTCCATGGTCTATTACATCAAACTGGTAAGCAAAATTTTAATCCCATTACACCTAAACAAACAAATGTATGTTTAATTATTTGAGCTACATGCTAAGAAACAGAATTGTAAATGGTCTTAAAAACAAGCCTTTTCCTCTACTGTTGACAAAAGTCTGAAAACAGTAATGATACTCTAGACAATACAGAATCACTGGCATTACCCCCTCACCAGTGTCTAAAGTGGCCAGGGTATAACCAGTCTCCAAAATATGCCAGTTAAAAAGCAGTTGACTCATTCATTACAACACTAGTCGTATACACATAGGATGATTATATATCCCAATTTTCCCTGGACAGTTTTATGTTGTAACTACAATCAGTGCCTCTTTTACTCACAAACACATCCCAGGTAGAATGATAAATTATATGTCCCATCTCGGTTTATGCATGGATATGAGGCCTAAAGAAAGATAAGCTTTTAAATTTCACCGTACCTCCTGTACTTCAAGCTTATGTATGTCATTAGACTGTCAACATACCGGCATGTTGGTCCTGAACCATAACCCTGTTAGTTACAGTATCATTTGCCAAAAACCAAAATAAATGGATTCATAATTTTTTTTCTACTATGTTCATATACTGCTGCTTTAAGAAAAGCCATAATAAAATTTCAATATTAATACAACTTTATGCTCCCATAGGTAAAATGAAGTTTACTCCTATTAAAATATTTTTATATTTTAATATAGACTATTTAATCTTTTAAGACACTTAGATATGTACTCCCCCCCACCCCATTGTCTCCTCTTTTATTCATAGTATAGTAGATACTTGAAAAACAAAGCCAGAAAACAACTTTGGAATTTTCGTCATTTTTATAGGTATCATATAAAGCAGGTTGCATTTAATTCTCCATGGAGTAAAGTTTGGAAATGAGGCTGAATTATTGGCAGATGACAAATTTTAGACCCTAAAACATGCTTGGTACATTGGAGAAAATTAAATCACTTGAGCCATCAAGTTTTTCTTAAAGCATCTCGATATGCTTTTGACTGATACCATCTGTTATCTCCTGAAAAAATTATTTTCCTTTGGAAGGTATTCATCAAATTATAGGTGACATATTTGTTTGAGAATATAGTAGACCATCTGGTTCTACAAAAACGTGTCTTTAAAAAATATTGCCATCCTATCTCAGCTACACCATCCATATTTTTCAGAAGCTTTTTTTTTTGTTACACTCCCAAAACAGAAACACATGATATTTTTGGCTCCTGGTTAAAGAAGCAAAGAAAAACATTTACAAAAAGATTTTTGTAAGCACCATGATATTCTACAGCTATTCACTAAAAGAATAAGTAGGTGACCAAAATAGAGTGTGGAGAAGAAAGGAAGAAGGCATGGTGAGCTCAATGAATATTTCATATCCTGAATAGAAAGACACTGAAACAAAGGGCTTCACAACCTTCTCCCTGCATAGATGAGCTCTGTAGAATACCAAGGTATATTACCTATTTGTAATCAAGAAAATGAATATTGAGTTTACAGACATATTCTCATTCCTATGACTATCCTGCAATTGCAGCTCAGTGATATAAAAAATTATTTTCTTTTCCTAAGGATGCTTTTCTACTTATTAAAATAAGAGATGAGAAACCTAAGAAAATAACCTCACTTCTGATTCCCTATTTGGGCTCAGTAAACTTTGTGCTTAGTCACTCAGTTGTGTCGGACTCTTTGCGACCCCATGAACTAGCCCATCAGGCTCCTCTGTCCATGGGATTCTCCAGGCAAGAATACTGGAGTGGGTTGCCATGCCCTCCTCCAAGGGATCCTCCCAACCCAGGGATTGAACTCAGGTCTCCCACACTGCAGGCAGATTCTTTACCATCTGAGCCACCAGGGAAGCCCCTCAGTAAACTTGGAAAGACCAGATTTTCTCCAACTATAAAATGGGTCATTTTCTTACCAGAACAAAGCTTATCAATATCAAGCCATTTTTTTTTAACACTGTGAACTACAGCAATTGTTCTCAGACATTCAACCATATATTTCACCAGTTCTTGCAAGTGGTGGTAAAACACTGTGAAAGAAAGTAGCAAGATGTTCCTATTAAGGATATTCATATATTTCACCACATTTAAAGGGTATCATACTCAATAACCTCAGATATGCAGATGACACCACCCTTATGGCAGAAAGTGAAGAGGAACTCAAAAGCCTCTTGATAAAAGTGAAGGTGGAGAGTGAAAAAGTTGGCTTAAAGCTCAACATTCAGAAAACGAAGATCATGGCATCTGGTCCCACCACTTCGTGGGAAATAGATGGAGAAACAGTGTCAGACTTTATTTTTCTGGGCTCCAAAATCACTACAGATGGTGACTGCAGCCATGAAATTAAAGGACGCTCACTCCTTGAAAGGAAAGTTATGACCAACCTAGATAGCATATTCAAAAGCAGAGACATTACTTTGCCAACAAAGGTTCGTCTAGTCAAGGCTATGGTTTTTCCTGTGGTCATGTATGGATGTGAGAGTTGGACTGTGAAGAAAGCTGAGCGCTGAAGAATTGATGCTTTTGAACTGTGGTGTTGGAGAAGACTCTTGAGAGTCCCTTGGACTGCAAGGAGATCCAACCAGTCCATTCTGAAGGAGATCAGCCCTGGGATTTCTTTGGAAAGAATGATGCTAAAGCTGAAACTCCAGTAGTTTGGCCACCTCATGCGAAGAGTTGACTCATTGGAAAAGACTCTGATGCTGGGAGGGATTGGGGGCAGGAGGAGAAGGGGACGACAGAGGATGAGATGGCTGGATGGCATCACTGACTCGATGGAAGTGAGTCTGAGTGAACTCCTGGAGTTGGTGATGGACAGGGCCCTGGCGTGCTGCGATTCATGGGGTCGCAAGGAGTCGGACACGACTGAGCAACTGATCTGATCTGATCTGATGCTCATTTCTCCATTTAAAAACATTTGCTGAGCCCTTATTATGTGGCCAGCACTACCAAACACTGAGGATCTAATATTGAACAAAAACAGATATAGCCCCTGGGCCTGGGAGTTTAAAATCTAGTAAATTCAAGAAGCATTATTTAAAGGACAACAGGGGACTTCCCAGGTGGTCCAGTGGTCAAGATTCTACACCAGTAATACATGGGTTCAATCCCTGGTCAGGGAACTAAGATACCACATGACACACAGTACAGCCAGAAAAAAAAAAAAAAAAAAAAATCAACACATGTAAAATTAGAAGTGTAAAAAGAGTTATGGAGACAGAGACATGAAGTACATTGTGTTGTGTGTGTGTGTGTTAGTCACTCAGTCATGTCTGACTCTTTGAGACCCCATGGACTGTAGAACACCAGGCTCCTCTGTCCAGGGAATTCTCCTCCATGAAGTTCTCCAGGCAAGAATATTGGAGTAGGTAGCCATTGCCTTATCCAGGAGATCATCCCAACACAGGGATCAAGCTAGGAGTTCGAAAGGTCACAGTATCTGTGAGGAAGTAATACACGATATGAGATACTGAGTGTGAGGAGGAGTTAATTCAGTAAGGAGGGGAGGAAAGAGCCTTGCCAAAAAGAAGACGTAAAAAGCAACAACAAAATTGTCTCACCTTTGACTTGAACTAAAGACCCTCTTAATGAAAGTGAAAGAGAAGGGTGGGAAAAGCTGGCTTAAAACTCATCATTCAAAAAATGAAGATCATTGCATCTGGTCCCATCACTTCATGGCAAATAGTTGGGGAAACAATGGAAACAGTGACAAACTTTATTTTCTTGGGCTCCAAAATCACTGCAGAAGGTGACTGCAGCCATGAAATTAAAAGATGCTTGCTCCTTGGAAGAAAAGCTATGACAAACCTAGACAGCATATTTAAAAAGCAGAGACATTACTATGCTGACAAAGGTCTTTCTAGTCAAAGCCATGGTTTTTCCAGTAGTCATGTATGGTTGTGAGAGTTGGACCATAAAAAAAGCTGAATGCCAAAGAATTGATGCTTTTAATTGTAGTATTGGAGAAGACTTTGAGAGTCCCTTGGACTGCATGGAGATCAAACCAGTCAATCCTAAAGGAAATCAGTCCTAAATATTTATTGAAGGGACTGATGCTGAGGCTGAAGCTCCAATACTTTGACCACCTGATGCAAAGAACTGACTCATTAGAAAGACCCTGATGCTGGGAAAGATTGAAGGTGGGAGGAGAAGGGACGACGGAGGATGAGATGATTGGATGGCATCACCGACTCAATGAACATGAGTTTGAGGAAGCTCCAGGAGTTGGTGATGGACAGGGAAGCCTGGTGTGCTGCAGTCCATTGAGTTGCAGAGTTGGACATGACTGAATGAAAACTGAACTGGACTTGATCATTGTAATATAATTCACATTTTATATCCGAGAAGGAATTAACATTTCTGATAAAATGCTTAAGCAATATTCTGATGGATATTAATTGGTTTTAGGAGTCTGGGAACTAGTAACCCTGCTGTCAGTTGACCTGTAACTAGATACTCATTTTCCTTTCTCTCTGGTTCATCCGTGATTATGATTGTTGAAGCCGAGTTATTTTTTTCTATACATATCACTACCAAGAGAAATCTCTAAATGATCTACTAGAGATCTTTTCAATTGTAATAAAATTGTAATAAAATGCTCATACAAGTTCATAATTATTGTCAGAAAAGTATTTATTACAGTTTTGGAGGACCCACCAGAGTGAAGGGGATCAAAGCATGCTGGTGAGATTGTGTTGTGTTGCCCAAACCTTCCTGTGCCTGGATTTTGACGGGAAGTTTTTGCTAATATGTCAAAACTTGAGCTCACTCTCATGTTCACATATCAAAGTTCAATGACCATTGTATCTGTCTTCTATTATTATTACAAGTTACCATACATTAGCATCTTGAAACAACAGAAGCCTCTTACCTCATGCCTCTTTAGATCAGAAGTTCAGGAACAGGGCAGCTCAGTTGGTTCCTCTGCCTTAGAGTCTCAGACTGAAATCAGAGTGTCGGCTGGACTATGTTCCTTTCTAGGTGCTCTGAGGATAAATCTTCTGAACTTGTTCAAGTTGAAGAACAAATTCAGTTCATGTGGTTATAGGACTGAGGTATCCTTTTCTTTGCTGGCTATCAACTGTTCACCTTTCTTGGCTCTCTTAAATCTGCTTAGTTCCCTTGTCTTCCATCTTTAAACCAGCAACAGTGCATCAGGTCCTTCTCACACTTCAAATCTTTCTGACTTCCCTTTCAACCCCATCTCTTCTATTTCCAGCTGGAGGAAGTCTCTACTTTTACAGGTCCAAATGTAGTGGCTCAGACAATAAAGAATCTACCTGCAATGTGGGAGACCCAGGTTCGATCCCTGGGTCAGAAAGATCCTTGGGAGAAGGAAACGGCTACCCACTCCAGTATTCTTGCTTAGAGAATTCCATGGACAGAGGAGCCTGGCAGGCTACAGTCATTGGGTCATAAAGAGTCAAACACAACTGAGTGACTAACATTTTCACATGATTCTTAACACCCAGATAATCCAGGATATAATCTTAATTGCACCTGCAAAGTCCCTTTTGCCATGTAACATAGGATCCATGGGATTCATAGTTTCCAGGGATAAGGGCATTGGCATATTTGGGGGGGGGGTCTATTATTTAGCCATTTTAGAGGATGACTGTCTATCAGCCATCTTAAAAGATGACTATTTTTGACACATTTTGCCATCCAAGGTGAGAACTTGTTAAGTTAGTTTAGGTTTGCAGTTTGGGTCCTATCACTGACCTCCTTCAGAGTAGGACTGTGTGATTTGACATGTAAGGGATATCAATTTCCCTCAGGAAGGGGAACTAGATATGATATCCCACGGTTTTGGTAAATGCACTTACCAGTTCTGCGGTAAATGTTGAGAACTTCTAGAGATGTTTGAGGAATTCATGAGTATATATTGCCTTCCTGCAGGGCTTATTTTTGGACACATTTGTGTCTGCTTTCGGGCTAGAATATTGTATTTGACTCAGAATTCTCTATATGTTTGCCTGTGTATTTCAGAAGCTGCTTGTAGGCCCTTGCATTCGCAGTCAGTAGAAATTCTCTGGGAATCTTAGATACACAGCTTCCCGTTTGCTGTGAGCAGCTGTTCTCTAATTTTTGGTTTTAGGATTCCTTTATACTCTTTTTTTTTTTTTTTTGCCATTCTGGTAGAGTTTAATATTCATAGTGGCAAGGGTTTTAAAGCTATCATATATACTAAATTAAGGCATCTAATTTTTTATTTCAGTTTTCTTTTTTCAGGTGAGCTAGTCTTGACCTTTTGTGCCATTTCTTTATTTTTTTAAATTTTATTTTATTTTTAAACTTTACATAATTGTATTAGTTTTGCCAAATATCAAAATGAATCCGCCACAGGTATACATGTGTTCCCCAACCTGAACCCTCCTCCCTCCTCCCTCCCCATACCATCCCTCTGGGTCGTCCCAGTGCACTAGCCCCAAGCATCCAGTATCGTGCATCGAACCTGGACTGGCAACTCATTTCATACATGATATTTTACATGTTTCAATGCCATTCTCCCACCCTCTCCCTCTCCCACAGAGTCCATAAGACTGTTCTATACATCAGTGTCTCTTTTCCTTTATACTCTTAATGAGAATTAAGGATGCCAAATAGCTTTTTAATGGGAGTTCTATCCATGGATTTTTAATATTTCAAATTAAAAGCCAAGAAAAAATGAACATATTTCTTAATTCTTTTATAAATGTAACAATTTCATATAGCATAAATACCATATTTCTATGAAGAGCTAAAAATTACCCAGGACAAAAGCATATTTAGTTATAAGACAAGGGTTGTGTTACTGTTTTGCAAAACTCTTTAATATCTGGCTTAATAGAAGATAAGCTGTGTTCTCATGTCCACTTCTATATTCGGCCTATTGTAATATGTTGTTTTGATTTGAGTAATGAAGCAACCTGGATTTTCACAGGTAAATATTTGGAAAAGGGAGAAATAGTTAACAGCCTTTCAAATAATTGTGAACTCTTTGACACTACAAGTCTATAAATGGTAGTTTTTGAAAAGGTTAGTTGCATGTGGAATTTGATACCATATGAACAAACTTTTTGTATCTCATTACATTAAAATCCATGGTTTTAATTTGTTTGAATGCATATTTTTGGCACATATATAATTTTGCAACATCATGCATTTGTCATTTGGAAAATACAGATTGCCTGAGTTATGAGGATCTTCCAAATACTGACAAAAATTTCATTATAAAATAGCCAAAATATCACTTTAGTTGGTATCATCACCAATATCAAAAGACTGTTATGAAGCTGTGAAGCTTCTTGTGGCAGAAATAAGTTTTCCAAAATGCAAATTTTGTACTTGACAGTTCAAATTTTATCACTGGCAACAAATACTATGAAATCTTTTTCTTGATGTGACACTAACCTCATTCATTTTCAGAAATGTGTCTGCCAACTACCAAGACTGAATAACCCAGTTTTTCCTTCACATAAAAGCAGTATTAAATGAAAAAAAATGCTGCTAGTTGCAGGGCTTGTCATTTATATCACAGTGGGGCTATCGAATTCAAATCAAATAGACCTTCCAGCCAAGGGGACCCCGAAGAACTTTTGGCCTGTTTTTGAGTTATTGACAAAAGTTCTAAAATACTTTAAAACATGGAATTATTAAATTACAGATAATTTGAATTTATGATGGTATATTTATTGCTGAGTAACAAGCAATTCCAATATTTAAAGCATTAAAAGAAAAGATTTATCATTCTTCATAATACTATGATTTAAACAAATGATTCATCTGCTGGTTTTGCCTGATCTCATTCATGCAGCCAGTTCAGCTGGAGAGTCAACCATGTGAGAAGATCCAAGATGGTCTCACTCACGTCAGACAGTTAATGACTGTGATCTCTGGGAACCCTGGTTTTTCTCTTGGTGTCTTTTCATCCTCCAGTAGGCTAGACTGGCTTCCAAACATGGTGATCTCAGGGCAAAAGTTCAAAAAAGTGAAAGTAGAACTTGCCACACTCCATTAGCCTAAGAATGTCACAAAGTTTGATGGAAGGGCCTGCAAAGACTCTATGGCCATATTTAATACATCATAAATGGCCACTGAAGGTCTCTTTTAATGTAATTAAAACAAGTCACCTTAGAGAAATGTTCAAATCAAATAGCCACAAAATTTCTTATTGTTAGTGTCTGCCTTAGATGATGGGGATTAATGTATTCCCAAAAAGACAACACAAGTCTTAAGTGTGAGTTCTTTAAAATATTGCTCAATTGCTTTTTAAGGACATGTTTAAAGAAGGATGGGGACCTGGCAAAAGGTCATAAAACTTCCCACGGGCCAAATAAAAGACAATTTCAGTATCAAAATAAGAAACAGTAATAATAGATTATTTCAATTTAAATAAAAGAAGACCCCATGAATCCATACTGATACAAATTAACAGAAGACTGCTTTCCTTATAGTGGAATGCCAAGTAATAAATGTAGAAGGAATACTGGAATTAGAAAAATCACCATTTGACAACCACTGATTAATAATTGCTTCAGGCAAAAATCGTTCAAGACACTAAAGCTGCTAGGCATAAGGTTGAGGAGAATGTAATAGGGAAACCGAAATCTGACTCGACATTGGATCTGGGTTTGTTTTTTTTTTAACTTTGACCTCTTATAGTTGCTTTTTGCTATAAGTCAAGAATTTTGGCTATAACCTGAAATATACAGGACAGTTCGTTCTCAAGGCCCTGATCTTTAGAGGTATAACACTTTTCCATTCATATCGAGATAAAAAGTTGCTGAACAGGTAATAACATTTGTTTTGCTGGAGGTTTACAGGAACATCGTGACTGGACCCACTTGAACAACTGCAAGAACAAAGGAGTCTGGCACCAAAAAGTGTTCAGCCACCAGCCACACACCCCCACCTTTTCACAAAACAGAAGCCTAAATTCTTACTGGGGTAAGATGATTCTTTGAGATACCATCTTGGTCTGCTGGCTTTCTAAATAAAGTCGCTATTCCTTGACTCTAACAACTCATCTCTCCCTTTACTGGCCTATCCTGTACTACTGAGCAGTATAAGCCTGGACTCAGTAATAAGAAGAGGAATAATTTACAAGATCTCAAAAGAATTTCCTACAGAAGACATTTTAATTAAAGAAAGAAGAAGTCTGGCAAATATGACCTTAACCAAATGATCAAAGTTAGCTTCACCAGTAATAAAAAACATAAATGTGACGGGCTCCTGATAATGTACACTGAGAAGAACACAACTTTTGTAACATTCTTGCCAAAATTGCATAGCCCAAATTTAATCAAAATGAAATCTCAGACAATTATGAATTGAGGAAGATTCCACCTCAATAAGTGAACTACTCTTCAAAAATGTTGGGTATGAAAGAAAAAGAATGATTTAGGAGTTAGTCCAGATTGAAGGAAAGTAAAATGATAGGAAAGCTATTGCAATGTGTCTTTCTAGATTGGATTTTATACTCTAAAGTGTTTTTTAAAGTACATTAGCAGGGCAGTTAGTGAAATCTGAATCAGGTCTTGGGATTAGATAATAGTATTGTACTGGTGTTAATTTCCTGATTTTGTAATTGTGCCATGGTTATAAAAGCAATATACTTATTAACAGGAAATATATACTGAAGTGTTTATGGCATTATGAAGTGTTACGGGGGCTTCCCAGATGACTCAGTGGTAAAGAATCTGCCTGTCAATACAGGGGAAATGTTTTCCATCCCTGGGTCGGGAAGATAACTGGCAGTAGGAAATGGCCACCCACTCCAGTATTCTTGCCTGTAAAGTTGCATGGACAGAGGGGCCTGGAGGGCTACAGTCCATGGCGTCACAAAGAGTTTGACATGACTGAACAACTGAGCCTGCATGCAAAGTGTTACAAACCTGCAGCTTATTCACAAATGATTCAAAAATTATAATACTTTTTACATATTTACCTAATACAAGAGAAAACATAAGTGTGTTTAAAGTGTTAATGTTTGAAGCATCAGTATGAAAGGTAATTTACACAGTTTTTCATAGTGTTTTTTTTACTTTTCCTGAAATAATTTATTGTATTTAATAAACTTTTAAATTTAAAAAAAAATTAAATAAAACTATAACTGAGCAGAACCTCATGGGGCCTTCCTAAGGCAGATCCTACCATTTTCCTCTGTCTGTCTCTTGTCTGCAGGAAAATTTTGGACTCCTAGGCCTTCCCTAAGCTACAAAGAATTCATTTAATTCTTCCAAAGAGAAGTGAGAAAATGCAGTAACAAAAGAAAATAGTCAAGCAAGACAAAAGAATAATAGTTTATCCACTAAAAAGGCAAGAACCTTTAGCTCCTTCTCAAGGGCTGTAGAGAATATTCTGAGCCATATCGTTTCAGCTGTTTTTGCAGACACTGAAAAACCTCCACCAGATGGAAAAAGCTAACTGAATGCCATCCACAAGCATGTAGACCCCAGACCAATCAGAACCAGAAGGTTGATGATGCTGACTCCTGATTATCTCACCACCAATCAGAAGAATTTCCCCCAGCTGATCACATACCCTACAACCCTCTTCCTCACCCTGTCTTTAAACCCTTTCCCTGGAAGCCATCAGGGAGTTCAGGCCTTTTCCTTTGTACCTTAGCTTTCGGCACTCCTTGCTTGGTGCCCTGCAGTATATACCACATTTTCCTTAACCACAACCTGGTGTCAGTAGATTGGTTTTACTGCACTGGTGAGCAGACTCATTTGGTTTGATAACAAAATCAATTTAGAAATTACTCTTCAAAGATAGAGAATTTAAATGATCTTCTCTTGAGCCAAAATATAAAATTGTATGCAAGACTTAAAAGAACCAGTAGCAAACTACTAAGTCTGCATATATTATTTTTACAACACTCTGGTATTACATATCCTAACATAAACATAGGAACATTTTGGCTGGTAATTTTTAAGACTAAATTCTGAAATTCAAAGCTGAGTGAAAAGTGAAAGTTCAATCATCAAAGAGTCACTTCGGATGAGATTCAAGATGCATCAGAACATTGCCAACAAAAAGTCTTAGAAAACAGTTTTAAAAATCTGCAAAAATAAGTCTTGGTTTGAGAAATGTAGCAGTTAGGAAAACTCATGTAAACACAAAGATCTCAGAGCTGTTCAAATTAGTCCAAATCTATTTCAGATTTCTGGCTTCTAAAATCTATAAATAACTGCTATAATTTAACATGAAAAAGGAAGCAATCCAAATAAATCTAATGGGCAATCGGCAGGGATAAATCTTCACAAAGGAAGACAATGAACATGTGAAAAGGCCTCAACATATTAGGAAAATGCAAATTAAAACCACAATGAAATTCCATTAGAGTTACACTAAAAGGTTAGAAATCTAAATTTGTTTTAAATTGACAGCTCCAAATATTGGTGAGGATACAGAGCAACTGAACTCGAATATATTGTTGATTAGATTGTAAAATGGTTGTTGGGCTGCACCTGCCAGGCTTGCAAGCCCTGTACCTGCCCAGCTTTAAGACCAAAGGGAGAGCCTGGAGTTGGCGGCGACAGAAGCATCAACGGTCTAACCCAGGGGTCCCCAAGCTTTTCGGCAGCAGAGACCAGTTTTACAGAAAACAGTTTTTCCATAGGCTCAGGGGTTGGGGGATGGTTTGGGGATGATTCAAGCACTTTATTGTGCACTTTATTTCAATTTTTATTCTACATCTCCACCTCAGATCATCAGGCATTAGGTCCCAGAGGTCGGGGACCCCTTGTTCAATGGATAGGGGATCTTACTTACATTTCTGAAGCAAGGTCCTGGAGCAACACTGCCCGCTGCGCAACTGGTGGGCAGAACATGGCGGCAGCCCATGCTTAGGGGAGGGGAGGTTACTATTTATGGAGTAATTAGTGTCAGGTGGCTCATTGGTTACCAGGAACTAGCAAAAGGGCACGTCTCTCATGGCCCCTTTGATTAGCTAACAGTTGGAGATGAGCTGATTTAAAGGTTAGAACAATCACTAATGGGCTTCCACAATTGCTCAACAGTAAAGAATCTGCCTGCAATACAGGAGACACAGGAAAAGCAGGTTCGATCCCTGGGTCAGGAAGATCCCCTATGGGAGGAAATGGCAACCCACTCCAGTATTCTTTCCTGGAGAATCCCATGGACAGAGGAGCCTGGTGGGCCACAGCTTGCCAGAGGGCTACAGGTTGCAAAGCGTCGCACATGACTGAACACAAGTGCAGCTGGACAATCACTAGCTGGGATGGGGACAATTAGGTGAGCTATGTGAGTGTAGGTGTAGGCGAAGCAGGCACTGGTTGAGCGATTTACAGAGACGGTAAGAGAGAAGTCAATTAGGTGGCCCAATCATACAGTTCTAAAAATAACTGTGTTCCAATTACAGAAAGACACAAAATTCTCCAAAACAGGGAATGAATATATTTCATTTAATTGTGGGAGTCCCTGGTGACTAAGATTAAAAACACAACAAAACAAAAGGTAAACAGATAGGCATCGGGCCAATCTAAAGAAAAGTTTCTGTATTAAGATTTTACCATTATTCAAAAAATTTTAAACAGTATAAAAGTGTTTTAATTATGAATAAATGCTTATAAATAAATATCTTATTAAAAGGTTACAATATTCAGTACTCCTAATTATGGTAATACTTGGATGGATTAAATATTTTCACAGTGTGGGATAAAATGCAAACAACATTTTTGTTGACACCTGATCCTCATTTCTTTTCTGACAGGGAGTCAATTTATTGGAAATAACTTACATCTGTCTTATAGATAAATAAATAATCACTAACTGCACTCACTGAAGTTCATGGTTCATGTATTGCTGAAGCCTGGCTTAGAGAATTTTGAGCATTACTTTACCAGCGTGTGAGATGAGTGCAATTATGCAGTAGTTTGAGCATTCTTTGGCATTGCCTTTTTTTTGGATTGGAATGAAAACTGACTTTTTCCAGTCCTGTGGCCACTGCTGAGTTTTCCAAATTTGCTGGCATATTGAGTGCAGCACTTTCACAGCATCATCTTTCAGGATTGAAATAGCTCCACTGGAATTCTATCACCTCCACTAGCTTTGTTCATAGTGATGCTTTCTAAGGCCCACTTGACTTCACATTCCAGGATGTCTGGCTTTAGGTGAGTGATCACACCATCGTGATTATCTGGGTCATAAATGTCTTTTTTGTACAGTTCTTCTGTGTATTCTTGCCACCTCTTCTTAATATCTTCTGCTTCTTTTAGGTCCATACCATTTCTGTCCTTTATCGAGCCCATCTTTGCATGAAATGTTCCCTTGGTATCTCTAATTTTCTTGAAGAGATCTCTAGTCTTTCCCATTCTGTTGTTTTCCTCTATTTCTTCACATTAATTGCTAAGGAAGACTTTCTTATCTCTCCTTGCTATTCTTTGGAACTCTTTATGGCAGAAAGTGAAGAGGAACTAAAAAGCCGCTTGATGAAAGTGAAAGAGAAGAGTGAAAAAAGTTGGCTTAAAGCTCAATATTCAGAAAACGAAGATCATGGCATCTGGTCCCATCACTTCATGGGAAATAGATGGGGAAACAGTGGAAACAGTGTCAGATTTTATTTTGGGGGGGCTCCAAAATCACTGCAGATGGTGATTGCAGCCATGAAATAAAAAGACGCTTACTCCTTGGAAGGAAAGTTATGACCAACCTAGATAGCATATTCAAAAGCAGAGACATTACTTTGCCAACAAAGGTCCGTCTAGTCAAGCCTATGGTTTTTCCTGTGGTCATGTAAGGATGTGAGAGTTGGATTATAAAGAAAGCTGAGCGCCGAAGAATTGATGCTTTTGAACTGTGGTGTTGGAGAAGACTCTTGAGAGTCCCTTGGACTGCAAGGAGATCCAACCAGTCCATTCTGAAGGAGATCAGTCCCGGGTGTTCTTTGGAAGAAATGATGCTAAAGCTGAAACTCCAGGACTTTGGCCACCTCATGAGAAGAGTTGACTCATTGGAAAAGACTCTGATGCTGGGAGGGATTGGGGGCAGGAGGAGAAGGGGCCGACAGAGGATGAGATGGCTGGATGGAATCACCAACTCGATGGACATGAGTTTGGGTAAACTCCAGGAGTTGGTGATGGACAGGACGTGCTGCGATTCACGGGGTCGCAAAGAGTCAGACATGACTGACTGAGCAACTGAATTGATCTGAACTGAACTGCACTGAGCTTTTAAGATCACAGAGATGTAGATATGTATCTAAAACTATACTCTGTCAAAATTATGAACATCTGACCACTGTTCTTGTAAACTTCAAGCAACGCTATATATTACCTAAATCCACACAGTTACCTTGTTTGTATTATCTGAGTAAAATTTGGGGTATAAATGTTCAATACCAGGTAAATTTAGCATTCTTTAATGTCAACTTAAATTGTAAGTCTAAGACCCTTAATTAAATTTATGACTTCAGACTTAATTAACTTTAAGACCTAAGGCTTAGAAAAACTTAAGTAATTAAAATAAATAGAAGTCTCTCCTTGTGACGGAGGATATGGTACTTGGCAAGTAGAGACACAAGCAGTAGTGTCAAACAGAAACACTGGGTGACTACACCGTAATTTTTACTTACGTGCTGTTATTCATTCACACATTTGTTCTTGCTAATACTCATTTTAAGAGGATAAAATTAACAGAGTGAAATATTGTCTTAAAATGTGCTTGAGTGCCTCCCTAGTGGCTCAGTGGTGAGAATCTGCCTGCCAATGCAGGGGACACAGGTTCTATCCCTGGTCCCAGAAGATCCCACATGCTGAGAGACAACTAAGCCCCTGTGCCAACTGCTAAGCCAGCTCTCTAGAGCCCACATGCCTAGACCCCGTACTCCACAACAAAAGAAGCCACTGCAATGAGAAGCCCGCGCACTGCAACTACAGAGTAGCCCTTGCTCAGTGCAGCTGGAGAAGGCCCTCACACAGCAAAGAAGACCAAGAACAGCCACAGACAAATAAATCTTTAAAAAATGTGCATTTAAAAACTAATGGTTTATTTAAGCAGTATCATCTCATTATGTAGTACATATATATTTTAAATAAAAACATTTGGAGGTAATAAGATTAAATTTTAAAGGAAGTTATGTATAACAGAGAAAGCGAGCTCTGGTAGCTCACAAATAAAATTGGTCTTTGTAGGCTGTACAAAAATATTTTTGTTTTCTTCATGTTCTACCCAGATGTCAGGATTTTTTTCCTTTGGGAAGGGTTTATTGAGAATTGAGCTATTCTGGCATATTTCACAAATATAAACAATCATAAGCAAATCCACCAGAAAAATAAGGGATTTCTCACTTGGGTAAAGTTAACATTCTTTTGGTAGTTGTAATGTATTAACTACATTAATACATTAATGTATATTACCTACTAATACATTAATGTATATTAACTACTCTGGTTAATAATTTAGGCAAATATGTGGCTATTTCTTTTTCTTAGAAACTTATGATTTTACTCAACCATAATTCCATTGATAATCTATCCAGGATAAGTCCTCAAACACCATATTAAACTGACCAGGTGTTTTTCATACTCCATCATCTCTGTTACTCCCCTGAAGCACAGACCCTCTCTCTTTGGAACCAAGGGTTGGCCCCTGGAAAGGAAGTACACTGTCAATAGTGAGTTAGGATAGATAGGCTCCACATTTTCTTAGTTAAGTAAAAAAGAGAAGCTCAGCCAAACCTAAATTATTAATATGAATATAATGTAGTAATTGCATTACCTTTGAGGATGGATAGAAATATATTCATGTTCATGAACTTGGGCTGACATGGTCACTTCCAACAAATTCACTTCTAAGAAAATTTTATTTATGGGTTTCAAACACTTGGGTCAACAACTCTGGTTCTGGCCCAAATGAAGAATTTTGGATTTTCTCTCTTGCCTAAAAAAAAAAAAAAACAAAATATGTAATAATTTTCAAGATACTGAACATCAAGCAATGGAAGACAGCGATCCTTGAGAGATGAACAATGAATAAGGTGAGCCCTATGACTATCCCAACCAAGTACTTTGGTAGAGTTTCAGACCAGAGTATGGATGAAAGGACCGATAAACTGAACAAGTTCAATGACTTAGAATTCCTTGAAAGGCATAAACTACCAAAACTCACTCAAGAATAACTAAATAACCTGGATAGCCCTATATGTACTGAATATTGTATAGTATATTAAATAAAGAAATTGAATTTTTAGGTAGAAACCTTCTGACAAAGGAAACTCCAAGCCCTGGAGGCTTCAATGGTGAATTCTACCAAATATCTAGAGAGAAATGGTTTCGCTTTTTCAGAAACACTTCTAAAAAAATTGAAAAGGAGGGCATACTTCACAATCCATTCTAAAAGAAAGGGCATTGCTGTATTACTACAACCAGACAAAGATACTATAAGAAGACCAATCATCAGTATCCCTCATTAATATACATGTCAAAATTTGAAATAAAATTTTTGCAAACCAAATATAACAATATATAAAATGTACAATACATCATGAATGGGGCTTCCCTGTTGGCTCAAACAGTAAAGAATCTGCCTGCAATGTGGGAGACCAGAGTTTGATCCCTGGGTCAGGAAGACCCCTGGAGAAGGGAATGTCTACCCACTCCAGTATTCTTGTCTGGAGAATTCCATGGACAGAGGAGCCTGGCAGGCTATAGTCCATGGGGTCACAAGTAGCTGGACATAACTGATCAACTAGCACTTTGAACTTTTTAATATGTTAGTTTTATTCCAGGAATGTAAGATCAGCTTATAATTTGAAAATCAACAAATATAATTCACCACATTAAACAACTAGAAAAGGGGAAAAAAGCATATGATATGTCAATAGATACAGGAAAGGATTTAACAAAATCCAACATCCTTTCCTAATAAAAAATTTCTCAATGAACTGAAAATAAGAAAGAACTTTCTCAACCTGATAAAGGGCATTTATGAAAAATGTATAGGTAACATGAGACTTTATGATGAATGTTTTCACCTTAATTTCAGGAACAAGACAAGGATGTCTGCTTCAGCTATTTCAGTTCAATATTGTACCAGGAGTTTTAACCAGATGAATAAAGCTAGAACAAAGAATAAAAGAAATTTATATAGGAGAAGAAGTAAGACTGTTATTATTCATGTATGATATCATTGTCTATGTAGAAGATCCAATGGAATCCACAAAAAAAAAAAAAGCTTTGACTTTATGAATTCTTAATATGGGAACTGTAAATGTAATTAGTGGACTCTCAAAAGAATTTAAGTGTAATGACTCTAATATTTGGAATTCAGGAGTGTTTTTAAATGAGTTGAGCTTGGGGGAAAAAGTCACAATTATTTTGGATAAAAGATGTTGTTATAAAGTTCACTAACATTCAGAAAACTAAGATCATGGCATCTGGTCCCATCACTTCATGGGAAATAGATGGGGAAACAATGGAAACAGTGTCAGATTTTATTTTGGGGGGCTCCAAAATCACTGCAGATGGTGATTGCAGCCATGAAATTAAAAGACGCTTACTCCTTGGAAGGAAAGTTATGACCAACCTAGACAGCATATTGAAAAGGAGAGATATTACTTTGCCAACAAAGGTCCATCTAGTCAAGGCTATGGTTTTCCAGTGGTCATGTATGGATGTGAGAGTTGGACTGTGAAGAAAGCTGAGGGCCGAAGAACTGATGCTTTTGAACTGTGGTGTTGGAGAAGACTCTTGAAAGTCCCTTGGACTGCAACAAGATCCAATCAGTCCATCCTAAAGGAGATCAGTCTGGGGTGTTCATTGGAAGGACTGATGCTGAAGCTGAAACTCCAGTACTTTGGCCACCTCATGTGAAGAGTTGACTCATTGGAAAAGACCCTGATGCTGGGAGGGATTGGGGGCAGGAGGAAAAGGGGACGACAGAGGATGAGATGGCTGGATGACATCACCGTCTCGATTGACATGAGTTTGAGTGGACTCTGGGAGCTGATGATGGACAGGGAGGCCTGGCATGCTGTGATTCACGGGGCCGCAAAGAGTCAGACATGACTGAGTGACTGAACTGAACTGAATTCTAACCACATAATATCTGTAAATAATCAAAGTGCTGATAGTACTTATGATGATTTTGTAAAAATAGTACATATATGAATTGGCCTTGCTATAAAGCTACTTATTAAATAGGTCAAATATTATATAAGCACAGTGTCTTTACTGATTCCCTGTACACCATTCATGGCAATGTAGCTGTTTGCATGGTTTCAACATAATTAGAAAAAACAAATTTATAATTATAACTGTACCAGAAATGTCACACTTGAAGGCAAAGTGCATTTCATTAAGTGGACAAACCCACTCTAAAAGAATTAGAACTGAACTTCATGTATGGGATTTGGTTTGGTACCCATTCTATGACTAATAGGATTCCAGCCTTACAAGAATATATATCATCACTCCTGGCAAGTCAGATACAATCATGAATTTGAGCTCTTAGAGGTGAAAAATTATTTTTGTTGTCGTTCAGTTGCTCAGCAGTGTCTGCCTCTTTGCGATCCCATGGGCTGCAGCACACCAGGCTCCTCTGTCCTCCACTATCAAGTAGAGTTTGTTCTGATTCATGTCCATTGAGTCGGTGATGCTAACCAACCATCTCATCTTCTGTTGCCTCTTCTCCTTTTGCCTTCAATCTTTCCCAGAGTCAGGGTCTTTTCCAATGAGTTGGCTCTTCACATCAGGTGGCCAAAGTGCTGGAGCTTCAGCATCAGTCCTACATTTTTAGGGATGGTGGTTAATCCTAGAAAAAAACAGCCACTTTTTCTTTGATTCCTTGCCTCAGAGTAGACAAGGTGACAAGAGCAGATACAAGTAAGGAGGTTTGGAAGGAAGGGGGAAAGAAAGAGGGAAAAATTAAAGAAAAAAAGGAAGGGAAGGGAACTGGAAAGTAGAGAACTGAGGAGAGGAAGGAGAGAAAAAGTTGAGGAAAGAAGGAGATGAATAAGGAGGAGAGAGAAGAGAAGAAAGGACATGGATGGGAGGAGAGAAAAGGAAATTCTGGAATAATAATGGAGCCTGGATTTTTTTTTTTAATCTCTGAATAGAAATTAATTATCTGTCTTTAAAATGGAGTAGTTCTAGTTTTGTTAAGCTAACAGCAAAGGCATTAATCAACACTTTTAATTGAACTTAGGTAAATAAAATAGGCCATGTTGAAAAGAACATAGATAATATAAAATCTTTAGTCCATAGACTATATAAAACAGCTAATATTGATCTTGAGTTGCCACAAGATTTTGTTTGGAAATTTTCCTATTACACTGGGAAAGGATATCAGTATATGATGAAACACCATTGCAAGCATGATTCCATATATAGTGCATAGATGAAACTATGTCTAATTTTTGCCATTTATTACAAAATGTAAAAGAGACTGACTGGGCCAAAAACATCCAGTGAGTGATCTTAGCACAAATATGCAATGAGAATCTTTTTTTTTTTTTTTGGTCTGAGAGAGATCTTTGAAGATTTTCTGAGTCAAAAGGAGGACTTTAAAAAACTGTCCAAATCTGCTCTGAGACAGAATCTTTTTCTGGTAATATAATGTACAACCTCATCTCAAGAAAAGATTGGTAGTCCTGATGAACTGTTTAAGCAGTTTCTGATGAATGTAAAATGGATTAAAACCTCTTTGAAGAAACTAGTAACCCACCCAACCCAGATGACTGTCATTAGACCTGAAACTAAATTTACTTTTTAATTTCACTTCTCTTTTCCCCATAAATGTCTCTACCAAGAAAGAAATCCTTGAAATGGCCTGCTATTTTACAAGTCTGTAAAATCCTTGTTGTGTGTACATAGCTCAATGTTATTTAATGGCACTTTGTGTAAAAGGAATAGTAAATTGTAACTTACTAATGGACTTTTAAAAATGACAGTGTTAAAGATAAATTATATTGCTCTTGCTTAAGGAAAAACACACCAAAATCATCACTACGTTAGATACTGTTTTGAGGGGGAAATAATTCCAGAATTATCAGTAACAATATGTCGTGTGACATGACAATCACTTCTGGGGTGACATGGGACATATGCCTAAACAGAGGGAATAAGAACAGTTATAAGATTTATCAGGAAAACCAGCTGGTATCTAAGGTTCTGAGCAGGATTAAACATCACAAATGGGTTATGGGTATCAGGTAAAGTAGTCACGAGATAGCATGTCACATAAGCACAGTGATTGCTAAGGAAGAAATGCTGCTGCTACTAAGTCGCTTCAGTCGTGTCTGACTCTGTGCGACCCCATAGATGGCAGCCCGCCAGACTTCCCCGCCCCTGGGATTCTCCAGGCAAGAATGAACACTGGAGTGGGCTGCCATTTCCTTCTCCAATGCATGAAAGTGAAAAGTGAAAGTGAAGTCGCTGAGTCATGCCCGACTCCTCTCGACCCCATGGACTGCAGCCCACCAGGCTCCTCTGTCCGTGGATTTTCCAGGCAGAGTACTGGAGTGGGTGCCAATTCTTAGTAAAACAGAATGAAAGTAGTATGACTGCTCCACTCACTCTTCTACAGCATAGAGATTATGGGTTGCCTCAAAGTACTAAATCACATGTGCAGATATCTACGAAGTATTCAGTAATCCTGATCCTACTTAGGGGAGATAAAAATCTACTCAGACTGTCAGTTTCTAATATTACCCCAAATTTATTTTCAGTTACAACAAACCAAACAAATGCTTGATATAAGCACCAGACATTCCCCCTGCAGGATTTTTTTTTTTTAATCCTAGGCTGTACAAAATCAGACAACTAATACCGTGTGAAAAAATTAGAGAATGTAAATTAAACAATAGAATGTTTAACTTCAAAGTATAAAAAATAAGCCAGGTGCTAGTTAAGAATATGGACAAGAGACACTGGTACAAAAGAAGAAATCTTACCTCTACACCCAAGAGGGTGAGGGGTCAGTTCAGTTCAGTTCAGTCGCTCAGCCGTGTCCGACTCTTTGCAACCCCATGAATCGCAGCATGCCAGGCCTCCCTGTCCATCACCAATTCCCAGAGTTTACTCAGACTCACATCCATCAAGTCAGTGATGCCATCCAGCCATCTCATCCTCTGTTGTCCCCTTCTCCTCCTGCCCCCAATCCCTCCCAGCATCAGAGTCTTCTCCAGTGAGTCAACTCTTCGCATGAGGTGGCCAAAGTACTGGAGTTTCAGCTTTAGCATCAGTCCTTCCAATGAACACCCAGGGTTGATCTCCTTCAGGTATGGTTTTCCCAACATGTGTGCCATGTCTTTATTCTGTTTCTTGCAAGCCCTGGGGGAGAGCAGCAGAGAGGTCTTTATAGACATTTGGGGAGCCAGGTGATGAAGTGAGGGTCGAAACAGCAGGAAAAGATGATAAATCTGACTTTTCCTACTAATCTACATATCCAAAGTATAGCTGTTTGTAAGCTCAGTAACGGGGTAAAAATAATTACCTCTTGGTTTCCAACCCTAAATCATATATCATATAACCCTTTAATTATAATAGTTGTCCTTAGAGTGGTTCCACTAAATCAGAAAAGACCTTGCCTAGAGAAAGGGGAGGGAGAAATATGCAATGAAGTTTAAGTAAGCAGCTGGTTTGGACTTTTAGGTCATACTGAAGAGATATAACTTTATTCTAAGAGCATGGGGAAGCCACCAACTGTTTTGCGCATAAGTGGCAAGATCTATTGTATTCTTTAAATATTAGTTTGTAAAGAAGGAATTATGGAGAGGCTAGTCAGGATACTTTTGCTGCACTCTAGGTAAGAAATATTAGGGCTTAGAATATAGTGAAGAATAGAAGTAGACAGATTTAAGATATATTACAGAGGAACTAAGAATACTTTCTTGTGGTTTGTGAATGGGGGATGAGAGAAAGGGGGAAATGAAAGCAATTCCCTGACTTTCTATTTGGGTCACTGAGGAAATAACTGATCTGAGGACAGACTAAGAGATTAATAGGTTTGGGAGTGAAGTCAGGAGTTCAGATTTCAATGTGTAGAGTTTAAAAACCTTAGCAGACCTCCAAATAAAAGTGTCAATTAAACATCTGTCTATATGACATTCTCAGAGAAAATGTCAGGGTTAGATAAATACATTTGATAATCATCAGCATGTAAGTTGTATTAGAAAAATGGGTTTAGATGAACTGTGGAGAGAGTGAAATAAGCAGAAGAAGATATATGAAGAACAAGCTCTAAAGCAAGAATGAGTATTCCACTGAATTTAGGGAAATGGAGGTCACTGGTGACTGACAAGAATAGTTTCATTGAAGTGATGAAGCAAGATTAAGAGTAAGTGGGAAGAATTCCCTGGTGGCACAGTGGTTAAGAGTTTGCCTGATAATGCAGGGGACATGGGTTCAATCCCTGGACCGGGAAGATTCCATGTGCTGTGGAGCAACAAAGCCCACGTACCACAACTCCTGAGCACACACACCTACAGCACGCGTTCCGCAACAAGAAAAGCATCACGATGAGAAACCTGAGCACCGTAAAGAAGGATAGCCCTTGCTCACTACAACTAGAGAAAGCCTGCGGTCAGCAATGAAGACCCGGCGCGGTCAAAAATAAAATTAAATAAAGATTATAAAAAAAAAAGGGTACGTGGGAAGTGCGAAGTTTGAGCAAACTCTGGGAGATGGTGAAGGACAGGGAAGCCTGGAGTGCTGCAGTCCATGGGGTAGCAAAGTTGGACATGACTTAGTGAATGAACAACAACAGGAAGCATGAAAAAAAAGACAAGCTGTGGAGACAGAATGGTAGCCAGAACGAGATGATGGATCAAGACAGTCTGCTTTTGTTATTGCTTTTTCAATAGGAAGAAGGCCCGAGGGTGTGTGTGCATACTCATAGAAATGGCCTAGTCAATAATGAGAAATCAATGATAGAGGACAACATTGGAGAGCCTAAGTATGGACTGATGGTGGTGGTTGTTCACTCACTCAGTCGTGTCTGACTCTTTGCGACCCTATAGACTGCAGCACACCAGGCTTCCCTGTCCTTCACCAGCTCTGGGAATTTGCTCAAACTCATGTCCATGGAGTCAGTGATGCCATCCAGTCATTTCATCCTCTGTCATCCCCTTCTCCTCCCACCTTCAATCTTTCCCAGCATCAGAGTCTTTTCCAATGAGTCGGCTCTTTGCATCAGGTGGCCAAAGTATTGGAGCTTCAGCTTCAGCATCAGTCCTTCCAGTGAATATTCAGGACTAATTCCCTTTAGGATTGACTGATTTCTTCTCCTTGCATTCCAAGGGACTCTCAAAAGTCTTCTTCAGCACCTCCATTCAAAGTCATCAATTCTTTGGTGCTCAGCCTTTTTTTATTGTCCAGCTCTCACATCCGTACATGACTACTGGGAAAACATAGCTTTGACAACATGGACTTTTGTAGACAAAGTAATGTCTCTGCTTTCTAATATACTGTCTAGGTTTGTCATTGCTTTTCTTCCAAGCAGCAGACCTCTTTTAATTTCATGGCTGCAGTCACCATCTGCAGTGATTTTGGAGCCTGAGAAAATAAAGTTTCTCACTGTTTCCATTGTTTCCCCATCTGTTTGCCATGAAGTGATAGGACCAGATGCCATAATCTTAGTTTTCTGAAAGTTGAGTTTTAAGCCAGGTTTTTCCACTCTCTTCTTTCACCTGTCACTCTTTAGTTCCTCTTCACTTTCTGCCATACGGGTGGTATACTGGCATATCTGAGGTTATTGATATTTCTCCCAGCAGTCTTGATTCCAGCTTGTGCTTCATCTAGCCCAGCATTTCACATGATGTACTCTGCATAGAAATTACATAAATAGGGTGACAATATACAACCTTGATGTACTCCTGTCCCAATTTTGAACCAGTCCATTGTTTCATGTCTGGTTCTTACTGTTGCTTCTTGACCTGCATACAGGTTTCCCAGGAGGCAGGTAATGTGATCTGGTATCCCCACCTCTTTAAGAATCTTGTACAGTTTGTTGTGGTCTACACAGTCAAAGGCTTTAGTGTAGTTATTGAAGAAGAAGTAAATGTTTTTCTGAATTCCCTAGCTTTTACTATGACCCAACAGATGTTGGCAATTGGATCTCTGATTCCTCTGCATTTTCTAAATCCAGCTTTAACATCTGGAATTTCTCAGTTCACATATTGTTGAAGCTTAGCTTGAAGGATGTTGAGCATTACTTTGATAGCATGTGAAAGGAGTGCATTTGTGCAGCAATTTGAACATTCTTAGGCATTGCCCTTTTTGGGGATTGGAATGAAAACTGACCTTTTTCATTCCTGTGGCCACTGAGTTTTCCAAATTTGCTGGCAGATTGAGTATAAGCACTTTAACAGCATTTCTTTTAGGATTTGAAATAGCTCAGCTGGAATTCCATCACCTCCACTAGCTTTGTGTGTAGTGATGCTTCCTAATATCCACTTGACATCATTCTTCAGGATGTCTGGCTCTAGGTGAGTGAACATATCATTGTGGTTATCCTGGTCATTAATATCTTTTTTGTATAGTTCTTCTGTTTATTTTTGCCACCTCTTCTTGTATTTTCTGCTTTTGTTAGGTCCATACCATTTCTGTCCTTTATTGTACCTATCTTTCCATGAAATATTCCCTTGGTATCTCTAATTTTCTTGAAGAGATCTCTAGTCTTTTCAATTCTATTGTTTTCCTCTATTTCTTTGCACTGTTTACTTAAAATGCTTTCTTATCTCTCCTTGCTACTCTTTGGAGCTCTGCATTCAGATGGATACATCTTTCCTTTTCTCCTTTGCCTTTTGCTTCTCTTTTTTTTCTCAGCTATTTGTAAGGCCTCCTCAGACAACCATTTTACCTTTTGTATTTCTTTTTCTTGGTGATGCTTCTGCTCACTTCCTCCTGTACAGTGTTATGAACCTCTGTCCATAGTTCTTCAGGCACTCTTTTAGATTTAATCCCTTGAATCTATTTGTCACTTCCACTGTACAAACAGATTTAAGGAATTACATCTGATAGAGTGCCTGAAGGTGGGAGAAAGCAATTCTGTGCTTAGGTAGGACAAGTGTCTGCAGAAAAAGGACATATATGAGAACCCTGTGTGAGGAAAGAGTGAGATCCATATTTTGAAATTAATTAGGGACCACAGGATGCAAGCACTTTCCCCAAAAACAGCTCACAGAGTCAGTGAATTGAGGCAGCAATGGGAGATGGCCATAGGGCAATGTGAAGAAGACTAATTAGAGAACTACAGTCAGAGCAGCTGGCCCCGTTGATCCCAATGCAGCTTGTACCAAGGAGCACATGTCTGCAGCGTTTCCAGTGGCATGCTGGTAAACTGGCTCTCCAGAAAAAGAAGAAAGGAAGGAAAGGAGGAAGGGAAAGAGGGAGGAACGAAAGAAGGAAGAGGGGAGGAAGGGAGGAAAGGAGGGAGGGAGGAGGAAAAAAATGAAAATGGCAGATTAGGAAGCACCAGGAACCTATTTCCTCACCAAGAAAATAACTTGTACTGGCAGAATCTATCTGATATAACTACTTTAGGATGCTGGACTCGATTGAAACCTTGGATGTTCCTGGGGAAGCCTTGGACAACTGCAGTTAATTTTGGTCAGTTTCAGCTCTTAGTACAGTAGCAGCTGCCCATCTCCCAATACCAACTCCATGGCAGGCAGCTGTGCACATGATGCTGGAGCCATCTGCACAGAGCCTGGAGGAGACAGGGTGGACAAAAGTGACCCTGACCTCCAAATACCAGAGGCCTGTGCTCTGATTGCTGCTTGTGATCACCAAGTGCAGACATAGATGTGGGTGGTCACCGTGGTTGTGCCGCCTTCTGTTATTGACAAGCCCCACCCTCCAGGACTGAAGTGGGACCTAAAGGGTTAGCTCTATTTCTCCTCAAATAACTTTTTTTGTTTCTCTCTTTTGATAGCCAGAAACTAAAGATTAGGACATCCTAAAGCAACTGCTTATATAGGGAAAATTAGAAAGTGACCATACATGCCCAGGAAAAGGTGCAGACTCAAAACATCTGAAAGGATCAAGGGCTTCCCTGGTGGCTCAGATGGTAAAGGATCTATGCGAAATACAGGAGACCTGGGTTTAATCCCTCAGTCGGGAAGATCCCCTGGAGAAGGGAATGGCCACCCCCTCCAGTATTCTTGCCTGGAGAACTCCATGGACAGAGAGGCTGGCAGACTACAGTCAATGGGGCCACAAAGAATCAGATACAACTGAGCAACTAACACTAAATGTACACTGCAGGCTGCTTCCTTTCTAATTGTTTCATTTCTCTGATGGAAATAAACCATTTCTTTTTGTCTTCTTAGAGTCATTCTGTTCAAAAAAAGATGAAAAATCTTTTAAAAAGTAAGTCTATACTCAATATTCAGCATAATACAAAAGATGAAGTAGATCTTAAGCTACCAATAAAATTGACTGCAACTGTTAAGAGGCTGAATTGTACAGCATGGAGCAAAATATGACTATGAAATGAGAGCAAAAATCATTTTTTTAAGTGTGTAAAATGCCACATTATATACCCTATTCTTAAATTATTCATGCTGAATAAATATAATGTAGAAACCAAATTCCACAAACAGCAAATAGTAACAAAAGAATTGAAACTATTTTTTGTTATCATATGAATCTACAACAGATTCAAAAAGTACTGGGCAAGCTGAATAGAGTTCTGCGAATGCTATGCACATTTGCAGAACAATCAAAACACTTCCCACGGGGGAGGGGGGGTGGGGGGTGGGAAATGCAGATTCTATTGAAAAACATTTTCATGACAGAGAACCAATGAATTAAGTGACTTTCAAATAAAGGTGCGAGCCCTACAGTAATTTCAAGTCACATTCAATATGAAGCAAAGATTTACATGAAAGAAGTACCTTTAGATGTATGAGCATTCAGAGGTAAGAAATGTACTCAGTGAAGTAGAGAACCTGCAATGCTTTGCAATAGCCTGTCCATTGTTCAAGAATGATGACTTCAAAAGGGATTGCAGAAAGAAATAAAAAATTGGAATAAATACAGATCAAGTAATGAAAGAGTACAATAAAAGTGAGCTCCTACACCTATATACCTGAGTCCAGACGCTACTTCTGTATGGAGGATCCAGACATGATTAAGTCACAGCATATCAAAACCTCAACTAATCTTGACTGCTATCAGATTTTCTTTCTCCAAATCCTGTTTGATGATAGCCCAGCTACCCAGTTACACAACATACCTCAGAGTCATCTTTGAATCCTCACTGGCTCCCATTTCCCCTCATCTTTTACTAATTCTATTGCTTTTATTGCTAGTGTCTAGACACTCCTTTCATTCTGTTTGTTAATGGCTGAATCAGAGCCCCATTAATCTCTTGCCTAGGTCACTATAACAGTATCTTAATTGATCTCCAATGTCCCCAGTGTTTTGCCTTTCAATTTTTCTCCACATTGCTGCCAAAATAATCATCCTAAAATGCAAATCTGATAATATCACTTCCTTGATAAATATCCTCCAAAATTTCCTTGGTACCAGCTGGGATAAAATCCAGACTCTCAGCATGAGATTAAAAGCCCTGATAAGGACTTGTGTTAGTGCTCAGTCATGTCTGACTCTTTGCAACTCTATAGACTGTAGCCTCGGAGAAGTCAATGGCACCCGCTCCAGTACTCTTGCCTGGAAAACCCCATGGATGGAAGAGCCTGGTGGGCTACAGTCCATGGGGTCGATAAGAGTCGGACACGACTAAGAGACTTCACTTTCACTTTTCACTTTCATGCATTGGAGAAGGAAATGGCAACCCACTCCAGCGTTCTTGCCTTGAGAATCCCAGGGGCGGGGGAGCCTGGTGGGCTGCCATCTATGGGGTTGCACAGAGTCGGACATAACTGAAGCGACTTAGCAGCAGGCTGTAGCCTGCCAGGCTCCTCCATCCACGGAATTCTCCAAGCAAGAATATTGGAGTGGGTAGCCATTCCTTTCTCCAGAGGATCTTTCCAACCCAGGGATTGAACCCAGGTCTCCTGCATTGCAGGAGGATTTTTACCATCTGAGTCACTAGGGAAGACTTCTTCCCTACCCATTTTTGCCTCATATCCCCTGCTTATCCTTCCAAACCCAACTCAAGAATTATCCCCTGTGAATATTCATTCATGGCCTCCTTATCTCAATCAGGCTTCCTAGTCACAGCTCCATGCAGTTTCCTTTGTCTTTGAATTTATCTCAGTTTCTCATAATTGACTGACCATGTTTCTTTATTCATACTATTCTGTGAGGACATTAAGAAAAAGTACCATTGTTCTTCACTTTTGTATCTCCAGCAAGGTTCATGAATATATAATAAGCAGTTCAAGTATTTGAAAAAGAGAAAATAGGGAAGGAAAAAAGAAGGGGTTACTAGATAATGCTAGGAACCTTTTAGCTCTAAAATTCTGTCTTCATTATGCCTTTTATTTGGGCCAGACTGTCATGTCATACACTTATAATCTACAGGCAGTAAGAGGGTAGCTATCAAAACCAAAAAATTATTCTTCTGTTGTCCAGTTCCAAGAGAAAATGTTCCCTTAAACTCACCACATAAAGGCACAAAGCTTCAAGGCGAGAGAAATATGTAGTACTAGTATAAATTCTTAGAAGTATCAAGAGAAATAGATATCCAGGTGGTATACTAGAGAGCCAATTTTTAGCTCCAAAGTAACAGTCCTCAGAATATACAAACAGATCATGCAGGTCAATATAAAAAATACAAACAACCCAATCAAAATATAGGCAGAAGCTCTAATAGACATTTTATCAGAGAAGACATATAAATAGCCAAAAAATACATGAAAAGATACTCAACATTATTAAGTTCTAGCACAACAAACAAATCAAAACCACAATAACGTATCATCTCACACCAATCAGAATGTCTATCATCAAAACAGCCACAAACAATAAATGTTGGAGAGGGTGTGGAGAAAAGGGAATCCTCCTACACTATTGGTGGGAATACAATTGGTACAACCTCTATGAAGAAAGTATGGAGGTTCGTTAAAACATGAAAAATAGGACTACTATATGACCCAGCAATCCCACTCCTCGTGAAACCCATAATTTGAAAAGATACACACATTCTTATTTACAATAGCCAGGACATGGAAGCAACTGATGTCCATCTACAGAGGAGTAGATAAAGAAAATGTGGCATATATATATTTATGAGAAGGAAATGGTAATCAACTCCAATATTCTTGCCTGGAAAATTCCATGTACAGGGGAGGCTACAGGCTACAGTCCATGGGGTCACAAAGAGACAGCCATGACTTAGTGCCTGAGCATATGTATTTGTGCATATATATATATATATATATATATATATATAAATACAATAGAAAATTACTCAGCCATTAAAAAAGAATGAAATTAGCAACAACATGGATGGACCTAGAGATTATCATACTAAGTGAAATGTCAGACAAAGATAAATGTCATATGATATCACTTATATGTGGAATCTAAAAATAATGATACAAATAAACTTATTTACAAAACAGATTCACAGACGTTGAAAACAAACTTATTGTTGCTAAAGGGAAAAAGTGTGGAGAGGGAGGCATAAATTAGGAGTTTGGGATTAACATGTGCACACTACTATATATAAAATAGATAATCAACAAGGATCTACTCTACAGCACAGGGAACTCTACTCAATATTCTGTAATAACCTATACAGGAAAAAATGTGAAAAGGGGCCTTCCCTGTCAGTCCAGTGGTTAAGGCTCAGCACTTCCACTGCAGGGAGTGTGGGTTTGATCCCTGGTTGGGGAACTAAGACCTCACATGCCCTGTGGTGCAGCCAAAAATTAAAAAAAAAGAAAAAAGAATCTGAAAAGGGATGGATAAATATATATGCATAATTGAATTAATCCTGAAAGATGATGCTGTGAAAGTGCTGCACTCAATATGCCAGCAAATTTGGAAAACTCAGCAGTAGCCACAGGACTAGAAAAGGTCAGTTTTCATTCCAATCCCAAAGAAAGGCAATGCCAAAGAATGCTCAAACTACCGCACAATTGCACTCATCTCACACGCTAGTAAAGTAATGCTCAAAATTCTCCAAGCCAGGCTTCAGCAATATGTGAACCGTGAACTTCCTGATGTTCAAGCTGGTTTTAGAAAAGGCAGAGGAACCATAGATCAAATTGCCAACATCTGCTGGATCATCGAAAAAGCAAGAGAGTTCCAGAAAAACATCTACTTCTGTTTTATTGACTATGCCAAAGCCTTTCACTGTGTGGATCACAATAAACTGTGCAAAATTCTGAAAGAGATGGGAATACCAGACCACCTGATCTGCCTCTTGAGAAATTTGTATGCAGGTCAGGAAGCAACAGTTAGAACTGGACATGGAACAACAGACTGGTTCCACATAGGAAAAGGAGTTCATCAAGGCTATATATTGTCACCCTGTTTATTTAACTTATATGCAGAGTACATCTTGAGAAATGCTGGACTGGAAGAAACACAAGCTGAATCAAGATTGCCAGGAGAAATAACAATAACCTCAGATATGCAGATGGCACCACCCTTATGGCAGAAAGTGAAGAGGAACTCAAAAGCCTCTTGATGAAAGTGAAAGTGGAGAGTGAAAAAGTTGGCTTAAAGCTCAACATTCAGAAAACGAAGATCATGGCATCCGGTCCCACCACTTCATGGGAAATAGATGGGGAAAGAGTGGAAACAGTGTCAGACTTTATTTTTCCGGGCTTGAAAATCACTACAGATGGTGACTGCAGCCATGAAATTAAAAGACGCTTACTCCTTGGAAGGAAATTTATGACCAACCTAGATAGCATATTTAAAAGCAGAGACATTACTTTGCCAACAAAGGTCCGTCTAGTCAAGGCTATGGTTTTTCCTGTAGTCATGTATGGATGTGAGAGTTGGACTGTGAAGAAGGCTGAGCACCGAAGAATTGATGCTTTTGAACTGTGGTGTTGGAGAAGACTCTTGAGAGTCCCTTGGACTGCAAGGAGATCCAACCAGTCCATTCTGAAGGAGATCAGCCCTGGGATTTCTTTGGAAGGAATGATGCTAAAGCTGAAACTCCAGTAGTTTGGCCACGTCATGCGAAGAGTTGACTCATTGGAAAAGACTCTGATGCTGGGAGGGATTGGGGGCAGGAGGAGAAGGGGCCGACAGAGGATGAGATGGCTGGATGGCATCACTGACTCGATGGATGTGAGTCTGAGTGAACTCCGGGAGTTGGTGATGGACAGGGAGGCCTGGAGTGCTGCGATTCATGGGGTCGCAAAGAGTCGGACACAACTGAGAGACTGATCTGATCTGATCTGATCTGCCTTTACTGTATACCTGAACTAATGCAACCTAACACACACACTCCAATATAAAATAATAATTAAGTTAAAAAAAATACAGAAAAACAAACGAAAAACAGTGTTCAGAGATGCACAGGTCATCTTCCCATCCTGCAGACATCAAAGCCAAATGTCAGGGAGGTGAAGCCTTTGCACACACTAGAGGGCAGTCTTGGAGCAGCAGTAAGTGTTTTCATGCTGATGAAATTTTTTTGTCTGGGCTTTTCTTCCCTTATCAGGTTAAAATGTATCTCTCTTTATTCCTAGACTCTAGGAGTCAGACTTGATTGTGCCCTTCTCTGTGGCATACCCATAACTCTTCCACAGCATTTATCACACTGTTGTTATTGTTTCTAGATAACTGGTGAGAAAAAATTTTCCATACGATTCTTGCCTTTTTGCCCATTTGAGCAAAGATATTGACAGCTTTTGCTTCCAACTATCTTTTCAAGGATGTCTGTATGGCAAACTGTCTTTCAAGACAGAGAGAATGTCTTCCTTCGAGGGGGAAAAAGGCAGGTTTTTTCCCTAACGCATTGATACCAAAGAAGGTGACTTTTACCAAGTTGAGGTTAGGCAAGTTCACTAGCAGCCTCCTTTACAACACTGGGAGCTTCCTAAGCTTAGGGTTCCTCAGCTTTGATATCAACCTCCTATATACACACCTGCCTGGGCACTTTACATTGCCACCATGGAATTTGGTGGGGGTCAGGAAGGATTCCATGAGAGTATGAGGTTCGTGCCACCTGCTGTGCACGAGTTGTTGTTGTTGTTGTTCAATCACTAAGTCATGTCCGACTCTTTCCTACCCCATGGACTGCAGCATGCCAGGAATCCCTGTCCTTCACTATCTCCTGGATTTGCTCAAACTCATGGCCATTGACTCAGTGATGTCATCCAACCATCTCTCTCTGTTGCCCCCTTCTCCCCTTGCTCTCCATCTTTCCCAGCCTCAGGGTCTTTTCCAATGTGTTGACTCTTCACATCAGGTGGCCCAAGTATTGGAGCTTCAGCATCAGTCCTTTCAATTAATATTCAGGGTTGACTTCCTTTAGGATGGACTGGTTGGATCCCCTTGCTGTACAAGGGACTCTCAAGAGTCTTCTCCAACATGCTTTTGATGTTCGAAAGCATCAATTCTTCAGCACTCAGCCTTCTTTATGGTCCAACTCTCACATCTGTACAGGACTACTGGGAAAACCATAGCTTTGACTAGATTGATCTTGTCCTTTTCTCTGAGCCAGGAATCTCATGTATTATGCCAGTCAACTCTTTGCAACCCTAAAGACTGTAGACCACCAGGTTCCTCTGTCCAGAGAATTTTTCAGGCAAGAATACTGTAGTGTGTTGCCAATTCCTCCTCCAGGGAATCTTCCCAACCTAGGGATTGAACCCACATCCCCTGTATCTCCTGCATTGGCAAGCTGATTTTTACCACTGAGCCATGTAAGAAGCCCTGGTAAGCATTTAAACAGGGTGAAATCTCAGACCTTTTTTGAGTTTCTGATAAAGTGCAAAGTGTGTGTGTGTGTTTAACCTATTCAGTTTCTTCCGATCATGAACTCCTTAAGAGTGAGGGTTGCATCTAATTTATAAAGGTATTTCTAAGTCATAACTTAGTTAAAATTAAAATAGATGCTAGCTGAATAAAAATATAATGAGAACATGGGTAATTAAGAAGAGGAAAAGGGGAAAACCTACCATGTAATTTACAAACCTCTTCATCACTTAAATTCATGCTGTTTTCATTTAAGTTAAATGAATGCTATTATTTCAAGTTAGAAAAAAATGAGACTGTTGTTCATATATATTCTTCAAATTACAATCATTACCTCAACTCTCATACTGACATTCTAACCTCATATAATAGGGTCTTTGACGTACCTCAAAATGAATACATTAATTCTAAGAATCCAGAACATTTTATCACAAATAATGCAAAATTTTACAAGAAGTTTTACCTGAGTAAAAATCTGGGGTTATATGTAATCAGTGATAGAAATAAGATGTCATTCCTTCCCCAGTGGCTTGGCTCAAGAGGAAATGAGGAAAAAGCTCTCCCTCAATACCTACATTTGATGACACAAATTTATGTAGAGGAATAGGAATCTCATGGAAGATAAAAACTTGGACTATGATTCCTCTTTTTGCCACTCGGTAATCCACCATCAAAATTAAAGTTCAAAATTTAAAGTATATTTTATATATAAAAACATAAAATCATGTATTTCTTCAATAAAGGAAAATGAGGGCTTCTGACTGAAAATGTAACAGAAGGAAGAAGAGGGTTAGACCTGCATTATAGATGGAAATGTTGCTTCTGGATTCTGTTTTTGGTTAACTTTGGAACCCATGCTTATTCAGTCGTTCTTGCACTGTGGGTGTGTCTGGTAAAATGACTCTGTATGTGCAGCCAAAGAACTGAAGCAGCATGACTAGTAAAAATTGGAACCCAAGTCGTTTAGCTGTGGGCAGCTTCCTTCAGAGAGTGATACCAAGCAAAGTAATGTCTTCTTCCTCAATGCAAGAAGATTTCAAGGCTGAACAAAACCTCCAAAGAGATGAGAGATTCAGTGGTAATAGCAATGGGATCAGCAAATGAGGCACCAGAACCAGGAGGAATGGAAAATTTCACTGAACCATAGTTCTGTGAATCTCCTGGGGCCCTTCAGCCTGCTCTCACTGGCTTAAGGAGATGCGGCTCCAATGACCCTGGAGGCACTTGATGACAGACTGGATGTATCTGACAGATAAAGTTATCCAGATGTCAGTCTCAGTGGGGTCCAGACAAAAGGTCTGAATTTCTATTTATTCTGAAATAACTGATTCATGGTCATGAGTAAGCATCCCTGGGGAGTCTTAGAAAAATTGGGGAAGGGGAACCTTGCTAGTAAACTGGGAGAGGTTTTAAAGCCATTGAAATGTGGGTCGTAAATACAAATGCAATTTCATTTTATCCACAAGCTTGTGAAGCACAGGGGACATTTGGTAACAAAAATATCAAAGTACAAAAGATAAATTTCACAGGAAAAGTTTACAGCTTGTCCTCTGCAGGACAGACTATCTGTGCTGCTCTTTCATCACAGGTAGTTAAATGAGGGCTCTGGCAGCGCAATGACTCAGAGATAGCAAAATAAAGTCGTAACATCAATATCCTCAAATGTTTGGGGATATATTTGAGAACATAAATATTAAATGTTGAAAAAGGGATTCAACCTGCCCTTCACGTCCAGCCAGCTGGCTTTTCTCCATCATGCCGTGTCCTCTAAGATTATCCAAGTGAGAAAAACAAAACTTTCAAGGAGCAATGGTCTATAGTGCTTTGTAAAGAGGTAGTGAATTAGCGGTTTTGTTGTTGCTGCTGTTGTATTTCATTTTTATAAATAAAAATTTAATTTTTTTGACTCCACAGTCATAACAGATATCTCATTTGAAGGCAGATATTTCAGTAAAAAGGACTGTGAGCACTTCCAACCAAATAAAATCTCCCAGTATCTATCCAATGTTACCATTGATAGGTAAATTTCAACAAATCATTTCTTTGAAAGAAGACTTTGCTGACATTCAAGATCTGTTGGTTAATAATGCATTACTACTACTAATACTAAGTCGCTTCAGTCGTGTCCAACTCTGTGCGACCCCATGGACTGCAGCCTACCAGGCTTCTCCGTCCATGGGATTCTCCAGGCAAGAACACTGGAGTGGGTTGCCATTTCCTTCTCCAATGCATGAAAGTGGAAAGTGAAAGTGAAGTCGCTCAGTCATGTCCGACTCTTAGCAACCCCATGGACTGCAGCCTACTAGGCTTCTCCATCCATGGGATTTTCTGGGCAACAGTACTGGAGTGGGGTGCTATTGCCTTCTCCAAGTTTGTTGATTACTCTTTCCAATATGGCTGCTAAGGAAAGCCGCTGGGAATAATAAAAAATGAGAGGAGTAAATTAAGAGCATGGCATATAAACTTCATGGGTACCCAAGATTTTCATAAAAGATGAAGAAAAAAGGAGAAAACAGTAAACCAGGAGGTGAGAAACTCCAGAAGCAAACATCACAGATTTTATCCATGACTTGACAATAAGAGCCATGGAAAAATCTAAATTCCTTTCTGAAACTTGAAGTGCACCTCCCAAATTATGTGAAGTGACTACCACTTAGGGAAAGTTCTGAACCCTGTTTGGCTGTGCACTATTTAGTAGAAGCCCAATGTCATCTCACCGTAATATACTAGAATGAAAATCCCACCAAGAAGAAAAAGGATGAGAGAGGTAAATATTCCCCTAGCATGTATGATTAGCACCTCTGATGATTTTTCTTGAGCTTGAAGAGCTGTTATTAGAAAATTGTAACTCTGGGTAGTTAAGTGTGGCAGATGGCACATAGGAGTGAGTGGTGTGCAATTTACAGTAAACAAATTCTTTATCTTTGACGGGTCATGGGGAGAACTAAAACGGTCTCCAATTCAATCAGGGAATACACTAAAAAACACTGACATGCAGATTCACTAATTATAGTGAAATGTGTTAAAAAGCTACAATTATCCCAATGGATGGAACCTTTCCCCATGAAGACGAGAGAACACCACCCGGTGTCAGGGGCTGACAGCAGGATCCCATTTGTAAATGTGCCCCCAGGTTGGCTGACACCTGTTCAGAGATGATATTCAAGTCTTCAGGACTTTCCACTTGGTCTTCTCTCAAGACAGGTACACTTTCTGATAGTATATATGAGTGTGATTTCATCAGCTGTTCTTGTATCAAACATAAAAGCAAAAACTGTAGCTGTTTTCTGTCTTAAAGGAAGAGGATCATAAGTTAGTGGGAGTGTTTCTTATAATACTCCTTAGTTATCATTAAAATAATGTTTCAAATATCCCAGAGCTTGATTTCTACCTCCACAGACAGAAGAAAGAAAACATAACACAAATATGAATGTGTTTCTTAATAAAAGTTATTTAATCATATATTGAACTGTGGCCATGAAAATTTATCAGACTGAGAAATAAAGGCACAGAATGTGAAATCATATAATTTTTAGGAACCACCTATATGATATAGACTGTCACCTACACTGGAGTACTCCATGGGATTTACTGGTGGCTTGAAGCATATGAACCTTATAGAGGTGTGATGGGGAGCTCTTAAATGATGCCATGTGGGTTGTTGCTGTTCAGTTGCTAAGTCGTTTCTGACCCTTTGTGACATAGGACTTCAATCCAAAGGAGTGAGACCATTGCATTGGAGGACTTGACTTGGATAATCCCTTAAATTCAGTGGTAAACGGGTGTTTGCACTCACTCAGTCATGTCTGACTCTGTGATCCCATGGACTGTAGCCTGTCAGGCTCCTCTGTCAGGCAAGAATCCTGGAGTGGGTTGTCATTTCCTTCTCCAGGGGATCTTTCTAACCTAAGGATTAAACCCACATCTACCGCATTGTAGGCAGATTCTTTACCCACTGAGCCATGGGTGGTGGAAGCCCCTCAATGATAGCTACTGGAATGTAAAAAAGAACAGCTATGATTTGAGGAAAGATTTTATCAAACACCCTCCAGATATCTAGAGACCTGGGAAATTTTGCTGGGTTTGTACCATTTTTTTGTGTGTGTATCTGTGTTATTATTTGTAACATAACCATCCCCTAAGGAAGTTCAGGCTAGAATTTCAAGTGTGCCAGTTGTACGATAAATGACCTAAGCATCCTTGGTGTGCCAGGCAATTCTGAAGGAAAAAACCACAGACACTGTCCTGGAATTGTGGCATCCTCATTTTTCTGATGAGAGATTGATTCCTCATTCTAACTGGGGAAAAAAATGTGACAATGTGTCATCTAAAAAAACTTATCTAATAGGTGTGACTGGTGGCTGTTTGACCACTTACTGTTTATCATGTCACTGGCCCAGATTTCTTCCTGAAGGGGATATGTGACTTTTTGTTGGGAACTGTATTATAGGCTAATGTTTCTGGACTCAGGACAGATATATAAAGAGACGGTGACTAAGTAGGCCTCAGGGTCTTTTTTTTTTTTTTTTAATCCTATTATATAGGAAGTGGTTGAGGAAAAAAATTACACTTTAATTCATTGGATCTATAACTCACAAGGATAAGAGAATATGATTTGGGACTTTGCTTTGGAATTTAACTTGAGAATTCTGGAATTTAATTTCTTTGTGTTTTCAGTCTTTGAGCTTTAATTTTCCCCTGGCAATTTAATGATAGCATTGAGCAGATATTCAAGTATGAGGGCCTCCTATATTGGAGGCATTTTGTTTTTGGAATATATGTTGTTGTATAATCTCACTGCATGCCCTCTACTAGGCCATGTGTCTAGAAATAATATGGGAGGAGAAATAGAATGAGGTGACCTCTAAGCACTGGGTAGAGCAAGGATCTGGGATTAATTGAAATAATGTACCATTCTCACTCATTTTTAGAGCCTTCTAAACCAAAGTCTACACTGCTCACCAGTGGTCCAGGTTGCACAGCAGAGCCCTGTTGGAATTCAGAGAACGGCTTCATGAAGCTCAGAGTATAGCTCTGTAGGCAGTGATCTCCTCTGGGACCCATAGACACATTCTGGGAAACCACAGGCTCATTGCCAAGCCAACTGGTTTAGAGAAACAAACAGCTGGAGATGTTACGGAAAATATTCATCCCTCACTCTTTGTAATGCTTCTCTACAGAGAGAAATTTTAAGTTAAGGTTTCCAAGCCTTTGCACTACCACTTCCTCACTTCTCATGGCCACTGCTCACCTACTATTTTTGTGGGAAGAAATTAGTAAATCAGGTTTCCAAATTAGGTGGAGTCTTCTATTACATTTCTGAAATATCAAGAATTTAGTTGTTTTTTTTTTTCCCTAGCCACCCAAAGCAATGATTGGGAGGCAGTGATACTGGGTAGGTCTCCATCTGGAAAGTGTTAGAAACCTAATTTGTTTTTATTTAAGCCACATTCTTCACACTAGCAATAAAAGTAATGACATTTTCATCTTCATCTGCCTGTAACTATATCTCCAACAGTTCTACATTAGCAGAGAATAAGGGTGTTATTAGCCAATTCAGATTCCTATACATTCTAGTTGTCTTCAGTTCAGTTCAGTTGCTCAGTCATGTCCGAATCTTTGTGACCCCATGAATCGCAGCACGCCAGGCCTCCCTGTCCATCACCAACTCCCGGAGTTCACTCAGACTCACATCCATCAAGTCAGTGATGCCATCCAGCCATCTCATCCTCTGTCGGCCCCTTCTCCTCCTGCCCCCAATCCCTCCCAGCATCAGAGTCTTTTCCAATGAGTCAACTCTTTGCATGAGGTGCCCAAAGTACTGGAGTTTCAGCTTTAGCATCATTCCTTCCAAAGAAAGCCCAGGGCTGATCTCCTTCAGAATGGACTGGTTGGATCTCCTTGCAGTCCAAGGGACTCTCAAGAGTCTTCTCCAACACCACAGTTCAAAAGCATCAATTCTTCAGTGCTCAGCTTTCTTCACAGTCCAACTCTCACATGCATACATGACCACAGGAAAAACCATAGCCTTGACTAGACGGACCTATGTTGGCAAAGTAATGTCTCTGCTTTTGAATATGCTATCTAGGTTGGTCATAAATTTTCTTCCAAGGAGTAAGCATCTTTTAATTTCATGGCTGCAGTCACCATCTTCAGTGATTTGAGAGCCCAAAAAAATAAAGTCTGACACTGTTTCCACTGTTTCTCCATCTATTTCCCATGAAGTGATGGGACCGGATGCCATGATCTTCGTTTTCTGAATGTTGAGCTTTAAGCCAACTTTTTCACTCTCCACTTTCACTTTCATCAAGAGGCTTTTGAGTTCCTCTTCACTTTCTGCCATAAGGGTGGTGTCATCTGCATATCTGAGGTTATTAATATTTCTCCTGGCAATCTTGATTCCAGCTTGTGCTTCTTCCAGCCCAGTGTTTCTCAAGATGTACTCTGCATCTAAGTTAAATAAGCCTTGACGAACTCCTTTTCCTATTTGGAACCAGTCTATTGTTACATGTCCAGTTCTAACTGTTGCTTCCTGACCTGCATATAGGTTTCTCAAGAGGCAGGTCAGGTGGTCTGGTATTCCCATCTCTTTCAGAATTTTCCACAGTTTATTGTGATCCACACAGTCAAAGGCTTTGGCATAGTCAATAAAGCAGAACTAGATGTTTTTCTGGAACTCTCTTGCTTTTTCGATGATCCAGCAGATGTTGGCAATTTGATCTATGGTTCCTCTGCCTTTTCTAAAACCAGCTTGAACATCTGGAAGTTCATGGTTCACGTATTGCTGAATCCTGGCTTGGAGAATTTTGAGCATTACTTTACTAGCATGTGAGATGAGTGCAATTTTGCGGTAGCAAGTATTTAAATTACCTTCAATATCAAAATAAGAACATTCACTTCTATGTATCTACTCATTTCTAAAGCTATGTTAGAACTCACCTTACAGAAAAAACTGAAGATCGAGTAAACATACTTTCATAGCTTTTAAAAATCCTCTCACGTTATAGTTTTGACATGAAAAAGTCATAAATTTCATGGGTATTACATTTATATTGGAAATAAAAGGTGTCGTATATATAATATTTTAATATTAATTTAAAAAATCTAATCTTCTTCATGAGCCCTTATCTTATCCTACTCAATAACTAGAAAACCCAAGCTTCTTAGGTGGACATTGTCTTTCTTTGGACTATAGCAATCGCCCTGCTCCCACCCAACTCTATTCATGGGGAATCTCCTACTCCAAGACTCTTGATAAGAGGCAGTGACTACTGCTCACTCTGGGAACTGAATTTTTTCTCCCAGTTTTCACATGACCTAGCTTCTACCAATAATATATACACACAAGACCTTGGCTTAGAGTCTGGGATACACAGAAGCAGGGAGTGTGCAAAATCCATTCTTTCAATATTGCCAGTAAGAGCTACAGTTGCATCCATATCCCAAAGCTGGCAGCAACAGAAAGAGTTCCAGCATTATCTCTATTGTCCAGCAATGATCATGGAGGTACTTTCAATGGAGATACTCATTCTCAGCAGCGTTGTCTTGATGGATGCTTGCTGCAGAATGATTTGGACTTTGACTAGGTAGCCTCCAAGTCTAGTTTTCAAGCAGTCACAGCAATTGTTAACCAACTAATAGCTTAGTAAGAAGAGCTGGCAAGAAAACACAGAAGAATTATACAAAAAAAGATCTTCATGACCCAGATAATCACGATGATGTGATCACTCACCTAGACCCAGACATCCTGGAATGCAAAGTCAAATGGGCCTTAGGAAGCATCACTATGAACAAAGCTAGTGGAGGTGATAGATTTCCACTTGAGCTATTTCAAATCCTGAAAGATGATGCTGTGAAAGTGCTGCATTCAATATGTCAGCAAATTTGGAAAACTCAGCAGTGGCCACAGGAATGGAAAAGGTCAGTTTTCATTCCAATCCCAAAGAAAGGCAATACCAAAGAATGCCCATACTACTGCACAATTGCACTCATCTCACACGCTAACAAAGTAATGCTCAAAATTCTCCAAGTCAGACTTCAACAGTACATGAACCGTGAACTTCCAGATGTTCAAACTGGAGTTAGAAAAGGCAGAGAACCAGAGATCAAACTGCCAACATCTGTTGGATCATCAGAAAAGCAAGAGTTCCAGAAAAACGTCTACTTTTGCTTTATTGACTACACCAAAGCCTTTGACTATGTGGATCACTACAAACTGTGGAAAATTCTTCAAGAAATGGGAATACCAGACCACCTGACCTGCTCCTGAGAAATCTGTATGCAGGTCAAGAAGCAACAGTTAGAAAGGGACATGGAACAACAGACTGGTTCCAAATCAGAAAAGGATTACGTCAAGGTTGTATAGTGTCACCCTGCTTATTTAACTTATATGCAGAGTACATCGTGAGAAATGCTGTGCTGGATGAAGCACAAGCTGGAATCAAGATTGCCAGGAGAAATGTCAATAACCTCAGATATGCAGATGACACCACCCTTATGGCAGAAAGCTAAGAAGAACTAAAGAGCTCTTGATGAAAGTGAAAGAGGAGATGGAAAAAGGTGGCTTAAAACTCAGCATTTAGAAAACTAAGATTATGGCATCCAATCCCGTCACTTCATGGCAAATAGATGGGGAAACAGTGACAAACTTTATATTTTGGGGCTCCAAAATCACTGCAAATGGTGACTGCAGCCATGAAATTAAAAGACGCTTACTCCTTGGAAGGAAAGTTATGACCAGCCTAGCAGCATATTAAAAAGTAGAGACCCTTTGCCTACAAGGGTCCATCTAGTCAAAACTGTGGTTTTTCCAGTATTCATGTATGGGTGTGAGACTTTGACTATAAACAAAGCTGAATGTCAAAGTATTGATGTTTTTGAACTGTGGTGTTGGAGAAGACTCCTGAGAGTCCCTTGGACTGTAAGGAGATCCAACCAGTCCCTCCTAAAGGAAATCAGTCCTGAATATTCATTGAAAGGATTGATGCAGAAGCTGAAACTCCAATACTTTGGCCACCTGATGCAAAGAACTGACTCACTGGAAAAGACCCTGATGCTGGGAGAGATTGAAGGTGGGAGGAGAAGGGGATGACAGAGAATGAGATGGTTGGATGGTATCACCGAGTCAATGGACATGAGTTTGAGTAAACTCTGGTAGCTAGTGATGGACAGAAAAGCCTGGCGTGCTGTAGTCCACGGGGTCACAAAGAGTCAGACATGACTGAATGACTGAACTGAACTGAACTGAACTCAGCCTTAGTAAATCTGATTTTCTGCTTAAATTAACCAGCAATGGTTCTGCCACTTGAAAGTAAAAGTCCTGATGGATACCCTGTTCAGGTAACACTACCAGTTTCTACCAGTATGAACAGTTTCCTATCTGTTTAAAACAACCTCTTTCAGAGTAAGTCCTCAGTTGTACAGACTGATGTCCTCTTTCCTTTTTCTTCCACAAAAAGTGCCTAGGTCTGCATAGTCCAGTAGAGCAGCCATTAGTCACAGAGGCTATTGAGCACCTGAGGTATGGTTATTCTGAGTTGAGATGTGCTGTAAGTGTGAAAAACAACTGAATTTCAAAGACTTATTACAAAAAAAGATGTAGAATACCTCCTTAACAATGTTTCATATTAATTACATATTGAAATTATATTATGAAAATATTAGGTTAAATGAAATATATTAAAATTAATTTCCTTTGTTTCTTTTTACTTTTAAAAATACAGCTACTAGAAAAATTTTAGTTACATGTGTGGCTCACATTATATTTTTATTGGATAGGCATATAGGAGAGCAAATGCTTATACATTTATATATTATATTGTTATTCTGTTAACTAAATCCCTTCTTCCACAATATTATTTGAAATCTAAATTATTTCTATTAAGGAAGGGCAAGGGGCTAATGTAATAAAAGTGTCCAGGTGCCTGACACAGTGCTATTAATTTGTTTATATTATTTTAATGAACCTTCATTATCAGTATGTGAAGGAAATATTATTATAAATGGAGATATATACTAAGAAGTTAGTTTTCCCTTGGATATTTATCTATTACATGGCAGAGCTAGTTCTGAAACATAGATCAGTTTGTCTTCCAAGAACTATTTGCATTATCCCAAGGGTCACACCCTTTCTGTTCCACTCTCACCCCATTAACTATTCACAAGAAAGCTTCCAAAAAGCTTTCTATTTTAGAAAACTATAGTATTAATATTTTCATTAAGCTATATTATGACTGTGTTTCAAATTGTCAAATTCAGTAACTAATGCAAAATCAAACTTACTGAAATAAGACATTCTTACCCAATAAAATTTATGAGCCAAAAGCACTTTTCTATTTCTTCTGTCTTCTAGGTCTAGGTTCTTAGGTCTAGCTGAACTTAGAACTATTTTAAACATAAACTATTTTTAAATTTTCTATTTGAATCAACTGTCTATCTGATCCACTTGGAGCCCTTGAACCAATACGAACGACTCAATACATAGATACAGGTGGTCAAATTACTTTCTGTTGGCAAGAGGTTATCTAGGAGATATATTTTTAAGTTCTGAAATATTAAAAACTCAGGAATATTTTGATAACTTATAGAGACATCAGTAAAGACTATTTTTTTTTATTATGAGGTACCAGAATATTAGGACTTCCCCAGTGACTCAGTGGTTCAAGAATCTGCCTGCAATGCAGGAGCCATAGGAGACATGGGTTTGATCCCTGGGTTGGGAAGACCCTCTGGAGGAGGGCATGGTAACCCACTCCAGTATTCTTGCCTGGAGAATCCCATGGACAGAGGAGCTTGGTGGGCTACAGTCCATAGGGTCACAGAGAGTCGAACATGACTGAAGTGACTTAGCACGCATCAGGATATTAGGAGCATTTGAAACCATACATAAAAGTCCAGGAAAAAATTGAATGCCACTATTTATAGGTTCAAAATAAATGTCAAAATAAGTTCATGTACTGCACTTCATCCTGTTCATGTGACCAGTTGTCTTGCTGTTCATACTGTTCACACTATTCACTGAACCTAGGGTAGGCAAGGCATGACATAAGAGGCTGGAAGAAGACGCAAGGAGCCATAGGAACTGCAGACACATTTATTCTCTCCTGGCTGGCACAGCAGTCATAACACAGCCTTTCTTCTGGCTGACTTAGCAGCCATAGCAGCAGCCATAATATAACCATAAGGTAGCCATAACATAACCTCATATAACATAACCATGACGTCACTCCAATGTAGGCCCAATGCAGCAGCAGCCAGGGGTTTCATGGTTTAGCTCATACAGGTGTACCATACGACTCTGGGCTTTTCCAGGTGAAGTTTATATATCAAAAGTAGCCCACGTCCAAGTGAGTATCTTGTGACACACATGTGCAGCACTATAAGTGATCTCAGCTGTTACATAATCATTATTTACAAAACATGCAGCAAGAGCAAGAGGCTGTGGGGCAAGTTAGCCTGACCACACCATCTTGGCTAATTTGCTCTTGCCCTACAGTATACTAATTCAGACTTTAGACTAATTTTCACCAAAACTTGGTATTTTTTTAACCTTTGAACTTTTGTTAATTGTAGATTAAGTCTGTCCCACATACGTGTTCAACCAAAACAGTACTATCCTTGCTATTTATTCTGTGGTGAGCATAGAAGCAATATGTGCCTATAGAATTAAGGGCCCTGTTGAAATATTTCATTGACAAAAATCCTCAACCTCTGTGTGTCATAATTCAGTCTAAGTGATACACCTCTGAATTGGTAGGGGACTTGGGTCTGAAAAAGTTAGAAGGGGTGTCACAGCATGTCTTTTGGAATAATAAAATTCAGTGTACTGTATTCTCCTAAGTAGCTTCATTTGAACACTAAAGATTTTTGATGATATTTAAAGGGCCATAAAATATGCTCAAAGGAGAGACTAATGAAATATATGTATGGCCCTGTGCTGAAGAAGAGCACAGAGTAACAGTGAAGTTGAGAATAACATTCTTTGGACTTCAAATGTAGGAATGATTGTTATAAATGGAAATGATCTGAGGAGGTTATGCGGTCTTTGGAAGGACAGACAAAGAGAATCTGAGAACCAAAATAGATAAAAGATAAAGTTAGTTGGAATAGAATGTGAAAGAAATGAAAGGGAAGTCAGAAAGAACTTTTTTGCTTTAGTTTCTAAATATCTTGAATGGTAGGCTAGAGATTTTGGATATTATCCCATATGTTACAGGGTTATGATGAAAACATGGTTTGATAAGATTCTGAACTAACGAGATCAAAATGCGTAAAATGGGGTGTGAGACACATGATAAACAAAGCATTGACAAAACTGTGGCTGTATTACACAATAATAGTGGGAGACTTTAATACCCCACTCACACCTATGGATAGATCAACTAAACAGAAAATTAGCAAGGAAAAACAAACTTTAAATGATACAATGGACCAGTTAGACCTAATTGATATCTATAGGACATTTTGCCCCAAAACAATGAATTTCACCTTTTCCTCAAGTGCACACAGAACCTTCTCCAGGATAGATCACATCCTGGGCCATAAATCTAACCTTGGTAAATTCAAAAAAATTGAAATCATCTCAAGCATCTTTTCTGACCACAATGCAGTTAGATTAGATGTCAACTACAGGGAAAAAAAACTATTAAAAATACAAACATATTGAGGCTAAACAACATGCTTCTGAATAACCAACAAATCACAGAAAAAATCAAAAAAGAAATCAAAATATGCATAGAAATGAGTGAAAATGAAAACACAACAACCCAAAACCTATGGGATTCAGTAAAAGCACTGCTAAGGGGAAGGTTCATCGCAATATAAGCTTACCTCAAGAAACAAAAGAAAAGTCAAATAAATAACCTAACTCTACACCTAAAGCAACTAGAAAAGGAAGAAATGAAGAAACCCAGGGTTAGTAGAAGGAAAGAAATCATAAAAATTAGGGCAGAAATAAACTGAAAAAGAAACAAAGGAAACCATAGCAAAAATCAACAAAGCTAAAAGCTGGTTCTTTGAGAAGATAAATAAAATAGACAAACCATTAGCCAGACTCATCAAGAAAAAAAGGGAGAAGAATCAAGTCAACAAAATTAGAAATGAAAATGGAGAAATCACAACAGACAATACAGAAATACAAAGGATCATAAGAGACTATTATCAGCAACTACATGCCAATAAAATGGAAAACTTGGAAGAAATGGATGAATTCTTAGAAAAGTATAACTTCCTAAAACTGAACCAGGAAGAAATACAAAAACTTAACAGACCCTTCACAAGCACAGAAATTGAAACTGTAATCAGAAATCTTCCAACAAACAAAAGCCCAGGATCAGACAGCTTCACAGATGAATTCTACCAAAAATTTAGAGAAAACCTAACACCTATCCTACTCAAACTCTTTCAGAAAATTGCAGAGGAAGGTAAACTTCCAAACTCATTCTATGAGGCCACCATCACCCTAATACCAAAACCAAACAAAGATGCAACAAAAAAAGAAAACTACAGGTCAATATCACTGATGAACATAGATGCAAAAATCCTTAACAAAATTCTAGCAAACAGAATCCAACAACATATTAAAAAGATCATATATCATGACCAAGTGGGCTTTATCCCAGGGATGCAAGGATTCTTCAATATTTGCAAAGCAATCAATGTGATACACCACATTAACAAATTGAAAGGTAAAAAACCACATGATTATCTCAACAGATGCAGAGAAAGCCTTTGACAAAATTTTACATACATTTATCATAAAAACCCTCCAGAAAGCAGGCATAGAAGGAACATACTTCAACATAATAAAAGCCATATATGATAAACCCACCAGAGAAGGCAATGGCATCCCACTCCAGTACTCTTGCCTGGAAAATCCCATGGATGGAGGAGCCTGGTGGGCTGCCGTTCATAGGGTCGCTAAGAGTCAGACATGATTGAGCGACTTCACTTTCACTTTTCACTTTCATGCATTGGAGAAGGAAATGGCAACACACTCCAGTGTTCTTGCCTGGAGAATCCCAGGGATGGGGGAGCCTGGTGGGCTGCCATCTATGGGGTCGCACAGAGTTGGACACGACTGAAGTGACTTAGCAGCAGCAGCAGCAGCAGCAGCATGATAAACTCACAGCAAACGTTATCCTCAATGGTGAAAAATTGAAAGCATTTCCCCTAAGTCAGGAACAAGACAAGGGTGCCCACTCTCAACACTACTATTCAACATAGTTTTGGAAGTTTTAGCCACAGCAATCAGAGAAGAAAAAGAAATAAAAGGAAACCAGATTGAAAAAGAAGTAAAACCCTCACTGTTGGCAGATGGCATGATCCTCTACATAGAAAACTCTAAAGACTCCACCAGAAAATTACTAGAGCAAATCAATGAATATAGTAAAGTTGCAGGATATAAAATTAATACACAGAAATCCCTTGCATTCTTATACACTAACAATGATAAAACAGAAAGAGAAATTAAGGAAAAATTAAGAAATTAAGGAAATGTTGTTCACCATTGCAACAAAAAGAATAAAATACTTAGGAATAAATTTACCTAAAGAAACAAAAGACCTGTATATAAAAAACTATAAAACATTGAAAAAAGAAATCAAAGATGAAACTAATCGATGGAGAAATATACCATGTTCATGGATAGGAAGAATCAATATAGTGAAAATGAGTATACTACCCAAAGCAATCTATAGATTCAATGCAATCCCTATCAAGCTACCAACGGTATTTTTCACAGAGCTAGAACAAATAATTTCAAAATTTGTATAGAAATACAAAAAACCTGGAATAGCCAAAGCAATCTTGAGAAGGAAGAATGGAACTGGAGGAATCAACCTGCCTGACTTCAGACTATACTACAGAGCAACAGTCATCAAGACAGTATGGTACTGGCACAAAGATAGAAATATAGACCAATGGAAGAAAACAGAAAGCCCAGAGATAAATCCATGCACCTATGGACACCTTATCTTCAACAAAGAAGGCAAGAACATACAATGGAGAAAAGACAATCTCTTTAACAAGTGGTGCTGGGAAAACTGATCAACCAATTGTAAAAGAATTAAACTAGAACACTTTCTAACAACATATACAAAAATAAACTCAAAATGGATTAAAGATCTAAATGTAAGACCAGAAACTATAAAACTCTTAGAGAAAAATATAGGCAAAACACTCTCTGACATAAATCACAGCAGGATCCCCTATGACCCACCTCACAGAGTAATGAAAATAAATGCAAAAATAAACAAATGGGACCTAATTAAACATAAAAGTTTTTGCACAATGAAGGAATCTATAAGCAAGGTGAAAAGACAGCCTTCAGAATGGGAGAAAATAATAGCAAATGAAGCAACTGACAAAGAATTAATCTCAAAAATATACAAACAACTCCTGCAGCTCAATTACAGAAAAATAAACGACCCAATCAAAAAATGGGCCAAGGAACTAAACCGACATTTCTCCAAAGAAGACATACAGAGGGCTAACAAACACATGAAAAGATGCTCAGCATCACTCATTATCAGAGAAATGCAAATCAAAACCACAATGAGGTACCACCTCATGCCAGTCAGAATGGCTGCTATCAAAAAGTCTACAAACAATAAATACTGGAGAGGGTGTGGAGAAAAAGGAACCCTCTTACACTGTTGATGGGAATGCAAACTAGTACAGCCACTATGGAGAACAGTGTGGAGACTCCTTAAAAAACTGGAAATAGAATTGCCATATGACCCAACAACCCCACTGCTGGGCATACACACCAAGGGAACCAGAATTGAAAGAAACACGTGTACCCCAATGTTCATCACAGCACTGTTTACAATAGGCAGGACATGGAAGCAACCTAGATGTCCATCAGCAGATGAATGGATAAGAAAGGTGTGGTACATATACAAAATGGATTATTACTCAGCTATTAAAAAGAATGCATCTGAATCAGTTCTAATGAGGTGGATGAAACTGGAGCCTATTATACAGAGTGAAGTAAGTCAGAAAGAAAAATACCAATACAGTGTTTTAACACATATATATGGAATTTAGAAAGACAGTAACAATGACCCAGTGGAAACAGTGTCAGACTTTATTTTTTGGGGCTCCAAAATCACTGCAGATGGTGATTGCAGCCATGAAATTAAAAGACGCTTACTCCTTGGAAGGAAAGTTATGACCACCCTAGATAGCATATTCAAAAGCAGAGACATTACTTTGCCAACAAAGGTCCATCTAGTCAAGGCTATGGTTTTTCCTTTGGTCATGTATGGATGTGAAAGTTGGACTGTGAAGAAGGCTGAGCACCAAAGAATTGATGCTTTTGAACTGTGGTGTTGCAGAAGACTCTTGAGAGTCCCTTGGACTGCAAGGAGATCCAACCAGTCCATTCTGAAGGAGATCAGCCCTGGGATTTCTTTGGAAGGAATGATGCTAAAGCTGAAACTCCAGTACTTTGGCCACCTCATGCGAAGAGTTGACTCACTGGAAAAGACTCTGATGCTGGAAGGGATTGGGGGCAGGAGGAGAAGGGGACGACAGAGGATGAGAAGGCTGGATGGCATCACTGACTCGATGGACATGAGTCTGAGTGAACTCCGGGAGATGGTGATGGACAGGGAGGCCTGGAGTGCTGTGATTCATGGGATCACAAAGAGTCGGACACGACTGAGAGACTGAACTGAACTGAACTGAACAATGACCCTATATGCAAGACAGCAAAAGAGACATAGATGCAAAGAACAGACTTTTGGACTCTGTGGGAGAAGATGAGGGAGGGATGATATGAGAGAATAGCACTGAAACATGTATATTATTGAGAGAGTCAATTCCTAGGCAAATTGATAAGAAGTCCAGGGTCCCCAAGGAGGAGAAAGGGGTCTGGAATTCTCAAGGAGGAGGAAAGGACAAACTTTATTGTCTACATTCCCTGCTCCTGCTGCTGCTAAGTCGCTTCAGTTGTGTCCGAATCTGTGCAACCCCATAGACGGCAGCCAACCAGGCTCCCCTGTCCCTGGGATTCTCCAGGCAAGAATACTGGAGTGGTACAATCCCTCAGTTCAGTCAGTTCAGTTCAGTCGCTCAGTCGTGTCCGACTCTTTGGGACTCCATGAATCGCAGCACACCAGGCCTCCCTGTCCATCACCAACTCCCGGAGTTCACTGAGACTCACGTCCATCGAGTCAGTGATGCCATCCAGCCTTCTCATCCTCTGTTGTCTCCTCCTCCTGCCCTCAAACCCTTCCAGCATCAGAGTCTTTTCTAATGAGTCAACTCTTCACATGAGGCGCCCAAAGTACTGGAGTTTCAGCTTTAGCATGATTCCCTCCGAAGAAATTCCAGGGCTGATCTTCTTCAGAATGGACTGGCTGGATCTCCTTGCAGTCCAAGGGATTCTCAAGAGTCTTCTGCAACACTACAGTTCAAAAGCATCAATTCTTTGGTGCTCAGCCTTCTTCATAGTCCAACTCTCACATCCATACATGACCAAAGGAAAAACCATAGCCTTGACTAGATGGACCTTTGTTGGCAAAGTAATGTCTCTGCTTTTGAATATGCTATCTAGGGTGGTCATAACTTTCCTTCCAAGGAGTAAGCGTCTTTTAATTTCATGGCTGCAATCACCATCTGCAGTGATTTTGGAGCCCAAAAAAATAAAGTCTGACACTGTTTCCACTATTTCCCCATCTATTTGCCATGAAGTGATGGGACTGGATGCCATGATCTCCGTTTTCTGAAGGAGATCATGGCAACTTTTTCACTCTCCTCTTTCACTTTCATCAAGAGGCTTTTGAGTTCCTCTTCACTTTCTGCCATAAGGGTGGTGTCATCTGCATATCTGAGGTTATTGATGTTTCTCCCAGCAATCTTGATCCCAGCTTGTGCTTCTTCCAGCCCAGCATTTCTCATGATGTACACAACTCAGTTTAAACTCTGCACTAGGGATTATACCAGAGAAGGCCATGTCACCCCACTCCAGTACTCTTGCCTGGAAAATCCCATGGATGGAGGAGCCTGGAAGGCTGCAGTCCATGGGGTCGCTGAGGGTCAGACACAACTGAGCGACTTCACTTTCACTTTCATGCATTGGAGAAGGAAATGGCAACCCACTCCAATGTTCTTGCCTGGAGAATCCCAGGGATGAGGGAGCCTGGTGGGCTGCCATCTATGGGGTCGAACAGAGTCGGACACGACTGAAGTGACTTAGCAGGGATTATACAACAACAATGTATCCTGCTTGAGGACAGTTTCTCCTTCCTGAAAACTTTCTGACTAATCCTGATATCTTAGAATGTATATTATGGGAGTGGGTCTGGTAGGATCTTTCTATTGTTTAATTCTAATCTTGTTATCCTAAAATGTATGGAGAAGGAAATGGCAACCCACTCCAGTGTTCTTGACTGGAGAATCCCAGGGACGGGGGAGCCTGGTGGGCTGCCGTCTATTGGGTGGCACAGAGTCGGACAGGACTAAAGTGACTTAGCAGTATCCTAAAATGTAAATTGTGGGAGTGGGTCTGGTAAAATTTCCACAAACTTGAGACATTCTTTTGATTCATTGTAATAACTAATTAAAGGTATATAACGCCATTGCTAACACTAGCAACGGGGTATTCTTTCTGCCTCCTTCTGATGTCTATGTTAGAAGCTTTCTCTGTCTCTTTTATACTTTAATAAGACTTTATTACATCAAAGCTCTGAGCGATCAAGCCTTGTCTCTGGCCCCAGATTGAATTCCTCTCCTCTGGAGGACAAGAATCCCAGCGGCTTTCATGGTTCAGCAACAACCTCTCATTATCATATGTGAAATAGATTGCCAGTCCATGTTCAATGCATGAGACAGGGTGCTCAGGGCTTGGATGACCCAGAGGGATGGGATCGGGAGGGAGGTGGGAGGGGGTTCAGGGTGGGGAACACATGTACACCCGTGGCTGACTCATGTCAATGTGTGGCAAAAATCACTACAATATTGTAAAGTAGTTGGCCTCCAATTTAAGTTAATTATTAAAAAAACAAACAAAAACCTGTTGCTGTAGGTGGGAACAAGGATGAAGTGTTAATTCAAACTGAAACTAAGATACCAAGCCTGGGAGCTTAGGAGAGGGCCTTAAGTATGAATAAAAAATACAAATAATATGGATATTGCAAAAGCTGACTAAGTTGGAAGGATACATTGGTTAATTCCATTGATTCTGAGTTGATAATACACACTATTAACAAGACACAAAAGACTCAAGACTATGTAAAGGCTGGTGGGGTGTGAACCTTTTGATTTGCTAACTTTACCAAATTGATGTACTACAGCAATATGAAGAATCAAAATCACTCAGAAGTGGTTTATTATTTATAGAAGTATTTTCCTACTCCCTTGAATCACTGCCTGATTTTAGTTGAAATAACATAACACGAAATGATTATTCAAGTGTCACAAGTAACTGGGCAAATGAACATATGCATGTACAGGCAAAGAGATTGTTAAAGGCATTTATCATTGGAAGATGTACAGTACCTAAATTAGTAGTTGTTTTACTATTTTTTCATTCATTGGAATGCATCCTTTGACATTCCTATTTCACATTACTTCTATATTGTACACCCAAAGATAAAAATTGAGAGAATTAATGATGTTGTGACTGGTGCTGAATTTATTTCTCTAATATATTTTATACATTGAACCACAATTAATTTTGAATTTTCTCTGAATTATTTCAACCACATGATTCTACAAGAGAGATTTTTTGGGGGGAGGATATATTTGGGAGGACTGGTTTTTATTTGACTACATATGCAAAATAAATTGGAGTCTATTTATCTCGCTGCTGTTTGTAGTCTACAGTTTGTTATCTCAAAGTCATTGTTCTAAATCAAACAAGTTCAGAAAGAATAGAGATTTGAGAACTTTAAGAGCATTATAGTGACATGCTTAATGACTTTATAGCATATTTCAATAGGAAAGAAAATTACTTAGGAAGAAATTTTTTTTCTTCCTAATCTACCTTTACACTACAACTATAATAGAGACACTATGACTTTATTCTATCTTGGTTCACTTGGAAAAATAAAAGTATATTTAAAAAAAGGTTCTAAGACAAATGTACTACTATTACTGCAGCCCCAGCTATTAGTATTATTTATAATTGCTGCTCCCTTCAAAAAGGAGCCCTTTGCCAAAGGAATCATAAAAGCTACCAATTTTCACTTTTGTAGAGAAGGATTTGTGGATATTAATGTCGCCTTTTGTCACATCTTTTTTATTTTATCCAGCAAAGTAGAGGGAACAGCTAAACTAGGCAGAACAAATAGAAGTTCTTTGACTTGTATGACAGAAAATTCCCCCAGGTGGAAGCTTCAAGCAGCTATAATAAATCTTTATTTAGAGAAGTATATTTCATAATACAAGATATTTCATTTCCCTAAACCACTGTATTGCACACACCTATGAGAGACAAGCAAGAAACATGCAATTTTTATTGACTGATGAAAATAGGACTGATAGTTACTTAGAATTTGAAAAAAAAAAAAGTGTGCTAACTTTTGAAATTAAAATAAGCTGTAAATTGTAGGATGGTATTAGTACCTACATTATAGGGTGTTTTGGAGATCAAAAGAGAATCTGTATGAGGTTCTCATCACCATCAGTGTCTCACTGTAGGTATTCCATCAAACTGCCACCAGTGTTACTTCCATTACTACTCACATAGCTCAAGCAACATAATATACTAACTAAAAGTATTTATATTGACATTTAAATGACTTTTATTATATTAAAAGTCATTATTTAATCAGGGGGCAGTAGGACACAACTGAGCCCACACACACACATTCAATTAGAAATCACTTTTTCCTACTCATTTTCACACATGCAGGTGATTTACCATACATTAGAATTAGTGGTACAGTTATCATAAACCTGGGGCTTCCCTGGTAGCTCACTGGTAAAGAATCCACCTGCCAGTGCAGGAGACAGGTCCGATTCCTGGGTTAGGAAGATCACCTGGAGAAGGAAAATGGCTACCCATTTTCCAAAAATACCCATTTTCCAGTATTCTTGCCTGGGAAATCCCATGGAGAGAGGAGCCTGGTGGGATACCAGGGGTGGGGGCACGGAAGAGTCAGACATGACTTAGCAACGAAAACACAACAACATCATAAACCTATTTGGTAATTTCTAACAGATAAAACCCAACTTTAATTAGCTGAGTCTTCATTCTAAACTTTCCATTCTAGTTTATTTAAACAAACTGTATTTAATCCCAGGAAGAGTTCTCAGTTTATTTGATGAATATATGCCATCATCAAGTTAGACTATAATGTAGGTGGGGGTTTGGAGAAGCTCTTCACGTAGCCATAGAGGGGCTGAACTGGAGAGAATGCAGTGTGAACAGAAAGAATAGAAGCTTGCTAGAATTATCCAGGGATAAAATGAGGAAGAATGTGTTCATATTTACAAATAACGTGAAATGAAATGAAAAAAGAGAATAATACCCAACTTAGGTGGAAATGAATTTTTGGCTGTCCTAGTCATTCAAAACAAAGTTGTGAATCTGTACCTTTTGAAAAAAAACATGTCCATAAGGCATATGCAATGGAAAACAACCCTCAACCGTTACTCAGGGTCTATCTACTTTTCCTTTGTATACAAATTTACCCCAGGTTGTAAAAAAAAAAGTGTTTTAAGATGAAGGAGAATAAAAAATATATCAAAGCAGAAAAGCAAGTAGAAAAGCAACAATTTAATATCCTGAATGTGGGGAAAATATGACCCAAAGCATGGCAATATCTCTAGGGACTATCTTAATCTCACATCATCATTAAGATGAGTTTGGTTATATTTATAACTCAACAAGAGGGAAAACATGTTTTCTCCAGAATTCTTAAGAGCTACAAATGGTCAATAGCAAAGTGAGGCTGAATCCCAAGAGCAAAGCAGGATAGGGGTGGGGAGAGAAAACAGCCATGTTCCCTAGTGGACTGCCAGGAATAGGGAGGCAGCATCAGGAGGACTTGGGAGGAGACAGAGAGGGAACCAGAGGGCCTAGGAGTGAAATAATGCCACGGACACCACCTGAACAGTCATCCCTTCCTAGCTATAACCAGGATCAAGGTTCAGAACAATGTCCATCTATATTTCTGAAAGGCAGAGAAGTTTTCAATGACATCAATATTCTGACTAATGAGAAAAACCTGTTTTGAATATGCATTAATGTTTAAAACTTCTGTCACTGTAGAGAGAATAGCTTAACAGTTCTAAGAACCAACTTTGGAGCCAGGTGGATCTATGTTTAAGTCCCTATTTCATCTGGGTTGTACTTTTGACAACATAGTTAATTAACCTCTCAGAGTCTTTCTTCATAATAGCAATAGCAATACCCACTTCATTTAGCTTGCTAGAAAGATGAAATAACATATCTAAAGTTGTATTAGTTATTTATTGCTGTGCAATGAATTACCCCAAAACTTAGTGGCTAAAATCAACAAACGTTTATCATGTCACAGTGACTAAATCCAGCCTACCCTTGAAAGAAGAGATTACACAAGGCAAGAATTCCAGGAGATAGGATCATTGGACCTTATCTTGGAAGCTGTCTGTCACACTTGTGTTTAGCAAAGTGCTAGCACATAATGGGGAAGGAAATGGCAACTCACTCCAGAATTCTTGCCTGGAGAATCCCAGGGACAGAGGAGTCTAGTGGGCTGCTGTCTATGGGGTTGCACAGAGTTGGATACAACTGAAGCGACTCAGCAGCAGCAGCAGCAGCAGCAGCACATGATAAAGCTTAATATATGCTAGTGCCTATGATTAGTATCTTTTGGAAAACTCACAAAATAGTTCTTTATTTATGGTTAGTGGATAAATGAGGTACTATTTGTGCTCAATCTTCAAAAATATCCTAAATAACAAATAAGATAGGATATGCCCAAATATGAAACTCAAGTCACCAAGTCCTTAATCTAGTAAATTATATCTGAACACACAGTATTACAAATCATTTATATCAAGCAAACAGGGAGACAGTTAGAAGCAAAAGACCATGAGGAAGGTTAGCCTCATCTATCCACTCTGAAGACTTGTGTAAGTGGTGACTTGCTTTCACCATGGCCACCAGAGTCTTCTATTCTGCAACTGAGGACACTGGAGTTAAGTAGTCTTGCTATCCCTCACTATAGTAAGTCAAAGGGTGATGTAGGGAAAAGAAAAATAAGTACCCATAACCTCAGAAATTAGCAGGATAGCTAGACGATGATTTTTCTAAGTGGAATCAGTTTTCCTTCAAAGTATGTGAATACGAGTAGCAGGAAAAGAAAGAGGAATTAAAAGAATTTGATGGGCTAAATTCTTCACTGAAAGAGCTCTCTCTCTACCTTTTGCCAAGAAAATATGAAAGATGTCAAAACAGGTCATGACCACTGTTATAAACATGAGCAGCCCTCAGATGAGCACAATCTTGGATACTATGGTGACCCTAAAACTGACAAGCTCAAATCCATTACACTTGAATGAATGTATCTTCACCCCCAACCTGCCCACCAGAAAACTGTCCTAAGACAGCTGCTAATTTAAAGGCAGAATTAATTATAAGTGACTTTGTGACAGATGCTCTGCATTTGGACTCCAACTGAAAAAGTCTCTCTCTGTTCTGGGCACGATGCTGGTGTTCTACTCTACAGATTTCGCTACAACCATGCAGTGCTACTTGGTGGGTGGCTTGCTTGCAAGCTGTCTGGGCAAACCACTGAGATTTAGCCTAGTTTTCCGACTTCCCCAGCTTGCTGTCCCTCTTGTTGGCCTTTTCCTGTGTTTCCTGTGGCTAAAACACAGTTTTATTTGTCACAGTCTGTCAAGACACACAGGAGAAAGGGAGATCCATTCCAGAGAAATTTTCCTGCCCTTCCTTTCATTTATAAGCCAGACAAGGTACTTTGGATAGAAAGCACTGACCCCGCAAAGAGAGTACTCACACTCTGGGACTAGTCTCTGCCTCAGTAATTCACAGCTACCATGTCAGTCACTACTCCCAGTTCCCTGCAAACCATCTAATTGCTTATGCTGGAGGAGAAACCTAGAACATTTTAAGTATTTATTTTTAAGGTAATACTTTTTCATTTTAAAAAAGTTGAAAACACATTACATTTTTAAGAAAAAAAATAAACAACAGGAATACACTTTCTAGTCTTTTAGATGAATTATTTTAAAGGTTCTCCATGTCCTATATTTGGGAAGTCCTTGATATATATCAGACATAGAGAAAAAATGTTTTCCTTATTTTTATACCTTGTCTGCTGGGGTAAATGTTGGCCAATGATATTTATTTATATTTTTCATTTTGATTAGCATATTTTTAAGTTCAAACTAGCTATTTTGAACCCTGAATTCCGATATGCCATACAAGATAAGATAATTTTATTTTTTTCTTTATAGGTTCACCCATTGACAAATTTGGAAAGTATTAGGGTGCTTGAGAAAACCTGCCTCCCTTTTTACCTACTTAAATCAGAATTTTTAGATACGCTTGACGCTACAAATGTTACTCTTTATACCATATGTTTTGCCCACCAAACTTCCTGAACCTTGTCAATTCTCTTTCATAGATTTTGTGTTTCAGATTGCCAGACTAACTGTGTAATCATTACATTCAATAATCATGATTTACAATATATAACACAAAGACTTCAATAATCATGATTTACAATATATAACACAAAGACAGTTATTTCTAACTATCTCTTAAAGTACACGCCATGGGCTAGGTCTTTCCTGGCAGGCCCACTGACATTATCTGGTTCTTCTTAGATAATAAAGACTCTATGGTCAAGTCTCCCAATACAGTTGCAGGAGAGTCATTATGTATGCTTACAGAATGGTCTAAATTCAATCTTGCTTTAAAGTTAGAATAATACTTCCTTTGAAATTTTTGCATCATAATTTTGTACTTCACTGTGAAATATGGCATTTTCTCTGTGCTTTGACCAAAACTTCAATGACAACATCCTTGTCATACATATAACTTTCTCTTCTTTTTCTTAGAACTTTTAGCAACTATATTAGAATCCCCCCAATATTATCCATTAGTATATTTTACAGCACCTGTTCTCTATGTCAAATGCAAAATAAACCAAATCTCATGTGTCTACAGATTTATTTTGTTTGATTTTCAGAAAAAAAAAAAAACCACCCTATTTTTTTTTTTTTTACGTTCTACTTACCATGAAGGGTCACAGGCTTTTCCCAACGGAGATAACCAAAGACCTAAATTCCATCTGCAGGGGCCCCATGGAGACCCGGAGAAGACGATGTTGTCTTAGTAAAGCCCCACCAGGTTAATATTAAGACTATTAGAGCTACCACAGTCCACCTGTTTTGCTTCTCTATCCCTTCAGTATTCTTGTTATCCTACTGTCTACGTTACCTCACCCTGGTAAGACATCCTGATTTTCCATCACTCTGCTCCTCAGCTCCTATCCTCTGCTATCAATGTACTCTTCCTGCCAATTTCCCACCACTGTTTTATTCATCCCAGTTCTGCTCATCAGTACACCTGGCACCAAAGTCCATGAGCTTTATATAAATGAAAGTTCATCCAAATCTACATTCTAATATGAAAATTCCTTTGCTACCCATTTTTTTGCTCATATTCTAACAGAAATTAAATAATGCATAGAAATCATACACCTTACTGGCCAGTCTGGTATAAGTTTACCTCTCTCTGACTCTTTTAATTCAGAGCAGACAAGACAATAAAAGGTATCAGCCATTTCTGAACTTTTCATCTCAATTGGATCACTAGTGACACTTTCCACATTGATACTCAGAGGACAATTATAGGTCATGCATGTCATAAACATGCTTTGGGGCATAGCTCTCCTACATGTTATTTATGTCACACCCATGGAATCTACTCCCTGTCTTCATGAAACCCAGCCTTAAATCATTCATCTCCTTAACTTACGATATGTTTTTTTTTTTCCTTAACTTGTGCTCCAAAGTAGAGATATAGGAATTATCAAGGCAATCATAAAGATCTGATTTGTCCTCTATCCCAGCAGACCAATATCATTTTCATTCTGCTAAAATGCAACTTTTTATGTAACCTCTTGTCTAAGTACCTTTAATGGCTTGCCTTTACCTACAAGAGCAGAATGACAGTTTGGAGTTGAGCTCCTGAACCATAGAGACCAGAATATACTGAAGATAAGATTACCGGATTTGGCAAATAAAAAAAGAGGACTTTATCTGCCAACTTTAATTGAAGGCTAACCAGCTGCAACAGTGAGAACACACTACACCCACATCATACAAATGCTATGGCTGTTACTCTTTACAATTCTAAACAAGGAGTACAGAATGGACACTGACCAATCAGCATGGCTGCAGATGATTACCAAGTGATAAGGCTGAATCAATGCATCTTTATAACACATCTGCCTCACATGCATACCGTGTTCCTCAAAAGAAGTACCAGTCCTTTTCTTTATCCTTCCAAATATTTCCCATGTTTTAAAGGTTTCTAAATGTTAACTTTCTCTCTAAAATCTTTATGAACTAACTGAAGCAGTTTGAATTTGGTATCAAAGATCAAATTCATAGCTTCCTTCTCTGAATTTCTCTAGCAAGTACTGCTTATGTAACTCATTTAGAGATATGCTCTTGGTGGGAGGCAACCCTCCATAGACCTTTTGCATTTATGCCTATCTTATAAGAAGAGGCACTGACTGGTCTTTGTTCTGGACCATCCTTTCAAAGATGATTATACAGCAAACAGCTTTGGAAAACAGACAGAGTGTCTCTCTCTGAAGCAAACAGTAGGCATGCTTACAGCCTTATAAAAAAGAAAACTCAGGTTGCCTAAACATATGGTTTCTTTCCTATATCAAAACACAATGAGTGTGCGAACATTCACCTGGCCCATTTGTATCACTTCTTTGGGACTTAGAGGCAAGGGGGAACTGATTCAAATAGGCCCATGTAACTTTCTGTTCTGTAAGTAATGAAATCTTGTTCTCTGACCTAAGGGTCTCCTGTCTTCTACCAGTATCCAGGAAACTAACTGTGATAGGGCAACTTGTAAGCTTTTAAGTATGGGAAAGTCTTAAACCCTTCACAGCTGTTGACACTACTTTGTCATTTAAATATTTCACACAGATTAATATATCCAACCAGATCATGCTTAGCAGATTCCACCTTTCATTCAGTACCTAGCTCTTCACGTAGCGACAGCTCAGCACAAGATCTCATTGAATGAATTTTGAGAGACAAAAATTTAAAGGGGAGATGTTATAGAAGATGTTTAGAAAAGATTATAAACAAGGAAGGATATCTTATTGAGAAATTGGACATTGGCTTAAAGTTAAGGATAAAGTTAAATTCAGAATGCTAGGGGCTTCCCAGGTGACTCAGCAGTAAAGTATCTGCCTGCAATGCAGGAGACACAGAAGAATGTGGGCTCAGTCCTTGGGTCAGGAAGATCCTCTGAAGGAGGAAATGGCAATCCACTCCAGTATTCTCACCTGGAAAATTCCATGGACAGAGGAGCCTGAGGGGTTGCAAAGAGTCGGACTCCTGGGCAACTGAGTAGAATGCTAGGGAAACATTCAGGCAAAGTGAAAAACCGATTTCTAAACCTGTATTGCATATTAACTACTGCCTAATTTGCAAAGAGCCTACATCATAGTCATCCTTGCCATCTCCTACGAATTACTGACTTTTCTTCTATGTCTACTTGATGGCATTACGGATGCCACAGCTACAGTGATCATTCAGGTGGACTGCAGGAGTTAGGAAGGCACAAACAATGAGCTCCTTTAAGCCTTGAACTGAGGCAGGGGGGTTGAGGGGTTGGCAGTCATGTGGCTGCAGACCTCCAAATAGCTATAGGCCATTCTGGCTTTAGCAATAAGCCTGTGTAATGACCCTGCACAGGAGCTACAGTGCAACATTGCAGTCAAGTCGACCGTCATGCCCCAGAGCACGGTGCTACATGAAACAGAAACATTCATTTGAAAATATGCACATTTTACAATAGCCTGACATTAGACTGGCCTCAAGCTACCTGTGTTTATCTAGAAAGAGAAATTTGTAGTGTTGCTCATCCTAGAAGCTCAGGTAAAAGTGTTTATAACTGAAGTGACCTCGCCAGCATTCCGCAGGTGATATGTGGTAGAATATATAATCTCTGTCATTAAAGAAGGCCGATGGAATAATATTTGATTTTGAAGCAGTAATTTAGAAAATCAAAACCTTTCTTGACCTGAAGTATTAAATTCCAAATAGACAACAATTATAAACTAAATGTCAAAATTTTTCTAGCCTCTTTTCACTGACTTTTAAAATTTTCACAGGACAATTTTGGGCGCCCTCATGCTGAGTCTCATCACCCATCAGAAGACTTGAATTGAAACATCTGACAGATTGAGCTGGCTTATAAATTCATTTTAATCACGTTCAAATATTCACATTAAGGCTCTGAGCCTGATAAGTGGGCTTTTTTAATAAGCATATTATAAGCCAGCAGGAGTCATCTTCCTAGTTACATTTTCATGCAAGAATTAGATATTAGGAGATTCCTAGATCAGTGTAATCAATTGCAATTTAAACTTTTTCTTAAGAATTACCAGCTTCGAGAAATGGGCTATTAGGACTTCCAAATGGGGTAGAAAATGGCAGGAACAAAAAGCATTGTATTATGATGTTTTTCTGATATTCTCAAGCTTCTTATCCTAATGCCTAAAACTAAAGCATAAATATCCATAAATAAAAGGTAGTTAAGTAACAGGTTTATAAAACATATATTCTACACGTTTTCTACAAGCTTTTTTTTCCCTACAATTTTTTTTTTCCTACAGCTTTTTTTTTTCTTTCCCTTCAACAAGACTTGGATATCAACGAAGTTTATCTTGCCCACTTCCTCCCTAGCCTGTCAGATGTTCAACCCCAAGCTTCTTGCTGGCTGTCAAGGCTCCACAGTTTACTCTTGGTGCCACTGTCCAGGTCTCTCTGCTCTCTGGTCCTCAGCCTCAGGCTTCTAGAGTGTGCGTGTGTGTGCTCTGTTGTGTCTGACTCTTGCAACCCCAAGGACTGTAGCCCACTAGGCTCCTCTGTCCGTGGGATTTCCCAGGCAAGAATACTGGACCAGCTTGCCATTTCCTTCTCCAGAGGATCTTCCTGACCCAGGGATCGAACCTACATCTCTCAAGTCTCCTGATTGGCAAGCAGGCTCTTTACCACTAGTGCCACGTGTAGCCACACCCAATGACTTACAGTGCAAGGAAAAGGGAAATGTCAACCATTTCACACATTATTCTTGAGTCGAAAAAAGTGCACCTCATCCCAGGCTTCCTGAGAATGATTTCCTTAACACCAGAAGGTTATTCTAAAAGTCACCTAATACAGTCCCTGGTATATATGTTCAATCAATGTTTTTTTTTTATTGAACTAAACTAATTGTGACAATATTTGGCAGAGTGGGGGAGAGAAGGCATTCTGGTTCTCACACATTATTACACTATACCCAGACATAGGGCCTAATCACAACTGACTGATCAATCTTGAAAAGAGAGAGAGATATCATATATGGCTGAGTACAAATATCAGCTGGAAAAAATGACTCAGTAATTCATTGTGCAAGCAAATTTGACCCACTTGATATTCATTATCAATCCTTCAACTCAGACACAAAGCATAATGATAAGCATAAAACCAGACAACTTCAAGCACTTACTACACACTATATATGATGGCCACCATGTTATATAGGCTGCATCTGCATTGAGTTGTACAACATGTATCAGTTAGGGAATATTAATTATTACTGTGGAACAAATGGCCCTGAAATACCAGTGATTTATAACAGCAAAGATCTACTTTTGTGTCACATTGTGGCCATCTGAGGCTTACAGAGCACTATGTCAACACTTGCTTCCATGATCCCCAAAAGAGTGTACGATTTACAACAACTTAGGGTTTCTAAAGTCTTCTTAGAAAACACACGCATCACTTTGACTCACATTTTATTGGCCAAGCAGATATTGACTTCAAATATGTCCAGAAGAAGAACCTAGGGTATTATTAACAACCTTAATGATACCAACTTAATATCTGAGCCTCAAGAAACTTTGGAGTTTATCTTGGAATATCCTGTCATTTTACAGATGTGGGATGAAGACCCAGAGAAATGAAAGTCACATAGTCATTCAGTGGTATAGCCAGAAGACAGATCCTGGAATCCTAAGACTTCTTGTTACACGCACACACACACACACACACACACAATTTTCTATGTCTTTAATTTAATTTTTAAAATTTATTTATTTTTTAATTGAAGATAACTGCTTTACAGAATTTTGCTCAGTTCAGTCGGTCAGTCATGCCCAACTCTTTGCAACCCCATGGACTGCAGTGTGCCAGGCATCACTGTCCATGACCAACAACCAGAGCTTACTCAAACTCATGTCCATAGTGATGCCATCCAACCATCTCATCCTCTGTCATCCCCTTCTCCTCAAGCCTGCAATCTTTCCCAGCATCAGGGTCTTTTCAAATGAGTCAGGTCTTCACATCAGGTGGCCAAAGTATTGGAATTTCAGCTTCTGCATCAGTCCTTCCAATGAATATTCATGACTGATTTCCTTTAGGATGCATTTGTTGAATCTCCTTGCAGTCCAAGAGACTCTCAAGAGGCTTCTCCAACACCACAGTTCAAATGCATCAATTCTTCAGCACTCAGCTTTCTTTATAGTCCAACTCTCACACCATACATGACTACTGGAAAAACCATAGCTTTGACTAGACGGACCTTTGTTAGCAAAGTAATGTCTCTGCTTTTTAATATGCTATCTAGGTTGATAATAGCTCTTCTTCCAAGGAGCAAGTGTCTTTTAATTTCATGGCTGCAATCACCATCTGCAGTGATTTTGGAGCCCCAAAAAAGAAAGCCTCTCACTGTTTCCATTGTTTCCCCATCTATTTGCCATGAAGTGATGGGACCAGATGCCATTATCATAGTTTTCTGAATGTTGAGTTTTAAGCCAACTTTTTCACTCTCCTCTTTAACTTCCATCAAGAGTCTCTTTAGTTCTTCTTCACTTTCTGACATAAGGTTGGTGTCATCTGCATAACTGAGGTTGTTGATATTTCTCCCAGCAATCTTGATTCCTGCTTGTGCTTCATCCAGCATGGCATTTCACATGATGTACTCTGCATATAAGTTAAATAAACAGGGTAACAATATACAGCCTTGATGTACTCCTTGCCAGATTTGGAACCAATCTGTTGTTCCATGTCCATATCTAACTGTTGCTTCTTGACCTGCATACAGATTTCTCAGTAGGCAGGTCAGTTGGTCTAATATTCCCATCTCTTAAAGAATTTTCTACAGTTTGTTGTGATCCACAAAGTCAAAGGTTTTGGCATAGTCAATAAGGCAGAAGTAGATGTTTTTCTAGAGCTCTCTTGCTTTCTCAATGATCCAACGAATGTTGGCAATTTGATCTCTGGAACTTCTGCCTTTTCTAAATCCAGCTTGAACATCTGAAAATTCACAATTCACGTACTGTTGAAGTCTGGCTGGGAGAATTTTGAGCATAGGGAAACTTCCATAAACCTCTTGTCCTTATCCATCAGAGGGCAAAAAGAATGAAAAGCACAATCACAGAAAACTAATGAAACTGATCACATAGACCACAGCCTTGTCTGACTCAATGAAACTATGAGCCATGCCGTGTAGGGTCACCCAAGATGGATGGGTCATGATGGAGAGTTCTGACAAAACGTGGTCTACTGGAGAAAGGACTGGCAAACCACTTCAGTATCCTTGCCTTGGGAACCCCATGAACAGCATGAAAAGGCAAAAAGATAGAACACTGAAAGATGAACTCCCCAGGTCGGAAGGTGCCCAATATGCTGCTGGAGATCAGTGGAGAACTAACTCCAGAAAGAATGAAGAGATGGAGCCAAAGCAGAAACAACACCCAGCTGTGGATATGACTGGTGATGGAAGTAAAGTCCGATGATGCAAAGAGCAATATTGCATAGGAACCTGGAATATTAGTTCCATGAATCAAGGCAAATTGGAAGTGGTCAAACAGGAGATGGCAAGGGTGAACATTTACATTTTAGGAATCAGTGAACTGAAATGGATTGGAATGGTTGAATTTAATTCAGATGACCATTATATCTACTACTGTGGGCAAGAATCCCTTAGAAGAAATGGAGTAGCCATCATAGTCAACAAAAGACTCTGAAATGCAGTACTTGGATGCAGTCTCAAAAATGACACAATAATTTCTGTTTGTTTCCAAGGCAAACCATTCAATATCACAGTAATCCAAGTCTATGCCCCAACCAGTAATTCTGAAGAAGCTGAAGTTGAATGGTTCTATGAAGACCTACAAGACCTTTTAGAACTGAGACCCAAAAGAGATGTCCTTTTCATTATAGGGGATTGGAATGCAAAAGTAGGAAGTCAAGAGCTATCTGGAGTAACAGGCAAATTTGGCCTTGGAGTACAAAATAAAGCAGGTCAAAGGCTAATAGAGTTTTGCCAAGAGAATGCACTGGTTATAGCAAACACCCTCTTCCAACAACACAAGAGAAAACTCTATACATGTACATCACCAGATGGTCAATTTTGAAATCAAATTGATTATATATTCTTTGCAGCCAAAGATGGAGACGCTCTATACAGTCAGCAAAAACAAGACCAGGAGCTGACTGTGGCTCAGATCATGAACACCTTATTGCAAAATTTAGACTTATATTGAAGAAAGTAGGGAAAACCACTAGGCCATTCAGGTATGACCTAAATCAAATCTCTTACGATTATACAGTGGAAGTGAGAAATAGATTCAAGGGATTAGATCTGATAGACAGAGTGCCTGAAGATCTATGGATGGAGGTTCGTGACATTGTACAAGAGGCAGTGATCAAGACCATCCCCAAAAAAAAGAAATGCAAAAAGGCAAAATGGTTGTCTGAGGAGGCCTTACAAATAGCTGAGAAAAGAAGAGAAGCTAAAGGCAAAGGAGAAAAGGAAAGATATACCCATTTGAATGCAGAGTTCCAAAGAATAGCAAGGAGGGATAAGAAAGTCTTCCTCAGTGATCAATGCAAAGAAATTGAGGAAAACAACAGAATGGGAAAGACTAGAGATCTCTTCAAGGAAATTAGAGATACCAAGGGAACATTTCATGCAAAGATGGGCTCAATAAAGGACAGTAATGGTATAGATCTAAGAGAACCAAAAGATATTAAGAAGAGGTGGCAAGAACACACAGAAGAACTATACAAAAAAGATCTTCATGACCAAATAACCACGATGGTGTGATCACTCACCTAGAACCAGACATCCTGGAATGCGAAATCAAGTGGGCCTTAGGAAGCATCACTACAAACAAAGCTAGTGGAGGTGATGGAATTCCAGTTGAGCTATTTCAAATCCTAAAAGATGATGCTGTGGAAGTGCTGCACTCAATATGCCAGCAAATTTGGAAAACTCAGCAGTGGCTACAGGACTGGAAAATGTCAGTTTTCATTCCAATCCCAAAGAAAGGCAATGCCAAAGAATTTTCAAACTACCGCACAATTGTACTCATCTCACGTTAGCAAAGTAATGCTCAAAATTCTTCAAGCCAGGCTTCAACAGAATTTTGTTGGTTTCTGTCAAACATCAACATGAATCAGACATAGGTATACATATGTCCCTTCCCTCTTGAATCTCCCTTCTTAGTCTTTAATTTTGTATCCATAGGAGATGACGGATGTTTACCAAACGTATTGTGGTTATCATTTCATGATGTATCATTTCAAATATATTAGTCAAATCATTATGCTGTATCCCTTAAACTTGTATACTGCTGTATGTCAATTATATATTTTTAAAACTGGAGGAATAAAAGGAGAGTGAGAGAGAAAGAAATAAAAAGAAAAAAAAAAAGCTTAGACTCAAATATAGGATTTTCACACTAAAGCAATCAAACTATTGTAGGAAATTTGTCTTTGCAAAGAAACAGATAAGGCAACATTTGGTAAAAGGGTTGTTTTGCTATTTCATTTAGTTCAATGAAAGTTGTATTGTACTGTATGCTTTAGTTTAGTTCTGTTCTTCCCAGATATTTACTTATATGATAGCATCTAGAAAGGTTTTAAAGTAAGTTCTTAAAATGACAACAAAGAACTAATTGAAAGTAACTGGACTCCCTGATAGCTAATATAATAAGTTAAAACTATAATGATAGCAACATATACTGCACACTATGTACCAGGCACCATTCTGACATTTAATAGGTACTAGTTCCTATAATTGGAGAAAGCAATGGCACCCCACTCCAGTACTCTTGCCTGGAAAATCCCATGGACGGAGGAATGTGGTGGGCTGCAGTCCATGGGGTCGAGAAGAGTCGGACACGAGTGAGCAACTTCACTTTCACTTTTCACTTTCATGCTTTGGAGAAGGAAATGGCAACCCACTCCAGTGTTCTTGCCTGGAGAATCCCAGGGATGGAGGAGCCTGGTGGGCGGCTGTCTGTGGGGTCACAGAGTCGGACACAACTGAACCGACTTAGCAGCAGCAGCAGTAGCAGTTCCTATAATCCCCAGAACAGCCTTTTGGGGTATGCACTAATACTTTCCTCATTTGACTGAAGCACCTGAGGAACCAAGAGGTTAAATAACTTGCCCAAGGACACACAGATATTAAACAGTAGATCTAAGATTTGAGCTTGGACATTCTGGCTACGTAGTCTGCACTCAGTCTCTGCCATCCTAAACCACTGCACTACATGCGAGGACTTCATTTATCTGTTGATCTAGCATGAAATAACACCCGCAATAAGCTATAGTTAATATACAATGTGTGTCTAATTTTAATTTCTAGCTCTTTCAGTGTATGGTAGAAGGAGATATCCCTGGTCTATCTAGCTTATTCCATTCTGTCTGCTGTACTCTGTAAATTCCTTGAGGGCAAAGATCAAGCCAACACTCAGCACCATGCCAGCAACATAATTAATGCATAATAAATATCTGTGGGACAAATAAATAAATTCATGTTCTCTATTGCTTCTAATTTATCATTGTCGCTCATAATATCTAAACTAGAAAACCTTTTTATTAGAAGGTTAAAAACTCTTAATATACATTTCCAAAACTGTTAAATTGTTGGTCTGAAAATTCAAATGTGTTAACTGTTAAATTCTACCAATGTGCTTTGAAAACGTTTGGCTGTGGATTTTGCCCAAGAAATAGCTTACTGGTGTCTACCGCACTATATACTTTTCAGACCTCCCCCATTCTGTTTAGCCACTTGGTACCATGTACTGAAGCCTCAGACGTACCCTTCAGCATCCTGAGAAGAAGCTCTCCCTGAGTTTACTGGAAGAAATTCAGTTGTCCACTTACCCTATTACATATGAATTCCCCACTGTTTCCTAGTGTCTTGCCCACTTTCCAGAATCCAGTCTCAGAGATTATAGAAACAGGTCATAAAAATCTGACACCAAACATAAGATTCACAAAGCTCAGTGTTTTGTGTAGACATGTGCACTGAAAATTTACTTTTTGCCTTTGATGTATTGATCACCAAGTGAAAAAAAAAAAAAAAAAAAACAGGCAGAAGTTAGGCACAAAGAGGGAACAATACAGGAGAAAAAAAAAAACTTCAATATTGACTCAGTTCAGTCACTTAGTCATGTCCGACTCTTTGTGACCCCATGGACTTCAGCATGCCAGGCTTCCCTGTCCATCGCCAACTCCTGGAGCTTACTCAACTTCATGTACATAGAGTCGGTGATGCTATCCAACCATCTCATCTTCTGTCATCCCCTTTTCCTCTTGCCTTCAATCTTTTCCAACATTAGGGTCTTTACCAATGAGTCAGTTCTTCACATCAGGTGGCCAAAGTATTGGAGTTTCAGCTTCACCATCAGGACTTCCAATGAATATTCAGGACTGATATCCTTTAGGATGGACTGCTTGGATCTCCTTGCAGTCCAAGGGACTCTCAAGAGTCTTCTCAGCCACCACAGTTCAAAAGCATCAATTCTTCGGCACTCATATTTCTTTATAGTCCAAGTCTCACATCCATACATGACTACTGGAAAAACCATAGCTTTGACTAGGAAGGCCTTTGTCAGCAAAGTAATGTCTCTGCTTTTTAATATGCTGTCTAGGTTTGTCATAGCTTTTCTCCCAAGGAGCAAGTGTCTTTTAATTTCATGGTTGCAGTCACCACGGGCAGTGACTTTGGAGCCCAAGAATGACTATTATATCCTAAACTATGTGGTGCATTTCAGGAGATAGACCCTCCCTAACTCCCTTCTGGTTATTATAGGAAGGACCTAGTTTCCTATTTGAGCTCGGCTTTATGTAACTAATAGGAAGTTCTTAAGGAATTTGAAAAAGAGCCATTATCCTAGAGCAGGGGTCCCCAACCTCCAGGATTGAACACCTGGTGATCTGAGGTGGAAGTGAGTTATAATAATAGAAATAAAGTACCCAGTAAATGCAAAGTCCTGAAAACATCCTGAAACAACCTCCATTCCCCAGGTTCATGGAAAGACTGTCTTCCATGAAACTGGTCCCTGGTGCCAAAAGTTTAGGGACTGCTGTCCTAGAGTGCAATTCTCCAAATTGTGGTCCCTTGACTTGTTTTTTTCTAAAAATGCTATGTATGCTCCCTGCTAAATGGGTTCTTAAATCAAATAGACTAGGAAAAAAGAGACAATTAAATGGGTTTCTTTGTATAGACTATTTAGATACTTTTCAATGCATGTGGTCAGATGCTCATTCATGTCCAACCCTTTGCAGCCCCATGGACTGTAGCCCACTAGGCTCCTCTGTCCACGGGATTCTCCTGACAAGAATACTGGAGTGGGTTGCCATTTCCTTCTCCATTTCAATGCATACAACTCTATAAATAGAAATTTGCAGGGGACCTTAAGTTCATTATATTTTCCTATTCTTTTATACCACCATGTTGAAATTAAGCTATGCTTTCGAATGTCCATTTTTCTATGGAAAGTGTATCTTTGTAGAACTACATTTGACAAGTAATTTCTTTCTTTCAACTCCAAAGCTGAGGACTTACAGCTTCCAAAGCCCTGTTGTTGAGAATCTATGTATCAAATGAATATACTATTTTAATAGTCAGTCCTTCTGACTAACACACTGCATTCACACACACACACACACACACACACACACACACACACACAATCAGTAAACTTTTCAACAGAGCGACTGAACAACAACAACAAATCTAGTTTGGAGAATTAATCATTCAGCATTTTGCAGTTCCTTATTTGGCAGGATCATTCCATGAGTTGTTCGCTCACCTACCACCTAATTAATATGCCAAGAATGAATACCAGGACCATTTATCAGCTCTATAAGATCCAGCAATGTACTTAAAACTCATGATCTCTTTCATCATCCTTTTTTATCTTTGAGGATTCAAGCCAGAAGAATTAAGTACAACTTTTATCATTATCAATACTATTTGTTGTTGCTAAGTCATGTCTAGCTCTTTGTGACCTCATGGACTGCAGCAGGCAAGGCTTCCCTGTCCTTCACTATCTCCCGGAGTTTGCTCAGATTCGTGACCACTGAGTTGATGATGCTATCTATCCATCTCATCCTCTGCCACCTTCTTCTCCTTTAGCCTTCAATCCTTCCCAGCATCAGGGTCTTTTCCAAAGGTTGTCTCTTTGCATCAGGTGGCCAAAGTATTGGAGCTTCAGCTTTAGCATCAGTCCTTCCATTGAATATTCAGGTTTGATTTCCTTTAGGACCGACTGGTTTGATCTCCTTGCAAGGGACCCTCAAGGTCTCTACTGAGCTAGTTATAAATAGAAGCTGCTTCTTATTCTGAGTACAGTTACTTGCCTGAAGAGAATCATTTTGCTTCCTCTCTGTTATGGATTCTCCTCTTGGATTTTGACTTGTTTTCACTCAACTTCCCAATCTGCTTCAAATAATTTTATCATCACAACATCTGCTAGTTTCATTAAAGTAAAGTGGCACACTGCTTGCCTGGACCAATTAGAGAGCTCTTGGCTTGCTCTAGAAGCTTTGAGTCATAGAACACAAGCAGATGTAAAATGCACATTACCTCTAAAGCACACCCACACACACACAAAAGCCAAGAATTGTACCTCTTTCTTAGTGATAACGGGCTCAACCAATAACTATTTGTTTTTCACTTTGAAGAAATCTCGATATTCCTCAGGTACTTCAAAGAAGTGATAGTATACTATATTAGGAAGAGTTTTATCCTCCTCTCTGGCACTTGAAAAGGCATCTTACCAACACTTCCAGGGTTTCTTCTACTTCCCTTTCTCCTCATCTTATAGAGTGTGATAAATGTGGTGAATCAACATAATATTCAGCAGGGCAGTGATATACACCCATTGCTTCTAGACAGAACTGTAGCACAGATCTGGAAAATTGATCAAACCCTGAGAAAAATAGTAAAGGTGTAGTGTTTAACTTCCAGACAAGAACAAACTGCTCCTGTTTTGTTTTTTGTTTGTTTGTTTTGTTTTAACTAACTGGACAAAGAGGATAATATTTACCGGTTTAATAGCTACACAGCAGATTCAATGGGCTGTAAAAATTCTATCTAAGGAGACCTCATCAGGAAAAGCAACTATACTTTGATTCACTACCTGATTCAGTTCAGTTCAGTCACTCAGTCGTGTCCGACTCTTTGTGACCCCATGAACCGCAGCACACCAGGCCTCCCTGTCCATCACCAACTCCCAGAGTTCACCCAAACTCATGTCCATTGAGTCAGTGATGCCATCCAACCATCTCATCCTCTGTCATCACCTTCCCCTCCTGCCCTCAATCTTTCCCAGCATCAGGGTCTTTTCCAATGAGTCAGCTCTTCTCATCAGGTGGACAAAGTATTGGAGTTTCAGCTTCAACATCAGTCCTTCCAATGAACACCCAGGACTGACCTGCTTTAGGATGGACTCATTGGATCTCCTTGCAGTCCAAGGGACTCTCAAAAGTCTTCTTCAACATTGCAGTTCAAAAGCATCAATTCTTTGGTGCTCAGCTTTCTTTATAGTCCAACTCTCACATCCATACATGACTACTGGAAAAACCTTGACTAGACAGACCTTTGTTGACAAAGTAATGTCTCTGCTTTTGAATATGCTGTCTAGGTTGGTCATAACTTTCCTTCCAAGGAGTAAGCGTCTTTTAATTTCATGGCTGCAATCACCCAAAAAAATAAAGTCAGCCACTGTTTCCACTCTTTCCCCACCTATTTGCCATGAAGTGATGGGACCAGATGCCATGATCTTAGTTTTCTGAGTGTTGAGCTTTAAGTCAACTTTTTCACTCTCCTCTTTCACTTTCAAGAGGCTCTTTAGTTCTTCACTTTCTGCCATAAGGGTGGTGTCATCTGCATGTCTGAGGTAATTGATATTTCTCCTGGCAATCTTGATTCCAGCTTGTGCTTCATCCAGCCCAGTGTTTCTCATGATGTACTCTGCATATAAGTTAAATAAGCAGGATGACAATATACAGCCTTGTCGTACTCCTTTTCCTATTTGGAACCAGTCTGTTGTTCCATGTCCAGTTCTAACTGTTGCTTCTTGACCTGCATTCAGATTTCTCAAGAGGCAGGTCAGGTGGTCTGGTATGTCCATCTCGTTCAGAGTTTTCCACAGTTTATTGTGATCCACACAAAGGCTTTGGCATAGTATAAAACAGAAATAGATGTTTTGTCTGGAACTCTCTTGCTTTTTTGATGATACAATGGATGATGGAAATTTGATCTCTGGTCCCTCTGCCTTTTCTAAAACCAGCTTGAACATCTGGAAGTTCACAGTTCACATATTGCTGAAGCCTGGCTTGGAGAATTTTGAGCACTACTTTACTAGCATGTGAGATGAGTGCAATTGTGTGGCAGTTTGAGCATTCTTTGGCATTGCCTTTCTTTGGGATTAGAATTAAAACTTACCTTTTCCAGTCCCGTGGCCACTGCTGAGTTTTCTAAATTTGCTGGCATATTGAGTGCAGCACTTTCACAGCATCATCTTTTAGGATTTGAAGTAGCTCAACTGGAATTCCATCACCTCCACTAGCTTTGTTCATAGTGATGCTTCTTAAGGCCCACTTGATTTCGCATTCCAGGATGTCTGGTTCTAGGTGAGTGATCACACCATCGTGATTATCTGGGTCATGAAGATCTTTTTTGTATAGTTCTTCTGTGTATTCTTGCCACCTCTTCTTAATATTTTCTCCCTCTGTTAGGTCCATACCATTTCTGTCCTTTATTGAGTCCATCTTTGCATGAAATTGTCCCTTAGTATCTTTAATTTTCTTGAAGAGATCTCTAGTCTTTCCCATTCTATTATTTTCCAATTAAGTTTATAATAATCTGCTATCATCCTCCAAGAGACATCTGTCTTCTGCATTAATCTAACTCAGGATGTGGTAAGAATCATCAATCTTCATCTTTCAACACTTTAGAAGCAGCACTCACATCTATGGTTTCTCCAGAGATACAGAATTGACTTTGATTTACTCTTTTGGAAGAGAATGAGAATTCAAGATGCTTCCACACTGCCATTTCTACCACAGTGGAATTCATACCCATTGGATCTCAACCCACAAGAAAATTTTGATGCAGGAAAGCATCTTTATATTCCTCTTTTCTTTCCCTTGTACTTCCAACTTTATATATTTAATGCTTGTTTTCTAACACTCTTTTATAAGCAAAGCCTGAGAAGATGTTACTGTCATTTTTCCTTTAAAAAATATTCATGTTCAAATGAAAAAGACAAATCATAAGCTTCAAACAGAACCAAATGGATTTCTAATTGTAAACCCATCACCTGCTAAATCATGTGTGACTTTGCTCACATTAATTAACCTCAGTTTTATAATGTATAAAAGGGTGTAAGTCTAAAGACTTATGAAGCAAATCACTGAACACAGGCATTTATAACAACTACAGGGGTATAAAACAATGCTGACCTCTTTGCCGAAAACAGTCCAATTCTCCACCCTTCTATTCTTCCTTTGGATTTCCCTGGGAAACATACTCTGTTCCCTTTGTCTGTTTAGGTCAAATTCTCTCTTTTGTATAATCCTTTAACATCTTCTTTCCCCTTTCTAGTGTCTGTCTCAATTTATATCTCATGTTTGTTTTTGTATTTATTTAATAATTGTTTATTTTTACCAATACTTTATATACTCCCTTGAGGGTTTTGTTTTGCTCATATTTATAAAAGTCTCAGTCTCGGCATTTTTTTTTTTAATTTTTTAAATTTTATTTTATTTTTAAACTTTACAATATTGTATTAGTTTTGCCAAACATCTAAATGAATCCACCACAGGTATACCCGTGCTCCCCATCCTGAACCCTCCTCCCTCCTCCCTCCCCATACCCTACCTCTGGGTCGTCCCAGTGCACCAGTCCCAAGAATCCAGTATCGTGCATCGAACCTGGACTGGCGACTCGTTTCATACATGATATTATACATGTTTCAATGCCATTCTCCCAAATCTCCCCACCCTCTCCCTCTCCCACAGAGTCTATAAGACTGATCTATACATCAGTGTCTCTCTTGCTGTCTCGTACACAGGGTTATTGTTACCATCTTTCTAAATTCCATATATATGTGTTAGTATACTGTATTGGTGTTTTTCTTTCTGGCTTACTTCACTCTGTATAATAGGTTCCAGTTTCATCCACCTCATTAGAACTGATTCAAATGTATTCTTTTTAATGGCTGAGTAATACTCCATTGTGTATATGTACCACAGCTTTCTTATCCATTCATCTGCTGATGGACATCTAGGTTGCTTCCATGTCCTGGCTATTATAAACAGTGGCCAATATCACTGATGAACATAGATGCAAAAATCCTTAACAAAATTCTAGCAATCAGAATCCAACAACACATTAAAAAGATCATACACCATGACCAAGTGGGCTTTATCCCAGGGATGCAAGGATTCTTCAATATCCGCAAATCAATCAATGTAATACACCACATTAACAAGTTGAAAAATAAAAACCATATGATTATCTCAATAGATGCAGAGAAAGCCTTTGGCAAAATTCAACATCCATTTATGATAAAAACTCTCCAGAAAGCAGGAATAGAAGGAACATACCTCAACATAATAAAAGCTATATATGACAAACCCACAGCAAACATTATCCTCAATGGTGAAAAATTGAAAGCATTTCCTCTAAAGTCAGGAATAAGACAAGGGTGCCCACTTTCACCATTACTATTCAACATAGTTTTGGAAGTTTTGGCCACAGCAATCAGAGCAGAAAAAGAAATAAAAGGAATCCAACTTGGAAAAGAAGAAGTAAAACTCTCACTATTTGCAGACGACATGATCCTCTACATAGAAAACCCTAAAGACTCCACCAGAAAATTACTAGAACTAATCAATGATTATAGTAAAGTTGCAGGATATAAAATCAACACACAGAAATCCCTTGCATTCCTATACACTAATAATGAGAAAACAGAAAGAGAAATTAAGGAAACAATTCCATTCACCATTGCAACGGAAAGAATAAAATACTTAGGAATATATCTACTTAAAGAAACTAAAGACCTATATATAGAAAACTATAAAACACTGGTGAAAGAAATCAAAGAGGACACTAATAGATGGAGAAATATACCATGTTAATGGATTGGAAGAATCAGTATAGTGAAAATGAGTATACTACCCAAAGCACTTTATAGATTCAATGCAATCCCCATCAAGCTACCAATGGTATTCTTCACAGAGCTAGAACAAATAATTTCACAATTTGTATGGAAATACAAAAAACCTCAAATAGCCAAAGCTATCTTGAGAAAGAAGAAGGGAACTGGAGGAATCAACCTACCTGACTTCAGGCTCTATTACAAAGCCACAGTTACCAAGACAGTATGGTACTGGCACAAAGACAGAAATATAGATCAATGGAACAAAATAGAAAGCCCAGAGATAAATTCACGCACATATGGACACCTTATCTTTGACAAAGGAGGCAAGAATATACAATGGATTAAAGACAATCTCTTTAACAAGTGGTGCTGGGAAAACTGGTCAACCACTTGTAAAAGAATGAAACTAGAACACTTTCTAACACCATACACAAAAATAAACTCAAAATGGATTAAAGATCTAAATATAAGACCAGAAACTATAAAACTCCTAGAGGAGAACATAGGCAAAACACTCTCCGACATACATCACAGCAGGATCCTCTATGACCCACCTCTCAGTCTCAGCATTTAAAAATTAGTTGAATGAATGAATGAATATCAAGAGGCAACAACTAATGAACACTCACTGTGGGTAATTCTCTGTGCCATGTGCTTTATGTCTGCCATACATAAAATACCCAAATATCTCTCACAGTTTTTCATCACAAATTTCAGAAAGATTTAGAAAAGCTAACACTGAGATTTTTCTATTTCCCTCAGTAGTCTGGGTATCTTCTTCTCCCACAATATCTTGATTATACATTCAAACATCTCATGTCCATGATATAATTTGCCTGCACTTTCAAGACCTCCGCAACAACACAGATGATTTGGGAACTCTAGTCTGCCCAAGGAACATCTGAAAGCTTGTTTCAAGTACTTCCCTCATGCATAGAAATTCTAACTCTGTAAGTCAGGAGTGAGATCTGAATATACGTGATTTTATAAAACAATACTGATAACTAATGCACATGCATTTCAGAAATTTTGAGATCTAGGAACCTGGAGTTAGAGAATGAAACAGATGTAGAGTTGGAATGTTCAGTGGTAGACCACAGAGAACTTTAATGTTAGGGAAAAGAAATTCTCACTCTTGGAAACTGAACTCCAGTGTTCCAAAGTAATAAGAGTTCTGGGTGGCCAGAGATTATTAGTTAGTACTGTGATATGTGATACAGGCTTCCCTGGTGGCTCAGACAGTAACGAACATGCCTGCAATGCAGGAGACCCAGGTTCTATCCTTGGGATGGGAAGATACCCTCAAAAAGGGAAGGGCTAACCACCCCAGTATCCTTTTCTGGAGAATTCCATGGACAGAGGAGCCTGGTGGGCTATAGTTCCTGGGGTCACAGAGAGTCTCACAGGAGTGAGTGACTAACACTTCATTGTGATACGCAAAGAAACCATCAACACTAACAAGGTAAAGCATATATACTGGAAAACTGACCTCATAGGCTGAGAAATCTTGATATGGTTGAAAAAGAAGTAGAATTATTTACATAAACTGTTTTACATTTATGCCTAATTGCCATGCAGTCTAACAATAATTATGTATATCCCCTAAATGTGTGTCAGAGGGCTCTTGTATATTTGGAACAGTAACCTCTGTAGATCTGTGTTTTTAGATTACTTTTCTGAACCACAGACATTTGATCTCAACCTTAAAACAAATAGTAAAAGTCTGATTAAAACATACAGCTTTATTTTGGATGATTTCTTTGGAATTGTCTTATATCCTTCTGGAAAGAGAAAACTTTGTATTTACTTTCTAGAGGGACAGTTGGCATCTCTGAAAATGACAATGGGGATTGCTGAAATGGACACAAAATGACCTGTGCTTTTCTAACTATGAGCTATCCCTAAGCACTAAACAAGGAGTCTTCTATTAATACTTCCCACTGAAACCACACACTTCAAATGCTAACATAGGAAAGTAACATGTATAGGAATGGACACGTTCACTCTATGAGTTAAATGATATGCTTTGTCTTTGTCACAGAAATTTTCAGAATTATTTTTCCCTAAAATGTTTGCTAAGGCCCCTAAAGAAAACAAATAGGATTTTCCACTTGCACATTCAGTTCATGCATCTCCTTTATATAATTCTCTTGATTCTTCAAATATTAACATTTTAGGCAGGTACAATGAAATTCAACAAACTGAGCTAAAATAAATATATTACCAAATCAAACAAAACTCAAACTTAATCCTTTAAATTTCTTTCAAGTTTCAGGCAAGCCTTCTTATTTAAAGTAATATATTTATCTACATAATTGTTTAGCTAAGACTAAGATAAGATTGACCATAGTTCGAGTATCAACTCTGCCATTTACTAGCTCTGCAATCAGAGGCAGGCTTCCTAGGTGGCCCTAGTGGTAAAGAACCTGTCTGCCAACACAGGAGATGCAAGAGACATGGGTTCAGTCCCTGGGTCGGGAGATTCCCTGGAAGAGGGCACAGCAACCCATTCCACATGCCCGGAGAACCCCATGGATAGAGGAGCCTGGCGGGCTATGGTCCATAGGGTCATACAGAGTCAGACAAGACTGAAGAGACTAAGCATGTAATCAAAGACAAAGTTTTTTAACTTCTCCAAGACCCAGCCCATTCATCAATAAAATGGGGACATTTCTCACATAGGTTTGATGTAAGAATTAAAGGAAAGCATATTTTAAGAGTACATTAAGATGGGCCCAACATAAGGTAAATATCATGAGTTTTATTTTTTAGCTTTGAAAGAATACAAGCACCCCAATGCTCATTGAAGCATTGTTTACAATAGCCAAGACATGAAATCAACCTAAATATCCATTGACAGAAGAATGGATAAAGATGTGGTACATATATAGAATGGAATGTTCAGTCAGTTCAATTCAGTTCAGTCGCTCAGTCGTGTCCGACTCTATGCGACCCCATGAATCGCAGCACGCCAGGCCTCTCTGTCCATCACAAACTCCCGGAGTTCACTCAGACTCACGTCCATCGAGTCAGTGATGCCATCTAGCCATCTCATCCTCTGTCGTCCCCTTCTCCTCCTGCCCCCAATCCCTCCCAGCATCAGAGACTTTTCCAATGAGTCAACTCTTCACATGAGGTGGCCAAAGTACTGGAGTTTCAGCTTCAGCATCATTCCTTCCAAAGAAATCCCAGGGCTGATCTCCTTCAGAATGGACTGGTTGGATCTCCTTGCAGTCCAAGGGACTCTCAAGAGTCTTCTCCAACAACACAGTTTAAAAGCATCAATTCTTCGGCGCTCAGCCTTCTTCACAGTCCAACTCTCACATCCATACATGACCACAGGAAAAACCATAGCCTTGACTAGATGGACCTTTTTTGGCAAAGTAATGTCTCTGCTTTTGAATATGCTATCTAGGTAGGTCATAACTTTCCTTCCAAGGAGTAAGCGTCTTTTAATTTCATGGCTGCAGTCACCTTCTGCAGTGATTTTGGAGCCCCCAAAAATAAAGTCTGACACTGTTTCCACTCTTTCCCCATCTATTTCCCATGAAGTGATGGGACCAGATGCCATGATCTTCGTTTTCTGAATGTTGAGCTTTAAGCCAACTTTTTCACTCTCCACTTTCACTTTCATCAAGAGGCTTTTGAGTTCCTCTTCACTTTTTGCCATAAGGGTGGTGTCATCTGCATATCTGAGGTTATTGATATTTCTTCTGGCAATCTTGATTCCAGTTTGTGTTTCTTCCAGTCCAGCGTTTCTCATGATGTACTCTGCATATAAGTTAAATAAGCAGGGTGACAATATACAGCCTTGACATATTCCTTTTCCTATTTGGAACCAGTCTGTTGTTCCATGTCCAGTTCTAACTGTTGGTTCCTGACCTGCAAACAGATTTCTCAAGAGGCAGGTCAGGTCATCCATAAAAACTAATGAAATAATGCCATTTGTAGCAACATGGATGGAGATTATTATACTAAGTGAAGTAAGTCAGAGAAAGACAAATATCACATGGTATCACTTATATGCAATACCTAAAAAACAAAATGACACACGTGAACCTATTTACAAAGAGAAACAGACACACAGACTCAGAGAACTTACAGTTACCAAGAGGGAAGGGTGTGGAGGAGGGATAGATTGGGAGTTTGGGACAGGTGTATACACACTGCTATTTCTATAAATAGATAACCAGGACATCCCTGGTGGCATAGTGGATAAGAATCTGCCTGCCGTTGCAGGGAACATGGCAAAGATTCTTTCTCTGGTCCAGGAAAGATTCTACATGCTGAGCAGCAACTAAGCCCATGAGCCACAACTGTGCTCTAGAGCTGGCAAGCCTAAAAGAATGAAATAATGCCATCAGCAGCAACATTGGATGGACCTAGAGATTATGGTACTAACTGAAGTAAGTCAGAGGCAAATATCATATGATATCATTTATATGTGTAATCTTTAAAAATGACCCAAGCAAACTTTTTGCAAAATAGAAACAGATTCAGACTTTGAAAACAACCTTATGGTTACCAAAAGGGAAAGGTTGGGGGGTGATATAGTAGGAGTTTGAAATTAATAATATACACTTATTATATATAAAATAGATAATCAATAAGGACTTCCTACTGTATAGTAAAGGGAACTCTACTCATTATTCTGTTATAAGCTATACAGAAAAGAATCTTAAAAAAGAATGGACAAATGTATATGGATAACTAAATCACTTTGCTGTACATCTGAAACCAATATAACATTGTAAATCAACTATACTCTAATATAAATAAAAATTAAATTAAAAAAATTTTTTAAATAAACTAAAAAAACTCCACTATGCTGTACACCTGAAACTAATAATATTGTGGTCAACTATACTTTCAATAAAAACAAAAACAAAGAATTATTACCTCATATTATTACTACTCTTCATTGATAATAAAGCACACTGAGAACAATCATGATAGTGATTATCATGGGGATATGAGACAAAAGACCTGCAAGTCTTTCACAAACCTCAAATCTCCAAGTACTTGAGATTGTCGCTATGGTTGTTTATAAACTCTGACTCCATTTTCAATGATGCCTCTTGGACTCAGATGGTTTCCGTCCTCAGTCAAATCGTTAAAAATACTTATTAATTTGGGATTAACCTAACTATTAAGCAAAATGACAAAGGTTTCTTTGGTTTCCAGCTTTCAAGTTTCATGCTTGATTTGTTTTTTTGGAGGAGGGAAACTATTGTGATGCACGAATGGTAGCAGCATTTTTATCAGATGGTCCAATAGTCAGTTTTCTTAAAGTGAAAAGTGAATTTCATCAACACAGCTGTCATTTAGCATTCTCATCCATGAAAATAAAAATTAAAAAAAGATGGAAACTTGCTATTTTTCTGTTTCAAAAATAAAACAAGGCCAGTGAAACTGTCATCTGGTCAACTTTACTCAGAAAAGAACTGGCTGTCTTCCCAAAGGCAAATTGAATTGTGGAAAATGTTTCCACTGGTTTTCACAGGAAAGGCAGAATAACTGGGGACAAAGCAGGCAAGAAGTTGACAATTAAGAAAGGAACTAAAATGTAAATAAGAAATAATGTAAGATTTGATTTTACTGTTTAATATCCAGCTAGTTTGGTTAACAATAAAAGTATTTAGTTCAGGGCACTTCAGTTGAGATGAGGTGTACCTGACTTCCATGGATGTTAGCTTTGGACTTTCAGGTACAGGTAAATGAACAAGGAAGTGTTCTGTCAGCCAGAGTTGCAATATTAGAACTTGCTCACTGGTGTGGCTTTGTTTCACATAATTCAAAATTTACATTATTTTGCATCTAAGTGGGAATAATGATTTGACTCACATTCTAGAGTAGGACAAAAGAGAAAGGATAAGCGACAGTGCTCAGTACAAATAAAATCCAATCATATAACACGGAAACCTTTTAATTTGGTAAGACAGCACTACAAATAATGGTGCTATTATAAAAAGCTTTATCCTGAAATATAATACCTCAAAGACTGAGAAAGACATTATGTGATTGATTAAATAAATAATGTAATCATTCATGGAAATAAGAAAAGATCAAGAGTTATTTGCTGCTGCTTCCTTTATAGTATCTCTTCACTAGCTTTTATTAGAGGAAAATACTTTTGAGTGAAATTCCTAATTAAAAATGCTTATATTTATATTGTTCTGAGCAATTTTTTTATGCTCAATTAGATTCAAATTACAGAAACATCCTATTAGCATAGGTGTCCTAAAACAAAAACAAAATGGTGGGCAGGAATTCTAAGAGCAGCCGAAGTTAAAAACTGTAATAAATTTTGTAATTCGAAAATAAAGGTTAAGTTTACATGAATAATAAGGAGGGCAATTTTCCCTGAAACTTAAGATAGCCCTCCACCAAAGTATTATTTTGGTTGCAAGGGAGAGCCAATCTGACTCCATGTTGGATCTGTTTCTTTGACTTGCTTTTCTTTGTTTTTGCTATTATAATCATACAATAGGAGCTTTCCTGGTGTCTCAGTCAGTAAAGAATATGCCTGCAATGCAGGAGACCTAGGATCTATCCTTCGGTCAGGAAGATCTGCTGGGGAAGAAAATGGCAACCCACTCCAGTATTCTTGCCTGGGAAATTCCATGGACAGAGGAGACTGGCACGCTACAATCTATGGGGTTGCAAAGAGTTGGACACAAGTAGGCAACTAAAGCACCACCACCACCACGAATCATACACAGCGGTTAGTGGTTCTCTGCCTCAGAGAGAAGAAGGCAATGGCACCCCACTCTGGTACTGCTGCCTGGAGAATCCTGTGGACGGAGGAGCCTGGAAGGCTGTGGTTGATGGGGTCGCTGACGGTCGGACACGACTGAGCGACTTTACTTTCACTTTTCACTTTCATGCACTGGAGAAGGCAATGGCACCCCACTCCAGTACTTTTGCCTGGAGAGTCCCATGGATGGAGGAGCCTGGTGGGCTGCAGTCCATGGGGTCACTAGGAGTCGGACATGACTGAGCGACTTTGCTTTCACTTTTCACTTTCATGCATTGGAGAAGGAAATGGCAACCCACTCCAGTGTTTTTGCCTGGAGAATCTCAGGGACGGGGGAGCCTGGTGGCTGCTGTCTATGGGGTCACACAGAGTCGGACACGACTGAAGTGATTTAGCATAGCATAGCATAGCATAGGACATAAATATGTAAAAGTGTTCTGACCCCTCTATTAGAAACAAGTTAATCACCATTGACAGTTCTAGACCGTGATCTCCCCAGAGGTGCATCAAAGCAATCTTCAAATCAAACTTTACTAATTTGACTTTATTCACCATTAGTTCCCCCATACACTTACCCCCCCAGAAGTCCTTTTCTTTTGACTTGTCACTTCTCCAAAAATGTATTGTTCTTTGCTAAGATGCTACATAAGACCGGTTTCTAACCACCCCAATGAATTACTTGACACTGAGTACAACCATGTATATGTGTGTTGATCATGTTCAGTTCAGTTCAGTCGCTCAGTGTCTGACTCTTTGCGACCCCATGGACCTCAGCAGGCCAGGCCTCCCGGTCCATCACCAACTCCTGGAGTCCACCCAAATGCATGTCCATTGCATTGGTGATGCCATCCAACCATCTCATCCTCTGTTGGCCCCTTCTCCTCCCGCCCTCAATCTTTCCCAGCATCAGGGTCTTTTCAAATGAGTCAACTCTTCCCATCAGGTGGCCAAAGTATTGGAGTTTCAGCTTCAACATCAGTCCTTCCAATGAACACTCAGGATACACATGTTAATAAACTTCTATTTTGCTTTTTCTTTTGTTAATCTGTCTTTGGTAGTCTAATTTACAAGGCCCCAGCTAGAGAACCTGAAATGGGTAGAGTAAAAATAAAAATTTTCCTCCCTTACAAAAAATTACTTCAATAAACATCCTAAGTCATGAGAAGATTCAAATTCTAGAAATAAAAGCAAATATGATCACTCCACTCATTAATGACAATGAGGTTGGTGAACAGCATAAGATGAAGATGCCACATACTTTGCAGAAATCATGTGAATTATGAAGCTCAATAAATATTTCAGTGCCGAGAAAATTAATTTAGAACTGTAAGCATAAACCTATATAAACTCCTATCTGGACTAATGAAAATGTTTACCTGAAAGGAAATTATAGTCCATTTTTAAAAATATGTCTTTCACAAGGCCTCTGTTGTTTGATAACACAGTAAAACAACCCTCTAACCTTAGGTTTTGGGGTTTTTTGTTGTTTTTTTTCTTGAGGTACCTTTTGACATATATTAGTTTTAGGTATACAATATAATGATTCAGTGTTTGTGTATATTGCAAAATGATCTAGTTATTCATCCATAATGAAATAAAAATTCATGTTTTAAGGAAATATAAGAAAAACTTAAACATAAGAATTTTCTCCGCCCATTTGGGCTTCCTCCCTCTTCTCTTGTGTGCATTGTGCATCTGCATTACATGTTAACCAGACCTCCCCAATAGCAGAAATATCTGCTCAACTATAAAGATCAATTTTTCTCCTTCTGGCCACAGCCATGTAACTCCTTAGAAGATGACATGCCCTCCTCAATCCTATAAAAGGACTAAGGAATCCTGCACCACTTGCCTAATACAGCTATCTTATGCAGAGATCTTCAGTGATTTTATGTATAATGCCAATATATCATTTTCCTTAAAGATAGTGATTAGTGCAGAACAGACTGGTCAGATAACCTGAAGTGATACTGGAAGTTCTTAATATTTACTTATGACCATATTAGGGTTTCCCAGGTGGCTCAGTGGGTAAAGAATCCTCCTGCAATGCAGGAGATATGGGTTCAATCCCCAGGTTGGGAAGATCCCGTGGAGTGGGAAATGGCAACCACTCCACTGGAGTGGAATATCACTCCAATATTCTTGCCTGGAAAATTTCACGACAGATGAGCCTGGTGGGCTACAGTCCAAGAGGTTGCAAAAAGTTGGACACGACTGAGTGACTGAGCACACACATTGTTAACTGCTGTCACCCTGCTGTGAATTACATGCCCAGGACTCACTTATCTTATAACTAGAAGTCTATATCTTTTGACCACCTCCCACCCACTTCTGGAAACCACTGATCCATTCTCTAACTATGAGTTCATTTCTTCATTTTTGCTTTGTTTTTATATTCCCCATAAAAGTGTTATTGGTATTTGTCTCACTTTGACTTATTTCACTTAGCATGATTCCTTCAAGGTCCATCCATGCTGTCACAAATGGTAAGATTCACTTCTATTCTTATGGCTGAATAATAATATTTCATCATATATTTTATTATATATAATACAATATATTATATATTATGTTTATTATATAATATATAAATACTATAATTTCATATATATATAATGAAATTATATATATGTGTGTGTGTGTGTATGTGTGTGTAACAACTTCTTTACCATTTAATGTTAAGTTTGTTTCCATGTCTTGGCTACTGTGAATAGAGCTGCAATGAACATGAGGGTACATGTTTTAACTTCCCTAGCTTGTTTTAATCTCCTTCAGATATATACACAGAAGTGGGAATACCAAATTATACATCAGTCTTATTTATTTTTAATTTCTCTATACTATTTTGCATAATGGCTGCATCACCACCAACAATGCACAAGGGTTCCCTTTTTCCCACATCCTCACTAGCACTTGTTCTTTCTTATCTTTTTGATAGACTGCTATTCTAACAGGTGTGAAGTGATGTCTCATTATTTTGATTTTAATTTCCCTGATGGCTAGCGATGTTAAGCATCTTTCATGCATCTGTTAGACATCCGCATGTATTCTTTGGAAAAAATGTCCATTCAGTAAGCTCTTTGTTTATTCAGAACTTCTGCCTATTTTTAAATTGAATTTTTTTTGTTTGTTTTTTGCTACTGAGTTGTATAAGTTCTTTATCAGCTATATTATTTATGATAATGCTCCCATTCAGTAAATGACTTTTCATTTTGTTGATGACTTCTTTTACCTTGCAGCAGCTCTTTAATTTGATGTACTCTTTATTTGTTTTTTTTTTTTTTTTAAACGTTTGTTGCCTTTGTCTTTTGTGACAAATGCAAAAAAAAAAAATTATTGTCAAGACTGACACCAAAGAGTTTACTGCCTGTTGTATTCTAGGTGTTCTATGGTTTTAGGTCTTATATTCAAGTAATTAATCCGTTTTGAGTTGTTTTTGCATGTGGTGTAAGGTACAGGGTCCAGTTTTCCCAAAACCATTTATTGAAGATTTTTGTTTATTTATTGTTTATTGTCTTTATTTATGTTTTTGGTTTCTTTGCTGTAAATGAACTAACCATAAATGTGTGGGTTTATTTTTGTATTCTCTATCTTATTCCCTTAATCTTTGTGTCTGTTTTTATGCCAATACCAAACTGTTTTAATTACTACAGCTTCATAATAGCATTTGAAATCATGGAGCTTGGTGCCTACAGCTTTTGCTTCTTTCCAAAGACTGTGATATTTGGAGTCTTTTATAGTCCCACATAAATTTTAGGGCTGTTTGTTCTTTTTCTGTGAAAACTCTCTCCGGAATTTGATAGTGTTAGGTAGTTGCTGCTGCTGCTGCTGCTGCTAAGTCGCTTCAGTCGTGTCCGATTCTGTGTGACCCCAGAGATGGCAGCTCACCAGGCTCCCCCGTCCCTGGGATTCTCCAGGCAAGAACACTGGAGTGGGTTGCCATTTCCTTTTCCAATGCATGAAAGTGAAAAGTGAAAGTGAAGTCGCTCAGTCATGTTCGACTCTTAGCAACCCCATGGACTGCAGCCTACCAGGCTCCTTCGTCCATGGGATTTTCGAGGCAAGAGTACTGGAGTGGGATGCCATTGCCTTCTCCGGTTAGGTAGTTAGAACAGGGAAAAGGGGGTCCAAAACGGCAGTGGCGAAGAGACAAAGAAAGGAAAAAGCTCATGAAAATGGAAAAAAAGGAAATCTGCAGACAAGTGAGAACTTCAGGTGAAACAAACACTTCCCCTTCTAAGCTAGCCCAATTTGCATAGTGCAGGCTTGGGGGGAGGAGACAAATGTATAAAAGGAGGAAGCCTAGAAGGACTTCTGTCCTTTGGGATTGGCCCACCCTCACACCTTGAGGATATACTATCCTTTGCTTTTCCTAATAAAACTGAGCTGTAACCAAGCTATAACACTGGTTTGCCATTTCAACATTCAAGTCTTTGCCGCGGTGAGACAGAACCAAAAAATTACACACTCCCCCGACAATAGGATTTCCTAAATCCAGATGTCTGTTTCCTTCCCCAAGGTAGGGAAGTTTGTAGTCATTATTTCTCCCAATGAATTGTCTGTCCCTTTTATTGTTCTGTTCTACTTTGAGAATCCCTATAATTCAAATGTTAGCTTGATGTTGTCTCATAAATCTCCTAAGCTATCCTCACTTTTTAAAATGCTTCTTTTTTGCTGCTCTAATTGAGTGAGTTCCACTGCTCTGTCTTTGAGTTGACTGATCCTTTCTGTTTCATCTAGTCTTCTGTTGAAACTCTCTAGTGAATTTTTCAGTATAGTTATTATATTCTTTATCTCTTTGACTTCTATTTGATACTTTCTTTAATTTCTATCTCTTTGTTGAAATTCTCACTCAGTTTATTCATTCTACTCCCAAGTTTGGTCAACACTGTTATCATCATTATTTTGAACTTTTTTTTTCTTTTTTTTAAATTTATTTTATTATTTAACTTTACAATATTGTGTTGGTTTTGCCATATATCAAAATGAATCTGCCACAGGTATACATGTGTTCCCCATCCTGAACCCTCCTCACTCCTCCCTCCCCATATCATCTCTCTGGGTCGTGCCATTAGGCAAATTACTTATCTCTGTTTCATTAAGATTTTTTTCTGAGGTTTTATCTTGTTCTTTTGCTTGGAATATATTCCTCTGTATCTTCATTTTTCTGGACTCTTTGTGTTGGTTTCTATACATTAGATAAAACAGACTCTCCCAATCTCAAAGGAGCAATTTCATACAGAAGATAAGCCTTATCTTTCAACATTTTCTGGCTCTTGGTTGTTTCTCAAACCTTTGTTATCCATGCAAACTATTTTATTTTTAATGGCCCCTAGTAATTGAGAGTGTGCCAAGACCTGTTAGTGTCCCAAAGGAAAGGCTCTCGACCACTTAGATTCAGACTATCTGGAATTCAGACCCTCAAGCAGTAGTGTCTAAAGTATGCAAATATATACAGTCCTGCGGGGTTGCTAGCATAAGCCCTGCTGACCACCAGGGATAGGTGATCTGGAGGTGTCCCCTGCCCAAGCGGCAGTCACAAAAATCTGGGCTCCAGGCAAGCTTCCACTCATGTCCAGGAGATACCAGTGAGATGTAGTGAGGCAGAGTAAAGCACAAAAACAGTGTGTACCACAACTACACTCCCCGAGGGCACATTCACAGGCCCCTAGCTGTGCCCACGCTGAACCCTCCCCTTCAGGCTGAAGCTTCAGGACCTCTTTCACAGAAAGACTGGCTTTTAGCTGGGTCTGTTCTCTGTGCAGTGTCCTGGGAATGCAGCCAGCTAAGAACCGAGTCTCTGATTATTACACTCTTGCAGGACCCAGACATGTGGGCTCCCTGGCTGCCAGAGCCAGAGTATCAAGGGGCATTCCTTAGGCACAAAGATAGGGCACCCAAACTAAAAACCAAGGCACTAGACACATGTAGAAGCTCCCCCTACCCCTTCAGGAATTACTGGCATTCTAGAGTGTTGTAGAGAAAGAGGGTGCGGCTATCACCCACCCTCTAAGGTCTATGGAATACCTTCCAGTTGGCACTTAAATGTGTGTTTAATAAGAAGCCTGACTTCAAGCTGCAGTTGTGATGATAAACTACTAGGCTTCTTTCACAGAAAGACTGAGCCCCTGGGTATATTGCCTCTTGCTGTGCCCTGAAGATGGTGACATTTTAAGAACTCTTTATCCATTGTTTGTCACCCTGTGGTACCCAGAAGTGTAAGCCCCATACAGACAACTGTTGTTGTCTGTGTGATTAGGACTGAGCACAGTGTATTTTATAAGTTCTCACTTAAAACACAATTGTGTTAAGCCATGACACCTAGCAATGTTTATTCTCTTACTATGAATGTTTATTAAATATGTATTATATGCCAGGAACTGTTTTAGATGCTGTAGATACAGCAGGGAACAAATTTCATGAACCAATGGACTGTAAATTCTAAAGGGAAAAAAGTCAATAAATATACTTCAAAGAAAATACATATTTCAAAGAAAAGTAAGATAAGGTAATGGAAAGAGTGTTGGCGTGTTATTTCCATTGGGGGACCAGAGAATTTCTCTCTGAGGAACAGAAAATTGAATAAAGAATAAAACTGAAGGAGAAAATCCAGTTAGAAGGCTGCAGCCATGGCCCTGGTAGAAATAGCCAAGACTGCTTCTGTTTCATTGGCAGATGCAACATTGTAAGATATAGAGAACAGCTGAGTTCCACAGAGATTTACAGCATAGGAAAAAAATATTAAAAGTATCATTCTACTGGTAGCATTTACCTCAGTTTTCTCTTTTAACACCTCCTGCAAACTTCAGAAGGGACAAAAGTAGGGATACTTTTCCATGCAAATCACACAATTTAAAGCTAAAGAACCATTGTCAACATAATAGAAAAACTAAATCCCTAGGGCTCTAAAGACTGCTGCAAGAGAAAACTGTCTATTTCCCACTATCATCAACAAAAGGATAAATTCAGTAACATCATGATTAAAACACTTAATAAGAAAGAACTGTATAAAAGCCGGAGATAATTATAGCCATGTAAACCACTGCCATTGATGGTTATATTAATTGTTCTAGGCAGAGAATATAGCTTTTGGTTACCTTACAATATGTGATACAAACTCTGTAAAACGAAAGATAGTATAATTTGCTTTATGGTGCCAACAACAGCAAATAACAGCACGGTTCTCAGCGTTTACTTGCACTAAATACACATTTTACTCAGAATGTTGCTTTACATTTATCCAGCTTGCATATCATCTCCTTGAAATGTTAAAATCCTGTACATCAAAAATACACATACGATTTTCTTTACCTTCTGACTAATGTAGTTAATAATAGCCCATGGATGCCCAATACAAATGGCTTGGAAATCTTCAAGGAATAATAAAACTGTAATGAAAATACTTAATAAATTTAGTTCATTATTTTGCCAGGATAAATGGATACTTGAAACCCAATTAGTGCCCAAGAGTAATCAGGAATTAGTTATTTTTAGTTTAATTCTCTAATTCTGGACTCGCTATATAAACTTGAGATACAGAAGAGGCAGGCAGCAACAAGACTAAGCTTTGAAAAATCATAATGCAAATACTTCAAAGAAAGTATGTCTCTTCTGGAACACTGCACAGTGCTTTTATATAAATGATTGGGCTTTTATACAAATTGATTTAAGTTGTTGATCTCATTTCAAATGTATTTTTAAAACTCTCCACTTGTACTCTCCTCCCCTTATGATTACTCTTTTTGATATCTTACTTTACATCTAATCATTTTGTGTGTCCCTTTCCTGTTTATTGTGGATATAGATAATTTCACTACTTTTGTCTTTTAACTTCCCCACTAGCTTTGTGTGCAGATGATTTCTTACCTTTGTTATATGTTTGTGTTTTCTGGTGAGCTCCTTCATTTTGTAATTTTCTTGCTTCTAGTTGTGGCCTTTTCTTTTTTCATCTACAGAAAAATTCCTTTAGCATTTGTTGTAAAGTTGGTTTGGTGGTGCTGAACTCTTTTGTTATCGTTGTATAGTCACTAAGTCATGCCCAACTCTTTTGTAACCCCATGGACTTTGAAGCCCACCAGGCTCCTCTGTCTCTGGGATTTCCTAGGCAAGAATCCTGGAGTGGGTAGCCATTTCCTTCTCCAGGAGATCTTCCCAACCAAGGTATCGAACCCACATCTCCTGCATTGGCAGGCAGATTCTTTACTGCTGAGACACCAGCGAAGTCCTGCTGAAATATTTTAGCATTTGCTTATCTGTAGAGCTTTTTATTTCTTCATCAAACCTAGAGAGCTTTGCTAAGTAAACTATTCTTGGTTGTGGGTTTTTCTTTTTCATCACTCTGAATACACTGTGCCTCCCATCTGGTCTGCAGAATTTCTGCTGAAAATTCAGCTGATAACCTTATAGGAGTTCCCTTGTATATTATTTGTTGTTTTTCCTTTGTTGCTTTTAATCTCTATAATTTTTGTTGTTTTATTTACAACTCATCATGCTTACAATCTTTACTCTTAAGGTTTTGTTGGCTAGGTTGCCTATCTCCACTTAGTCCTTCTAGGATTTAAACTTGTTCCTTTGTCTGGAACACCAGGCTTCCCTGGTGACTCAGATAGTAAAGAATCTACCTACAATGTGGGAGACCAGGGTTCAGTACCTGGGGCGGGAAGATCCCCTGGAGAAGGGAATGGCAACCCACTCCAATATTGTTGCCTGGAGAATCTCACTGACAGAGGAGCCTGGAGGGCTACAGTCCATGGGGTCTCAAAAGAGTCGGACATGACTAAGCAACTAACACTTTCACTTTCTTTTGTCTGGAATACATTCCTCTGCAGCCTTTTTTTTTTTTAGTCTAAGTTACTGTTTTTTAAAATATATTTATTTATGTGGCTGCACCAGGTCTTGGCTGCAATATGTGGGCTCTATTTCCCTGTCTAGGGATCGAACTTGGGGCCCCAGCATTGGGAGCATGGAGTCTTAGCCACTGGACCACCAGGGAAGTCCACTATGGGTATTTTTATGTATTCAGCAGGTTAGTTAAGGGCTTCCCAGGTGGCGCTAGTGGTAAAGAACCCACCTGTCAATGCAGGGGACGTAAGAGATGTGGGTTCGATCCCTGAGTTGGGAAGATCCCCTGGAGGAGGAAAGGGCACCCCATTCCAGTAGTCTTCCCTGGGAAATCCCATGGACAGAGGAACCTGGTGGGCTACAGTCCACAGGGTTGCAATGAGTCAGATGCAACTGAAGTGACTTGGCAGGCATGCACACACAGGTTAGTTACCTTTCTCAAACCTGGAGAAGTGGCCACTGTAAGAGGATTCCTGTGTGTCCTGGCAGTGCACTCCACTCTCATCACCCAAGCTGTATGCTCTAGGGATTCCATAAGAGGGCTGCATGGGTCCTTCTGTTGTTGCAGACTGACTATGTGGGTAATCTGGTGGTCTGGTTGGCCCCAGCCCAGTTGGTTGTCAGGCTCTGTCTTATGTGGATGTTTTTGACTGCTGGTTAAGGGGTTCTGGTCAGGAGGCAGCTGGCTGCAGAAACCTAGGGTCTCCCCAACTAGTGCTGGCTCACTGGTGGGTGAGGTCAGGATCCAGAAGACTCTGGGGCTATTGCCCCCACCCCACCCCCACCCCCCACTGTTGGGTGAAGCCAGGTCCTGGAGTTAGTGCCAGACTACTGGCAGGAGGAGCTGGGTTCTAGAGTCTCACTGCAGGTACAGGAATTCCAGAGCTGATGTCAGGTTGCTGGGGGTGAGGGGTGGGGGACACCGGGGTGGGGTAGGGGGGTCTATTCCTGACACAGCTGGGTATATGGTCAGGGTGTCCTGAAGCTTGTGCTGGCCTGCTAGTAAGACGGGCCAGGGCCCAGCTGGTGCCAGTGTAGGGTCTGACCTGCTGGAGGCTGTAGGAGCCGGCTTTTCTCAAGTCTGTCATCTGCCCACTGGTGGAAAGAGCTGGGTCTTGGCCCTCTAGTAGTCTGGGCTGTATGGAGCAGCATCTATAGATGTTGGTGGGCTCAAGAAGACTGGAGGCATCCTGTCTGCTGATGAGGGGACTGTGTCTCCACACAGCTAGTTGTTTGGCCTGAGGAGTCCAAGCACCAGGTCCCTACAGGCTGTTGGGTGGGGCCAGGACTTGGCGCTAATGAGAGGAGGGTCCACCTGGCTCTCCTACCACTACTTCCGGTTTCCGCGTGTGTAGAAGGAGCTCCCAAATATGGCTGCAGCTGGTGCTTCTGTCTCCTGGGAGGTCCCCCTCTTGGGAGATGCTTCAAGACCAGCAGTTAGGTCTGGCCCAGGCTCTTATCAAATCATTGCTTCCGCCATGGGTCTCGCTGTGTGTGTAGTGAAGTGTGTGCCTTTAAGAGTGAAGTCCGTTTCCCGCAGTTGTTTGGGACTCCGGAAATTAAGCGGCACAGCCTTCAAATTGGCTTTGGGGACTCATCTTCCCCGTGCTGGATGTCTGGGCTGGGGAGCTTGATGTGGGGCTCAGAACTCCCAGTCCTGTGGGAGAGACCTCTGCACAGTAATTATATTCCAGTTCGTGGGTCACCACCTGAGGCTATAGGACTTGATTATATCACTAGTTTGGGCTTCGCAGTTGGCACAGTGGTAATGATTCTGCCTGCCTATGCAGGAGACGCAAGTTGGATCCCTGGGTCAGGAAGTTCCCCTGAAGGAGGAAATGGCAACCCGCTCTCGTATTCTTGCCTGGAGAATCCCATGGACAGAGGAGCCTGGCGGGCTGCAGTCCGTGGGATCACCACGAGTCCAACACAATTTATCGGACCGCACGCACACGCTAGTCTGCTCCTCCCGGCCATCTCTTCGTGGCTCCTCCTTCTTCTTGTTAGGGGTAGTAGCTCTATCCTGTAAGTTTGGGTTTCGTCGTAGTTGGTTGTTCTGCAGAAGGTCGTGCTTTGGGCATGCACAGTGCTTAGCCGGCACGTTGTGGGCAAACAAAAGGAAATGTAATGTTACCATTTGAAAACAGAGCAGCAATATGATAAAGAGGAATTTGGACTAAATAAAAGAGATGATCCTAAAATGCTTAAGAAAATTTGCAACAGCACTTTAAGACTGAAGCAGCCTTGCAGCATTTTTCTTTTCTAAGGACTGTTGCCAGCCTACTGAAATAAAAAACAGGCCCTGGTGTTATTAAAAGCTGAATGAATGGCAGAAAAATAGAAAATCTCATTAAACCATGCCAACAGCTTCAACTCATTATGAATATCTCCATAGAGCAGCCAATAATCCATTATGTTTTAAATAATATGCCTAAATATACCTCATTACATATAATGGCGGCTTGACACTCTATAAATGTCACAGAGCAAATTTTTTTAGTTCAGACCTCTTCATTTTAGTAATATTTCATGAAATCTGAGTATTAAATAAAGTCAATACCTTAAGAAACTGTACATTACAACATAAAATACCTGAAATGTTCATTTTGTTCATTTTTTTTTTAATCTATAGACTGCCCTCCTGTAGCCACTGTCAGTGTTGATAAACTAAGCTTTGCGTAGTTGTTCTGACTCACCTCATTTACCTTGCTATCCCTCACAGATTGTTCTTATAGATTCATTTTCTTTGTCACTTTCTTCTCTCAAGCACCCTCAACACATTCACATGCCAATTTTTTAATCTGGAGTTTTGCTTGTTAGACCTGTTATATCAAATACGCTTAGACTCTTTGGCCTCTTCTAATAATCTCCCATCATTCACTCCCCAAAATATTGTTTCCACTTTTTTCTTCTTAATTTCTCAGAAGACACCTCACAGGAAAATTTTAACTAGGTAAAAAATGAGAAGAATATGGAACATTTAGATGTTAGCTCCATGTATAAAGAAATAAAAATTTTAGAAAGATACATTTAGGATAAAATTTTAGAAAAATTTTAGGATGGCATAGGCAGTCCCATAAGGAGGTAAACTTGCCATAGTAAAGTGAGGGAGAAATTTGGGATGAATGATATGTTGTGATTCTGCTCTGTGGTAAAAGCAAAATGAATTAAATCAATAGAATTAAACAAATGTGGTTCAAAAAACATAAGGTGTTCATAGATAAATTAGTAAAAGAGGTATATATATGTTATATATGCTGCTGCTACTGCTGCTAAGTCATTTCAGTCCTGTCCGACTCTGTGCAACCCCATAGACAGCAGCCCACCAGGCTCCCCCGTCCCTGGGATTCTACAGGCAAGAACACTGGAGTGGGTTGCCATTTCCTTCTCCAATGCATGAAAGTGAAAAGTGAAAGTGAAGTCGCTCAGTTGTGTCTGACTCTTTAGCGACCCCATGGACCGCAGCCTACCAGGCTCCCCCGTCCATGGGATTTTCCAGGCAAGAGTACTGGAGTGGGTGCCATCGCCTTCTCCGATATGTTATATATACATACACACTATTGTGCCTTTTAAAAAAAAGTTCTTCAATGTGCAACGACATAAATAGCCTTAAGGATATTATGCCAAGTGAAATAAACCAGTCTCAGAAAGACAAATGCTTCAGGGTTCCACCTATATGAGGTGTCCATTCCTTTTCTTATCTGTGGAAAGGTAGATAATCATGATTCTCTAAACGCCCTCTAGAAAGATTATGTTTGCTTCCTGTTCTATTTTTTGTGTTTTTATATGTGCCTGCAGGCTGAACCATTTTGTGACTTCCTTTTCATTCCAATAGAACATGTGAATTTTTATATATTTATTTTATATTCCCAGAAAAGTGAGAGACTGACTGCTTCTTCTTTGTCTTGATTAGAAAAGCACAAAAAGTCAAGGTAGGATCCAGAGTTCAGTGAGAAGGAAACCTCCAAGCAGTTTTCACCCAAGCCAGGACATTCTGTCAGATACGGTCCAAACCTGAAAGTTTTCTTCTTCTATCAATCGTATTATTAAAAAGTAAGAGATAAGCAAAAAAAAAAAAAAAAAAGTCACTAAAACCGGAGATTGAAAGGGCAAAACATGAGTGGAAGACTATTCAAGCAAGATTTACTTTCTCACTGAAGAGCATATTATTAGTAGAATTTACTGGTAGAGTTGTCACTTTAAAGTTAATTGGATAGAGAAAGAGAAATGTTAACTGTGATGGAAGGGTACAGTGCAACATGTCAGTGAGTTCTCTTGGTCAAGAGATGTGAGCTTCCTCAAAAACATGATTTCCTTTCCTCCTTTTCTGTCTTTCTTGTAAAAAATAACTGTTATTTGTTAGATTATGTTAACAGAAGGAAAGTGAAATGAACTAAAGATTAGTAAGTAAACTTAAATATCATCAAAGAGTCTGTATGGAGATGAGAGATCATGTGAAAACACTTGGGTGTTAGAAATAGGCGGTCTTAGGAGAGGCAGAGAGAATGCAGATTTAAAAGAATCAGATTGGCTATTTAACCTCATGCAATCATTCTAAAGGTCAACTATACCCATGGACTGTAGCCCACCAGACTTCTCTGTCCATGAAGTTCTCCAGGCAAGAATACTGGATTGGGTTGCCATTCCCTTCTCCAGGGGATCTTCCTAATCTAGGGATCAAACCCAGGTCTTCTGCATTGCAGGGAAATTCTTTACCATCTGAGCCACTAAGGAAGCCCTTTCACATAAGTTATTCTAAAGATTATACTTTTGAAAATGTAGCTTTCAGATCAGTAAGCATATTCTTAGTGCCTATCCTGCTCAGTCCATATATGATAGTGAAGAAATGTAGCAACTTATAACTGCAATCAAAGAGTTTACAGCAGCATTTTCCATATCTGTAATCAGTGTTGTTCAAAAGTTATATGATAAATACTACCTATGGGGGTTGGAGAGGGCAAATGAGGCACTAATGTTAAGAGCTTTAATTAGTATAATATTTCTAGAGAACAGATTGTTAATACAAATCAAAAGCTTAAAATTTTGTGCATTTGATGCTCAACATCACTAATTACTAGGGAAATTCAAAGTGCACAATTAACACCATGATGAGATACCACCTCGCATCCGTTAGGATGACAATGGTCTTAATTTGCTATGGCTGCCATAATAGAACTCCACAGATCCAGTGCTTAAACAACAGAAATTTATTTTCTCATAATTTTGGAGGCTAGTAACCCAAATCAAGAGTTTTGCAGATTTGGTTTCTTCTTAGATTTCACTTGCAGATGGCCGCTTTTTCACTGTGTCCTCAGTTGACCTTCCCTCTATGTATGCATGAAGAGAGAGAGATTGCTGACACTTCTACCTCTTCTTAAGGACACCAGTCCTACTGGGTGAGGGACCCATCCTTATAACCTTCACTACATCCTTAAAGCCCCAGTCTTCAAATATAGTCACATTGGAGGTTAGGACTTCAATATGTGAATGTGTTTGGAGGGTGGGGGGTGGGTATATAATTTAATCCATAACAACTGCATTGTTTACAAAAGGCAAAAAGTAGAAATAATCCAAATATTCATGAATAGGAAATGAACTAAACACATGGCTGTACATTCATATAATGGAGTACTATGTAGTTATTAAATGAGATGATTTACATGTATATTTATTAACAAGAAAAGATGCCATAATATTGTGAGATGTAAAAAAGACATGTTAAAAGAAACACGTATAGTATGGTTTCATTTTGTAAGTATAAAAAAATGCATAAACAAATACATTATTTTTGTTTCTCTGTCTTTATCTCTTTCTTTCTCTCTCTTCCCTCATCCCATTTCTCTCTCCAGCTCTCAAATATATGTAATCATCTGGAAAGATATACATCATATAGTACAGGAGTAATTGTATTTGATAATGAGTTACAGTTGATTTTTTTCCACTACAAAATAATTTTAATGCCTGAATATTTCAATATGTGCATATTTTATTCATGTATTTCCAAATATAAAGTTATTTTTATTGAAAAAATTATTCAAATTGAAATTGCCACTTACGAAGAAATGAAAATCTTCAAGGCTTAAGAGGTAACCTGAAATAAATAAGCTAAGGAATCTATCGGTTTTTTTCAGTATGCCCCTAGGTTAGGACTGAAACCCACACGCTATGAATTTTACTTAAGTTCTGCCACTGAGTTTTCAACACATACATATCTATTTCCTGCATGTTTTCATCTGGGCAGTATTCTTCAGAAAGTCTTATCCTTAATATTGAGAAGATGATTACCCTTGTGCCTGCTAACAGGTAAAAATGGCACAACCCTGGCACTGTAACATCTGATGTTCAGTGGGCTTTCTTCAGCTACTTGAAAGAGAGGCATGCTGTAGAACAGTTCTTCGCCATTTCATTCCCTTTTTCCAGTCCAAGCACTGCTAGAGTAGATTGTCCCCTATGGTGTAAACCCACTTAACATTTGATTTACCTACTGGCAACCACCCAACCCTATCTGGACAAGCAGGTCTCACTCCAAAAAGGACTTCAATATTTGTATTCTATGATATTTATTAGCTGTTTTCTGCCTTAACTTTCACATTCTAGAAGAAATGATTTAAGGGTTGATTATTTCGTTGAGTGAAAGTCATTAGTTTCTTTTTAGATATGCACAAGTAGATCAGAAGCTTAATCTGGATGAAGGCCAAATTGTTTTGTGTAATAGAGAAATCAGATGTACTCTCAGGCGGCTGGGGTGATAGGAAAGGGTCTTAGTCAAAAAGACTGGTAGCATGGCAGCAGCAGACCCTACAGACAAAAATGACAGAAAGAAATCATTAATCTCCATGAGACCTGGGAATTTTTTTTAAAGAGCAATGTCATGTATTCAGATTGTGCTGGGTTGCTGGGCTCCCCCTTATGTTACTCACATCATCAGTGAACATCTGTCAGACATAAGGATTTTACATTAAGGATGCTCTGAGGTGTGAGGAAAGGGGTACCCAGTGCATGAAGCTTTCAGGAGATGATAGCAAGGAAAGCAATTGTGAGGAGACAGCAGAGAAGCAAGCTGTGGTATGGGCCAACTCAGGAGTACACAGAGCTCAAGTTCTGCTTTTCCAAAACCTACCAGAGAAAGATTTGAGGAGGAAGGAGGTAGGCTCAATCCAGCCCTTATATAAACAGGGGTATCCAAGAGACAGCAATGTGGGTACTAACACTCTTTATGGAAAACTACATTGTACCACGTAGTTTTCATCATCTCTTCAAGATAAGTGTTTATTATGGTTCCCTGGGGCTTCCCAGGTGGTACTAGCGGTAACCTACCAAAGCAGGAGATGTCAGAGATGCAGGCTAGATCCCTGGGTCAGAAAGATCCCCCGGAGGAAGGAACGGAGTTTTCAGATTTCTCCAGTTTTCTTGCCTGGAGAATCCCCATGGACAGAGGAGCCTGGAGGTGTACAGTCCATGGGGTCACAAAGAGTCAGACAGGACTGAGTACACACACCTAGAGATAAGAAAGACTAAGTAATTAGCCCAAGGTCACATGGGAGTCACTGACAGAACCAGGATGGGAGCCCAGGTGGAACTGCCTCTCGTCTCTCCATCTGTCCACCAGGCTCTCCCAGCTGAAAGTTCAAGGATTCCTTTATGCTTGCCTAGCACGTGTGCCATTTGGATCCTTTCAATGGAAAAACCACCACATCCAGAGCAGAAAGTCAGACAAGGTCAAGTGCATTCAGGGTGGTATGGCCATAGACTAGAGAAGAAAGTCAGCATTCTACTTTGCCAGAGTAACGGGAAATGACCTGTGTGCTTCACAAGCATCTAGTGACCGCTCAGTAAACTCCATGAGTGTAGGGCTATGTCCTTTTTCTAGCCACGATTTCCTGTCACAAAACCTGTGTGCTAGATGGTCTGTTGAATAAAAGATTAGTGCATAAAGGAAAAGTTTGATCCGACAATTTTTAAATGAGTGTCTCTGCCTAATCTTTTCTCAGTCAGCTCTAGAAGGGGAATTTCACACTGAATACAACTGATAAAGTTCACTTTCCTTGACTTGAAAAATTAATACAAGTAATTCATGTCCTTAAAGAAAAATTAGAAGTTATAGATAAGCAAACTGTAAAAAGTGAAACTACCTATAATCCTAGTGCCTAGAGTTCCATTGTATTGATGCTCTGACATGGAGCACCCTTTGCAGTGAATGGAGAAGGCAATGGCACCCCACTCCAGTACTCTTGCCTGGAAACTCCCATGGACAGAGGAGCCTGGTAGGCTGCAGTCCATGGGGTCACAAAGAGTCGGACACGGGACACGACTGAGCGACTTCACATTCACTTTTCACTTTCATGCATTGGAGAAGGAAATGGCAACCCACTCCAGTGTTCTTGCCTGGAGAATCCCAGGGACGGGGGAGCCTGGTGGGCTGCCGTCTGTGGGGTCGCACAGAGTCGGACACGACTGAAGCGACTTAGCAGCAGCAGTTGCAGTGAATAACGCTCTTCTCTTTTACTCTTTGCATGTTGCCTTCCATCCATTATTTTGGTTTCTTCTAGAACTCCCAAGTGACTGATTTCAGAACTGCTTGACCTCTCCTACATATTTGGAAAATTACTTTTATACTCATCATGCTTTTATTTAGTAGCTACCTATTATGCCCTGTCTCTATGCTTCTCAAACTTTGATTTGATTCATATACAAATCATTTGGGGACCTCAGTAAAAAGGAAGATCCTGATTCAGCATTGCGGGGTGGCACCTGAGATTCCGCACAGCCATCAAGTTCCCAGGAGACATCGGTGATGCTGATCTGCAGCCTGTACTTTCCTTAGCAAGGTCTTAAGCAAATGCCTGGCATCACAGGTACTGGAATGTATACTGAAAGCACATGGACTCCACCGTCAGCCAGCGTGGGACTCGCCCCCTCCACTCACTAGCCATATGACCTTGGGAAAACTGACCTAGTCTCTTTGAGAATCTGCTTTCCCCCCTACAAAATAAAGATACTTGTCCTCATGTTTCAGATTTCCTGCAGTGCTTAAAGTGTGATTTTTTAGCCTGCCCACACCATAGGGGGCATGAAATAGGAAAGGGACAACCTTGGGTTTCTGCTGTCAGGGGTAGGCTTTAATGATGTCACACAGAAAGTGTCCTGGTAGCCACGTCTCTGCCCAGGGGGAGGACACCATGCTCAGCTTGACCTCAGCCATGAAGTTGTTCTTTGGGTTGAAGGGATTAGAACAAAACACCACTCCTGTTTCATGCCCACACTGATGCAACCTCCACCCATAGGACAGGAACAAGCACGTTCAATTTCAATAGAGAACAACCTGCAGGGTGAGCCACACGAGAGAAAGTAAATCATTCTATGATTAATGGTGGATACTCAAAGAACAGACTTCTGTTAAAAACGTAAAGGCAGTACTTAGAGTGGAAACTGTGAAATTTTATGACAGTGAGGATAAGGGACTAGTGTTTGGGGGCGAAATCTTCTTGCCCTAAAGCTTGTTGACAGTAATCGGTTGCTCTGAGCAGAGTGAATGAAAAAGGGAGGAATGGCAGAGCGAACGAGTAAAGAAATTAACGTTGATTAAGTATTTCATGCTAGGCATGTTGCAAATATTATCATGTAATGTGGGGTCCACCAGGGCTGAATTCAGCCCCATCCACACCAAGATATACTGGCCTGTGAAAAGAACAGGGTGAACCATAAAAAGGATAAGTAGCCTCAAGCAGCACAAGGAGAGGCAGAATTGGCCCAGATGGTGATGGACAGGGAGGCCTGGCGTGCTGTGATTCATGGGGTGGCAAACAGTCGGACACGACTGAGCGACTGAACTAAACTGAACTGAATGCTGAAATGTTTTTTTAATATTAGAAATTTAGTTATAGATATGTGTTTCATTATAATCTTGGTGTTTATACACGCAGTCAAATGTTTGGTTACAGTTTTGTTGTTAGGAGGCCAATTTAATCAGTAGGCTAATTTAAAGATTCAGTCTTAGTGGTGACATTTTGGGGCTTTCCTGATGGCTCAGATGGTAAAGAATCTGCCTGCAATGCAGGAAACCCAGGTTTGATCCCTGGGTTGGGAAGATCCCCTGGAGAAGAGAATGGCTACCCACTCCTGTATTCTTGCCTGGAGAATTCCATGGACAGAGGAACCTGGCAGGCTATAGTCCATGGGGTCAAAAAGAGTCAGACACGACTGGGTGACTAACACTTATACACTTACTTATGTACAGTGACATTTTTAGAAACAGAAAAATGTGAAATAGTCTTCATCAGATCAAATACAAAAAGAAAAGAGCAAAAGATCACTAGACTCTTGAAAAAATGGGGGACAGGTTTTCCAAGAACAAATTTTAGTCCCATTAATTCCCATAAATTTTATCAGAAAATTGCTTAGTATTTTATTAGCCTTGCTACTATCTTCCCAGAAGGAAGTCATGAATTACATAGCCTTAAAAATTCTGTCCCAAATGAGGTTTGGGGAAACTTTTTCCTTGTCTAATATCAGTTTCCTTAGTAGAGAAAAAACTAGAAATTTAAAAGTGAAATCCACTCAATGTAAGACATAGTTTGCTATAAAACAGTTAAAAGGACTTTCCCCCAAGAATTGTAAGTCATTTTCGCCTGGTAAGAAGGCTTGCAAGAGAAAGAACCCTAGCTGACTCTCTCAGCCAAGGTCCAACTTTTCAGAGTAGATTGTGATATTGTGATTTATAAGAAATACATATTTGGTCTTCATCCACAAATAGTCTCAGATTTGAGTTCTCAGACATTCTGCTGGTGTTCTAGAATTGCTTGGTATTATGCGGGAAGCCCTCCACACACACACATACTGGAATTGGGTCTAGGAACTCAATCAAAGCTGAAAGGGACACATTGTAACATGTCTTCGGTAGGGCAGTCTCTGTCTAGGTGGGCTGCAAGGTATACCAGAACACATGTAGAGTGTCTAGCACTTAAAGTGAGCTCATATCTACATTTTGTTCTTTCCTTCCTTTAACCTACTGTCTTCCATTCTCTTTCCTTCCTGCACTGCAGAGCTAGACTGACTTATGACAGTATTTCAGGGCTTGAGAGGTTCTCTCCAGCCCTTACTATCTTCATTTAGAGATAAGATTAAAATGCAAGTAGCTAGGATCAAGAGCACACAGTACTGATGAGTTTCTTTCACCAAATAAATATTTCATATCTCTTTTCTTGAGAAGGACTCAGAAATTAAAAAAAAAAAAATGTACTTGAAAGTAGGGGTAGTACACTTCACTGGAAAAAGAAACAGCAACATAAAGTAGGGGTGATTGCAAGGCTTCAGATCAACTTTTGCCAGCTTTACCACTGGGATTTGGGGCCACTCCTGGTTAGGGTCATCTCTGCTGCTGCTGTTGCTAAGTCACTTCAGTCGTGTCCGACTCTGTGCGACCCCAAAGACAGCAGCCCACCAGGCTCCGCAGCCCCTGGGATTCTCCAGGCAAGAACACTGGAGTGGGTTGCCATTTCCTTCTCCAATGCATGAAAGTGAAAAGTGAAAGTGAAGTCGCTCAGTCGTGCCCGACTCTTAGCGACCCCATGGACTGCAGCCTACCAGGCTCCTCCGTCCATGGTATTTTCCAGGCAAGAGTACTGGAGTGGGGTGCCATTGCCTTCTCTGAGGGTCATCTCTACTCAGGTCAAAAGCAGCAGTGGGTGGAGAGAAAGACTTCTTGTCCTAACCCCTAAGTGTCTTCGTACAAAAGCAGGGGAACAGCAGGGTATGAGGAAGTGGGAGAAAATGATCAAACCTGAATTTTCTAAAACATTGAAAGTTATGGATAAGGTTAAAGCAAAAAGGTTTATAACCAGACAGGACCATCTCTACACTTACTGAACTTCTCTAAACTCCAATTTCCTGCAGAATGAAGCTAATTATAGCTTCACAGGTTGATAAATGATGAAGCGCTCAGCTTGGTGCTTAGGATATAGAATTATATCAATTAGCTATTGATATGTAACAATTATACCCCAGATTCAGTGGCATGACAGCAGTGAGTTTTCATTCTTGTATGTCTGAAGTTGACTGAGGTGACACCTTGAAGCTGCAGGTGTGCGGGGAAGCTGATCAAGCTCTGATCCACACATCTCCTTCCTCCTGGAAACAGCAGGCTCCCTACGACATGCTCTTCTTATGGCAGTGACAGAAGCACCGCCACACAAGCACATTACAAGCGTGTGCTTGTGTAATCTCCACCAACATCATGCTGGCCAATGCAAAGCACACGGCCAAGCCTCGCATCAATCAGGCAGAGGAAGTCGGGGGGAGTTTTTGCTTAACAATCACAGAGACTATTACTCTCAACTCTCTTTTTATATTAATTCATATCTTTCCCATACAGAAAACACCTTAATTCACATCCCAAGACCCTCAAAAGTCTTATTTAGTCACAGCATCATGTTCAAAGTCTAGGACCTTGTGATCTACATCAGGCTAAACATAGCTCTTCTTTGTTCAGAGATCTCATAATAAAAAGACAGGTTATCTGTCCAGCACACATCCAATGTACAGAGATAGAACAGCGATGGGATAAAATAATACTAAGAACTTGCACTAAAAAAATGAGTACTTTTTGCACACTGATTCCTACCTGAGGAAATATGGGAGTTGCAAGACCTTTCTATGTCTCATATGATTTCATCTTTTAGTTTGGCTGGCGATGCTTTTTCCAATAGGGCTCTTTTAAAAATGTTGTAAGTTCCAAACATTTTTGCATCAAAATATGTGACATCCAAGATTCTTTCTGAGACATGCCTCTCTCTGGAGACTCAATTACAGGTACTTCAGAGGTTCCTGGCTTCTACAGAACCAAGACCTTAATCTTTGTGGGAACTCTTTTGTCCATGTGAAAGGAGCTAGTAAGTTCACTAATCATTTCAAAAGTCTCACAAAAGGACTTAACAACCACTGTTTTTACCCTGAAGCAATGTCTTACTGGCAGGCCCCTGAATTTGTGCTCTTCCTTGACACTATGTCATAACGGCCATATGGCCTGTTGAAGAATAGTTTTATTTTCCACTTCCACTGATGTTTATCTTTTAAATGTACTTAAGAAACAGGACCTGATTTCTCTATATGAGTAAGGGATGACCATCCATACCAACATACTTACAATGAGTATATTAGAGTGCATGGAGCCCTCCAAATGGGGACCTTGCCCCTGTAAATATCATCTCAGACTGTGGTTAAATCTAAGGCGATATAGGGAATTTACAAAGCAAGAATCAGAGCTACTCAGCAAGAAGAACAAAATTAATGATTGCACTTCAGGCAAAAGATCTGTTCCTGGGGCTCGTCTTCCTAATGCAATAAGAGAAACCTAATAGAGTTTTTCATAAAATATTCATGGATGAATTCACTGCAATACAGTGAGCATTATTGATGAATGAGAGCAACCACCAGTGATCTGGGACCTTGGTGTGAAGAGAGCAATTAGCACCTACTCAATTAAAAAATTTGAAGGAAATGAATGTTCATAATGGATACCATGCAATTATGTGAAACTTTAACTTTTCACAGTACCACTGGGGACCAGAAAATTTCAGTTATCATCAGTAAACCTTCCTGGATTGAAATATGGAATTGTAAAATATAAAGTTAAGTAGAATTAGCCTAAAATCATCCTGTTTGTCCTATGTTTGCCATTCTTGGCATACAGAAGTGACTTCTGATTTTCTCTCAAGAAGGATGGAAAGTCTAGTGATAGATACCCCACACACCAGCCCCATAAGCTACAGGCCATTCCTGAATACACCTTGATCCCTTCTCTGTTCCCTGTGGCCTCCTTTAGCCCTTCATTGTCTCTGACCTGGATATGATAGTGGAGCCGTTCCATCAGCCTTAGTTTTTATTCCCTTGTCTTGTAAAGCCTTTCTCCAATGCATCTCCTCCATAAAGTGTTTCCTAATGACATTGTTAAGAATGATTACCTTTTATAGCACCCTGTTTATCCCTCATTTGGGGATAATCACCACGTAATGCGTTTTACTAGAGTATGATCTATCGAAGTCAGTTGCCCATATTGGACAATAAGCTTCTTGAGGTGGTATATTAGCTTTATCCCACTTTATCCTTTGCACACAGTGTTTATTGTTCTAAATTTTCTTTAACGCAAGACTCCTAACAATTGAATCATTGATAAATGATTCTGACTTTGCCAATATGCTCAGACCCCAGTTAGACTCCAGTTAGAGCCTGTTATCCTTAACTCAGTTTGTTTTTCTAAGCCATAGTTCTGTAGTTAATCCCATGATCTCCAGGCCTTCAGAATAATTTTCCTATATGATTTCAAGGCAATTATTCCAGTTGAAATACTGTTAGCAGTAGTAGTCACAAGGACTCTCTAAAGTAGGTAGTAGATCTTTTGAAAATAAGGAACAATGAATATACTCATACATGTACATGTGGGTAGAAGATTTTTTAGTTTCTGAGGCTAGCTCCAAAAGACTGACTAATGTACCAGACTAGCAAAAACATAAAAACTTATATATAAAACCAAAAAATAAATGAAAGAAGAGCAATTCCTAAATATTTATTTGATTGTCATATGGCATCTTGAGCATTTATTTTATGAAGTCAAAGATGAATGAGACTGGCTTTAAAAAAATCACCGAACCTAAGAATTAATTGAGCATACATGTACTTTGTGATGGGCTTCTCCGGTAGCTCAGATGGTAAAGAATCTGCCTGCAATGTGGGAGACCCGAGTTCAGTCCCTGGGTCAGGTCAGTCCTGGAGGAGGGAATGGCAACTCAGTCCAGTATTCTTGCCTGGAAAATTCCATAGATGAAGAAGCCTGGTGGGCTGCGATCGATAGGGTCACAAAGAGTCAGACAGGACTTTGTGAATGTCAGGTGAGATGAAAAAAGTTTTCTGAGAAAATTTGTATGTGAAAACTGAAGTTGCAGATTCCAGTCAGTTATCCCATAAGCTATGTTTGGCCACCCCAAAATGTAAGCAATGATTAATAGATGAACACTGGGTTTCTCAAGATTTTATTTGTGACATTCTACCTGGGGAAGTGAGAAAATTTGGGATCAGCGTAATTATGGAGAGTTAATTCACCATAAAAGGCAAGAAAAACCATACTGGATATATTATTTCTGGATTTTGAATTTGTCTTTGTTTAAAATTTATGGTGAATCTGAGAGGCTTCTGAAATAATGAGTACAACCTAGCCATGAAAAATGATTGAGCACAGGGTGCCTAAGTCTTATTGAACTTTGTCCTCATAAGTAAATCAGTTGAGTTCCCACTTTACTGAGTAGTTCTTAAGAGTGCATAATCACTGAGGGATAAACTCGCATCTCTGATACTCAGGAGCTGGGATAGGGAGGTTTTTATATCACAGACCGAGGTTGCTGTAGATGACGTGCTATATACCTGCACCTAGAAGCCCAGCTTGGCTGTGCTGTGCCCCCTCCTTTGCCTCATGAACAGGGGTCCTGTAAGAGGACCTGTCATCACCCAGTGTCAGTCCAGGAGGTACCATGTAGCCCGCCCTCTTCACCAGTCTGGTGGAACCCAGTGAGAGGTGCCCCAGCTGAGAGCTTATGGGTATGGGCAGTTGCTGCCACAATTTCCACTTGGCCCCTTGCTACTTACCAAACAAGTCTCTATTCCTTTTTCATTATTTTAAGTGCCTGGAAATAAGTGCTTAATTCTCTTGTTATTTCTGAGTAAGTTATGAGAAAACCATAAAAACACTCTCTGGCAGGCTCAAAGGAGATATTTCTAACAATTATCTTAATGAAGGTGGAATAGGTGCATTGTTAGTTGGTATAAGTGCATATTTAAATCAGTTTTTCCTGTTGGTTATTTATTTCAAGTCTCATTGTTTTCAAATTAATTATCTTTTGACATCTTCCTTTAAATCACTGCTCTGTATTCATTTTACTATACATCTTTCTCAGAGAAACCTGCTAGGTATCTGAATAATTACAGCTCTTGTGGCAATAAATCCTAAATTGTGGGATGCATCATTGTCTGATGCATTAACAATTGGTTTTCTGTATTCTGTTTATTCCTCAAGACTAGGGACTATGGTTTTCCCTTTCTTTGATCATTCTGAAGTATTTTCTTGTTTAGTAGGGTTCTAGGTGGGCTTCCCTGGTGCCTCAGATGGTAAATAACCTGCCTGCAATGCAGGATACATGGGTTCAGTTCCTAAGCTGGGAAGATCCCCTGAAGAAGGGAATGGCAACCCACTCCAGTATTCTTGCCTGGAGTATTCCATGGACAGAGGAGCCTGGTATGGTAACATATGAGAAAAGAACTAAATCAAGTGAGATCTCTCACCAAGTATATGAAGATCCAGATACAGGTGCAAGGACGATGTGGCAGGAATAGGTTTCCTTGTGCAAGGGCAAATTAGCAGACCCATGCATCCAGGGCAAAGCAAAGGAAGGGAAAGTGGTAAAAGAGGCGGCTAGAGGTGAAGGCTAGAGGGAGCATTTTGGAGGGCCATGCAAGGGCTGATGGGTGAGCTGACTATACTGGGATCGTTCCCATTTGTCTTCAAGAAGGAGAGCCTTGAAAATGTAAACATCGTGATCCACGGTCAGACAGAGCAGACTGCAGCAGCTGGGAACTAAATGCACCTTCATACCTCCTCTTCGAGGCTTCCCAAAGATGAGCTGCAGAGTATCTATAATGACTCCCAAGAAGAGCACCTTCCAGTGTTTTATGTTTTCTGCCCAAGGTTCACAGATGGAGCAAAGCCCAGACATTATGAGTGTTTGCCTCTGGAATGAGGAATAGGGAAAGTAAAATGGGGCTCTGCCTATGCTCCCATTCGACCACAGCTTGCCAGTGGGTAAGCATCTGCTTTTGGAGCCTAAGTCTGTGTTCTAAAATGTTTTAATATAGGGATCACCTGGGAAGCTTGTTAAAAATATAGATTTCCATGTTTCCCAACATTCACAAATACAAAATAAATAAATAATGAGGGCCTACTGTACAAGTCTAGTGAAGGAAGGGACAAATTTCCATTGCCATCATTTGCTGGTACAAATAAAGAGACCTCTAAGGAACCATGACTACATATTAAAAGTTGCAAATGACAGCTGTTTTCATAGTGATGATGAAATTTATTTCCTATATTTCTCTTGTCATTACTTTCCTAAATAAGTTAAGGGCTCTTGTAATAACAAATGTCTTTTAGAATTGGCCTCATTCAAGAGTTTTCAGTTATTCACATCAGTTACTCATGCACATTTTTTTTCTATCTCCCCCAAGTCTCATAGAACTCAGTCTTTACTGGATTGACTTGGCTCAGAGATAAAGCAGTGCCCGGAAGACTTCTCTAATGGGACACAGTGCTGAGCGTAAATGAAGAGGGCAATAACAGAGGCTTCCCTGAGACGCAAGGCTCTGTTTTGTTACAGTTGCCTTCCTTTTGTCATCTGCATCTGTTAGAGTGGCCAACCTCAGTGACAGACAAGAAGTAAATGTGAGATGTATCAGATCTGTTTTTGAGCAACTGATCTTGCATAACCAGACTGCAGCAAGCTGTCAGTTTTGTATGTCCCTCATCTCTAGACCTTTGCACTTCCCTATGCTGCAATCCCGCTGACCTTTTATTCTCTATATAAAAGAATAAAATGCTGGCTTTCTATTTGGCTCGATGTTTTCTGTGAAACCCCACAGTTTGCAAGAGAAGGACTCAGTGTTTCAAATACACTTCTTTTCCTAACTTGTTGAAGTAGGGTGGGTTGGCTAAATGGAAAGTATTACAGTTTTTTAGGTTTAAAGTATAGTTAGAAATACAGGTAACACCACTGCAAGCACCATAATGCATGCATAATGGCAAAAGGGTAAAGTAAGAAATGAAAAATCTTTACTACAAAAATAATGGCTATATTTTTTCCCATGGGAATGCTCCAGCAATTTCAAATCTAAAATACACCAAATAGTTAACCCATGATCAAAATGACCTCACAATATTCGTCCTATGAGAGAAAGTTCTTTGGGCATTTTTCTGCAGTTTTGCTTATTTGGTCTGGTTTGTTTGTAATGATGAAATAGTCTTTGAATTCATCCCACTCTGATAAAATTTCATAAGGTGTTTAGACAATGGTTTGACTTCAAAGTCAGTCAGTCATCCTAGAAAAATGAAGAAACTATCAACCCTAATTTCAAGTGATGATCTTTCCATAAACTGAGTATTTTAAATATCCATTATTTTATCAATTCCTTTTTTCTTTACCCTTGTTATATCACATAGACTTCTTATGTTAGAATAAATCTAATGTAGATATCTTAAAAGATATTATATATATATATTCTTTATATATATATATATAAAGAATACACAAAAATAAAATAAAATAAGACTTTAGTAGATAAGATTATCTGACTATTTTTTTGCCCCTTGCTTGAGGACATAACCCCTCAAACAAGCATGTCATGGAGAGGATCAGGTCTCTGCTTTTACTTATTGTCCCTAAATCTCATCTGTTGGCAAAAGCCATATTTTATGCATATCAGATTTGAAAATATAGGTGGAAATTACCTAATCTTTCATTCTTCTGGCAGTGAAGATGGAAGATAAAACATATTCACAGGAAAATGCTATAGACCAGAAGAAGATACTCTGCCTTGTTCGGTAGCACAAGAGACATTACATGAGAATCTGGATGTGTTTTTAGATCCGTTTCCAGGGACCATGCAAACCTTCGTACCATCCAGCAGATGGCGCCAGGCAAAGTTCAAAGTCTTCTGGTAAGCAAGGAAGAGTTCACATTCTCAGTTCAGTTCAGTTCAGTCGCTCAGTCGTGTCCGACTCTGCGACCCCATGAATCACAGCACGCGAGGCCTCCCTGTCCATCACCAACTCCTGGAGTTCACTCAGACTCACGTCCATCGAGTCAGTGATGCCATCCAGCCATCTCATCCTCTGTCGGCCCCTTCTCCTCCTGCCCCCAATCCCTCCCAGCATCAGAGTCTTTTCCAATGAGTCAACTCTTCACATGAGGTGGCCAAAGTACTGGAGTTTCAGCTTTAGCATCATTCCTTCCAAAGAAATCCCAGGGCTGATCTCCTTCAGAATGGACTGGTTGGATCTCCTTGCAGTCCAAGGGACTCTCAAGAGTCTTCTCCAACACCACAGTTCAAAAGCATCAATTCTTCGGGACTCATCTTTCTTCACAGTCCAACTCTCAACATCCATACATGACCACTGGAAAAACCATAGCCTTTCTAGAGGGCCCCTAATATCAAATTAGAGAACAGAAAAATGTTTTATAACTTTGGGGCTCTTTATTTTTAATTTCATAATTTGAACATAATCCTAGATTTACCTATGGAATTCCTTTTGCTCTCTTTTTATACTGCTGCTTAAGTAAATCTGGGTAGTGCTTGTTAAAACAGTCAAAAAGAACACACACTTACTTATTCTGTTCAGTTTAATCTGCTGGATCTATTTGCCTTTCAATAACATAATTAGCATACACAGATCTATTGTTTTTCCGTTTGACTTATTCATGTGACGTAATTGAAAGTAAATGGAATTGACAAGCGTGGAAGACCGTAGGATAGAATGGAAAAATCTACTGGCCATTGAGGACGTCAAGAGCTTTCCCTTTACTCATCGATAGCTGCTATGTTTTGCATCAAAATTTCCTAATATGTTTTTGTGAACAATCCAAACCTAATTGTTTCTTGTACTATATACAGAAGGAATTTTTTTCTCAATGAACAAATTTGGAAAACTGATTTTTATTGCAATGTTAATTGGAGAAGCAGGGAACCTCTGAGGAATGAATAGAGGATGCATTTCCTAAATGGGCAGTCTAAAAATTCTATCATGATTTCTTTTCCCCTCCAGATCATTTTCCCCATGATTAGTTTATGATTTTACAACATTGTTTAGTTTGCCCTGAGAAAAGCTTAGGATGATGCCTGTGTGGTAGATTCCTTCAGCTGAATTAAGAAGCTAAAAGTGGGCATGTAGTTCTCAGTTTAGAATATCAGTGTGTGTGTATTTCCTAGTAACTATACTTTGAACCTACTCGCTTCATTTGCAGTTGAGTGAGTGAGTGAAAATCGCTCAGTCATGTCTGACTTTTTGCGACCCCATGGACTATACAGTCCCTGGAATTCTCCAGGCCAGAATACTGGAGTGGGTAGCCTTTCCCTCCTCCAGGGGATCTTCCCAACCCAAGGACTGAACCCAGGTCTCCTTTATTGCAGGCGGATTCTTTACCAGCTGAGCCATCAGGGAAACCCTCATTGCAGTTAACATGCTGTATTACAGTTTCTGTGTCATATATTTACTTCTTCAACTAGACTGTAAATTCTGTGAGCATATATGCCCATTCATCTTTACACCCCCTAGTATCTGAAACTTAGAAAGTGCATAAAATGGTCATTTTATCAAAGTTCAGTTTAGTGAGTCATGTATAGGCTTTGTGCACAAATTTTCTTTGCCAGTAATGCCAAACAGCAGATGACACCTCAGGAGTGGTGGTCTCTCAGCTCAGATTCCTGCAGAGAACTGGAGAACTCCCTCTGAGACACACTGGCTCCCCTCACCTGCAAGAGTTACACAGGAAAAACATTAAGGACTCCAATCCCAACTTCTTGAGAGTTTAATGTTGAAATAGGCTTAAGTTTGTTCAAAACAGCATCGTCGGTAGTCTGGTACAGAAACAGCCAGTCATAAAGGGTGGTGGAAAGCAGACAGAGCCTCCCTCTGGGCTGATGGCTGTCCATGAGGATTTTTTCCTACCACACTAGGTGTTTTCTCATAATTCCATACCACCACTTTTACTCAACTTTTTCCCCCTTTTCCTTGACATATTTTGCAATTGCTAAAAATTATCTGAAATTGAAAAGAAGGAGAAGAAACCCCATTGAGGAGGGATATGTAAAATAAGATCACACAACAGGGTTGTACCTGGATTTGTCATTTGGGGTTCCCACCTCTCTTGAGGCAGTTTGTGTTAAAAAAAATCCTTAAATTATATTTCCATTTGATTTTTTACTCTCAAGTGTGTTTAAAATTTGTATAAGTAAAAGATGCTGGTAATATAGTAATTTTTGTGCAACAGTATCTAAGTTCTACCTCTACAAACACCTGTAAGTCACATTTTCCAGAATGATTGTTCAGAGTTTTCATTCCTTTACGAATATGTTCTAGGCATATACAATCATATACACATACTTTTCAAATGGAATCATACCACACAAACTATTCTACAGCTGTTCATGGAATCATACTCCACAAACTATTCTACAAGTATTTTCCAACACACTATAATCATTTTAGCGCTGAGTAATTTCATCACGAGGTTGCACTCTAATTCATTTACTCGAATCTCTTACTGATCAACATTTAGGTTGTTTCCACTTTTTTTAACTTCTAAAGTGTGCTTCTCTGTTCATCTTTCCATCTTTTTTTTTGCACATTTGTATATCTGTGGGGAAGTTTTTCTAGTGGTAAAATTGCAGGATGAAAGGAAATGAATGCCTACAACTGCCCCCCAGACAGTGCACCAAGTGGCTTTGTCATCAAAAGTCACAGCCCTCCACCTCATCCAGCTACTGCTCTCTTTTTTTGAAAAATCGAGATATAATTGATATATATTCACTTTAGGTGTACAACATAATGATTTGATGTTTGTACATATAGCAGAATGTTCACCACAATAAGTCTAGTTAACATCCATTATCACACAGAATTACAAAATTTTGCATTCAAATACATAGTACAGTATTTCTGACTATAGTCACCATGCTTACATGTGTTACACGTAACACCACGTGTTATATGTCCAGGACTTATTTGTCTTACAACTGGAAGCTTGTGTCTTTTGACCACCTTCACTCCTTTCATCCACACTCCACACCCCTTCTGGAAGCCACCTAGGAGTTTGGGAGGTTTTTTGGTATTTTTTTTTCATTTTCTGATCCCACGTATCAGTGAGATCATACAATATTATCTTTCTCTGTTTGACTTACGTCACGTAGCGTAATGTCCCCAAGTCCAGCCATATTGTCACAATCGACTCTCTGCCCCTTTTAATCCTCAAAAAGGAAACCCCAGGTTTATTTTATTATTCACCTACAATTATTTAAAAGGTTATAAATATTGGTAGACTATGTGTAAAAATATAGGAACAACAGAAAAGACAGGTGATAAAGATTAGACATTATATATGATGTATATATATATATATATTATATATGATGTAGATAGTTATTTTTATTCCATTATTGTTGTAACAACAGAAGTCAAACATACTGTAACAAAACTTGGAAGGATGGGAACATAATCAATGTATGTATAAATTCCAATTTGCTCTGCCTCTGAGTCTCCTGCTTGCTGAGATAAAGGAGGCAGGTTTTTGGCTTCCATCAGAAAAAAAGCAAAAACCTATTACCCACAATTCCTTACACCTTCTCTGCTCGATGATGCACCAATGACAATACAATAAATCTGCTTGTTCATGAGAGCACCACGCTGCCCAGTGAGGAAGATAGCACTCTGCAGCCCTTCGCATCATACATCACCTGGAGGTGCTGCTGGCTGTGTTCTGGAGAGTGACGCGCCTCTGAATTTTCTCCTTTTTGTCACTGACTCCTTCAGACATCACTGTCTCATCAACTGTAGCTGATTCCTGGCCATATTTCCCCTCTTTCTGCCTCCTTTCATTACTTGTACTCAGATAAATCTCTTCACTTTGACAGAGAAGGTTGAATATATGGCCTCTTTCCCTTGCAGGGATCAATACTTGCACGAGATAAGCCAGCCAACAAAGGGTGGATGGTGCAATAGGACTGGCTCTTATCATAATTGTGTCTCACACATAAGGTGCTTCTAACCTTCATATGTAATCAGTAATAATAATATACATTTTAGGGGAATATAACCGCAAGTTGGGCACTATCACATCAGCGCCATAAACACAGACCAGAGAGGCTTTCAGATGCAGCTAAAGGGCCTGAACCATGACATCCAACCAGGCATACTCCTGGTCTCCCATTATTTATTTGTAACCCAGATCTTCCAGGCTTCTCCCCCTATGGAAGCAAATGGCACTCCCAATATCTATGTTCACATTAATTTCAATGGCTCTAACTCCATCCACTTACTCAGTCTGTAAAGTCTGATCTAATTATTATGGGGACTCCCCAGAGGATCACCCTAAAGTGCTCACATACTAGTGGTCAGTTCCAGCCGGAGTTATGTCCAGCATCTGCTCCAGCTTCCTCCTCTATAACCTCTACCTGCAAAGGCACTTGGAGATGCTGTCCTAGCAGCCATGCTTACCATAGCAACTTGAATGTCTCTGTCAAGGGGACAATCTCCCAATATCCCCAAACCTCTAGGAGCTAGTGTGGGCCTGTGCTCCTGAGGAAGTATAAGGATGCTCTTCTCTCCAGCACCATGATGTCCTCTAGCTCCTGGGTACCAAAGGAACTGTGCCCATGCCCCCCTTGCCTTACAATACCTCATGGAAACAGCTCTGTCAAACTTGGCTTTTTGTCCTTCTTCATGGGACCTGACCTAAGGCTTTAGAACTGGGCCACCAGAGGCAACAAACCTAACTTGGGCCCCCTCCTCTCCTGTGTCTCCTTTACTGAAGTCTATCTCCTCTCACGCCTATTAACTCTTGCAAATAGATGCCTGAAGGATGCCAATCCTATGTCAGTCCTTCTAAGTTGCTTCTATTTCACATATTTAATGTATAATGCAACTTCATGACCCCAAAAGAAGTTCCATGCAAAGATGCATTTTGAAAATCAAGTAAAAGGTATGCATTAGAGTCCTCACTCTTTTTGCATGAATGCTCAGTCATGTCCGAGGGTTTGTGACCCCATGGACTGTAGCCAGGCAGGAATTTTCCAGGCAGGACTACTGGAGTGGGTTGCCGTTTCCTACTCCAAAAGTCTTCACTAACTAAATTGTAATGACCCCCTGGAGTTGCCTTCTTTAGAAAAGGCTATTTGTTGTTATTGTTTTTTAATATTTATTTAGTTGCACCAGATCTTAGCTGCTGTATGCAGTTGTGGCATGAAATCTAACTCCCTAACCAGGGATTAAACCAGGTCTCCTACATTGACAGCATGGTGTCTTAGCCACTGGATCACCAGGGAAGTCCCAGGTTATTTGTACATCTTCGTTGGTTTTTGTACATTTTAGTTTTGTATACTCTAAAATTCACACTTTTGAACACATTTGAGCATCTGTGTTCCTGCCAGGAATGTTCAGGTAAAATCAGTTGTAAAGACAATATCTAATCTAACATACAAGGTCTCCATAAACTGTCACTTCTTCTTTTTCCAACTCTGGCTTTAACCCTTTACACCCACTAACCAGTCATACTGAATGACTTTCAGTTTCCTAAACAAAATTTCCATTTCATTCCTATAACCTTTGCTGCCAGTATAAACCTTGCTTCCAATATAACTTAACCTAAAATATGTTCCTCCCCTTTTAGTTATATTTCAAACCCAAGTCAAGCATCACTGCATACATGAAGACTTTTCTTTTTCATTCTATCTTTACCCTCACTACCTTGAAAGAATTAATTACTTCCTCTCTGTGACCAACACCATACTGCATATAACATTCCACCATAGCACACAAAATAGTTTTCAAAACTTTATAAACTTAAGTCAGGGTTATTTTATTAGCATCTACTCAATATCTGATGTTCAGTAGTTGTTTGTTTGGGGAACTAATTTCTTAGAAATAAAAGGTATTAGTACATCTTTGCATATGTAGATAAGAGTAAGCAAACCATTCTTTTCCCCAAAATGCTTAACTTAACTATATCTAGACTTGGATCAGAGAAGGCAATGGCACCCCACTCCAGTACTCTTGCCTGGCAAATCCCATGGATGGAGGAGCCTGGTGGGCTGCAGTCCATGGGGTCGCTAGGAGTCAGACCTGACTGAGCGACTTCACTTTCACTTTTCACTTTCATGCATTGGAGAAGGAAATGGCAACCCAGTGTTCTTGCCTGGAGAATCCTGGGGATGGAGGAGCCTGGTGAGCTGCCGTCTATGGGGTCGCATAGAGTTGGACACGACTGAAGCGACTTAGCAGCAGCAGCAGCAGACTTAGATAGCATTTTGTTTTTAGAAAATTCTCTTAAAGAATAACAAACTGAATAATACTACATGGGGAAAAATGAGGGGAAAAGTATGGAAAAATTCATATTATGGACTCTATCTCCTGATGCCCACATCACATCCCCGGGGCCCACCTCTGATTGTGCTGTAGCTGGAGTGGACAAAAGCTAGGTGAGCCTCTCTGTTTTCTTGCCCTGGGCCTTCTCTCATGCTGTACAAGCTCTAAGCCTATGCAAGCTCAGCTGGAAGCAGAGTAGAGTCAATGTCCTACACGAAGCCATGGAATCTTGTCCTAGACAACTAGCCCACTCTAACACATTAGTGCATGGAAAGATGTACCAGACTAGATTGAAAGAGACCTAGAAGATATAACAGTTAAAGATAATATGTGGTTCTAGATAAGATTGTAGTTTGGGCAAACCGGATATAAAAGATCTTTTTAAGACAACTATAAAAGTGTGAATATGGCCTTGTACTTCATGAGATGAAGATATACTGAAGTGTAAAAATAGATATTATTAGCTCAGATTGTGTATGTGTGTATTCCAAAAGCCAAAAAAAAAAAAAAAAAAAGAATCTGGGAAGATATACAGTAAGGTATTGACTGTTCAACCTCTAGATATTTGCAGTATGATCCTATTATTCCCTTAGTTTTATTTATCTGTGTTTTCTAATATTTTAACACACACACACAAACTGCTCTGATATTTTAAAGGAAGCATTTTTAAAAAGCTAATACAGTGTCCAACTTTCAACCTGTTATTGTTATTCCAGGGCAATTTCTATACAGTTCAGAGATAAATGAGTCTGAGAAACAAGGGAAAATGTAAATGGACTAAAGAGGGTCCCATAATGCATTGTGGCAGGAAACGGATATCCAGGCCATGACCCAGCTCCTGGGCAGACAGGATCCCATAAATATCAGAGTCCGAGTCTTTGTGAGTTATAATCACTCCTCTCTGTAAACTTATTCACATGCATGCATTAACATACTCAGAGAACACAGACACATTCCTCAGCCCAGATGGAGGAAGATGCTTGTTTAACCAGCACTTCATAATTTATGATTTCAGGAATTAGGAGCCAGCCTCCCTGCTTACTAACTGCACCTGATGTGACTTGGCAGGAAACTTCCACCGTAACACACACATTCTCTGTAAACTGATGATCCTCCTATACACTTAATCTTTTCCCAACCAATCCCCCCAAAAGAAAACAAATATTTGTAGATTAAAGGAGAGCTGCCTTTTCATCCTTTACAGCTGCTGGCATGCAAGCCATAAAGCACAGAGTGTTTAATTAATGGAAAGATATCATTAGAGAGACAGCTGGACCTGCATTCAGATGAGTTTGGATTCAAGGTGCCAAGAGATAAAGATCTGAAAATGGAGAAGCTGGACTGCAATTGGGTTCATTTATAAAAGAGGCTATTAAAGGTCAACTGTGTTTTCTTGTGCTAGAGATAAAGAGATGCTATCAAAAACAATTGGAAAGTAATTCAAAAGAGAGCACTGAGTCACTTACGCTAAATTAATTTGTCTTTCTGATAGCATGGCACGCATGATGGGAAAGTAAATTTACCTAAAAGCAAGATCTTTCAAAAACAACCATTGGTCATGTCTTTCATGCAAAGTCACTGAAATATGCTCCGGAAGCCAGAACCACTGGTTCTGTCTGATCACTGCAGCCTGTTTCCAGTCTGAGAATTCACTGCTTTCCCCTATGGATAGTACTATAGTGGCATTTCTATGGACACGCTAAGATGCCTGAGCCTGCTAATATCTTCCCACTGCCCTTGATGAACTAATAGCCAAGGACCAGGACTACCCATGGTGCACATGTTCCCACTTTCCTGTCATTCAGCAATATATTAGGACAAACTAGCTTGCTGTATTTTACCTACAACCTCCCCTTCTTCCTGTGCTCACTCCAATATAGCACACATTAAAATGTATGCAGACTGGAATGAAAATTGTTCATTTAACTGGAGGATATATCTACAATTATGACTGGTAGTTTGTTTAACTTCATATAGCGACATGATATGTTTTCTTTGTGTATCTCCCCCTCAGGGTGAATCCTTTCATTCAACTACTGCAAACTTCCCTTCTCCCCAACACATCTGACACCAGTCAGATGTGTGACAAAGAGCAATTTCTTCCAATGCTCAGTGAACCCACTGAGCTCACCTTCATCTTCCCCTGGGCAAGATGGAGGTTGTGTCTATTTGCTGCCGGACTTGGGGGTGACAGGGACAAATGCACTCCATGAGACTGTGACCTTGTGCTGGTAACCTGGATCTAATTCTCTTCTACTCTTCTTCTTGCCAGAAGAAAACTGCTTGTTGCTCTTCTTCATTTCTTGGGCTTGGGAGTTAATTGGAGTGTTTATTTTCTGAAACCACAAGAATAATGAGCAATTTTCTGCAAAGGTCTATTTGTGAACATGCATTTCCAGACAAATTCCTGCTCAGCCCCAGTTCCGTGTCAGTTGGGAGTGTTGACCAAGGAAAGACACAGAGGTTAAGAGGCAGTCGATATCATACATTTAGCACTGTGGATCATTTGCAGGTTTTAATAACAGATTGCAATTCAGATTCTGCACTACAAAGGATTTCCAGAACAGATATCTCAAGGTTTCTTCTGAGTCTATCACCTTTCAAACACTAGGGAGGCGGACATCTTCGTTATTAACTAAATTAGAATAAACTTGCTCATGTTCACATCTCACTATATACCTGACCTTAATAGGATGTGCTTTAGGCTCCAGTCATTGGAGAGAGCCCCAGAGATGAAGGGTTCTCCCCAGTCTTGGAGGCTACTGAGAAACAGCACACCACGGAAGGAGCCAAGAGTAACAGCAGACACAATAGCTACCACTTGTGGAGCAGCTGCTGTAAGTCACATAATCTACCACTTGTTTTACATACACTGTGCATGCAAAGTAGCTTCAGTCGTACCCAACTCTTTGCAACACTGTGGACCATATCCCACCAGGCTCCTCTGTCCATGGGATTCTCCAGGCAAGAATACTGGCATGGCTTGCCATGCCCTCCTCCGGGGGATCTTCCCAATCTAGGGATCAAACCCATATCTCTTATGTCTCCTCAATTGGCAGGTGGGTTCTTTACCACTGGTGTCACTTGGGAAGCCCTAATGTCCTTTAATTCCTAAAACCAGGCTGGGAGATGGGTATTATGGTTTGCATTCTTAACTTAAGCTGAGCTAAACTAGTAATCCCTAAATATTTAGGTAAATAGAAGAGACAGCATACACTCATGTACTTGCTCTGTGTCAGGTATCTGAAACCATCTCTTGTGATTCCGAGTTTGCCAATGAAACTATGAGTCTAGAAATAACTACAACATACCAGGTGGATTTTTCCTGTGCTATCTGTCCCACCCACCTCCTATCTTCATGCTAAATCAGCATTAGTGTCCTCTGGAGGATGCTCCTTCCACTACATCAACTGTCTCATTGAATGAGCTGTTCACTCTCTTCTTACAGCCCCTCAGCCCCTCTGTCCACAGTAATGGGCACATGCCCAAGTCTGTCCAAACCCTTGGACGGACTCCTTCCCACTCCCTGGCTATGATTGTTTGTTACAATGAGCGTGTAAAACAGTAACAGTAATTCAAAATATATTAGTGGTTTTTATGTGCTAGACATCTTATTTTTTACATATTCTCACAAGGATTCTATGATGTAGGTACTGTTATTATCTCCATTTTTCAGAGGTGGAGAGTGAAATGCAGATGGTTAGACATCTTGCCCAGGCTCTAATATCTAGAAAGTTGCAAAGCTGAGACTCATTTTGTATCAGTTAGCTATTGCCACGAAAATGCTGGGTAAACAATTTCATGTCTTAAAACAATAATCATGTGTTCTCCCTGAGCTGGGTCACACAAATGTTAGCTGGTAGAGGCTGGCCTCAGATAGATGTGTCAGATGTGACCTTGGCCGAGCTGGTTCATGCAGTTGGGTCCATAGGGTCAGCAGATGCAGGCTGGGTGACTGAGCTCCATGTGTCTCCAGGGACCTGAGGGCTGGCCTGGGCATGTCCTTAGGGAATAACCAGAGAGCAAGAGCAGAGAGAGAAACAAAAGAGACTTCCTGAGGCCCAGACTAGGAATCAGCACACTGCTGTTTTCACCTCGTGCAGACACAGTCAAGAAGTGGGATGTGTAGTCTGTCTCTTGTGAGAGCTCCACAGTCAAAAGCAAAGCAGAAAGATTCAGGGAGAAGTGAAGCACTGGGACCAATGACACAAGCTACCACAACGTCCCATTTACTCCTTTAGAAATGTTCCATCTCCAGCTGGGGAATTTCAGTTCCCTGTTGGTCAGTGGCATCATGAGCTGTGCATCTTTAAGGTGGTCCAGCACCCACATCCCCCAGTGAGAGGAAGAAACTGGTCACAGTGGTATGTGGGGAGAGATGAACAGATCAAAGATGGAGAGAAGTCTCCAAGGATGCACACTGCCTCGGGGACCGCTTGTCTTCAAGCTTCAGCTGTGTTCCCACCCATCCTGTCATTTGGCTGTTCAAGCCTGCTTCTCAAGTCATTACCCCAAACTCCTTTAATTTAGATTTACTTACTGTCAAATGTTACCCAACACTAAAACACCTTGTGAGTAAAAAAAAAGCACAACTGCAGTAATTCATGCTAACATCCCTCACAATCAACATATATTTTAGGCATCTACTATTTGCAATGGGTTGTGTTAAAAACTGGGGATCAGAAAGAATGGGTCAGGTTGAATGCCTATCCTCAAAGAACTCATCATATAGGAGACACAACAGAAACACAGCTTGTGACACTGCCAAATGAGTGCTTTCAAGGGAAATGCGGAGACATCACTTTGCCCACAAAGGTAGTCAAAGCTACTGTTTTTTTCCCAGTAGTCATGTACACATGTGAAAGTTGGACCATAAAGAAGGCTGAGCACTGAAGAATTGATGCTTTTGAACTGTGGTGTTGGAGAAGACCCTTGAGAGTCCCTTGGACTGCAAGGAGACCAAACCAGTCAACCCTAAAGGAAATCAACCCTGAATATTCACTGGGAGGACTGATGCTGAAGCTGAAACTCCAATATTTTGGCCACCTGATATGAAGAGCCAACTGATTGGAAAAGACAGTGATTCTGGGAAAGATTGTGGAAAAAGAAGGGGGCAGCAGAGGATGAGATGGTTAGATGGGATCACTGACTCAACGGACAAGAGTTTGAGCAAACTCTGGGAGATAGTGAAGGACAGGGGAGCCTGGCGTGCTGCAGTCCATGTGGTCACAAAGAGTCGGACACAACTTAGGGACTGAACAACAACAAGGGGAAATGCGGGAAAGAGTGGGATTAAATTCTGATTTGGGCAAAAATAGGACTGTCTGATAGAGGACCTGATGTGTGCTGTCAGTTCCTAGAAGATTGAGGATTATTTCTGCAGCCAGAGGAGAGAAAGGTGGGTGGCACTGAGGGGATTGCTGTGGGGGAGGGTAGCAAGGGCAAGGAGCAACATCATAGAACTATTGAAAACTACATGACATCAGATGGGGGATCACAATCATTTGGTAGTTGACAGATCTTTTAAAGTGAAAAGTTAGAAAAATTTGCCAGTGTGCCTCTAAGAAATTGTGCTAGGCAATGAGGCCATGTGTAGCTGGCAGAGTGGCTCTGCCCTACTTAGCAGGCATTACATCCCTAAAGGGCCAGGAATACAGAAAATGTCCCTTGAGATTGTTCTGCTTCTTTACATCCTGACATTGCACTTGCAAAGCAACCTTTATATCATCATTTGGTTTTCCACATAGAAGGTCCTCTAGGGAAGGGAAGAGGCTAACCAGCCCACGGTAATATTCCAATCCACTTGGCAGTTACATTTCTTAGAATAAATTTTTAAATTGAAAACCTAGTTTATAGAGAAAATTCTTGGCAGTCTGGTGTGTAGTCAAGACTCTATTTTACAGAAACCCAACATAAGTTAAACAAAAGGGGTTGCCTGGAAAATTATCCATTTGGCTTACAAAGAAAGAGCTTCAGGCACCAGGGCTGCTTCGGGGCCTTTAGGATGGAACTTGGAACTCCATGTTCTTCTCTCATCATTGTTTGGGGATTTTCTACGTCCAGGTATACACCAACAGCTCTGAGATCATATTTTATAGCCCACAAGCAATAAAGAAGAAAGAAATGATTTTGCTAGTTCCAGCAGAAAATATTCTAAAATATTCCTCCTATTGTTCAGATTTGAATTAGCTGCTCATTTATGAGGGATACCAAAGGGATGGAATGAAATGATTGATCCAGCGTGGGATCATGTGCTCAGAGATGGGTGAGAGTACTGTCCCAAAGTTTGGGCAGGGTGTTTCCTGGACAGACAAAATCAGGGTCATCAAATTTATTTATCATGAGTTAATTATGCTTTATATCCAATGGTCCTCAGACAGACCAAACTAAAGGACTAGACCTGGACACACTCCCACTTCCAAGAATAGAGCAACCAAACAACATTTACCCTGGCCCTGCATCTTTTTAAAGTCATGATTAGAGGTGATGCAGACCGAATAAGCTTTTGGACACATCATGGATTAAGTTTGGTTAGGTCAACCCTGTGTCTAGGATATTAAATTTTTACTGAGATGGAAAAAAGTGACTGAGTGCCAAATGATAACAGAAAATAAGTGTCTTTATCTGCTTTGGGGATGTATTCATGTGCCCTGAAATACAAACACAGAAGAACCACCAGTGTCCCAGATGCTCAGGGGAAATGTTGGAAGAGAGTAATAGTACCCAAGAGGCCCAAGAGTACCTGTAGCCATTCTCCGGATCTTAGAGCAGTTGTTCTTTCTTAACCTCCACCCCTATCCAAGAAGCTTGCCATTGCATTCAAAACAGCACAGAACATTTTAGATCCCACAGTTGCAAAGGTCAATTTTTCATGATTCTTTTAGTCTTCTTTAAACAGGGACTACTTAGGCAGGTCAAACACAACCCATGTTAAAAGCATGGCCAGTCATACAGTTTTGAAAGCAAGGCATAAAATGTAAAGGAAAAAAGTGATGGACCCCAGAAGACTAAATCTCTGTCACTCATTCTTGCGTGGACTCTTGAGCAAGGTACATCCTCTTTGAAGTTGTTTCTTCATCTGTGAAAGCAGCTTGTTGGTCAAGTTAATCTCTAAGGATCTTTCCACATGGAAAGATCTTTGATTTCACTAGAATTCCAATTTCCTAACCTTTTCCAGGACTGATGCCTTAATGTATTCTCAGAGTCCTTTGTTGCTCTGAGGATGATGGAATCACTAGTATGGGAACAGTGTCTACATACCAAACCATATACTGTAGAAGGGTGTTTGGAGCTCAGCCTTTCAAATTGCACAGATGTCTTCAAACCACGCCTCCTGCATGTTGCCTAGAGTGAGGGACATTGTCAACAGAGAATCAGGAGGACTTGGCTCCTGCCTTTCAGGTGTAGAACACTTAACAATGGCTCTTTGACCTTGAATCTGGGAGGAATAGGAAGGAGAGCCTGCTGAGTCTGGTTTTAGACATCCAAGAGAAAGTTCAGGAGGCAGAGAGAGAAGTGAGAATGGGGGCCAAGAACTACAGAATTTTTAATTGGAAAAAAATATTTGTATCCTTTTTGTCCTTTCAGCAATGAGGGGTAGAAGCTAAAAACTTGGCTTTGACTTGTAGATTAATGATGGCCTCAAAAATGGTGTTTCATAAGCAATAGGAGAAGGAGGAGTATTGGAGTATTTGTATTGGAGGAGTATTTGTATTGGAGTACAAATGCAGTCACCCTTCTCCAGTACTTTTGCCTGGAAAATCCCATGGACGGAGGAGCCTGGTAGGCTGCAGTCCATGGGGTTGCTAGAAGTCGGACACGACTGAGGGACCTCACTTTCACTTTTCACTTTCATGCATTGGAGAAGGAAATGGCAACCCACTCCAGTGTTCTTGCCTGGAGAATCCCAGGGGCTGCGGAGCCTGGTGGGCTGCCGTCTCTGGGGTCGCACAGAGTTGGACACGACTGAAGCAACTTAGCAGCAGCAGCAGCACAAATACAGGTCTACTGCTCTATGGACACACATAACACGTGGCAGACTCTGAATGAGGCCGCCATGTCTTTCTCCTGCCACCTGGTGTGCTGAGGGCAGTTTCACTCTCACTTTATCTGACTATCCCTGTGTGCATTATATTGTTGGCTTAATGAATAAATAGAAAAAAATTTGTCCAGGTGACAGACCCCCTAAAGAAAGTGTGGCAGTCTGTGGGCCTGTGATCTGCAGTCAACTGCTGCTGCTAAGTCGCTTCAGTCGTGTCCGACTCTGTTCGACCCCATAGACGGCAACCCCCTGGCTCCTCCAACCCTGGGATTCTCCAGGCAAGAACACTGGAGTGGGTTGCCATTTCCTTCTCCAATGCATGAAAGTGAAAAGTGAAAGTGAAGTCGCTCAGTCACGTCCGACTCCTAGCGACCCCATGGACTGAAGCCTACCAGGCTCCTCTGTCCATGGGATTTTCCAGGCAAGAGTACTGGAGTGGGGTGCCATTGCAGTCAACTAGGATGGGGCTTTAATCCTAGACTGACACTGATGTATTCCAGTTATATCACCTACTTTTAAGAGAATGGATTGACAAGTGTCCGTCAGTAGATGACTGGTTACTCTACAGTAGCTGACCCAATGGAATACTGTGCAACCTTAGAAAGAGAGAGGAGGCTATTATGTAGTTCAGTGAAAAGATCATCAGGCTATTTCATTCTACGAAACAAGCAGGATGCAAGACAGTTTAAATACTATGGTACCTTTGGGCTAGGGAGGGAAGAAAAGAATATATTCACATATGTTATTTGTATGTACTTTAAAAAAATTTTATCAGAGTATAGTTGATTTACAGTGTTATGTGGTTTCAGGTATACAGCAAAGTGATTCAGTTATACATATACATGTGTTTATCCTTTGTCGGATTTTTTTTCTCATATAGGTTAAAATATTGAGTAGAATTCCCTGTACTATATAGTAGGTCTTTGTTGGTTATCTATCTTGTATATAGTAATGTGTGTATGCAATCCTAAAATCCTGATTTATTCCCCTTTCCCTGACATTTCCCTTTGGTAACCATAAATTTGATTTTGAAGTCTGTGATCTGTTTCTGTTTTGTAAATAAGTTGATTTGTATCATTTTGAAATTAGATTCCACATATGAGCAATTTCAGATGATAGTTGTTTTTTTCTCTCTATAACTTACTTCACTTACTCTGATAATTTTTAGGTCCATCCATGTTGAAGCAAATGGCATTATTTCATTCTTTTTATGGCTGAGTAACATTCTATTGTATATTTGTACTACATCTTCTTCATCCATTCCTCTGTCAATGAACATTTAAGTTGCTTCCATGATTTGGCTATTGTAAATAGTGCTAGAGTGAACACTGGGGTGCATGTGTTTTTTTTGAATCGGTTTTCTCTGGATATATGCCCAAGAGTGGGATTGGTAGACTACATGGTAGGTCTATTTTTAATTTTTTAAGGAACCTCCATACTTTCCCATAGTGGTTGTACTAATTTACATTCCCATCAACAGTGTAGGACAGTTCTCTTTTCTCCACATCTTCTTTAGCATTTATTGTTTGTTGATTTTTTAATGATGGCCATTCTGACTTGTGTGTTCAGTTCAGCTCAGTCGCTCAGTCATGTCCAACTCTTTGCAACCCCATGAACTGCAGCACACCAGGCCTTCCTGCTCATCACCAACTCCCAGAGCCTAGCCAAACTCATGTCCATTGAGTCGGTGATGCCATCCAACCATCTCATCCTCTGTCATCCCTTTCTCCTCTTGCACTCAATCTTTCCCAGCATCAGGGTTTTTTCAAATGAGTCAGTTCTTCACATCAGGTGGCCAAAGTATTGGAGTTTCAGCTTCAACATCAGTCCTTCCAATGAACACCCAGGATTGATCTCCTTTAGGATAGACTGGTTGGGTCTCCTTGCAGTCCAAGGGACTCTCAAGACTCCAACACCATAGTTCAATAGTATCATTTCTTTGGCACTCAGCTTTCTTTATACTCCAACTCTCACATCCATACATGACCACTGGAAAAACCAAAGCCTTGACTAGATGGATCTTTGTTGACAAAGTAATGTCTCTGCTTTTTAATATGCTGTCTAGATTGGTCATAACTTTCCTTCCAAGGAGTAAGTGTTTTTTAATTTCATGGCTGCAATCACCATCTATAGTGATTTTGGAGGCCCCAAAAATAAAGTCAGCCACTCTTTCCACTGTTTCCCCATCTGACTTGAGTGAGGTGATACCTATTGTGTTTATTTGCATTCCTCTGATAATTAGTGATGTTGAGCATTTTTTCATGTGCTTTTTGGCCGTCTGTATGTCTTTGGAGAAATGTCTGTATGTTTTGTGTATATGTATAAAGGAACACTGAAAGTATATGCAAGAAACTATTAATTTACTAGAGGGCAGAAGTGAGGGGGTCATCAAAGAGCCTGTACAGAAATGAAGAGGGAGTGATACTGACATTGTGCACCTTTTATGTTGTTTTGATTGTTAAACAATGTGAATATATTGCCTATTTTAAAAATTTTAAATTCAAAAGGAATTTGGGATGTGATTTTGTTAAGGTGGGCTTCCCAGGTGGCTCAGTGGTGAAGAGCCTGCCTGCCAATGCAGGAGATGCAGATTCAATCCCTGGGTCGGGAAGATCTCCTGGAGAAGGAAATAGCAACCCACTGCAGTATTCTCACCCGGGAAATCCCAAGGACAGAGGGGTCTGGTAGGCTACATAGTCCATGTGATCACAAAAGAGTCCACATGACTTAGTAATCGCTAAGTGGACTTCGCAACTAAACAGCAATAGAAATTTGTTAAGAAAAAACTAGCTTTGTTGTTGTTTAGTCTCTAAGTTGTGTCTGACTCTTTTGCGGCTCCATGGACTGTAGCCCACCAGGATCCTCAACCATGGCATTTCTCAGGCAAGAATACTGGAGTGGACTGCCATTTCCAACTGCTATTGCAAATAAATCATAAAACTCAAAGGCGACTGTAGTATGTTTTTGTTTTGTTTTTTTTCCTCACTTACACAAAGTCCAAAAGCTCAAGGTCATTCAGGGACCCAAGTTTCTTTCAAAATAGGTCTCCTTTTCTCCTGTGTATCTCAGATTCCTCTGCATCCAGCTGGTGGAATTAGGGTGCTGGAGAGGAACCATGGGCCTGGAAGTGAGGCAATCATTGCTACCCTCATTGCTTTGTCAGAATTCAGCCAGACAGCCACCCATAACTGCAAAGGAAGCTGGGAAAACAGCCTAGCTGTGGCCCCTGGAGGAGGAGAAGATGAGTTGGGTGAAAAAGAAAAACATTTTACCAGTGGAAACACTTAGCAAAAGAAAAATTTTGATAAATCCTATTTATTTTCTGAGTATTTCAAGTTAGCTTTTACTAGAGCATTGTTTTGAAATTGTGTCATTACATAACTGTTCCCACAAGACAGATTTGTGGATGTTGATGAGATCTGCGTGTTCACTAATCTGATCCATTTATCACATCTTCAGTTTAAAGGAACCATTGAAAGTTCTGCTATTAGAGCAAATATTGAGGGTCCATTGAACAGTAGGATTCTGTTCAGGAGCCCCTATTTTGTTTACTTCAAGGAAGATTCAAAGGCACTGTTCTATTTATGAATCCCAGGAAGCAAGATAAACAGCATCAAGTGCCTCAAAATGCCCCCAAATTCAGTGCTGCTAGTACGAATGGGGTGTCCAGGATGGAGGTCATATTCACTTACCAGTGTCAGGAAATTCAGAATAAGCAACTAAGATTACTAGTTGTCTCTAATGCAAAACTGCATTATTTCCAGGGTTTATCTGATTCATTGCCTTTGAGCTGTTTCACAATTGACAGCAAAGCAAACCATTTGTGTCTATGGATATGCAAATGAATTCTGTCTGGTGGAGGGACAGACTTCTTCTTCATGGAAAAGCCATGTATGGGTTCATCTGAAAATTCATTTCAGTATCCCAATCTTTAAGTGTATATGTTCCTCGGATTCTCCTTTGAATTGAGTGTAACATTACAATTTTATTCTCTTTTGAAATGAATCCTTTCACACTAGAAATTGTTGAAAAATGAGGATTTGTGCTACTGGTTCTTGTCAAGCTTTGTTTTCCTTTTGGTTTATTTATTTGTTTCGCTGTCTCTTTATGTCATGCCTATCATCATTGCCAGAAAAGCTGTTATGTAGTATAGCATAAAAATCAAGTGGTGAAAAAATTTTACTATCTTCCTCTTGCACCCCCACCCCAACTGTTAGGATGTTATGCCAACATAAAATCATCAGAAAGCCTGTTCTGCTGACATTTCAAGCTCCCACAGAAAACACTGTGGATCTTCTGAGAAGGCCTTATTTGCAAGATTTGTTCAACAAAGGGGTTGGATAAGCATCTTGGATTAAGCTTTCAAAGCAGCAGGCCCTTGGTTTCTTTTCCTGATTAACCTGCGGACTCTTTCAAACTCTTTCTTATCATTATATGTTTTTTGAAACCATCAGTTTTCATAATGAGAAACACTTTGGTAAACACACTTCTTTATGCCTTTCCTTTTAATTAGTAAAACCTTTATTTCCCACAAAAATTTCCATGTTTGAACTTTATCTGCAAAGAATATTTAGTGTGAAGTATTAAAGAATTACACAGCTAATAGAAAATACATTTTTCCTACTGGTAACATATCAAAATCTGTTAGTCTGTTCATTAATTTCTAGCTGCTTAGTCTCCAGGAAGCACAGAGCCAAATTTGTGACTCAATTTAATAACTCAGTAGAATCTACCTGCCTGCCTTCTACCTTCTTTCACTCTTAATCTTGGTTCCTAATTTATATTTTACCTGTTCCTGATTTTACTTATTTATGCTTATTTTCTTCTATTTTACTGCATGCATTTTATAAACCGTGTCTCCTTGTTTAGGGAATAGGCCAGACATAGGATAAGAAATTTATACACATAAATTATACATGTCTCTGTGTACAATCCTGTACAAGAAATTCTTGTGCAGTTCAGTTCAGTTCAGTCACTCAGTCATGTCTGACTTTTTGCAACGCCATGGACTGCAGCACGCCAGGCCTCCCTGTCCATCACCAATCATGGAGCTTACTCAAACTCTTGTCCATTGAGTCAGTGATGCCATCCAACCACCTCATCCTCTGTCATCCTCTTCTCCTCCTGCCCTCAATCTTTCCCAACATCAGGGTCTTTTCAAATGAGTTAGTTCTTTGTATCAGGTGGCCAAAGTATTAGAGTTTCAGCTTCAGCATCAGTCCTTCCAATGAATACTCAGGATTGATCGCTTTCTGGATGGACTGGTTGGATCTCCTTGAGGTCCAAGGGACTCTCAAGAGTCTTCTCCAACACCACAGTTTAAAAGCATCAATTCTTTGGGGCTCCGCTTTCTTTATAGTCCAACTCTCATATCCATATATGACTACTGGGAAAATCATAGCTTTGACTAGATAGACCTTTGTTGGCAAAGTAATGTCTCTGCTTTTTAATATGCTTTCTAGGCTGGTCATAACTTTTCTTCCAAGGAGTAAGCATCTTTTAATTTCATGGGTGCAGTCACCATGTGCAGTGATTTTGGAATCAAAAAAACTGAAGTCTGTCACTGTTTTTATTGTTTCCCCATCTATTTGCCATGAAGTGATGGGACCAGATGCCATGATCTTTGTTTTGAATGTTGAGTTTTAAGCCAGATTTTTCACTCTCCTCTTTCACTTTCATCAAGAGGCTCTTTAGTTCTTCTTCGCTTTCTGCCATAAGTATGGTGTCATCTGCATATTTGAGGTTGTTGATATTTCTCCCACAATCTTGATTCCAACTTGTGCTTCATCCAGCCCGGCATTTCACATGATGTACTCTGCATATAAGTTAAATAAGCAGGGTGACAATATACAGCTTTGATGTACTCCTTTCCAGATTTGAAACCAGTCAGTTGTTCCATGTCCAGTTCTAACTGTCGCTTCCTGACCTGCATACAGATTTCTCAAAAGGCAGGTCAGGTGGTGTGATATTCCCATCTCTTGAATAATTTTCCACAGTTTGTTGTGATCCACACAGTCAAAGTCTTTGGCATAGTCAATAAAGCAGAAGTAGATGTTTTTCTGGGACTCTCTCGCTTTTTCAATGACCAAACAGATGTTGACAATTTGATCTCTGGTTCCTCTGCCTTTTCTAAATCCAACTTGAACATCTGGAAGTTTACTGCTCACATACTGTTGAAGGCTGGCTTGGAGAATTTTGAGCATTACTTTGCTAGTGTGTGAGATGAGTGCAACTTTGAGGACATACCCCACTTCAAAGGGCAAAGGAGAAGCCCCAAAATGGCATTAGAATCAAACCCTATACCTGCCAGAGATGCTCAGAGAGCTCAAACAAACCTTGTGTGCACCAGGACCCAGAGACCCCATAGATTCTGAGCCAGCCTGTGTTTGAGTGTCTCCTGCAGAGGTACAGGTCAGCAGTAGACTGTTGCAGAGACAGGGGCTCTGAGTATAGCAGACCTGGGTATGGCATAAGCCCTCTTGGAGGAAGTCGACTTTAATCCCACCATAGAGCCACTAGAACTTTTACAGGATTGGGGATATAGACTCTTGGAGGGCACAAACAAAACCTTGTGTGCACCAGGCCCCAGGAGAAAGGAGCAGTGACCCCACAAGAGACTGACCCAGACTTGCCCGTGAATGTCCAGGAGTCTCTAGAGGTGTGGATTGGCAGTGGCCTGCTACAGGGTTGGAGGCACTGAGTGTAGCAGTGCCTGCATGGAACCCTTTGAAGGAGGTTGCCATTACCTCCACTATAGTTTGGCCTCAGGGCAAATAGGGAGAGAACACAGCCCCGCCCATCAGAACAAGACCCAGTTTCCCCCTCTGTCAGTCTCTCCCATCAGGAAGCTTCCATAAGCCTCTTATCCTTCTCCATCAGAGGGCAAACAGACTGAAAACCACAATCACAGAAAACTAACCAATCTGATAACATGCACCACAGCCTTGTCTAACTCAATGAAACTGTGAGCCATGTCGTGTAGGGCCACCCAAGGTGGACGAGTAATGGTGGAGAGTTCCGACAAAATGTGGTCCACTGGAGAAGGGACATGACGGAAGAGACTTAGCAGCAGCAGCAGAGAAGGGAATGGCAAACCACTTCAGTATTCTTGCCTTGAGAACCCCATGGACAGTATGAAAAGAAATTTGGGGAAAGTTACAATTTGCCTAGTCATTGTTCTTTCCTGGTGTGTTTCATTCAAAGACGATGAAGCACTTAGCACTTTCTTAACCTGTTCTGAAATGTAATCAGTTGCTCAGTGGTAGTTGACTTTGAGAACCCGATGACTGTAGCTTTCCAGGCTCCTCTGTCTATGGAATTTTCCAGGCAAGGATACTGGAGTGGGTTCCCATTTCCTACTCCAGGAGATCTTCCTGACCCAGGGAGGGCACTCGCTTCTCTTGCAACTCCTACATTGGCAGGTGGATTCTTTACCATTTTGGCACCTGGGAAGCCAACTGTTCATGTGATCTATAACCACAGAAACGGAGAATACAGGATCCCTTAAGTGATGCAAATCATTGTTAGAACTGATGCATACTAATTTGACCTTGTTTGACTTTGTGCATCTATTGCTAAAGTTACATTTAATATGAAAACATACTTTAGTAATAGATACACAAAGTCAAACAGGGTCAAATTCAGTTCAGCTCAGTTGAGTCACTCAGTCGTGTCAGACTCTTTGCGACCCCATGAATCGCAGCACGCCAGGCCTCTCTGTCCATCACCAACTCCCGGAGTTCACTCAGACTCATGTCCATCGAGTCAGTGATGCCATCCAACCATCTCATCTTCTGTCGTCCCCTTCTCCTCCTGCCCCCAATCCCTCCCAGCATCAGAGTCTTTCCCAATGAGTCAACTCTTCACATGAGGTGGCCAAAATACTGGAATTTCAGCTTTAGCATCATTCCTTCCAAAGAAATCCCGGGACTGATCTCCTTCAGAATGGACTAGTTGGATCTCCTTGCAGTCCAAGGGACTCTCCAGAGTCTTCTCCAACACCACAGTTCAAAAGCGTCAATTCTTCAGTGCTCAGCTTTCTTCACAGTCCAACTCTCACATCCATGACCACTGGAAAAACCATAGCCTTGACTAGACGGACCTTTGTTGGCAAAGTAATGTCTCTGCATTTTAATATGCTATCTAGGTTGGTCATAACTTTCCTTCCAAGGAGTAAGCATCTTTAATTTCATGGCTGCAATCACCATCTGCAGTGATTGTGGAGCCCCAAAAATAAAGTCTGACACTGTTTCCACTGTTTCCCCATCTATTTCCCATGAAGTGATGGGACCGGATGCCATGATCTTCATTTTCTGAATGTTGAGCTTTAAGGTAACTTTTTTCACTCTCCTCTTTCACTTTCATCAAGAGGCTTTTCAGTTCCTCTTCACTTTCTGCCATAAGGGTGGTGTCATCTGCATATCTGAGGTTATTGATATTTCTCCTGGCAGTCTTGATTCCAGCTTGTGCTTCTTCCAGCCCAGTGTTTCTCATGATGTACTCTGCATATAAGTTAAATAAGCAGGGTGAAAATATACAGCCTTGACATACTCCTTTTCCTATTTAGAACCAGTCTGTTGTTCCATGGCCAGTTCTAACTGTTGCTTCCTGACCTGCATATAGGTTTCTCAAGAGGCAGGTCAGGTGGTCTGGCATTCCCATCTCTTTCAGAATTTTCCACAGTTTATTGTGATCCACACAGTCAAAAGCTTTGGCATAGTCAATAAAGCAGAAATAGATGTTTTTCTGGAACTCTCTTGCTTTTTTGATGATCCAGCGGATGTTGGAAATTTGATCTCTGGTTCCTCTGCCTTTTCTAAAACCGAGATCAGGGGCGGCAGCCGAGAGAAGCTACCCCACATCCGAGGTCAGGGACGGCGGCTGAGAGGAGCTACCACACACCCGAGGTCAAGGTTAAATTAGTATGCCTCAATCACATCATTTAAATGATAGTGTATTTTCAGTTTCTATAAATATTTGTCAGTCACATCGTTACTTATTAGATAAGTACTATCTGATCACCAGCAACTCACCATTTTCTCTACAGACATTTCAGGAGATAAAAAGTGGCCTGCCATCATGCTTAAGAGTTCAGAATGTATGTTGAATAGCTTGTCTATATCTCTGGGATTTGAGCTTGTCTAAATCATCCTGAAAACTAAGATCATGGCATCTGGTCCCATCACTTCATGGGAAATAGATGGGGAAACAGTGGCAGACTTTAGTTTTGGGGGCTCCAAAATCACTGTAGATGGTGATTGCAGCCATGAAATTAAAAGACGCTTACTCCTTGGAAGGAAAGTTATGACCAACCTAGATAACATAGTCAAAAGCAGAGACATTACTTTGCCAACAAAGATCCATTTAGTCAAGGCTATGGTTTTTCCAGTGGTCATGTATGGATGTGAGAATTGGACTATAAAGAAAGCGGATCCCTGAAGAATTGATGCTTTTGAACTTGTGGTGTTGGAGAAGACTCTTGAGAGTCCCTTGGACTGCAAGGGGATCCAAACAGTCCATTCTAAAGGAGATCAGTCCTGGCTGTTCATTGGAAGGACTGATGCTCAAGCTGAAACTCCAGTACTTTGGCCACCTCATGCGAAGAGCTGACTCATTGGAAAAGACTGATGCTCGGAGGGATTAGGGGCAGGAGGAGAAGGTGACGACAGAGGATGAGATGGCTGGATGGCATCACTGACTCGATGGACATGAGTTTGAGAGAACTCTGGGAGTTGGTGATGGACAGGGAGGCCTGGCGTGCTGCAATTTATGGGGTCGCAGAGTTAGACACGACTGAGCGACTGAATTGAACTGAACTGAACTGAACTGAAATCATCTTGAGATCCAAGTGTTTCCCAGTTCCCATAACAGTGGTGACATCTCCTTAAAGGAACTAAAGAATTGCCTTCAAGGTGGAAACAAAAGTGTCAGTTAGCTACCTTCTCTCTGTAGTGAGGAACATTCACTTGATGGCATGGTAGTAAAAGCACACTGAACTTTGGGCCCCAAATCTGGTTTCAAGTCCTCATTTTACAACTCACTAAAGTGTGGTTTCCTGCACCTGTACAATGTGGGTAATAATTCCCCTTACCTTCAAGTGGTTGTGAGGACTTAATGTGAACACGTTTGGCATTGAACAGGGCTTCCTCATTATCCACTCCCTCTCCGCCTTATGCTAAGAATTGACAGTGCAAATCAATCCCAGGGCTTTTTAAGCCTCTTTCTTTCCTCACTGCCTGCCGTGCTCAGAGAGGCTCAGCTGCAGCTTCTCCTCTGTTGGGTTTTTTTTTTGTCTCAGGGCTGTCCTAGTCTTATCCTTGGGCATTTTTCACTTTGCTTTAATAACCTGAGAGAAGACTTTCATTCATGAATGTATCTGCCCCTTTGTGTCACGTGAAATTTTCCAAAGATGGTCACATCAATGTCTCCCACCCCATTAGCTCTTCTGCAGTGTGATACCCAATCTTACCTGGAGGACGGCTGTGGTTTTTCCATAATCATGTATGGATGTGAGAGTTGGAGTATAAAGAAAGCTGAGCACCAAAGAATTGATGCTTTTGAACTGTGGTGTTAGAGAAGACTCTTGACAGTCCCTTGGACTGCAAGGAGAGTCAACCAGTCCATCCTAAAGGAAATCAGTCCTGAATATTCATTGGAAGGACTGATGCTGAAACTGAAACTCCAATACTTTGGCCACCTGATGCAAAGAACTGACTCATTTTAAGAGACCCTGATGCTGGGAAAGATTGAGAGCAGGAGGAGAAGGGGATGACAGAGGATGAGATGGCTGGATGGCATCACTGACTCTATGGACATGAGTTTGAGTAAGCCCCAGGAGTTTGTGATGCACAGGGAGGCCTGGTATGCTGCAGTCCATGGGGTCACAAAGAGTTGGACACGACTGAGGGACTGAACTGAACTATGAGAATAATGTCCAACTAAACAACACTTTTGAAAGCACTGATGTATTCATACGAACTATCTATTGCTATGTAACAAATTACCTCAAATTTAGCTTAGAATAACACGTTTATTATTCCACAGTTTCTGTGGGTCAGGAGTCTGGGTACAATTTGCTTTGTACCTGAGGTTAAGGGGTTATCCAGGAATGAGTCTCATCTCAATGTTTGACTGTGAAAGGGTTCATTCCAAACAAGTTGTTGGCTGAATTCATTGGCTTGTTACTCCCAAGCTTGAACCTCCTTCCCAGCTCACCAAAGGTTAAATGTAATTCATGGATCAGGACTCACAAACCAGAAGGAAAAAACATTAAACAGGTGTTGAATGAGTACAGAGGAAGAGGGCTTTGTAGGTACTGTGTTCTGTTTTGTTTTTTAAGGGAAGCTCACAGCTTCTTTCACATTTTATAACATAAACTGTGGACACTAAGAGCTGAGATCTCCTTTGACATTCGCCTGTTCAGTGAACTGCAGAAAATGCAAATCTTTACAAGCCAGAGAATGGTACCTTCCCTGTGTGTGCTTGGAATATTTAAAGATCAATCTAACTTTATTGTTCTCAAAGTTTTTGAAATGATGTTCCACTTGATTTTACCCTTTTAAAAAAGAGGGGAGAGTGGCAGTGTTGCAAAGGTCTTTATAGCACCTGCCAAGCTCCTCTGTCTGTGGAATTCTCTAGGCAAGAATTCTGGAGTGAGTTGCCATTTCCTACTCCAGGTAATCTTCCTATCCCAGGGATCAAACCCAATTCTCCCGCACTGGAGGCAGATTCTTTACCAACTGAGCCACCAGGAAAGCCCTTTTAAGAAATGAATTGGTTCCAATTATGTAAGAGTGTTTTAAATCAACAATTATTTCCCTAGTTTTGTATTATCTTTAGTATTCCAAACTATGTCGTTTTCAAACTATGTCATCTTCTGTCATCACAATACCTTTATATAAGTGTCCTTGAAAATGTGATTTTTGGAAAAAGTAGTATTATTCCTAAGCGACAATAGCTGTAAAATGAAATTAAATTCTATATGGATTTTTGCTTCCTCTTTTATATTTCATTTCCATTCCCCTGATATTTAGACCTACTTTTCAATAAAATTTTCTTCTCCTATGAACAGCTTCATTTATACTTTTAATCCATTAATGATTTGGTTCAGAAATCTTCACTTTCATTTTTCTGTGGCCATGTGAAGTAATTTCAGGTCTTGATCTGAGTGTGTGTCATTGAGTTGTAGATTCTGGCCTGGGACCTTGCACCTCAGCTACCTTCTCATTCAAAACTTCTGTAGACAGTTGTATTCTTCCTGATTTGCATTTTCATCACTAAGTGTAGCATCTCTGAGTCACTGGAATACTGTTACTAGCACTCATTTTCTTTTCTTACTAGATTACAATACCTTTTAAGCTTATTTGGAAGTAAAACGGACCTAGAAGGATATTTGATGATAGGGAAAATAAAATTGGTTATTGTAATGGAGGAACAGCTAAATGTCTTAGTCATAGCTAGAGAAAGGCAATCAGGGACATTAAAAATAATTGTGGAAACAAATAACCCAGTAGAAAAATGGGCAAAGTATTTGAACAGACACTTCTGCAGAACTTATATACAGATGGCAAATAAGCACATAAAAAATGTTCAACATAATCAGTCATTAGAGAATTGCTGATTAAAACCCTGAATATTCATTGGAAGGTCTGTTTTTGAAGCTGAAGCACAAATACTTTGGCCACCTGATCTGAAGAGCCAACTCATTGGAAAAGTCCCTGATGATGACAAAGATTGAAGGCAAAAGGAGAAGGGGGTGGCAGAGGATGAGATGGTTATGTAGTATCACTGACTGAACAGACATGAATTTGAGCAAATTCGGGGAGATAGTGGAGGACAGAGGGAGCCTGGCAGGCTGCAGTTCATGGGATTGCAAAGAGTCAGACACGATTAAGCAATTGAACAACAACAAAAATTAAACCACAATGAGATCCCCACTTGTATGGCTAATGCCAAAGCAAAACAAAGCCAAAAACAACAAATACTGATGAGAATGTGATGTGGAACAACTGTGGCTATCATACATTGGTTATGGGAATGTAAAATGTTAAAGTTACTTTGATAAATACTCTGATAGCATCTTATAAAGTTTAGTATATACTTACCACACAACCCAGCAATCCCACTCTTATGCATTTACCCAAGAAAAATGAAAATTATGTCCTCACAAAGATCTGTACCCAGATCTTTATAGTAACTTTATTCATAATTGTCAAAGCCAAAGAAAGTGAAGTTGCTCAGTCGTGTCTGACTTTTTGCAACCCCATGGACTGTAACCCTCCAGGCTCCTCTGTCCATGGGATTTTCCAGGCAAGAATACTGGAGTGGGTTGCCATTTCCTTCTCCAGGAGATCATCCCGACCCAGGGGTTGAACTTGGGTCTCCCGCCTTGTAGACAGATGCTTTACCATCTGAGCCACTCAAATATCTCCTAAGTAGTGAGTAGATAAGCACACTGGGGTCCACCTATTCAAAGAACACTACTCAGCAGTAAAAAGAAATGAAAACTCCGGATATGGGAAATCACATGAATGAACTATGTTAAGTGAGAGAAGCTCCAGTGAATGATATTGTGAAAAAGGCAAAACTGTAGAAACAGAAAGCAGAAGAGTGGCTGCCAGAGCTTGGGTGTGGGGAGGAGACATCGACAGTTGACTACGAATGGGCACACAGGAATTTGGGGATGTGACAGAACTGTTTGTTCTCTGTCTTAATTGTGGTGGTGGTTACAAGGCTGTATGGTTTGTCAAAACACACAGGACTGTACATTAAAAGTGTGAATTTTATAACTCTTAAAAATGAAGGAAAAACCTAAGAGGTCTCTGACTTGAGTGACAATTAGAGAGTGACGTTGCTGAAATTAATAGGAAAGCTGGGCTGGGCAGCAGACAAGCCCGAAAGGAAATAAGGGCAGGTTCTGCCTTGGCAAACAGAGTTGGAGGCAGGCAGCAGAAATACAGAGTTAATATGGACAAGATGGGGGGTTTTTTGTTTTGCTAACTGGTATTCTATTATACTCTGTTGGGTCAGGAAGATCAGCTGAGAAGGAATAGGCTACCCGCTCCAGTATTCTTGGGCTTTCCTTGTGGCTCAGCTGGTAAAGAATCCGCCTGCAATGTGGGAGACCTGGGTTCGATCCCTGGATCAAGAAGATCCCCTGGAGAAGGGAAAGGCTACCCACTCCACTATTCTGACCTAGAGAATTCCATGGACTGTACAGTCCATGGGGTCACAAAGAGTCGGACATGACTGAGCAACTTTCGACTGAATAAAATTAACAGTGTTATATGAATATGCCATAGTTTATCCATTTGCCCGTTGAGGGACATTTGAGTTTTTTCCATGTTTGGGCTTTTATGAATGAAGTCTCTATACACATTTATGTGGCTACTGAAAGATCTGAGCAGAAAAATTAGGGATCTGTGTTCCCTAAATGCAAATCTGATCGTGTTATTCTCCTGATCAAAATTCTTCACTAATCTCTTACTGCCTACAAAATGAAATTTTTGTGATTGTGTATAGTGACTGCACAGTAGAGTCACCTGGACCACTTTTCCAGCTGCTGCTTGCCGGGCCTATCCTGAGAGGTTCTGAATTAATTGATCATCGGATGGGGCTCAAGTGTCAATTTTCTTAAAAGCTCCTCATATGATTTTATTATTTTTTAGGTTTAACGTTTTTAAAACAAAACAGTATTACTGAGATGTAATGTACCTACCATACAGTTCATCCATTTAAACTGTATAAATCAATGGGTTTTGGTACATTCCATTATTAACTTTCTAAGTTGAAGCAAAAAAAATATGTATATATCATAAAATTTACCATTAAATGTATAAGCCAGTGACATCAGTTAACACTCACAGCCATTAGTTACATTACAGCCATCGCCATTAGTGTCTCCTCACCATTTGATATTAATATATGTCCAGTTCTATAAAGCTAAATCTAAGTGCTTTAGCAAAGACCCAGAAAACAAGTATTTTTTTTTAATTTCACTAAAATTATGGCCTGATGTACATGAAGCAGAGTATGCTTTTATCCAATCTTCCATTATCATATTAACCTATTGTCTCACATCATTAAAAAAGCAAAATGTGTATCTGTCATACAAAAATATGTAGACATTAAATACCTCAATCAGAAATGAATTGTTTACAGGAGAGAAATATATGTTAAAAAGTATTGCAGTCTTGGATCAGCTTTAAGACAATTTGATGAGAGAGAGGAAAAAGTATATACATAAAGCAGACATGGCAAAATATTAAGAATTGTTGAATCTCAGTTATGAATATAGGGGGATTCATCTTACTCTGTTCTCCACTCTTGTGTACATCTGAAGTTGTTGATGATAATAAATGATATAGGGATCATAAACTTACAGATAAAATACCTTCTAACATTTGTACAAATTTAAGGATACAACTTAAATAATTAGGTTCTTTAGTCATTGATTTTACTGGGTAATATCAAATAATAACGATATTTTGGAATTAACATGTTAGATTCTTTCTTGAGAGCTCTTTCATATGTGATATTTCATCATGGAACATTGAATGCCAGATTTCTACAGTGGCATTACCTTTTTCTGATATTGTTTAATAAGTGCATTTCTCATTGCCCTTAAATCCAAACATCCTGAAAGAGTTCATTTATCTTGAAAAGCAACAATAATCTTGCATCATCTTTAAAATTACTCAATGTTAAAAATGATAATGTTGAAACTGAACACATCAGGACAATCCACATTTCTTGATCCTTATACGTCAATAAGAAAGGGTATCGTATTCAGACTTACACACACAACATCGGATTCAATCAACTATGTATTGTTTTCTGGAAACCATATCTATTGATTGTGGCTTGAAACATGGATATTAAAATAGCAATATCTTTTACTCCTTTGACAGTTAATAAAAGTAGCGTGTATCTTATATTCTAGAGTGAGATGTTTAGCATGCCAAAGGTATAAATAAAAGACATAAAGTAAGAGACAAAAGTGAACCTTTTAACATTAACGTGATGTTGGCCATTATTATGAGCCTAATGATATCAAATGCACATAAGAACACATAGGTATCATGCTGGGAAACCAATGATCTAGCTCTCATCTTGACTGCAGGCAAAGAATATCTCATTAAAGCCATAAATTTCATGAGTTTGTTCCTAAATTTAAAACCCTTAAGGAAAATGGCTTTCATGGTTCAATAGTTTTAAAGGGTTGTACTTAGTTGGCTTTGTAACGAGGAAATTAATCGTTTTTTTTTTTTAAACAAATCAGAATTATGCCATAGTTGCATGTGTTTTCATGCTGTTGCTGTTAGCACTTAACTTCCTCCCTAGACAACAAAACCCCAGACTCCACATTGAATTCACCATGGGGAGACATTTATTACCTGCTATGGTTGCTCAGGATAGTCTGGGAAAGATGAAATTTGCTCATTCATGGCTACATAAAAATTGTTTTCTTGAGGTAATGTGAAATGGAGAGGGTTTTAATCAACCCTCACCATTCAGAGTAAATATTATTCAGGCTACACTCAGGAGATATAAGTTTCTCCAGTTCCATATGGTGCTAGCACCCAACCAACAGAAATATCTGCAGGTTTCAGGGATCCAAGGCACTGGAAAATGTCAAAGCAAATAATCGAACTTATTTCTTTTTTTCTCAGTGGATTTTGGAATAAATCTTCCATAGCCATGGGAGAGATGCATTTATAGGAAACATTCGCCTTTGTTTCCTGCATGTTCGACTTAAGGAGCAACAATTTGCTGCATCTGGGAGAAACAAGACATTGTAATGGTGTAAGAGAGTATTTCAAACGCCTCCAAATGTTTAAGTTTAGAGGAGAGTCTTAGTGATTGTTTTACAGAAAGAATATATACACATGCAAAAAGAATATAATTATTGATTTCTAAAAATTATCAGGGAAGCAAAAACTACCTAGACTCATCTCATTTCATCTGGATGATTAGAAAGTTACAAATGGGAAATACTATACCTTGGAAAGACCACGTCCTATTTGATGTGTGTGGAAATAAAATTCAAAGAAGTTCATAGACACTTGAAACTCCAAGTAGCTCAGACATTTTCTAAATTAATTTATTTTTAATTGAAGGATAATTGCTAGTTCGCAGGCATTTAAAGTTGGAGCAACTAGGAATACATCTTGCTTCTTCCTCACACAAGCTTTCTTTTTTTAAAATTAATTAATTTATTTTAATTGGAGGCTAATTATTTACAATATTGTAGTGGTTTTTGCCATTCACTGACATGAATCAGCCATGGGTGTACATGTGCCCCCATCCTGAACCCCCCTCCTTCCTCCCTCCCCATCCCATCCCTCAGGGTCTTCCCAGTGCACTGGCCCTGAGAGCCCTGTCTCATGCATCGAAGCAACTGACAAGGAATTAATCTCAAAAACATACAAGCAGCTCATGCAGCTCAATACCAGAAAAATAAATGACCCAATCAAAAAATGGGCCAGAGAACTAAACAGACATTTCTAACTCAAGCTTTCTAATCTCAGGGGAAATGGATAGACTTTATTGAGAAGATAAAGTTAAAATTTAAAATTGTAAATTATGTTTTTAATGTATTTTCTACTGCAGAGGTCATTCAAAAAATCATTTATTAAAACAGAGCTTGAAATCTATTAAAAGGCTTTAACTACATTAAATGTTTTCAAATAAGGCATCACACTTTTTTGAATGCTGAATTAAAAAAAATTATTATTATTTATTTTTAAACTTTCATTAGCGTCTTTTGTAGACAGTGATTACTTTTAACTTTCAAAGTGTTATAAACATTATTGCAGAATACATCCAATTTCCCTGAAGGAAAATTCAAGTATTAGACCCCAATTTAGCCATGCTACACAGCTTAGTGTGGCAGTTTCTGAAAAGAATAACCATTATGAAGTACAATTTCTACTTAAAAGAAAAAAAGTTGCCTCCAGTTTTTGCTTATTACAAAATTATGAATAAAGTTACTTAAAATATTCATATATAATCTTTCTGTAGGCATATCTTTTCATTTCTCTTATGTAAAAGCCTATAGTGGAGTACCTGGTTCATGTATTAAGGGTATGCTTAATTTCATGTGAAATGTCCAAACTCTTTTCCAAAGGGGTGTACCATTTTACATTTGGACCAGTAATTAGGTGGCTGCTGCCAAGTCGCTTCAGTCATGTCCGACTCTGCGCGACCCCATAGATGGCAGCCCCCGTCCCCGGGATTCTCCAGGCAAGAACACTGGAGTGGGGTGCCATTTCCTTCTCCAATGATGAAAGTGAAAAGTGAAAGTGAAGTCACTCAGTCATGTCCAACTCTTAGTGACCTCATGGACTGCAGCCCATCAGGCTCCTCCATCCATGGGATTTTCCAGGCAAGAGTACTGGAGTGGGATGCCATTGTGGACAAGATGACAATTCCCATAGCTGTTAGTCTGCCTCTTTCTATCATTGCTTTTTTTAATAGGCTCTAGATAAAATCGACATTCAGCAGAAAGGAAGGCTGTGTATAGAAAATAACATTAGTGTTTACTCCTGAAGGCTGATTTGGTTACCACTGCTAAATGCCTAACTTTTCTGATAGTAGCGACCCTTCTTTAATCTTTTATAGAATATCTCCATTAGACTTCTAATGCATTCTTGGTGCATAAAAATTACCATTAAATTAGCAGCTCATAACAATACAATTATTATTTCAGAGTTTCTATGGGCCATGAGGCTGGACGTAGCTTTGTTGAATTCTTTGTGAGTTCTGATTGCTTTATAACCTCGCCAACATTTCATTACCAAGAGTTTAAATTATCACTTACACTTGGCCAGTAGAAATACAATAGAATTTATCCACACATATTTCAAGTTGCCTAGGAACCACATTAAAAAAGTGAAACTAGTTGAAGTTTCTTTTAGTAATATATTTTATTTAACCAATCTATCCAAATATTACCATTTCAGCGGATTCATTTTGATATTTGGCAAAACTAATACAATTATGTAAAGTTTAAAAAAAAAAAAGTTAAGAAATTTTATATTTTTTCTCATGCTAAGTCAACAAAATTGTATTTTTATATATTTTGTTCTTTGCTGCTGCTGCTAAGTTGCTTCAGTCATGTCCGACTCTGTGCGACCCCATAGACGGCAGCCCACCAGGCTCCTCCGTCCCTGGGATTCTCCAGGCAAGAACACTGGAGTGGGTTGCCATTTCCTTCTCCAGTGCGTGAAAGTGAAAAGTGAAAGTGAAGTCGCTCAGTCATGTCCGACTCTTAGCGACCCCATGGACTGCAGCCTACCAGGCTCCTCCGTCCATGGGATTTTCCAGGCAAGAGTACTGGAGTGGGGTGCCATTGCCTTCTCCGATTTTGTTCTTTAGCACATCTCAATTCAGACAGGTTGTATTTCAAGGGCTTAGTAGCCAACATGTGGCTAGTGGCTGCTGTATTGGACAGTTAGATGCTTCCATGGGTATAGTCACTCACTGTGGTTTTAACTTGCATTTTTACCAATAACTAAATGATGTTAAACATGTTTTTGTATACTTATTGACCATATGTAGATCTTTTGTATAGTTTTTGTTCAAATGCCTAGCAACATGTGGTATATTCACACAGCAATGATTCATAAATTATGGTATATTGATACATGAAGAAGTACTCAGTAATAAAAAGGAATAAATTACAGAGTCATGAAATAACCTGGATGAATCTTTTTTTTTTTTTGGATGAATCTTAAAATATTATATTGAGTGAAAAAAGCCAGACACAAAAAAATACATGTGAAATGATTCCATTTGCATGAAACTTTAGAACAGGCAAACTAACCAAGAAAAAGAAGCAAGTCCATGGCTATAGCAGGAATGTGTTAAAGACTGCAAAACTGCACAAGAGAACTTTCTGTAGTGATGGAAATGTATCTTGATTGGAGTGATGATTATATAGAAATGTACATTTACCAAAACTTATTAAATTTGCCATTTTAAATTAGGTGCATGCAAATTTAAAATAGGTGCATGCATATATAATTATACTTCAATTTAATTGATTTAGAGAAAAAGCAATATATGTTACACCTGCTATGTAATTTGCAGGCCCAGTGCAAAGTAAAACTGTAGGACCCTATATTCAAAAAGTATTAAGAATTTTAAGATGGTGACAGCAAAGGGATTTTATCTGTTATAAATCCCCAGTGAAAGTGAACAGGCTGTAGTATGTTCTAATAAAGTTCTGTTGGATGAATTTATGACCAACCTAGATAGCATATTCAAAAGCAGAGACATTACTTTGCCAACAAAGTTCCGTCTAGTCAAGGCTATGGTTTTTCCAGTGGTCATGTATGGATGTGAGAGTTGGACTGTGAAGAAAGCTGAGCACCGAAGAATTGATGCTTTTGAACTGTGGTATTGGAGAAGACTCTTGAGAGTCCCTTGGACTGCAAGGAGACCCAACCAGTCCATTCTAAAGGAGATCAGCCCTGGTTGTTCTTTGGAAGGAATGATGCTAAAGCTGAAACTCCAGTACTTTGGCCACCTCATGCGAAGAGTTGATTCATTGGAAAAGACTCTGATGCTGGGAGGGATTGGGGGCAGGAGGAGAAGGGGCCGACAGAGGATGAGATGGCTGGATGGCATCACTGACTCGATGGACGTGAGTCTGAGTGAACTCCAAGAGTTGGTGATGGACAGGGAGGCCTGGCGTGCGGCAATTCATGGGGTCACAAGGAGTTGGACACAACTGAGCAACTGATCTGATCTGATCTGATGTTGCCATAGACATAACATTGGGACTTCACTCTAGTGTTCCCTAATATAACTAGAATTGTTATAACAGAGGTGTTTGAACTTATTTAAATACTGTGTTATGGACTGAATGTGCCCTTCCACCCATCCCCCTCCAAGCTAATAGTCACATGTTGAAGCTCTGGCCCTCATTATGGCTATAATAGCTGTATTTGGAGTAAGGAAATACTTAAGGTTAATGAGGTCATAAAGTTAGGAGTCCTGACCTGATAGGATTAGTATCCTGTTAAGAAGAGATTAGAGAGCTCACCTGCTCCCTTTCTGTGTGTACTCACCTAGGAAAAGACGATGTGAGGATGAAGCAAGGACACCATTTACAAGCCAGGAAGACAGTCCTCACCAGAACCCCAAACCTGAAGAAGCCTAATCTGGGACTTCCAGCCTCCAGAACTGTGGAAAAATACATTTCTGGTTTTGAAGCCAATAAACATGAGGTATGGTTGGCTAAACCAACCTGCCTCCTGTGCAACACTCTATCAGATCTAATCCCTTGAATCTACTGTTACTTCCACAGTATAATCAAAAGGTATTTGATTTAGGTCATACCTGTATGGTCTAGTGGTTTTCCCTACTTTCTTCAATTGAAGTCTGAATTCGGCAATAAGGAGTTCATGATCTGAGCCACAGTCAGCTCCCGCTCTTGTTTTTGCTGACTGTATAGAGCTTCTCCATCTTTGGCTGCAATGAATATAATAATCTGATTTTGGTATTGACCGTCTGGTGATGTCCATGTGTTGAGTCTTCTCTTGAGTTGTTGGAAGAGAGTGTTTGCTATGACCAGTGCGTTCTCTTGGCAAAACTGTTAGCCTTTGACCTGCTTCATTCTGTACTCCAAGGCCAAATTTTCCCATTACTGCAGGTATTTCTTGACTTCCTACTTTTGTATTCCAGTCCCCTATAATGAAAAGGACATCTCTTTTGGGTGTTAGTTCTAGAAGGTCTTGTAGGTCTTCATAGAACTGTTCATCTTCTTCAGCATTACTGGTTGGGGCACAGACTTGGATTGCTGTGATATTGAATGGTTTGCCTTGGAAATGAACAGCGACTATTCTGTTGTTTTTGAGATTGCATTCAAGTACTGCATTTCAGACTCTTTTGTTGAGTATGATGGCTACTCCATTTCTCCTAAGGGATTCTCGCCCACAGTAGTAGATATAATGGTCACATGAGTTAAATTCACCCATTCCAGTACATTTTAGTTTGCTGGTCCCTAAAATGTCAATGTTCAATCTTGCCATCTCCTGTTTGACCATTTCCAATTTGCCTTGATTCATGGACCTAACATTCCAGGTTCCTTTGCAATATTGCTCTTTACATCATCAGACTTTATTTCTATCACCAGTCACATCCACAACTGGGTGTTGTTTTTGCTTTGGCTCCATCTCTTCATTCTTTCTGGAGTTATGTCTCCACTGATCTTCACTAGCATGTGGGGCACCTACTGACCTGGGCAGTTCATCTTTCAGTGTCCTATCCTTTTGCCTTTTCATACTGTTATGGGGTTCTGAAGGCAAGAATACTGAAGTGGTTTGCCATTCCCTTCTCCAGTGGACCACGTTTTGTCAGAACTCTCCACCATGACCCATCCACCTTGGGTAGCCCTACATGGCATGGCTCATAGTTTCATTGAGTTAGAGAAGGCTGTGGTGCATGTGATCAGATTAATTAGTTTTCTGTGATTGTGGTTTTCATTGTTTGCCCTCTGATGGAGAAGGATAAGAGGCTTAGGGAAGCTTCCTGATGGGAGAGACTGACTGAGGGGGAAACTGGGTCTTGTTCTGATTGGTGGGGCCATGCTCAGTAAGCCTTTAATCAATTTTCTGTTGATGGGTGGGGCTGTTATTTGGCTAAACTATGGTGGAGGTAATGAAGATAATGGCAAGCTCCTTCAAAGGGTTCCATGCATGCACTGCTACACTCAGTGCCCCCAACCCTGTGGCAGGCCACTGCCAACCCACACCTCTAGAGACTCCTGGACACTCATGGGCAAGTCTGGGTCAGTCTCTTGTGGGGTCACTGCTCCTTTCTCCTGGGGCCTGGTGCACACAAGTTTCTGTTTGTGCCCTGTCCTGTTTCCCCAGTCCTGTGTAAGTTCTGGCAGCTCTATGGTGGATTAATGGTGAAACCTCCTGTAAGAGGGCTTATGCCATACCCAAGTTTACTACACCCAGAGCCACTGCCCCTGCAGCAGTCCACTGCTGACCCATACCTCCTCAGGAAATACCCAAACACAGTTCTGTCTCAGTCTCTGTGGGGTCTCTGGGTCCTGGTGCACACAATGCATGTTTGAGCCCTCTGAGCATCTCTAGTGGGTATGGGGTTTGATTCTAAACATGATTTTGCCCCTCCTACCATTTTGCTTGGGCTTCTTTCGTGCTGGGGCAGTAATCAAGACCATCCTCAAGAAAAAGAAATGCAAAAAGGCAAAATGGTTGTCTGAGGAGGCCTTACAAACAGCTATGAAGAGAAGAGAAGCAGAAGGCAAAGGAGAAAAGCAAAGATATACCCATTTGAATCCAGAGTTCCAAAGAACAGCAAGGAAAGAAAAGAAAGCCTTCCTCAGTGATCAGTGCAAAGACATAGAGGAAAACAATAGAATGGGAAAGACTAGAGGTCTCTTCAAGAAAACTAGAGATACCAAGGGAACGTTTCATGCTAAGATGGGCACAATAAAGGACAGAAATGGTATTGACCTAACAGAAGCAGAAGATATAAAGAAGAGGTTGTAAGAATACGTAGAAGAACTACACAAAAAAGATCTTCATGGCCCAGATAATCATGATGGTGTGGTCACTCACCATGAGCCAGACATCCTGGAATGTGAAGTGAAGGGGGCCTCAGGAAACATCACTACAAACAAACTTCATGGAGGTAATGAAATTCCAGTTGAGCTATTTCAAATCCTGAAAGATGATGCTGTGAAAGCATTGCACTCAATATACCAGCAAATTTGGAAAACTCAGCAGTGGCCACAGGACTGGAAAAGGTCAGTTTTCATTCCAACCCCAAAGAAAGGCAATGCCAAAGAATGCTCAAACTACTGCACAGTTGCGCTCATCTCACACGGTAGTAAAGTAATGCTCAAAATTCTCCAAGCCAGGCTTCAACAGTACGGGAACTGTGAACTTCCAGATGTTCAAGCTGGATTTAGAAAAGGCAGAGGAACCAGAGATCAAATTGCCAATATCTGCTGGATCACTGAAAAAGCAAGAGAGTTCCAGAAAAACATCTATTTCTGCTTTATTGACTATGCCAAACCTTTGACTGTGTGGATCACAACAAGCTGTGGAAAATTCTTTAAGAGATGGGAATACTAGACCACCTAACCTGCCTCCTAAAAAATCTGTAAGCAGGTCAAGAAGCAACAGTTAGAACTGGACATGGAACAACAGACTGGTTCCAAATTGGGAAAGGAGTACGTCAAGGCTGTATATTGTCACCCTGATTATTTAACTTCTATGCAGAGTACATCATGAGAAACGCTGGGCTGGAGGAAGCACAAGTTGGAATCAAGATTGCCAGGAGAAATATCAATAACCTCAGATATGCAGATGACACTACCCTTATGGCAGAAAACGAAGAAGAACTAAAGAGCCTCCTGATAAAAGTGAAAGAGGAGAGTGAAAATGTTGGCTTAAAACTCAACATTCAGAAAACTAAAGATCATGGCATCTGGTCCCATCACTTCATGGGAAATAGATGGGTAAACAGTGGAAACAGTGACAGACTTTATTTTGGGGGGACTCCAAAATCACTGCAGATTGTGACTGCAGCCCTGAAATTAAAAGACGGTTGCTCCTTAGGAGAAAACTACGATCAACCTGGACAGCATATTAAAAAGCAGAGACATTACTTTGCCAACAAAGATCCATCTTGTCAAAGTTATGGTTTTTCCAGTAGTCATGTATGGATGTGAGAGTTGGATTATAAAGAAAGCTGAGCTCCAAAGAGTTGATGCTTTTGAACTGTGGTGTTGGAGAAGACTTTTGAGAGTCCCTTGGACTGCAAGGAGATCCAACCAGTCCATCCTAAAGGAAATCAGTCTTGAATATTCCTCAAGAATATTCTTGATGCTGAAGCTGAAGCTCCAATCCTTTGGCCACCTGATGGGAAGAACAGACTCATTGGAAAAGACCCTGATTCTGGGAAAGACTGAAGGCAGGAGGAGAAGGGGACGACAGAGGATGAGATGGTAGGATGGCATCACTGACTCTATGGACATGAGTTTGAGTAAGCTCTAGGAATTGGTGATGGACAGGGAAGCCTGGCATGCAGCAGTCAGTCCATGGGGTAGCAAAGAGTCAGACACAACTGAGCGACTGAACTGAATTAAAATGAGCCTGAGGTATGTTATAGCAACCTGAGCTAGTACAAGTTATATGCTCTATAAAACAATACATAATATATAAAATTTGATTTAAATACAATGACCAGCTTAATCAGTCATATAATGTGGGCAGTCTTTTAGCATTATAACAAGATATATGTGTATATATTTATGGCATAAATGTATAAACCCTAAAAATTTTGATAAATTCATGTGGAAAATTTTCCCTTAAGAAATTTATAGTGATTTACTTTATTACACATTGTCCATAAGCCAAGGGGTATACAAATGTTTTAGAATATTTCTATAATGGAAAATTGGAGTTTTAAATGCATAAAGGTTTTACTTAGATATATTTAAAATGTCTGTTGAATAGCTGAGTGTCCCTGAGATTCTCACACTCAACAACTTATTTTAGAAATTTAAGTATTGTGAGATGAGATGACAGTACACTAGTAACTAGTTTACTGAAAAAATATGGCCAAAAAGTTACTGAAAAATTGGTGAGAAGCAGTAAGATGCTTTCATAGTTGTTGTTCCATCATAATTCAGTGTAGAAAATATAAAGCAGGTTTTTCATGTTTTAGGGGAAGTGGGCTGGTAATTATTCCACTTATTTTACTGAAGTCAAAGTTTGCAAATTGAATTAAGCATGGTTAAGAAGAAAAATAATTAAACGGGACATAGCAGGTGGTAAATAAGATTCTAAAAAGAAAGATTGTGTTTTGGGGGAATGATAGTGAATTGAAAGAGATGATGCTAGTAGGTATTTCACAATGATTAAATGTGGTATTCTGGGGTGAGACTGCTTGGGTTTGAAGTTTTGCTCTGCCAATTACAAGTTATATAACCTTGGTTAATTTATTCCCCCTAAGCCTCAAACTTATCATTGGTAAAGCGAAAAAGTAATAATTATCTTTTATGTCAATAGCGTTTATTAGTGGTATAAAAAATACTGTTTAGCAGAGTATCTACAACACAATCAATGTAATAAATGATCATGATGATAAGAATCATGTATTATTGTTTCTTTTCAAAAATGACACCACTAATGTAACTCCAATCTAAGTGAATATGGGTTATTTTGAAATAAACTAATATATATTCCAAAAATAGAGAAAAAAAGGGAGGAGTCAAATTGTATTTGCTTATTCCAAGGGCCCTCTTCAGACTCTGACATGCCTTCTCAGGCTTTTCTTTGGCTCAACGTCTGCTTCAGAATTCACCACCCAGGGAGTCCAGTGTATGGGATAGAGCTGTTTTCCTGATACCCATTATTTGAGGTTATACACATCAGTGAATGTTCTATCTTGCCTACTTGCAGTTTTCCCCACTTTGGTGTGCTATGATCATAGCTGCCAGCCTGTCCCACTGCCACACCTTTATAGGGCTCCTCAGATGCTTGTGATAAAACCATCGCTCCAGGGTAAGTACAATACACAGACCCCATTCTCACAGGGAAGCAGTGTGTGCTGGCATGTTCTTATAAGCTTTCCAAAGTTTTGCTTCTCATTTTAAGAAACTCTGCTTTAAATAATCAAACAAAGGCATCTGCCAAAAAACACTTGGCTCTGCAAATAGCAAGTAGATTTGTTCCTCCTGCTGAGGTTTGCAGATGATAGCTTAGGAATTAGAATCAGGAAAAGTAATATGTCTGGTTACTGAGAACTCTGAGAAAGATAGGAATCAAAGGAATTTTAGAAAACTCCTAAGCCAAAGAAACACAAGTAGGGAACAAATGTCCAGAAAAAATGTGTAAGGCCTAAGCACATACTAGGTCCTTAGTAAATATCATGTGAATTCAAAATCATGGTACTACTTCTGTCACAGAGAATGTTAAGTTACCATTTCTTTTCAGCCTTTACCTGCAATCCCAGAGTATTATGTGATGTATAAGTTGATGAAATCAGAAAATGATATTTCATCCTGTGGCACTTGCTGGTTTTCAATTGCAAACATTTCCTGTTCATTTTTGAACTATGTTGGATTTCTTTATATTAATAATTGGAATTCTATTAAGGTTCCTGAAAAAGACAACACAGACTTGCAAGCAAAAAAAAAAAAAACTTTCAGAGTTTGTTTTTTTTAGGTCATTCACATGTGATAACACTTGGATTACAGATAAGAGGAAATTCTGTCTCTATTCTCAAATTCACTAGAGAATTAAAAAAATATATTTTAAAGGTCTTTTATACAAATGTTTAAATTGCTCTAAAAAAGCATACAAATTCCAAATGCAAAGTCCCATTTCATTTTCAATGACTTTATTGAGAACATTTTGCAAATTAGATTTTACAGTTTAACATTTTACAATTAGAAATTTCATCTGCTACTACATAAGTTGCAAACTTCTCAAAACACTACAGAAAATCCTTTATTTCTTTGAATTTTTCTGTTCCACGCTGAGCTCCTGAGATATATTTTTTCTTTCAGCTTCATTTTCATCTTCCTGTGAAATAAATTTGGGAAAACATTAAAATACAAACCTTAGAGCATTTAATCACTTATACTTCATACACTTTAACTTTATTTCTCTGAAGAATTAACTATCATGATTCCAGTAATACTAGGGAAAAGGCTATAAACAAAATGGCACAATTATGTAACATTTAAATATTTACAGTGCATGCTGTTTTATACTACATGTTAGCTAAATTTTTCTATGTATTTTTAAAAGCAACTTATTTTATCAATGACCTAAAAATTACTTTTGAAAACACTTGCCACTAAAAAAATATCCTTTTTAGGGGTCAATCAGATATTTTTACTTCACTATTTGATAAAAAAAATAGTAAATGTAACTTCTGAGACACTTGATGTACATTGGCATTTTTGTCTCATCCAGCAGACTTTCTTGACAGGTCTGCCAATTTCCCAATTACTTGGACCACCATATGTTATCTGAAAATCAGTCAGCTCTAAAATAGGAAACTCTAAAATGGGCATGTCAGGCAATAGAATGCTTACATCTTCTACAGTTTCGATTCTGAGTGGTGGCTTCATAATTCATAGCAGGGTCCTGTGGAACATGGTGAATAAATAAAGTGACATCATAATGTCTGCTTCCATAGGAATGAAATACATCTTATGTTCAATATTAAATGGTGACCTCCAAAGTATAAATGAATGAGAATCTGGAAAAATATGTCACCTTACACTTTATAATCCAATCTCATCATCTATGTTCTTTCAGTAACACCCAAGTACGAAGCAGTCTTGCTTTCCTAGTATTCCTGAAAGGCCTTTTGTTCTTATTAACTGAAGTAAAACGCATTGTCTAACTCTTCACAAGTTAAAGTATGAGTATCTTAATTTCTTAAGCATCTGTGGACAACAGTAATTATATCAGTATCACCAAACATATAACCCTGTATCTCTTTATCTTCTTATAAAACCAAATTCAATTAAATTAAATAATTACTGAGCTTTGGTTACTAAACTGACTTTATTAAGTAAATGCAAATCAAGATGTGTGTATATATATCTATGTTTTCCATGAAAGACCACATCCTTGCCCATAAATATTAAGGTAGAGAAAGCTTCCTTTATAGACACTGTCTCTAAACTTCAATAGCAACTGTCATTTAGCCTTTGTCAATACCAGAAAAGTAGAAAAGTTATCAATATTATCAGTCAGACTGAATAATTATAGATATGTTGGATAGAGAGGATGGGGTTCTGAATATCAATTTAGGTGATGTAATTTTAATGTATTTTTCTACGTATAACAACCACTGAGTGTTTTTTTTTGTTTTTTCAAATTTTCTCTACTGAATAGAGATAGAATGTTGAATTGACTATTGAAAATCTGTTAATGAACAGGTAGTTTTTGGGTTTCCCTGGTGGCTGGCTTCCCAGTAGTAAAGAATCTGCCTGCAATGCAGGAGCTGCAGGAACTGCAGATTTGATCCCTGGTTGGGAAGATCCCCTGGAGGAGGGCATGGTAACCCACTCCAGTATTCTTGCCTGGAGAATCCCATCGATTGAAGAGCCTGGCAGGCTACAGTCCATAGGGTCACAAAGTCCAAACACGATTGAAGCAACTTAGCACACACGCACGCAGTTTCCACTTTAACACTTTAACTCAAACAGAGATTACATTTTTTTTTTTTTTTTTTTAGACAGTATGGTACTGGCACAAAGACAGAAATATAGATCAATGGAACAAAATAGAAAGCCCAGAGATAAATCCACGCACCTATGGACACCTTATCTTTGACAAAGGAGGCAAGAACATAAAATAGAGAAAAGACAATCTCTTTAACAAGTGGTGCTGGGAAAACTGGTCAGCCACTTGTAAAAGAATGAAACTAGAACATTTTCTAACACCATACACAAAAATAAACTCAAAACGGATTAAAGATTAAATGTAAGACCAGAAACTATAAAACTCCTAGAGGAGAACATAGGGCAAAACACTCTCCGACATACATCACAGCAGGATCCTCTACGACCCACCTCCCAGAATACTGGAAATAAAAGCAAAAATAAACAAATGGGACCTAATTAAAATTAAAAGCTTCTGCACAACAAAGGAAACTCTAAGCAAGGTGAAAAGACAGCCTTCAGAATGGGAGAAAATAATAGCAAATGAAGCAACTGACAAATACTTAGTCTCAAAAATATACAAGCACCTCCTGCAGCTCAATTCCAGAAAAATAAATGACCCAATCAAAAAATGGGCCAAAGAACTAAATAAATATTTCTCCAAAGAAGACATACAGATGGCTAATAAACACATGAAAAGATGCTCAACATCACTCATTATCAGAGAAATGCAAATCAAAACCACAATGAGGTACCATTTCACACCAGTCAGAATGGCTGCTATCCAAGTCTACAAGCAATAAATGCTGGAGAGGGTGTGGAGAAAAGGGAACCCTCTTACACTGTTGGTGGGAATGCAAACTAGTACAGCCACTATGGAGAACAGTGTGGAGATTCCTTAAAAAACTGGAAATAGAATGGCCTTATAACCCAGCAATCCCACTGCTGGGCATACACACCAAGGAAACCAGAACGGAAAGAGACACATATATCCCAGTGTTCATCGCAGCACTGTTTATAATAGCCAGGACGTGGAAGCAACCTAGATGTCCATCAGCAGATGAATGGATAAGAAAGCTGTGGTATATATACATGATGAAGTATTATTCAGCCATTAAAAAGAATACATTTGAATCAGTTCTAATGAGGTGGATGAAACTGGAGCCTATTAAACAGAGTGAAGTAAGCCAGAAAGAAAAACACCAATACAGTATACTAACGCATATATATGGAATTTAGGAAGATGGTAATGATAACCCTGTTATACAAGACAGTAAAAGAGACAGATGTATAGAACAGTCTTTTGGACTCTGTGGGAGAGGGAGAGGGTGGGATGATTTGGGAGAATGGCATTGAAACATGTATAATATCATATAAGAAATGAATCACCAGTCCAGGTTCGATGCAGGATACAGGATGCTTGGGGCTGGTGCACTGGGATGACTCAGAGGTATGGTACAGCGAGGCAGATGGGAGGGGGGTTCAGGATGGGGAACATGTGTACACCCATGGTGGATTCATGTTGATATATGGCAAAACCAGTACAATATTATAAAATAATTAGCCTCAAATTAAAATAAATAAATTTGAAAAAAATCCAAGTTAAAAGTTTTAGAAGTAAAAAAAAAAATTATACTTCAATTAAAAAAAGTTTTTTGCTTAGTCAAGCCCTATAGTTACTATTTACCTAGACTATGTATCAAATCACTGTCAAAGAAGTAGAATTTATATAAATGGAAATATCACAATCTTAAAGTGCTATTTTAGAGAAGAGATAGAAGACATTCAAAAAGTGAAAGGTAACACAAACTCCCATAATGAAAATGATGTTATTTATATAACTTGATGTTTAGACTTGATAACTGTCCTATTATATAAGAAGTTATCAAAAGAAGCTGGGTGCTTCATACTCACCGTACATGTTTTTGCAATGCTTTTAAAATCAAATTTGTCTCAACACAAAAAGAACAGATAAGCAAACAGATAAATGATATTTGTTAGATGATTTAGAAATAAGTATACTTATGTTGTAAATACTGTAAAGTTTCTCACCAAAATAATATATAGAGGTTATCAGTTATGAGTAACAGTTTCAGCATTTCTGTGATATGGACAGCTCATTACAGACTCCATACTGTAAACTAGTAAACTGTATTTACTGCTTGCTAGTAAAATCATAAAATCATTCAGAGATACTGAGTTATGTTTCACACATGAAATTCATTGTAGTGTTTTGAGGATTCATGAAGTTTAATAAGAACCATGAGAATCAAACTCAACTCTTAATGGTAAAATAATCTTCTCATTTTACAAGACTCTTCATCCCTTGACTCATATTAAACATTTTTATCTTTTAAAGATAATATTAAGTATTGAAGTAAGTTCTATTCCTAGAAATCCTTCCTTTCTTTGTCTTGCAAAAATGTATTGAACAATGACTGTGTGTCAGACACTGGGAAAGGTACTGGAAATAACAAGATGAATGAAATGTCTTCTGCCTAGAGGAGCCAGTGTTCCAATGTGTTAGAAAAGTGAAAGTGAAAGTTGCCCAGTTGGGTCTGACTCTTTACAACCATATAGTTCATGGAATTCTCCAGGCCAGAATACTGGAGTGGGTAGCCTTTCCCTTCTCCAAGAGATCTTCCCAACCCAAGGACTGAACCCAAGTCTCCTGCACTGCAGGCGGATTCTTTGCCAACTGAGCTATCAGGGAAGCCCAATGTGGTAGATAGGCAGTCATATAATTACAGTGCAATGCAGAAAGTATAATTTAAAGTCTATCAGGCATAAAATGTAAAGAGAAAAAACTGAACTATGACAATACATAAGGAGAGTTTTTTTTTTTTAAAAAGAATGAGTTATAGTCTAGAGTTGGGGTATGGCATCAGAATAATATATCCTCCTTCATTCTCTATGATTGGTATTCTGCATCTTTGAAACAAACGCTTCTCAATGTAACTTACACTGACTACTCTTTTATTAAGTCAACATTAAAGGACTACCTCTTTGAGAAATAAACTTATGCTTAAAAGTGATTTTTTAAAACTTTACTCCCAAGGGAACAGATTAAGTTGCTGCAAATGTCTCTATTTCAAGTTGAATGCTATTTTCCCTAGAGTGAATCCATTAATCTTCTCAGTTTTATTGGAAATTAATAGCTCATTAGACATCCAAGTAACACATTTCCTATGGCACATTAATTTTTCATGAGTGAAAAAAAGTTTAATTTTGCTTCAAAAAAAATAACATTTTAGAAAATTCCACATAGAAATTTTCTCTAGTTGTGGTACTTCATATCAGACAGAATCAAATATAACAGCCACATTTTCTACATTCTGAATTCAAAATAATTGTATAAACACTATTTTGCTCTTAAAAGAAAAGTGTTCAATGTTTTAAACTCTTTGCTTTAAACTGTTACCATAATGAAAACCAAGTACTGATACCCTTGTAAATGATTGCCAAAAGTAGGCCTTGTGGCAAGTACCAAATCAGTTACAAAGCTTACCTGAAAATGTATTTACTTAACTGATGTTTTCTATGACCAATTAGTTATTCTATAAGTATAAACTATTTCTCAATATTCCATGATCAACACTATAAAACATTAGAAAAAATATTTGATAAAATGACATTTGAAAAGATCATTCAGAGAGCTACAAAAGCCATTCATACACTTTCCCCTGATTATCAACTGTGTGTCCATTATTGTGATAGGTGCTAATAAGAAAAAAATCCCCCAAAACTGATATATAAGGCAGATTCTGAGCCTTGTGAATCTTTTAATCTCTGTCCAAAACAATGATTACTAACTATAATAGCAATTAAGACATGTTCAATGAAAGTACAAGGCTATGAGCATTTCACTAAAACAGCCTAAAAGTTTCAGAGAAGCTTGTCCCCGTCCTAAAAATGACAAATACATTCAGACCTGGAGGATAAGATGGAGAGGTAAACCTAAAGTCCACACACAGATAACATCAGAAGACAAAGAAACATCTTAGATTAATTAACCCTACAACCATCTAATAGTCTTAATTCTGAATATATCAACACAAAGCATGAAATATTAAAATGTTACATTTTCTATTACTTGCAGTTAAAGCATCCTTACCAATACAACACTGGAATGTTTGCTAATTTTCTTCTCTTAGTTCTCTGAATTTTCCCCATATCTTATTTCTTTTAACTTCCTTTTATCAATGTTTTTAGAACTCTGTTACTCTTAACTGGAGATGGCTCTAAAGGGCCTCAAATGCCATCTATTTTATGTTGACTCTCCAATTTATACCTTCAGCCTGGCATATATTCCACGTTGTAAGGTCATATGTCCACTGCTACTTGATATCTTCACTGAACTTTTAAATAAGGACTTCAAACAGACCAGGTACAAAGCCAAACTTGATTGCCTTTCCCCAAGCACTGCCAACCTCCCTCAAAAGCCTTATACCTCTCTTGGTCTGTAATTTACTCAGTTGCTCAAATACAAACTCTAGGAGTCATTCTTTGATTCTTTTCTTTCTCTCATACTCCAGAGCCAACTCCTGTTGTCTCTATTACCACAAATAATACAATTTCAGTATTTCCATTCCATATTTCCTGCCAGGATTACTCTAATACCTTCCTAATCAACTGCTTCCATTTTACTGTTGTACAACCGATTCTCCATATAACAGGCAGCAATTTTTGTAAGGCATGGAGGTTATCACATCCCACCTTTGCTTGAAACCCTCCAGGAGTGCTGTATTTAGACTAGAATCCAAACTCCTGCCATGGCCTATAAAATCCTATAAAATCTGGCCCCTCCCACCTTTCTGGCTTCGTCTTCAACAGTTCTCCAACTTGGTTATGTTAGCTCCAAACATGCTGGTCTTCCTTTTGATCCCTGGACAGATGGCACTAGCTGTTCTCTCTGCCTTTAACTTTATATGCCTAAGTTGTTCTGTTTTTGTTATACAGTCTTAGTGAGTTCTCTGACATCATGCACATGGAACCAGCCTTTCCTCCACCAACCAGACTGTTCTTCATAACTCTTATCACAATGAAATAACCATTTACTTGCTTATTTTATATATTATCTGTCTTCCCTCACTACAGTGTAATCTCCATGACAGCAGATTTTCTCTGTCTTGCTAACCACAGAATCCTCAGAAGCTAGTGTCATTTCTATTATATCACAGTCTCAATATCTCTTTACTGTATGAATAACTACCCTACTATATAACTGCACAGGAAACAAATAGTAGTTTTGACTTTTTCAGTATTTATTAAATACAGAGTTTTCACATATGCTGTATCTAATACTCACAAGTGCCAGGCAATGTAAGTATTATCATTCCTATTTCCCATCCAGAAAATTGAGAATTAAAGACATTAAAGAACTACCATGGGTAACACACCAAAAAGTATAAGAGGACCTGGATTTAAACTCAGCTCTGTCTGACTCCCGGAGAAGGCAATGGCACCCCACTCCAGTACTCTTGCCTGGAAAATCCCATGGATGGAGGAGCCTGGTGGGCTGCAGTCCATGGGGTCGCTAACAGTCGGACACGACTGAGCGACTTCACTTTCACTTTTCACTTTCATGCCTTGGAGAAGGAAATGGCAACCCACTCCAGTGTTCTTGCCTGGAGAATCCCAGGGACGGGGGAGCCTGGTGGGCTGCCGTCTATGGGGTTGCGCAGAGTCTGACACGACTGAAGTGACATAGCAGCAGCAGCAGCAGCTGTCTGACTCCAAAGAATTCTCCTTCCAGTATTCCAGACAAGTAGAATTGCTCATGATCAGTAAATTTAAACCTCACTTATATTTCCAAAATACCAATAATTCATCTTTTGTCCAACAGATACTGATCACATTAATTGCTCAGTCATACAAAAAGATCTTAAATCTGTCTTGCAGAAATGACTGAAAAGCAATCTTTAAATCCAAAACAGTTTAGCCATTGTGCACCTTGAAGATTATTTATAGAAATCCTGATAAACATACCACTTGCCTTTTCATTTTTTCAAGCAATCTGACAATATTAGGATTTATTGTGTTATATTTCCTAAATCTCATGAAGATATAGAAATGGTTGAGAACAAAAAGGGGTACTGGGAAAATGTTGCAAGAAACAGTTTCTGAGAAACATAAAATTCTGCCATTACCTTGGGATGGCTGCTCTTTTGTCTTCAAATAAGCCTGTGTAAAGAAGATTTATTATCAAGGTCCATGGCCTTCTCAATTCTTTGACAGATATCAACACAAAGGCGTACTTTCTCACAAAGAAAAAATAGTCTCTATTTTTAAGAAAAAGGATCACAAGCCTTTACAGAGGTAGGTCTGTGAAGGACTCTTGGAAGTTTTTGGAAATGTTGAGAGTTCAAATTGAAGGGTATCAAAAGAAAATGCTGGTATAATATTAAATTGAATATAAAGCTGACAAAATACAACATTTAAGGAAAATTAAATTATAAAGTTAAATATAAAATAACTTTTTAACATAAAAGTTAATGATCTCATAGCCACATTATGTGGCAACCATATTGTTCAATCAAATTCATTAAACATTTGGAAAGTGCTAATTTTCACAATACAGGTGTTCAACAGTTACCCAGGAAACAAATCTCTAATTCGCCATTGAAATATGAAAGCATTTTTAAAAGACAATTTTACTTTTGTTAACTTTTAAAGATACTATCATGCATTTTATCATAGACAGAAAATACATAAACAGTGTGACCTTTTAATTCCAATTTTCTTTTAAAATTAAAAAATAAGCTGTATATTCTGAATTTCACCACAGTTTGAAGTGTCTTGTTGATATATGATATATCTAATTTCAAAAGAATGATAAAGCAGAATATAACTGAGCAACAGCAGGCATTGGAAACTGTGATACCATTTTGCCTCCTCTGAATGTAGCCTAGCATGAATCATTGTTAGGACTCAGCACACAAGTAGTATACCCCATAATTAATTTGATTATGTATTTTATACATCACAAGCAGCTCAATAAATATGAAGTAATAGGTTGTTTTCTGTAAAGTTATATGGAAAGCTTGATCACATTTTCTACATTCAGAACAAAAAGTGGGCTTCTAATATACAAAATAAATCTACATCGTTATTTAAACTAAGATTTGCTTAAAAAAAATTAACGATGTGTAGGCGCCAGTGGCAAAGAACCTGTCTGCCAATGCAGGAGATATAACAGACACTGGTTCAATCTCCTGGGTCAGGAAGATCCCGTGGAGGAGGGCATGGTAGGCTACAGTCCATAGGGTCATAAATGAGTTGGATGTGACCAAAGTGACTTAGCATGCACGCACAATAAAAGAATAAGAAGAAAGAAGGAACAGGGAAAACTAATGAAAAACGTCCTCCTCTCTTTCTTTCTTCTATTCTTTCAATCAAAAATTATTAAGTGAATACCTACTACATGCTGTGCATATGTTCAGGGTAGAGAGGAGAACAAACAGCTGATCCTTTTTCAGAAAACTTATGGACGTGAATTGTAAAACTGAGTTCAACTTATGCCTCCTACCTTCTCTATTCCTTGTCAACAGACACCTCTATGTTTCTTCAGAAAGTCAAATTATTTTGTTTATAAAATATTGCAAACATAGCAATAATCATAGCTATAACTTTTAGCTATAACTATTGAAACCCCCTGGATATTTCTTCCCCAATACATTCCTCTTCCTTCCTTTTTACCAGACGTGACCAATATGCTGAACTAGACATCACTCATTGGTATGCTTTCATACCATATTTTAACATTTTATATGAGTGGCATCATATTAAACTTCTACAACTTCCAGGTTATTTTCAACACTTATATTTTACTTATTTATTTGTTATACTTTCTTAAAATAACATACATGTTTTCAGCTCAAAAACTAGCACTACAAACTAGAAACAATCCAACCAAGTTAAGGTGGTGACAAATATACCACTATTATTTAATCTTGTTTGCAGATACTGGTCAACACAATTAGAAGAGAATGCCATGAAGTATAAAATTGTAAGATATGATAAAACCACCTCTATTTGTTTATACCTGGAAATATCAAGAGAATCAACTGAAACACATAAACAGAATTCAATGAGCACCTCTGTTTATGAGGAAGATCAACGGTAGGTAACAGACTACAACAATTTAAATAGACAACTATTATGTTCTGTATCCATATTCCTCTAATTACCTCTGTAAATTTTAAGACTGATTAAAGAAAGAATACTGCTTGCTATGTGTATTTCTAAGAAGAGCAAATCAATATATTAAAATAAACAATTCACATTAAATAAGTCAGATGCTAAGTTAAGTAGATTTCATTGGTTTTCCAGACCACTTTTCTCTATAAAGAGCCATAAAATTTTAGAGACAGAAGGGAAGGTATTCTAGAGGATGGATCGTTTGATCCATTCTATTTATTCTACTGATAGAGAAGCCATTCTTAGAGCACATAACTGACCTCCCCAGGATCCCACAGCTACTAAATAGTAGAGCTGGAATCAGAATTCAAGTCTTCTAAGCTGCTGTCTGGAACTGTTTGTCATGATGAGCCAGTATTGACCATAATGAATCAGTATGATTTTAAATTAAATGCTGGTAAAAATATAGCATGCCTAAAAGCAAGACAAAAAATGTTAGTGAGGTTGTGTGTACCTAGGTATTCTAAGAATCAACGTGATCTTACATTGTAAAATAATTGTGTGTTCTTATCCAAAGCATCTACAAGAGCACAGTGGACAATGTATATACCTCTGGCCTCAGACAAAACTATCCCAGTCCTGCTTTGACACCTACTATTGGTGTGACCTTGGGAAAAGCACATGACCTCTCAGTCTCAGCTTCCTTATATGTAAAATATAAAAAAAACTAAAAACTAACCTGAAAAAAACACACTTTGGGGATCAGAAATATGATTATGCATAAAAATTATACTAATAAAATATTTAATTTACTAATAAAATGTGTTAACATAGTAGGTGCTCAAAACAAAGCCAGCAATTATTACTAAAGAAGTTAAAATACATTTCCAAAAACCAGGCTTGAAAGTTGAGAAAGTTGGTTGGAGAAAGTGCTTTTCCTTTTTACCAGAATAAAAATGAACAGTTTTGCTTCCTTTTCTAACTAGAATTTTAGTATTTCAATGCTGGTAGTAACTGCAATGTTAAGAATTACTTAAACCTGTAATATAGAAGTGTTTTCTATTTGTTTATTAACCTGCAAATATGTAAATGTCTATTCACTATCTGCCAGGTTCCTTTCCAGAAGGTGGAGAAACAAGTGGTAAATAACAGTATGTCTTTGTCCTCATAGGTCTTATATTTCAACAGGAAACAGAATAAACTGTTAGCAGATAATTTCACATTTTGATGTAGTAGAAAAAACAAAGGAAAAGAATACAATGTGTGTGAGCACAGGTTTCCTTAGATAATGCAGTCAGGGAATGTTACTATAGACGTAATATTCAGGCTGAGATGCCAGCCAGGTACTAGCCTGTGAAAAGAGAATGTACAGGCATAGGGAACAAGGGCGAGGGCCTAACAGTACAGAAGAGCTCAGCAGGTAGGACACCAGTATTTGTGGCAGGAGATGCAACGTTAGGCTGATTCCCTTTACAGTGAGAAGCCACTGAAGGATTTAATACTAGTAACATAATTTGATTTTGAGCTTTAAGGTTATTTTGGTTGCTATATAGAGAAAGAAGGATAGGGTTATAGCTAAGAATGAAAATAGAAAAATAAGGCAGAAGACAACTGCAACAATACAAATCAGAAATGATGGTGGCTTGGAGCACTGTAGTAGTGGTGGGAATGACTCAGACATGGTTCTGAGTCAGGACAGGCTATGAGGGAGAAATTGAGGAATAAACAAAAGACAATAATTAGAACTGATTGCTGTTTGTGGCACACATAAATGGTAGTAGTGAGTTGGGAAAGAGTAAGAGACAAGTAAGCTATTATGGGAGTGAAGAATGATCTGGAAACAAAAATTGTATTTCAGCAACATTAAACTTGAGACAATCTTTAGCTGTCCAATGGGAATGTCAGGCAAACATCAGGATACATGAATTTAGATTGTGAGGGAAGAGTTCAGGGCTAGTATTCGATATCTGGAAGTCTCCAACTTACAGAGACTATATGCACTCATCAAGGGAATGGCATACAGACAGAAAAGGGTCCTATGGACTAAGCCATGGAAATAAAACTGGGCACAGGTGGAGTACTCAGCTAAGAAGATTGAGAAGGAGTTGCCATTTATGTAGCATGAAAATTAGGGGACTTTGCGGGTCATCAGTTCAGTTCAGTTGCTCAGTTGTATCCAACCGTTGCGACCCCATGGACTGCAGCATGCCAGGCTTCCCTGTCCATCACCAACTCCCTGAGCTTGTTTAAACTCATGTCCATTGAGTTGCTGATACCATTCAACCATCTCATCCTTTGCCATCCTCTTTTCCTCCTGCCTTCAATCTTTCCAGCATCAGAGTCTTTTCAAATGAGTCAGTTCTTCACATCAGGTGGCCAAAGTATTGGAGTTTCAGCTTCAGCATCAGTCCTTCCAATGAATATTCAGGACTGATTTCCTTTAGGATGGACTGGTTGAATCTACCTGCAGTCCAAGGGACTCTCAAGAGTCTTCTCCAACACCATAGTTTGAAAGCATCAATTTTTCAGTGCTCAGCTTTCTTATATATATATATAGTCCAACTCTCACATCCATACATGACTATTGGAAAAACCATAGCCTTGACTAGACGGACCTTTGTTGGCAAAGTAATGTCTCTGCTTTTTAAAATGCTGTCTAGGTTAGTCATAACTTTTCTTCCAAGGAGCAAGCGTCTTTAATTTCATGGGTGCAGTCACCAACTGCAGTGATTTTGGAGCCCCCCAAAATAATGTCTGTCACTGTTTCTATTGTTCCCCCATCTATTTGCCACAAAATGATGAGACCAGATGCCATGATCTTAGTTTTCTGAATGTTGAGTTTTAAGCCAACTTTTACACTTTCCTCACTTTCATCATTTCTTCTTCACTTTCTGCCATAAGGGTGGTGTCATCTGCATATCTGAGGTTATTGGTCTGGAAATCTTGATTGGGAAGTGTTAAAACATTTCAAAGGAAATGAAGAGATTCTTTTTGAAAGAGTTAAGATATTTTCTATTTCATATTCCTCTGGTATTAGTTTCAAAGTCTTCTATCACACAAAAATTATTTGCTTTCAAAATACAATTCTGTAACATATAAATATTCTATTATAGGAATTCTCATATTTAAAAAAATTTATTTTGTGTTGGAGTATAGCTGATTAGCAATATTATGATAGTTTCAGGTGGACAGCAAAGAAACTCAGCCATACATATACATGTATCCATCCACTCTCCCCCAAACTTCCCTCCCATCCAGGCTGCCACATTACACTGAGCAGAGTTCCCAGTGCTAAACAGTAGGACCTTGTTGGTTATCTATTTTAAATATTGCAGTGTATACAAGTTGATCCCAAACTTCCTAACTATCCCTTCTTCCCATCTTTTCCCCTGGCAACCATAAATTTGTTCTCAAAGTCTGTGAGTTTATTTCTGTTTTGTAAATAAGTTCATTTGTAACAATTCTTCTTAGAGGAATACTCATTTTGACTGTAAAGCCCTAGAAACTATGTCATAAACATACTGTCTTAAGCCTAGATTTTCCAGTGAAATATGCTAAAATAATACTAGAAAGCAGGAGACCCAGGTTTGATCCCTGGATCAGGAAGATCGCCTGAAGGGGATGGCTACCCACTCCAGTATTCCTGCCTGGAGAATTCCATGGAGAGAGGAGCCTGGTGAGTTACAGTCCATGTGGTTGCAAAGAGTCAGACACGACTGACGTGACTAACACACTGAGTTCTTTCAAAACTTCTTCTAAAGTTTTCATTTCATTTGTCTATATTCTCTTTTAAACTACAAGTATCAAGAGGACAGGGGTTATATCCTTTCAAGGATGCTCCTAGTAACTATTACTGGGCCCTACACTTTACAACAGGTTCAGTAAATATTTGTAAAAGGAAGGAAAGAAAAACTCTAGAAAGAAATACACCAATATGCCAACAATGATAATCCCTCGGAAATATGGTATGACTTTTGTTTTCTTTATCCATTTCTCTGAATTTTTCAAATTATCTATAATGAACATATATTACCTGCATAATGGGAACAAAATAATTAATATACTTAAAACACAGCTCCTAAAGTAACTGGTCACTTAATTCCTTACACAACAGGTATGTAACAATATGAAAAATGTAGTAGTCAAAATAAATTGATGTTACATAGTTACTTATAGAATGCATTTATGCTAAATGAAATTTATATATTTAATTTATAAATTACTATAGCACATCATCTTCAAAACATTATCTAAGGACGTATTTTAGTATATAGGCCATAGTTCAATAAAACTGTGTTTTTCATTAGGAAAAGGCAATATCAAGTCAAAATCAAGAAATTGCTGAACTCACAAAGGATGTCAAATATTTCTAACATAACACCTTTTAATTTCTAATTTTTAGAATGCAGATCAAGAGTTATATAGCTTGTTCCTCTCCTAGAAAAATATTTAATTACAAAAATATGTAAAGAGTACTAAATTACAGGGCTACATCATGTGCATGAGCAGAAAAGAAAATTATAGATTTTTCAAGCTGATAACTTTTTTGATAGTCAACTAGCCATTAAGTTATTAATACTGTTTTATCACTGTATATTTATGTAGGATAATAATTTGGCTTTGAGATGTCCAAATAGAAAAATATGAACTATTAACATAAGAACTATTTTTTTCACTTTTATTTTATTTCACTTTTTTGTTGTTGCTGTTTTTGAATTTTAGGAGTTTTTTGATGATCTTGTATAGTGAGCATGTGACTAAAACAAAATCTTACTATTATTTTTTCCCCTATCATAACAGGATCTTCTTTAAGGTTTGTGATGATAGGTTGAGCTTCTGATACTATTTTTAATAAAATATTGCTTCCTTACTTTAATATATAGAAGCTACATTTTCAAGAAGGAAAATGCTGATGTTATCTTGGTTATAAGCTTGCTGCTGAAATGATTGAGATGGTTTTCTCTCCCATACAATATCAGTTTAAGGCCTTTCTTTTCAAAAATGAATTATAGCTGATACTTCAAACCTATTTTATCTGTATCTCTTAGCTGAGAAAAATGAGAAAACATAAATATTTATTCTATATAAATGGAACAGACAGAAGATGTAGATAAAAATGATTCATTATGGAGCAGTGAATAATTGCTATTTGTATCATTATTTGAACAGAAAGGGGCATTAAGTATTTGTACCAGCTTTAAATCTGAGGATACCTAAAGTTACTGAGAAAATAAAAAATCTACAGTTTTGTGTGTTTGGGATAGTGTGTTTGTGGTTCATGATTTTGTATTGATAATAAATTTAACACTGTTCTCTGTAGCATACTTTGGAGAAAATTCAATAAAACCTTGCCTTACTTGAGATTCTGTGTATGTAAGACAATCCCTATCCACATCAAAATAAAAAAAGTTTAAGAAACCCTAATGTAAAAATAAACAGTGAAGCTATAAGTAAATTATTCATTTACTTTGCCATTTCTGATATCTCGATATTCAAAAGATAACCACCAAAAATTGTACAGACAAGTAATTCTCATCGTCTGATAACTTGAAGAAAATATGTTGAGTATTTTTTTTCTTTCATGAAGCAGTAGTTTTAACTTTGAGGAGACTACATTGAGAGGAGAAGGAAGTATTACATAGAAACAGCAATATCATTGATAAAGTGATATAAGCATAAAAACTTATGCTTATGTTTGGGTGCTCAGCCGTGTTTGAGTCTTTGCAAACTCAGACTAACCCATCAGGCTCCTCTGTCCATGGGATTCTCCAGGCAAGAATACTGAAGTGGGTTGCTATTCCTCCCCCAGGGCATCGTGGCAACCCAGCAATTGAAACCAAGCCTTTTGCGTCTCCTGCACTGGCAGGCGGGTTCTTTACCACTAGTGCCACCCGGGAGTGCTAGAAATAATTTCAAACTAACCTTTAAAAAAAAGTAACAAAAAATAACCACAATCAGAGGTTCCCTTACTACACTGATACAAAATGAAGCTGATTAATTTTGAAGAATAAAATCTGTACCTAGATTAAATTTACTGAAAGAAACATGCATCAGATTACACTCTTCATAAAATTCAGACTATTATATAACACAGTGCATAGGAAATTTTTACATAACTTAATTTTAAAATGGTAAGAAAATATTTTTATTTTATGTACATACTCCAAACAATAAGCCCAATTAGATAATCATGGAAATTATATAATACTTGGGAATTACATAAGCACCGTAAGACATTTACCATGAATGTATGTAAACAAACACTGGACACTTGGCACTATATATGAGAAAACCGAAGGATCTGAAGACAGAAGGTCAAAGTCCTAACTGATACTTATCATTAAGTCTTCCACAATTCATTCACAAACCTCTTGGAACTCCAGATTTCTTAACTAGTGATAGCCTTAAGGGAAAAGAGATCTAAGAGAATTTACCAGTTTACCTATAACTTTATAAGTCACTTCTAGATTTAAATTCTAAGATTCCATTATTTTACATGAATGAGAAGCAAACTATTATGAATAACACTCAAGGGAAAACTGGTGTTTTCCTCAAGTATCTTGGGAAATCAATTCTTTCCCTGGGTAAATAATTTATAATTCTAACAAACTAAATTTTAAAGGCAGTTTTTACTTGTTTAGGTAAGTCTGAACACATTTCAGTATTTACTGACCTCTTTTATTAGCAATAATTCTATATCAAATGAAATTCAACACTAAGAGCCTGAGTTAAAAATTGAGACACTAAAAAATACAGTATTCATAAAAACCTCTGTTGAAAAACTGTGAAATACTATTTCCATATATGATTCCATATAAATCTAGAAACCATAGGCTGCAAACCTATAACCAAATTAATACGATTCTATTTTTCTCAGTCTTTTTTGACAACTATCATATAAGACCTACTCAAAGTTGTTTGATATCTCTTATCTCTGGGTTATGAAAAATCAAACATGTATGCAACAGGATAATTTTGTTTTACTCACAGAACTGTAAAAAAAAATGAGATTAACAATGGTGTTAATAGCTATAATAATAATTATGAAGGTATGTGTTACCATTTATATGTAATGGGCCAGTAATTATGTTAGGCAGGCTTCATTGGTGGCTCTGTGGTAAAAAAAATCCACCTCCCAATGCAGGAGATGTGGGTTTGATCCCTGGGTCAGTAAGATCCCCTTGAGAGGAAATGGAAACCCATTCCAGTATTCTTGCCTGGGAAATTCCACAGAGGAGCCTGGCAGGCTACAGTCCAGGGGGCTGCAAAGAGTCAGACACAACTTAGCGACTAAACAACAACAACAATTATGCTAGGCATTCTACACACCTATATTAATACTATTCTCTGATCTTCAGAACTTGCCTACACAGTATTACCTTTACTGAAGAGGAAATACAAACTCAGAAGGCTTAAGGAATTTTCCCCGGAGTACCAAAGCTACTAAATGAAGAAGTAGGTATTCAAATCCAGGTCTGACTATAAACCGATGCTTCAGAGGCATATTTTACTCAATTTCAATTTTACAGAAATTGACATATAAAAAAAGAGGCTGACTCCCAGATAATAAACATAAGAGAAAACAGTTATTGGCTTCTTGACATTTATATCACAAGACTGACTGTATACCAGAAATGTTTCCCAGGAATTAGACATTTCTCAGGGTCAGTAAGTAGTTGGAACAACTTCAGATAATGACAAAATTAGTAACCAATTGCTATTCTACTAGCACAAAGTCCTTCATTTTATCATAAAGTAGAGAAATATTGTATGAACCTCTTTCAAATCCTATCATTTAAACTTCTTTGCTTAAACTTCTAGTTTCCTTAAAAACTTCTACATAGAATATTCTTGTAGTTTGTCCATTGCATGGTAAAGAATAAAAGGAAATGTATTAATATATATAGCTCTTCATTGCTGAACAATAAAAGATCACAATACAAAAGTTTGAAAAATATCTACACAAAATTATGAATGTTAGCCAATGTTACTTCCTTTTAGGTTAAATATATTTTCTTTTGAATCTGTATTTATATACATAGACACCTAGCAAAAACATAGGCTGATAAGAGAACTCAGGATCTACTCTAAAAGCAAGCATGCACTAGTCTAGATGACATGTGACTTTAGTGAGTTATTTTAAAGGTGAAATTTAATAGAAAAAAATAAAATAGGGTACATCACACATAGTAAGGATAAGAAAATAAGTTTTGTTTTAGTGTGGAGTGTATATGCATACATACAGGGAGCATGAGTGACACAGTCTTATAAAGGGCTATGCAGGCAGTGTGTGCAGGGCTATGTGTAGAGCTGTGTATGGGAACGTCTGTAGGAATGTATGTGGGGGTTTGAGAAGGTGATGTATATTTAGAATCAAGTATCCCTTACAATTATACAGTGGAAGTGAGAAATAGATTTAAGGGACTAGATCTGATAGAGTGCCTGATGAACTATGGATGGAGGTTCATGATATTGTACAGGGCACAGGGATCAAGACGATCCCCATGGAAAAGAAATGCAAAAAGGCAAAATGGCTCTCTGAGGAGGCCTTACAAATAGCTGTGAAAAGAAGAGAAGCAAAGGAGAAAAGGAAAGATATATCCATTTGAATGCAGAGATCCAAAGATTACCAAGGAGAGATAAGAAAGCCTTCTTCAGCTCTCAGTGCAAAGAAATAGAGGAAAACAATAGAATGCAAAAGACTAGAGAGCTCTTCAAGGAAATTAGAGATACCGAGGGCATATTTCATGCCAAGATGGGCTCGATAAAGGACAGAAATGGCATGGACTTGACAGCAGCAGAAGATATTAAGAAGAGGTGGCAAGAATACACAGAAGAACTGCACAAAAAAGATCTTCATGACCAAGATAATCATGATGGTGTAATCACTCACCTAGAGCCAGACATCCTGGAATGTGAAGTCAAGTGGACCTTAGAAAGCATCACAATGAACAAAGCTAGTGGAGGTGATGGAATCCCAGTTGAGCTATTTCAAATCCTGAAAGATGATGCTGTGAAAGTGCTGCACTCAATATGCCAGCAGATTTGGAAAACTCAGCAGTGGCCACAGGACTGGAAAACATCAGTTTTCATTCCAATCCCAAAGAAAAGCAATGCCAAAGAATGCTCAAACCACCGCACAATTGCACTCAACTCACATGCTAGTAAAGTAATGCTCAAAAGTCTCCAAGGCAGACTTCAGCAATACGTGAACCGTGAACTTCCAGATGTTCAAGCTGGTTTTAGAAAAGGCAGAGCAACTAGAGATCAAATTGCCAACATCCGCTGGATCATTGAAAAAGCAAGAGAGTTCCAGAAAAACATCTACTTCTGCTTTATTGACTATGCCAAAGCCTTTGACTGTGTGGATCACAATAAACTGTGGAAAATTCTGAAAGAGATGGGAATACCAGACCACCTGACCTGCCTCTTGAGAAATATGCAGGTCAGGAAGCAACAGTTAGAAGTGGACATGGAACAACAGACTGGTTCCAAACAGGAAAAGGAGTACATCAAGGCTGTATATTGTCACCCTGCTTATTTAACTTATATGCAGAGTATATAATGAGAAACGCTGGGCTGGAGGAAGCACAAGCTGGAATCAAGATTGCTGGGAGAAATATCAATAACCTCAGATATGCAGATGACACCACCCTTATGGTAGAAAGTGAAGAGGAACTAAAATGCCTCTTCCATGAAAGTTAAAGAGGAGAGTGAAAAAGTAGGCTTAAAACTCAACATTCAGAAAACTAAAGATCATGGCATCTGGTCCCATCACTTCATGGGAAATAGATGGGGAAACAGTGGAAATAGTGGCTGACTTTATTTTTCTGGACTCCAAAATAACTGCAGATTGTGACCGCAGCCATGAAATTAAAAGACGCTTACTCCTTGGAAGGAAAGTTATGACCAACCTAGACAGCATATTCAAAAGCAGGGACATTACTTTGCCAACAAAGGTCCATCTAGTCAAGGCTAGGGTTTTCCCAGTGGTCATGTACGGATGTGAGAGTTGGACTGTGAAGAAAGCGCCAAAGAATTGATGCTTTTGAACTGTGGGGGCTGAGAAGACTCTTGAGAGTCCCTTGGACTGCAAGGAGATCCAACCAGTCCATCCTAAAAGAGATCAGTCCTGTGTGTTCATTGGAAGGACTGATGCTGAAGCTGAAACTCCAATACTTTGGCCACCTCATGCAAAGAGTTGACTCATTGGAAAAGACGCTGATGCTGGGAGGGATTGGGGGCAGGAGGAGAAGGGGATGAGAGGATGATGGCTGGATGGTATCACCGACTCAATGGACATGAGTTTGGGTGAACTCTGGGAGTTGGTGATGGACAGGGAGGCCTGGCGTGCTGTGATTCATGGGGTCACAAAGAGTCGGACATAGCTGAGTGACTGGACTGAACTGAACTGAAAAGATTTAAACATTAAAAAGGAAAACGTAATTCATTTTTCACTTGTGAATGCTAACATGAAATTTCTGAAAACATGGCTTCATTTGTAGTACAGGATAGTGAATAAATATGCTAGAATACAGGGACAAAAACAGCCCATAAAGGCAAAGGCCTAATCCGGAATTTTCAGCTCAAATAAAAATGAAGAGCTCTAACTCTTTTCAGTTTGTCCTTTTAAAAGATGATCTGTAATTAAAATGCTGACAGACAGAACTATTTAGCCGCAGCACTGCCATGTGGCATACAGTAGATCTGACACTGGAAGCTGCAATAGCTGCTACCTGCACTTAGTCTCACACTGACCTTAACATGGGATGAACAATGAAGGACTTTAAGAAATGCAGACAGAACTGATTCTACAAAAAAAAGGACAAGAAGCTAGGTTTGAAATAAGATGATGGGAAATTTAAACTGTTGTCAACAATGTTACTTACGTAAAGCAAAAGATTACCAATAATTTTTTCCCACCATCCTCCCCTGCCCCCCGCTACCTGTGTTTTTTTAATACCGGTTGACTTTAACAAGACAGCTCTGAATGTATTTTAAGTTAATTCTTTATCAGTTTTCATATATCATCCTTTACCTTGGTCGGCCAGCTGAAAATTATGCAAGCTATAAATTAGCTTTAAACAAGCTCTGAATCAGGCTAGAACTGGTTTTCGAATTAAAGAGCCTTCAGTATATTACAATGTGCTGTCATTTTATTACCTCAATCAATTCTGTGTGGCCTGAGGGGGAAGGAAATGAATGCTGCTTTCATTTGCAATGGGTTTATCTCTTACAGCAGGCTCTGGAAACATAACTGCAGCAATGAATTGAAAACTAAAGTTACACTTAACATTACCAATGCAGGAAATTGTTGCTCCTTAACAAAGCTGGAGATTCAAAGGGGGGAAAAAAAAGATGTGTCTATACTGTGAAAAATATACAAAATTTAACATCTGATTAAAATTAAATTTTATAGAATACTAAAGAAATACAGTTAAAGCTTGCATTCTATTAAAATAACTTTAAATGGTCCTCAGATTAAGAGAAAGAAAAAAAACCTACACTGGATGTTCTATTCTCAGTGTTTCAGAAGTACTGGACATAAATGTATATATTTCATCTTTATCTTAGTGAAAAACCATTTCATTTCTTTTTCCTGTGCAACTAAACAGACAAGTGAATTAGGTATTTGATTAGGCTCACTGTCATTGTTACCTGATTCTAAACCACCAACAAAATAGCTTAAAAAAAAAAAAAAAAAACCTCAATGAGTAGGTATTATTTTTTGCCGTCTCCATTTTAAAGTGAGGAAATGAGGTACAGAGACATTAAGTCACACGCCCAAGTTTACACAGTTATCTGGACAATTCGATTTCAAGTCTATTCTTAAGGGAGCCTTTGACTAAGAGTACAGGGACATCCAGTACATGTAAGAGACTAATTTTTCAGAAACTGTTTGTTTCAGAAGAAATAATGAGCAACTACCAGCATGGGAAGGAATAAAATCAAGTTCAAAGGCTTACAAGAGTATGTCAAGTGAAGATGGGGAAGATTCCTGTGACAATACACAAACCAGCTCGCTCACATGCAAGTACTCATATAACACGAGAATGTGTTCAGTCCCTGACAAAGTTTACTCTGAGGACTATGTGTTGCTCTATCTAATCAATCACTGTGGACCCTTCCATAGTTTGAGTTTACTCATGATTCTGCAAAATGAGTTTAGACATCTATTTTTAGCACTAAACTTGTTTTTAATCACTAAGCAGATTTAATGACAATATAAAATTATTTCTGAAGTGCTCAGTGATAGATAAATAAACGACTGGAGAAAAAGTACTAACTGGCACTAACCTGGTCATAGCTCGGCCATTAACTAGCTGAATAACCCTGAGACTCACATGAGATTACTTTTCTGAGTCTCACTTCCCTTAACTGTAAAATAAAGCATTTTAACCAGATCAACATTTTCCAAATTATTTAATAATATAAGTGCTAGTAAAATCAATTTAGTGGAAACTGATCAGCATTTTTAATGTAAAAAGAAAAGAACAAAAATTATCAGCAAGCTTTTTGTAAAATCTTTAGGTTATATGTAACAACCTATATACAATAAATCTCTGAAAAAAAAGCTGGTGAATCACTGGTCTAAATGATATCTCCTCTTCTGATCCTTAACATCCCCTAAAGGACACCAAAGAGAACTTCAGTGGTTACAAATTCATAAGATATTTATAACCTTTTATGTTATGGATCCATCTAAACTCCCAACCACTTGCTTTGTATTAAAAATATATTAGCTGAAAAGACTACATTTTCTCCATTAAACTGCTTTTACTCCTTTGCCAAAGACTGGTTGATTATATATGTGGTGGTGGTGGTCCAGTCACTTAGTTGTGTCCAGCTCTTGCAATCCCATGGACTATAGCCTGCCAGGCTCCTCTGTCCATGGGACTTCCCAGGCATGAATACTGGAATGGGTTGCTATTTCCTTCTTCGTGGAATGAAATCCTGCCACTTGCGAAAATATGGACATATCTTGAAGGTATTATGCTAAGTGAAACAAATCGTATTGAGAAAAACAAATACTCGTATCATTTCATTCATATATGTAATCTGAAAAAAATGAACAAACAAAATAAACTCAGAGACACTGAGATTTGTATCAAATCTGATAAAGGACAAGAATCTAGAATATACAAAGAACTCTAAAACTCAGCAATAAAAACAAAACAAAATTAAGATTCAGGCAAAAGATCTGAAGAGACAGCTCACCAAAAGATATATAGATAGAAAATAAGCACATGAAAGACACTCAACATCTATGTCACAAGGGAACTGCAAATCAAAACAATAATGAGATATCACTACATATTTATTAGGATTGCTAAAAGGTGAAACACTGACAATACTAAATGCTAACAAACATGTGGATCAATAAGAATTCTTATTTATTATTGGTGGGAATGCAGGATGGTACAGTTGCTTTGTAAGACAGTTTGGCAAAGCTTCTTACAAAACTAAAATACTTTTACCACATGATCCAATAACCATGCTCCTTGGTTCTTCCCAAATGAGTTTATGTCCACAGAGAAACCCATACATGTATGTGTATAGCAGCTTTACTCATAAATTGCAACACCTGGAAGCAACCAAGACTGCTGTATATACAACAAACTAATTGTACTCATACACTTTCTCACCTTCAATAGGTGAGTGCATAAATCAACTGTGGTACATCCAAACATATTATATGATTCTGACTATATCACATTCTGGAAAAGGCAAATCTATGGAAATAGTAAAAAGATTTGTGGTTGCCTGAGATTTGGAAAAGGGAGGGAGGAGTAAATAGGTGGAGCATAATGGGTAATAAAACTATTCTGCATGATACTGTGATGATGGATATAATTCATTATACGTATGTCAAAATGTACAGAATGTATAAAATCAAGAGTGAACACTAATGTAAACTATGGACTTGGGGTAGTACTGATGTATCAATGGAGGTTCATCGATGGTAACAAATGTACCACTAGATGCAGGATGTCACAGGCGGGGGAGGATGGTTGCACATCTGTGGAAACAGGGAGTATACAGAAACTCTGTACTCCACTCAATTTTGCTGTGAACCTAAAATGTAAAGGATAAAAAAAGAAGAAAGAAAGAAAGAAGCTATCAAGCCATGAGAAAACATGGAGAAAACTTAAATATATATTACTAAGTGAAAGAAGCCAATGTGAAAAGCTATGTGCTATGTAATTCCAACTATATGACATTCTGGAAAAGGCAAAAGTATGGTGACAGTATGAAGATCTGTGGTTACCAGGATTTTAGGGGGAGGGCAGGAAGGGCAGACAGGTGGAACACAGGGGATTTGCAGGAAGCGGAACTATCCTCTATGATACTGTAATGGTAGATATACCCTATCATACATTTTCCAAAACCCATAGAATATACAACATAAAGAGTGAACCCTAATGTAAACTATGGACTTTAGTTAGTAATAATGTATCAATATTGGCTCATTAATTGTAACAAGTGTACCACCCTAATACCAAATGTTAATAACAGGGGAAACTATTACTACAGTTTTACATATTACAGGTGTAGGGGCAGGAATGAGGGGCATAAAGGGAACTCTGTACTTTTCACTCCATTTTTCTGTAAACCGAAAACAGCTCCAAAAAAGTCTATTTAAAAAAAAAAGCAAAAAGAAAAAAAATTAAACATATTAGCATTTATTAGTAGTACAATTACTGCTTCTCAAATTATTACGCAGTTTCCCTGTACGAACTGTATATATATTCTTTCTTTCCCTGGATTCTCCCTATGCTGCTTCAAATACCAAAAAGGCCTTTGAAGTATGTTAGCACATGGTAGCATCTGGCCTCTTAACATTACGTTTAACTTGAGGAATTTGTGTACCATAAGATGGAGTTCAAGGTGTCAATTTCCAGACAAGATTTGAAAGGTCATTCTATAATCTGCTCTATTTCCTTCTACAGTGCCGTGAAGCACATATGTTGAAATAAACTGCCATCAGCTTGGGTCCTCAAGTAACTATGATATACAGAGTTGCTCTGTCAAACTGTATTGACATGTTATTTCCATGAGAAATCAATTTGTGTTAGGTCAATAAAAATTTTGTATTTTTTCTGTGTGTGCTGCATAACCTTGTCTATCCTGATTTACATTCCTACCTTGGTTTGGTTTAGTCGCTAAGTCGTGTCTGACTCTTGCGGACCCCAAGGACTATAACCTGCCAGGCTCCTTTGTCCATGGGATTCTCCAGGCAAGAATACTGGAGTGGGTTGCCATTTCCTTCTCTAGGGGATCTTCCCAACCCAGGAATCAAACCCAGGTCTCCTGCATTGCAGGCAGATTCTTTACTGACTGAGCTATAACGGAAGCCCATATCCAACCTAATTTTTGTAATTCCATTCATATGACACATTATTCATAATCTTTTTTATTGTGAATCTTAAAAAATTTGTTTTTGAAAGCAATGTTTCTAGTCTTCTAATTCCCAGTAGTTTATCTGTAACTTCTAAAGACATTTAACACTTTAAATCTTATAATTATATTTATACGCGTGTTATCTATCCTACCAGAACATAACTTTTTAAGGGCCACATTTATGTCTGACTATTTTAGTATGTCTCAGGTACCTGGGAGAGCATGTGGCATACCTTCTGAATATTACACAGATTTTTATTCAACAAAATGAGGTTCTTATTGCAGACTTATTGGTAGGTCCATCAAGACAAAGAGCATATCTATATAAATAAAAGAGTTACTGTTTCTTATCAAATGTTACACTTCTTATCAAATATTTATACAAAATACTGAAATGGACATTTTCTTTCAGATTGTCTTTAAAATCTCAGAGAACTCTGGTGTTCTTCATTCTGGAGGAGACAGTTTCTTTTTAACTAAAAACTGTTATCTCTATTTCAAGTCAATTTACCATTATCAATAGGCACTTTAAAATGTTAACAGAAATGTTGACTGACCTAGACAGAAACAATTCTAAGAAAGGACAGTATTTTAAACATGCTGAAGAGACATTCTCTTATGTCTCTTATTCTAGGTCTTTTCTGCATATTTGGGTCATCACTGGAAGAAATTTATGTTTCAGACATCCATTTATTGCTCAAAAAAATAGCCTTGGGCATCTAAGGCAAAACTTAGAATCTGTACCACTTCTGTTGCCATTCAGTAAAATGAAAGTTTAAAAAATAATTTCAATGACAACAAATAGGAAACAAGCTAGCAGTTAAGCACTACCAGGAGTGCTTTTAAATCTATCTTTGGAAAAATCATGTGTAACATTCAGGTTCCGGTCTTAAAAAAATTATGAAAAAAATAGTCTCTAAGAGTTTGCAATGTAGCTGGTAAGGAGAGCCAAGACATAAAAAGATGAATAACAATACAAAGAAACATCTACCAAATGTCAAATCAACAGTTTAGCAAAATGCAAAAGAATTTTAGTTTAGTCCTAAAGACTACTTGGAAAATTAGGATTTAGCTGAATATATCACTAAACAAACAAACAAACATGACACTCTGATGATCTCTGTAAAAGGGAGAGGGAAGGGAGTGGGGAGAGGGGAGAGAGACAGTGAGAGAGGAACAGATGTATCTGGAATATTAGCATGAGGCCAGATTATAGACAGCCTTGAAAGTCCAGGATAAAACTCTGACGTCTGTCAGTTTTCACCGTCCACCACAGAGCAGTGGGCAATGAAGAGCTTCTTTGAGTTTTGCAACTTGGAAGGACAGGTGACAAGTGATCTTTCAAAGGACTGATTGGAAAAACCTTGTAGGGGGCCTTGATGAAAACAGAAACTTAGATTTTGAAGAGAAAGATTTTTGGAATAAAGAACAAAAGTAAGTGACATATGTATTTTTCTTCTGAAAAGAAAAGAAATAAGAGATTGAGGTATTTTGAAAGTAACAAAAGACTTTCTAAGGTTGGGATGTGATAAGATAAGGTTATGGCCCCTTTTTTCCTCAGTAAAGTAAGAGACAGAGTTATCTAGAAAAAAATGAGGGTGCTGTAAATAAAACTGAGACTTAACAAATGTGGCAAATATCGGAAATAACTGCTAAAAGAAATCTGATAAGGAACTCATAAAAAACAGCAATGAGGCTTGGTTTAACTTAGGAACCATAAAATTTGTAGTGAGTCTAAGTCTACAAATTCCTCCAGTTATTTTTAGGCAGAAGAGAGAAGAAAAAAAAACAACACATTTAAGATGAAACAATATAGTGAATGCAGAGAAAGTTAATGAATTATAACAGAGGACTCTGTTTTTTAAAAGTATCCATTAAAATGCCAAATCATAGCTTCAAAAAGGAGAGGTAGATAAAATCAGAAAGAAGATGATGTTCTGGGGGTCTTGAGAAGAAGAAACTGGCAGAAAGTGAAGAAGTGGACAAATTAAGAAAAAAGAATGATGGTTTTGAGTCATGATGATTTGAGAATGATTTGACCTTCTCACACAAAATGACTAAATAAAGGGTAGGTGAAATTTTCTCTCTCAGTCTCTCATAAAAAGTCTAAAATTTCATGTTTTCAAAATATTCACTGATAATATACTTTAGAAAGTATTGTCTTCAAAGACTCATACATACAAAGATTCATCAAAGGAGCAGCTTGAAGAATGAGGAAAAGTGAGATTGGAGAGTAAGGATTTCTTTAAAAGATATACTCCATAGGAAGTCAATATATGAGACAGTCTTTCTGAAAAGTATTCAGAGTGTTTGTTCTTAGGAGTCCCAAGGACACTGAGATTGGTGGGAGATGCTTTTGAAGCGTATTCAGAGACCCTGTCCCTTCGGAGTTTTGAGGGACACTCAGATGAGCATCTATCTAGTTGTAAAGGCAGAGCAGCAAAGATGCAGTGCTGCAGGAGGAATGACTGCTCTTCTTAGCTTACAGGACAAATGAGAAAGACCCACGAAAGAGAGCAAGACTCTGTTGTTTAGAAAGGGATCCAGCCAAACAGGGACAGTCTAGTGGGAGTGTGCCTGTGCCAATCAGGGAGAAGCCAAAAGACTAAAGACTTAAAAACTTCAGAAAATGAGTTCTATGTAGCCCACTGAAGAACACCTCTCTCACTTCAAGGAAACAGCAGTAGGGAAGCCCTAAGCAGTGAGGAACCACTAAAACCTCACAAAAGGAAGCAGGCACAGGAGTCAAAGTCCAGGATGTGCCCTTTTCAAACTGTAGACTTCCCAGCTTAAAGCAGGACGCTGGTGAGAGGAGAAACTCTGAACTGCTTGAGAGTCTGAAACCTTCACATTAAATTGGAGTGGATTTTCTATATTAAAAAAGAAAACTATTATTAATAATACCTCAGAATACTGGAAAAGCTGCAAGTCACCCAAAAGAAGAAAATTCATCAGAGCTTGTTTAAAGGTACTGGAATGAAAAAAAATAAGTTGCTTTCTATGGGGATCTTGTTGAACTCAGGGACAAAATTTACTTGGACTGGACTAAAAAGGAAAATCAGCCTTTTAAAAATAGTAGTCTGGATAGTCCACACATTTAAGATAGAGAACAGATATGACCATTTCTGTTGTCTCCTTTTATATTCTTTATTTAATGTTGTTTAACGGTGTCTGTTTCAGACTGCAGGATTTCCATGCCACAACCCCTCAAATTGCCATGGTGCGTTATTAAAAAAAAAAAAGCAACGAACTCTATTTGGTCTTATTAGGGAGGTTCGCGCTGAGTTTTCCAAGTTTGCTGGCATGTTGAGTGCAGCACTTTCACAGCAAAATCTTTCAGGTTTTGAAATAAATCAACTGGAATTCTACCACTTCCACTAGTTTTGTCCATGGTGATGCTTTCTAAGGCCCACTTGATTTTGCATTCCAGGGTGTCTGGCTCTGGGTGAATGATCACACCATTGTGGTTACCTGGGTCATGAAGATCTTTTCTGTATAGTTCTTCTGTGTATTCTTGCAACCTCTTCTTAATATCTTCTGCTTCTGTTAGGTCCATACCATTTCTGTTCTTTATTGTGTCCATCTTTGCATGAAAAGTTCCCTTGGTATCTCTATTTTTCTTGAAGAGATCTCTAGTCTTTCCCATTCTATTGTTTTCCTCTATTTCCTTGCATTGATCACTGAAGAAGGCTTTCTTATCTCTCCTTGCTATTCTTTGGAACTTGGCATTCAAATGGGTCTATCTTTCCATTTCTCTCTTCTTTTCTCAGCTATTTTTAAGGCTTCCTCAGACAGCCACTTTGCCTTTTTGCATTTCTTTTTCTTGGGGATGGTCTTGATCACTGCCTCTTGTACAATGTCAGGAACCTCCGTCCATAGTCTATCAGATCTAATCCCTTGAATCTATTTGTCACTTGAACTGTATAATCATAAGGGATTTGATTTATGTCATACCTGAATGGTCTAGTGGTTTTCCCTACTTTCTTCAACTTCAGTCTGAATTTGGCAATAAGGAGTTCATGATCTGAGCCACAGTCAGCTCCTGGTCTTCTTTCTGTTGATTATATAGAGCTTCTCTATCTTTGGCTGCAAAGAATATAATCAATCTGATTTTGGTGTTGACCATTTGGTGATGTCCATGTGTAGAGTTTTCTCTTGTGTTGTTGGAAGAGGGTGTTTTTTATGACCAGTGCGTTCTCTTGGCAAAACTCTGTTAGCCTTTGCCCTGCTTCATTAAGTACTCCAAGGTCTAATTTGCCTGTTACTCCAGTTATCTCTTGACTTCCTACTTTTGCATTCCAGTCCCCTATAATGAAAAGGACATCTTTTTTGGGTGTTTGTTCTAGAAGGTCTTCTAGGACTTCATAGAACCATTCAACTTCAGCTTCTTCAGCATTACTGGTTGGAGCATTAACTTGGATTACTGTGCTATTGAAAGGTTTGCCTTGGAAACGAACAAGAGGAAAACTCAGCAGTGGCCACAGGACCAGAAAAGGTCAGTTTTCATTCCAATCCCAAAGAAAGGCAATGCCAAAGAATGTTCAAACTACCGCACAATAGCACTCATATCACATACTAGCAAGGTAATGCTCAAAATTCATCAACTCAGGCCTCAACAGTACGTGAATAGTGAACTTCCAGATGTTCAAGTTGGCTTTAGGAAAGGCAGAGCAACCAGAGAATAAGTTGCCAAAATCTGCTGGATCATCAAAAAAGCAAGAGAGTTCCAGAAAAACATCTACTTCTGCTTTATTGACTATGCCAAAGCCTTTGACTGTGTGGATCAAAACAAACTGTGGAAAATTCTTCAAGAGATGGGAATACCAGACCACCTGACTTGTCTCCTGAGACACTTGTATACAGGTCAAGAAGCGACAGTTAGAACTGGACATGGAACAATAGACTGGTTCAAAATTGGGAAAGGAGTAGGTCAAGACTGTATATTGTCACCCTGCTTATTTAATTATATGCAGAGTACATCATGAGAAATACTGGGCTGGGTGAACCACAAGCTGGAATCAAGATTGTTGGGAGAAATATCAATAACCTCAGATATGCAGATGACACCACCCTTATGGCAGAAAGCGAAGAACTAAAGAGCCTCTTGATGAAAGTGAAAGAGGAGAGTGAAAAAGTTGGTTTAAAACTCAACATTCAGAAAACTAAGATCACAGCATCTGGCCCCTTACTTCATGGCAAATAGATGGGGAAACAATGGAAACAGTGAGAGACTTTATTTTTGGGGAGCTCCAAAATCATTGCAGATGTTGACTGCAGCCATGAAATTAAATGACGCTAGCTGCTTAGGAGAAAAGCTATGATCAACCTGGACAGCATATTAAAAAGCAGAGAGGTTACTTTGCTGACAAAGGTCCATCTAGTCAAAGCTATTGTTTTTCCAGTAGTCATGTACAAATGTGAGAGTTGGACTATAAAGAAAGCTGAGCACTGAGGAATTGATGCTTTTGAACTGTGGTGTTGGAGATGATTCTTGAGAGTCCTTTGGATTACAAGGAGATCAAACCAGTCAATCCTAAAGGAAATCCTGAATATTCTTGGAAGGACTGATGCTGAAGCTGAAGCTGAAGCACCAATACTTTGGCTACCTGATGTGAATGAGAACAGGCTCATTGGAAAAGACCCTGATGCTGGGAAAGAATGAAGGCAGGAGGAGAAGGGGATGACAGAGGATTAGATGGTGGGATGGCATCACTGATTCTATGGACATGAGCTTGAGCAGGCTCCGGGAGTTGGTGATGGACAGTGAAGCCTGGAGTGCTGCAGTCCACAGGGTTGCAAAGAGTTAAGACACAACTGAGTGACTGAACTGACTGAGGGAGGTTTCTATCTTAGGGGAGCTTTTTACTGATGAAGGAACATAATACAGTTGATAAATATATAGAATGTCATGTTTCCAAATGCTGTTCTCACTAAGTCTGGGAAAAACAAGAAGAGGTGAAAGACTACGAAAAAAGAGAAAACTGGAGGATTTGGGAACCGCAGTCATGAATAAACAAAAGTTTATCTCACAGCAAAAATTAGACCATGAGTAGCAGAACTCAAAAGCAGCAGTCAAAGAGAAAAGGAGAATAAGATTATACTTTATATAGTATTTATGGTGTAAACAGGGTAAAGCTTCCACATCTTCACTAAATGTCACAGGGAAAGGGTTGGGAGATGTCTAAATTATATATCACTTTGTCTTCTTCAATAGAGAAAATAAAACTTTCTAAAAATATCTACTTCACTCATAATCCTAAAATGGCATCAAGTGGAGATAAATTGACTTTAATGGTAAGTAAACTAATGACTGGATCCTGGAATAAACTTTGAATTGAGTTATTTAAGTAACAATTTTTTTCTTGAAACAGTTGCATTAAAATAAGAAAATAATGCTGAAACATCTCATGTTCATGATTTGCTTTAGACTATATTATATTATATATATTACTATATATCCTCTTATTATCTATATATCTTATTGACTTCCCTGGTGGCTCATATGGTAAAGTATCTGCCTGCAATGCAGGAAACTCAGGTTCGATCCCTGGATTGGGAAAATCCTTTGGAGAAGGAAATGGCAACCCACTCCAGTATTCCATGGAGAATTCCATGGACAGAGGAGCCTGGCAGGCTAGACAGTCCGTAGGGTCACAAAGAGTCAGATACCACTGAGTGACTAATGTACACACACACACCTTATATATCTATGCTTCAGAAACTGGATCACAGATATCTGCTAATCTATATTTTAAAAACAGAATTTTAGAATACTATTTTTGTCTTTAGAAGTTGAAAAAATAGTCGAGTCCCTCAGGAACACAAAAGTGAACTGAAAAAAATGCTCTGATGCATTTTGAACTTTTCAAAGTGATTCTTAAAAAATTTTAACCTCTATAGGCATACCTTAAAGAGTTTTCAAACCAGCGAAGCAGATAATCATTTGTAGCCATTATCAAAGGTACATTTAACAAAAAACCAACTTAACTTCAATGACAATATAACACTGCAACATAAACCTTTAAGAAACCTTCAGAGAAAACATTAAAATAGATTGCATCTTAGGTGACCAGAGTTTAAATTTAGCATATGAATATGGTCCAAAGGAAAAAAGAGAAAATTTTATTAAAGCTAGCTAAAATAACCTATAGAAGTCTGAAATCACAAAAGAATGTAGATGGCTGAGCTAGATCACAGGTCAAGATACAGTGGAACAAAAAGCTACATAGATGGATCTTTATCTGTCAAGACGAAATGAAACATTTTTAAACATTTTATAGATGAGGTAACAATTTCATACTTTTTGGTTAAAGAACAACAAAAAAATTAACAAAAGAACTAACCCATATGAGTCTAAACTGCATAATAAATAGTTTTGATCTACCGACAAACAAGGTATTTGTTTTTGAATAAGATTTTTTACTGTAAAATTACGTTACCATTGAAAAAATATACAAAACCTTCCAGTTTATGCATAAAGTGGCTTACATGGTACAAATCCAAATATTCGTAAACTATCTTTGCAAAACGATTGCACGTGGTTGGTTTTAGTTTCTCTTTACAGTACAGACTTTCAGACTTTTACAACTCATGACATACATTAGGCAGTAATATTTGACTCAGCTAAAACACAGTGCTTAATGCCTAATAAAACTTTTTTTTCACTTTTAGATCCCTTCCCTCACTTCCCTCCAACTACAGTAGATTAGATTCTGCCAGGACCACATAAATCATCTATGTTGTCAAGCGGCAGCTCCCTAAACATAGACACTTATTTCACTGAATTTTATAAAGAAAGGGCCTTGAGGAATTATAGTCCATCTTTTAATACTTTATAGGGGAAACATCTTTAATTTATTTATTTAAGAATTACCTTAAGTCTCCTATTCATTAAAAAGATCGGAACAGATCCCATTTAACAAACACTTTTCCTTTTCCTATTACTACCAGTGTTTATTTGTAAAAAAAAAAAAAATTAACTGAGTTTCTATATGATGAAAATCTAAAGTGGCTTCAGGACAAAATCTAATTTGAGAACCTCTTGCAACAAGGAATAGAGAATCAAATTTCTAAAACAAGGCTTTGAATCAGGCAGATCTGGGTTTGAATCACTGTTATACCACATATTTGCTGTGTAAAACCCAACTTCTTTGAACCTCATCTTTTTTAATCTACAAAAAGGGGCTGAAAAATAGTAACTACCATAAAACCAGTAATATATCATATAGTGAGGATTAAATGAGATTATACATTTTAAGTGCTTACATAATGCTAGGCACATAGAGGTACTCAATGAATATTAATTACTAATATTACTAGTAGGGTGTTCTTTTTTATTTTTAAAATGTTCATTTTTTTGACTCATAAACTACACTGAGTCTATCTGAGCAAAAAAATACTGTACAGTACTTTAAAAATCTCATTAGAAAAGAGTATTTAACACTATGGGAAATTGTCACATAATGCAGTTACATGCAGGTAATTTTTAGTATTTTTCTTTCTGTTTTTAAAATTTTCCAAATACTCTACAAAAACCATGCATTACATCTGTAAAAAAATTTTTAAAACACACAAAAGATATGTAATTCTTTTTTCTGACTTCAAATTTCTTCAGAAAAGTAGAGCCAGAGAATAAAAAAGGAGAAAAAAAAGAGTAAGAAACATGAATTTTTTAAAGCAAGACTTATATAAAGGATATTAGTTTTATTACACTAAAAATTTGCTATTTTGAATTACTACTCTCTAGCTTTAAAGTTAAACAAAACTCAAATACAGTCTGACACCTCAATTATATTTAATCATATCTTCACACTAATATTTCACCTGGAGATCAAGCTGTTGTGTATTCTTCCAGTTAAGCATATTCTATTCAAGCTTTATAGTAAAGGGAGACTATGCTGCTGCGAAGTCGCTTCAGTCGTGTCCGACTCTGTGCGACCCCATGGACGGCAGCCCACCAGGCTCCCCCGTCCCTGGGATTCTCCAGGCAAGAACACTGGAGTGGGTTGCCATGTCCTTCTCCAATGCATGAAAGTGAAAAGTGAAAGTGAAGTCGCTCAGTCGTATCCGACTCTTAGTGACCCCATGGAGGGCCCACCAGGCTTCTCCATCCATGGGATATTCCAGGCAAGAGTACTGGAGTGGGGTGCCATTGCCTTCTCTGAAATGGAGACTATAAGATAATGGAAATGGCCAAATAACACTTATTTTTTGTAAATGTAATATAAATTTATCATTACATTATGTCCTAATTATTAGATTGAAAGATAATATTTTAAAAGATAGAAACTTTCTCTCTCTTGATTAACATTAACCCAGAGAAAGTAAGTAGATGGATCATTAATCTTAAGTCCCAGGTATTCCTGTAGCAAAACTGGTACTGTAGTGACCCTTAGGTTTGGATGCTATCACCTGCAGAGTGAGAAAAGACAGTGAGAACAGGCAAAAGAAGCTTATCAAAAGGCAAAAAAAAAAGTCTGATAAAAGGGAGAGAAAACCAGAAGAAAACAGGTGCACTGAAGGCAAAGATGTATGTGTTTAGCCGCTCAGTCATGTCCGACTTTGCGACCCCACAGACTGTAGCCCACCAAGTTCTTCTGTCCATGGTGATTCTCTAAGGCAAGAATACCTTGCCTTAGAGAACCCAAAATGGAGTGGGTTTGCCATTGCTTCCTCCCGGGGATCTTCCCAACCCAGGGATCAAACTCAGGGCTCCCACATTGCAGGTGGATTCTTTACTGTCTGAGCTACCAGGGAAACCTAAAGGCAAGGAAGGAGTTTGTAAAAAAGAAGTACAACAGTATCAACAGCTATATAAAAGTAGAAAAAAATATGAAGCTGAGTAACAGGAAGATTGATAGGGACAAAGAGAATCGATAGCTCAGAGAAGATCCTTGAGATACTGCTGGACAATTCCAGAATGAGCAAAGAAGAAAGGGAATATTACAGATACTACAGTACTGAACCTAACTCAGTCTATCTTGAACCTGCTTGTCAGGTTGAAAGAAAGTCCCATTAGAGAAGAATAAAGTCTGAGAATGAATGATATTCTGTAGGTACAATAAGTGAATACTTCAGAGACAAAACTGTGTGTAAGGAATTTAAAAGAAATTAGGGTCAAAGAAGGTTCTTTGACCCGAGGTTCTTAAACGTTAGTAAGTAAGTATAATTATCACCTGTGGTGCTTATAATAATGCTGATTGCTGGGCGTCATTCCAGGAATATTGATTTAGCACATCTGCATGGGCCCTCCACACTGCCTATTTAACAGTACTTTGAAAGTGAAAGTGAAAGTCACTCAGTCATGTCTGACTCTTTGTGACCCCATGCAGTCCACAGAATTCTTCAGGCCAGAATACTGGAGTGGGTAGCCTGTTCCCTTCTTCAGGGGATCTTCCCAACCCAGGGATCCAACCCAGGTCTCCCACATTGCAGGCAGATTCTTTACCAGCTGAGTCACAAGAGAAGCCCAAGAATACTAGAGTAGGTAGCCTATCTCTTCTCCAGCAGATATTCCCAACCCAGGAATCAAACCAGGGTCTCCTGCATTGCAGGAAGATTCTTTACCAACTGAGCTATCAGGGAAGCCCTAACAGTACTTTAGATGACCCTAATGCAGATGTTTGTAGGCTATACTTTGAAGGGAAATCACTGAAATTTGGGCTAGGCAGATTGACAAGTGATGAAAATCTCAAATTATAATATCAAAATCAGAAGTTCAAGAATTTTTTTTTAAGACTAGCATATTTGATATTCCCAGAAGAGATATTCTACTTTTAAAGTTACATGAAGGTAAACAAATACAGACATTTATAAACTATTATTAAGAATGTATATTATTAATGGTTTCTTCCACTGAGAATCAGGGGAGCAGGTGGCAGAGAGAGAGAGAAAGGTATGAGGTGTCAAGTCAGGGTTCTTAGGAATTTACATGTATAAATCACTGCCCTTTAACTTAAACAAATAAAGCATGTATTAAATTCTACCTTTTTGAGAGAAAGGCATTAGTAGCATCTGAGAATGAGTACTAATTTACTTATTTACTTCATGGGAAGCTTTCTTTTGGCACAAATGTTTGTGAGACATATTGAAGGCACATAATCATTTTACGGAATTCTAAATGTATTTACACAGTTGCCCTAAAAGTTAATAACTTTAATTTCCAGGTGCCACAAGGAATGTAAAAATGGTGGCCCAGAACTCCCCACATTTCCATCCTTAAAGGTATGGCAACATTTATGTGAAAAAAGGGTATGTTGCCTGTCCTTGATGCTTCAGATGGTAAAGAATTTCCCTGCAATTTGAGAGATCCAGGTTTGATCCCTGGGTCAGGAAGAGCCAGTGGAGAAGGAAATGGCAACCCACTCCAGTATTCTTGACTGGATAATCCCATGGACAGAGGAGCCTGGTAAGCCACAGTCCATAGGATTGCAAAGAGTCAGACATGACTGAGTGACTAACATTTTTACTTTATTTCTCTAAAAGCTATTTGTTAGGCTTGATGAGTCTTTTGTTACCAAACCACATACACCTTGATAAAGTAAATTCATAAGTTATCTTACAACTATCTTCAGTAGTTTGCTACTTTTAAATTTTATTTACTTTTTACTTTCATCTCAGTTTCAAGTTTATAGCTTTCATGACCTTGACATGGAAATAATATTCCTCCAGTCTATGGGAAATTTCTTTGATATTTCTTCACCTATTAACAAAACATGATTTTGGTTAAAAACACTTTTCCCTAAAAAAGAACTCTTGCCTGTATCAGTTATGTCTTAGACATGACCTTACTCTATTTAGTGTAGAACTCTGAGAAAAGAAAAAATTTTTACTTGGAATGTGTAAAGATAAAATATAAAACACAGCAAACTGCTCTTCAGATTACTTAAAAAAAAATTTACAGTTGAAAAATCAGAACATTATCGCTGATTTTGAACCCTTCTCTCCACAGCTAAAATGACTGCTTATTTTTAAGAAGTCATTAAGAAGACATGTTATTTACTGACCACATACACCTTGATAAAGTAAATTCTAAATATTGCCACTAAACTTTTCACAAATGAGCAACCTGAAACTCACATTAAGTGAAGCAACTTGCTGAAGGTCACAAACATTGTAAATAGTTATTAATAATATCTGAACTCAGTTTGCTTCTTTTCAAAGCGTATAAAGCTCTTACCTCTACATCACACTGCATACTTCAACTTTCTGTACATTTTAAATTACTCTACTTTCTTACTCAACAATGACTCAGTTTATAACTCTGAACCTCATGGCAAATTTTTATGGAAAAAAGAAATATTATCACTTAAAGAAACAAGCTACTTGTAGATACACATTCTAATTTCAGAATGTCAAAAATGAGTGTGTTAACTTTGGTTTCCTCAGGGTATGTGCCTAGTGCATACATAGAGAATCTAGAAAGACGGTACTGATACTTGCAGGGCAGCAACAGAGACACAGACGTAAGACAACAGACTTATGGACATGGGGTAGTGGGGAGGAAGGAGACAGTGGGACACAGGGAGAGAGCAACATGGAACCTTATATACTACCATATGGAAAACAGACAGCCAATGGGAATTTGCTGTATGACTCAAGGAACTCAAACCAGGTATCTGTAACAACCTAGATGTGTGGGATGGGGAGGAAGGTGGGAGGGAAGCTCAAGAGGGAGGAGACATAGGTATGCCTACGGCTGATTCATGCTGATGGTCCACAGAAACCATACAATTATTGTAAAGCAATTATCCTTCAATTAAAAATAAATAAATTTAATTTTTAAAAATGAGTGTTATAATGTAACATAGCCAATGTAACACAGGACACTAACCCTTAATTTTTAGTTTCTTTTTAATCTTGATAGGATTCTAGCAGAAAATCAAGGTTAGAATGCTTAAATATATTTGATATCAGAACTCAATTTCATTAGCTATCAGAGTTCATACATTTAATTCTCTTCAGTCAATTCAGTAGCTCAGTCATGTACGACTCTTTGCGACCCCATGGACTTCAGCATGCCAGGCTTCCCTTAATTCTCTTAGCTTAGATTTAAAGAAGTCTAAGTTTTAGATAGCATATTAAAAAGCAGAGACATTGCTTTGCCAACAAAGGGCCATCTAGTCAAGGCTATGGTTTTTCCAGTGGTCATGTATGGATATGAGAGTTGGACTGTGAAGAAAGCTGAGCACCGAAGAATTGATGCTTTTGAACTGTGGTGTTGGAGAAGACTCTGGAGAGTCCCTTGGACTGCAAGGAGATCCAACCAGTCCATTCTGAAGGAGATCAGCCCTGGGATTTCTTTGGATGGAATGATGCTAAAGCTGAAACTCCACTACTTTGGCCACCTCATGCGAAGAGTTGACTCATTGGAAAAGACTCTGATGCTGGGAGGGATTGGGGGCAGGAGGAGAAGGGGACGACAGAGGATGAGATGGCTGGATGGCACCACTGACTCGATGGACGTGAGTTTGAGTGAACTCCGGGAGATGCTGATGGACAGGGAGGCCTGGCGTGCTGTGACTCATGGGGTCGCAAAGAGTCAGACACAACTTAGCGACTGAACTGAACTGAACTGAAGTTTTATGCAAAAGGTTACTTCTGAAACCACAATACATAGGTTAGAAAGACAATTCTTCAAGAAATAAGTAACTCTATAAAATGATGAAATGGTAAAACTAAATGTTTAAATTAGAAGAAAGTAACTATATAAATATAACTGTATGTACATCTAGAATACATGATCTCTCTGTTTTTTGAAGCTAGAATTTAAGCCTTTCCTATTATTCAGGTGTTCCTTTCACAACTCTGAGAATGGGCTTGCTTAATTCAATTAAGACCATCAGTTTGCAATGAACAATGTCTTTCACACTCACATTATACATGAATACTAGAATAGTAAGTTTACATAATTAATATATTCTTCATTCCTCCTTGGTATATTACATAACCCCAAATTAATGTTTCAAATGCTGGGCTAGTAAGGTAAAAATATTCTTACTAACTTGTTAAAAGTTGTAATGAAATATCCTTCAGCTTAGCCACCAGATTTTTAGTAGGTAACTTTTCCTCCAAAATAAAAACAAAATTTTTTGAAACCAAAGGATAGAATGAAGTTAGTGATCTCTAAATGATATTCCTATATATGGCACCCTACTGCACTTTATTTATCTTGGTTGATTCAGTTTCTCATCATACAGTATTCCATTAGAGGGTTCACAGCATGTTATTTAAACATATCAAACCCACATACCATCTGAATTAGAAAATGGCTTGGTTTTCCAAGTTTGTAGAACGTGTAACTTAAAAGGTGATTTAGTTTTTCCAATTTTTCAAAATATTGAGAGAAAACATTTGTGTATTTTAGAGGTCCTAATCATTTTCTTTTTCTGTAAATATGATGCTGAGATATATAAAAATGTATGTCATAAAAACTAACAAACTTTACCAGAGGAAAGAAATCCTATTTTTGAAAAGGTTCTTAAGGATTACCCGACCATACTTATTGGGATATGCCAGTGTGATTCATGTGTACTGCAGAGTTCACATGAAAATTATCCTAGATTACAGAATTAACAGATCAGTGTAGATTCCAATTCTGTTACAAAGAATAACCATAAACAATCTGTTTTGGTGCAAATTGTTACTTGATAAAAATATTATCTGGAGATAGGGTTCAGAAACATGTCTAAGACAGTCAAGTAAACAATTTTTTTGAGCAGGCAATAATGACCAATAAAATGTTCAGTTCAGTACATAAATGTTCAATTTAAACAAATAAAGCACACTACTATAGTTGGTATTGCGCTTAAAAAAAATTACTGTGTTTTATTTGTTTAAATTGAATGTTGATATAATAAACTGAACTTTTTATTGATCATTACTGCAGGCTCAAAAAGCAGTTTACTTGATTGTCCTAGACATGCTTATGAACCCTATCTTCAAGTAATATTTTTACCAAGTAACAATTTTCAGCAAAACAAAGATTGTTAATGCCCTGGTGGCTCAGATAGTAAAGAATTTGCCTGTAATACAGGAGACCCGGGTTTGATCCCTGCATCTGGAAGATCCCCTGGAGAAGGGATTGGCTACCCATTCCCAGTATTCTTGCCTGGAAAATTCCATGGACAGAGGAATCTGGCAGGCTACAGTTCAGGGGGTAGTAAATAGTCGGAGATGACTGACTGAACAACTTTCACTTTCACTTTTTACCAACTATAGTTAGAATTATTAATGGTTATTACTTTTTATCGAAATCACAAAACACTGCTACGAGTCTCAAAGTACTTGATAAAAATATTATCTGAAGCACTCTATTACAAATTAAGACTTAAAAGACATTTATACAATTATGCCTGCCAGGGAAAATTCTAGAGTAACCAGCAACTGCCTGAATTTAGCCTAGGTTAAGGTATAAGATCTACTGGAAGTGTGTGGAAATCTAGCAAAGAGGAAATCTGAAGTTTAAATATTTAACTCTAGCTATCATGAAGGATAACCAGTTTTAATTCTCAGACTTTTAGTAAGTCTACAAACTACCAGAATTGTTCTATGGGATTCTAATTTAGGATACTATGTAAACAACTTTTCTCTAGACTTTACATAACTGTATCAGTAAAAAGGAAAATAAAAACTCAGGAAAGTTTGAAAAAACATATTGTTATAACCACTAACATCATACAAGTTCTAGAAGAATACTGAATTAAGATGGTTAAGCGGTATAAGTTTTACCTGAAAATGACTTCTCTGTCAACCATGCTAAATTTAGAAACTTAAAATCTAACCTAATGCCAGATAAAATCCCAGAGGTCAAATGAATAGCAAAAATATTAAAAAGTCCTCTTTTATGGGTCAGTTATACAATTCAAATTTAGAAGAACTTTAAAGGATAACTCATTTTAATTTTATATTTTTCATAAATCTTCATAATACATAAAGCTCAGACATTCAATTTTCAATATCACCAGGTTCAATTAAATGTGCTTGTTTAATGTATTGTGGCAAGATACTCCTTGGAGAGATTGTTCTGTGCAGTTCTTAAAGAATCAAAATTCTCAATGACTATTTTATTTGCTAATAAATATTCAACATGTCATTTTGACACAAGAATTTCAGTTATAGAATTCTAGCTGCTCAATGCAAAAAAAAAAGTGAAAAATGAAACAAAAATTGAAAAAAAAAAAAAGCATACTTCCCTACTCAGGGATTTCTAACACAAATGATTATCAAAAAGTACCGCATTTGCCTGAGCTAGTGTGTCATAAGTTTGCAGTTCCAGAAAATCTTACATATGGATTTAGATGAGATTTTCATGCATATGAATTCAACTTATTACCACTAAAAAGAGTACTAGAAAGATGAAATAAGAGTGAACCAAATGGAAGTCTCAAGCTAAGGCAGCTCATTTTGTAGTACTCAGGTAATGATCTGTCATGTATACCCTTTGGCTTTTCACAAAACACAGCATGAACAGGGATGAAAAGCTAGAATCATAACTGGCACAGTCACTGTAAAATATAAGATGTGTATTTAAATCCTCAGTGGCACTGGTGAATATATATATTCTTTCAAAAGGATTTTATTCATGTTCATTTAACCCTATCAAAATATCCTCATTTGGGGTGTTTTAGTACAAAGCAGTTGTTGAGATCTATATCAAGTATACCCTAAAAAAGAGAGACTAGTGAATTGTGCCCTATATTAACGTGGAATAAGAGGGAGAGGGCTCAAATAAATACAATTAGAAATGAAAAAGGAGAAGTTACAATGGACACCACTGAAATACAAAGGATTGTAAGAGACTACAATAAGCAACTATATGCTAATAAAATGGACAACCTAGCAGAAATAGACAAATCCTCATAAAGGTACAATCTCTTAAGACTAAACCAGAAAGAAATAGAAAAGAAAATATGAACAGGCCCATCATAAATACTGATACTGAAGTTGCCATTAAAAAACTCCCAACAGACAAAGTCTTAGACCTGATGGCTTCACGGATGAATTCTATCAAACATTTAAAGAAGAATTAACCTATCCTTCTGAAACTCTTTTGGAAAATTGCAGAGGAAGGAACACTCCCAAACTCATTCTAGGAGGCCAACATTACCCTGATATCAAAATTGGACAGAGATATCACAAAAAAATAAAATTACAGACCAATATCACTGATGAACATAGATGCAAAACTCCTCAACAAAATACTAGCAAACCAAATCCAACAATACATTAAAAGGATCATACACCATAATCAAGTGGGATTTATCCCTGGGATGCAAGGATTTTTCAATATCTGCAAATCAATCCGTGTGAATACCACATCAACAAATCTAAGAATAAAAGCAATAACAGTAGAGAAAAGGAGCAAAGAAAAACTGGAGATATATTTAAGGAAACACCTGTACAAGATTCTGTGACTAGCAAATGTACAAGCTAGTCCTTGTACAAGCAAGTGACTGACTGTCTATTTGGGACAGGATGAAGAAAACCTGAAGATGAATTCAGGTATTTGGCTAGGGAGAATGGATGAAAGTAAGGATGGAAGAAAAAATAAAAGATGGGTGAGGCAGAGGAGTAAGAACAAAATGCACTGATTTTCCAGGTATACAGCATTCAATGGCAACAGTATTTTCACAACATAGCAAAGCACAAGGGGAAAAACCTAATGCAGGTAACTGGTAGGAATGAACTAGCCCCACTGAATACAAACACGTCACATTGTCCTGGGTAGCTACTGCCTTAGTTAAGTATCTTTGAAGCATAATCTGTAGAAGAAAATGTTTTGTGCATGTGTTTGTATGTATGTGTATAGATTTGTCTCTCCATGTGTGTTACATGTAACGTTTATATCTGAGCCCGTGTAGATGGTCATTTTTAATGAAACCTAGTGATTACCTATGGGCTTCCCTGGTGGCACAGACAGTAAGGAATCTGCCTGCATGGAGGGAAACCTGGGTTGGATCCCTGGGTCGGGAAGACCCCCTGGAGAAGGAAAGGCACCCTATTCCAGTATTCTTGCCTGGAGAATCCCATGGACAGAGGAGCCTGGCAGGTTATAGTCCATGGGGTCGCAAAGAGTTGGACATGACTGAAGCGACTATCAGCAGCAGTGACCTAGATATGAAGGACTGATAAGGCAGAGACAGTCTTATATCATACTTTGTGGGTTTGGATAGAATAAAAGTAATTTTATATACAAATATTGAATCATTATGTTGTATATCTGAAACTAACATAATGTAAGTCAATTATATCTCAGTTAAAAAATCATTCTGTTAGGTAAATTGTTATTAAATCAATATCATTAATTATATATTATTATTAATTTAATATACTTGGGTATATTTTATCTTTCATGAGCTAGAACTTTATATCATGGATTGAGATATGATGAATCTTGTTAGACTTTTGTGTTTACATAATTTCATTTCTGTGAAAGTGAAATTAAAAGCAATAGGCAGGACTAGTGACAGAAGATTTTTGCTCTCATAAAGCTTACGGAAAAAGAAAACCCATTACTTCAAAGACAAAGTCATATATAAATACATTATGTTGCTCAGAGTATGCATGGCAGTATTTTAGAACTTCCACTAGTAGGCAAAAATTTAGAGACAATGTTTTAACAGTTAAATAATGTATAAGTGCAATGCATTTTCAAGCACATTTTCAACTACACACCCATACCTTATACAATAATTTACTACACTGGAGTCAAATGTTTATAATAAAGTTAAGACTTCTTGGATTAATAATCCTATCATATATACGTATTTATGGCTATTAACAATTTTATACTCACTTGCCCCCACCTAAATTTATTGGCAACTGATTCCTTTCTCCTGGCAATAACTATTTCTACCTTAGCTTTTCATATCATTATAATATATGAACATGGCAAATATACCTAGTATTAACTAAAAAATATCATTCCACCAAAGCCAGAGGAGAATAAAGGACAAGCAAAACATATTAACTTTTATTCTGGATTTCTTTTAGGCCCCCAAATGATACTAATTTTTTGACAGATGTTAATATACTGCTTTCTTAGTTTGAGAGTTTCTGCAGCAATTTACTGAATTGTAAACCCGACATTATCAATGTTTTCTTCTTGGAACCCAATACTAGTCAACACCTCACAAGAGAAAATGTAAACAGAAATTTACTACCTGCTGGTCAGGAATGAAAGTTTTCAAAGTGAGCAAAACAGAGTTGATTTAACACAAGTATCCAAAGGAATGAATTCGGCTTCCCTGGAGGTGCTAGTGGTAAAGAACCCTCCTGTCAGTGCAGGAGACATAAGAGATGCAGGTTCAATCCCTGGGTTGGGTAGATCCCCTGGAGAAGGGTAATGCAACCCACTCCAGTATTCTTGGCAGGTGAATTCCATGGACAGAGGCTAAAGTCCATGAGATTCCCATAGAGTTGGATACGACTGAGCAACTAACGCTAACACAACTTTCAGCTTAACTATTATATTGCTTAATTTTTCATAGGAAAAAAGTAGAAGTATATAATATTCATCTTGATATGATAAAAATATAAATCCATTTCACTGCTGTAAATCTTACAATAAACTGCTGTGACATTCAGCAGTGAGATACCATATTTAGATGAAAGTTTGGAAATGCTGGCTGTTTACATCTGGTGTTCATTCAATCACAGGTCAAAGTACAGCAAGTGCAATGCAACTTTTCAACAACGTATCTTACTAAGAGATTTCCATTCAGAGTTCAAAGATCTTATTCTCTCAAAGAGAGGGAAAAACAAGATACGGGAACAACTCAATGGCTACTGGCATGCGCCTATTGCATTTACAAAATATTCATTTTATATATTCCTAACATATGAGAAATACATCCCCTTGCATTTTCAATGTTCATTAATGAAGTTACTACATAACTTAACAAAGGCACTCTGGATTTAATACAATGCTACATAATTAGAGTAGTATAAAACATTTTTAAAAGAATGTACACAAAAAGACTTATTTATAAAATGCAATAAATGTTTTTTCTTTTCTTTTTTTTTTAATGTTTTTTCAAAAATTGCTTTCCTAATTACTTTTTGAGGGTAGAAGAAAATCCCAAACAAAAAACACACTTAGAAAAATTAAATCACAAAGAGTCCCATAAGATGATTATTTAAAATCTATAGTACACTATTATTTTTTCACTTAAATATAATTTCTAGAAAGCATTTTAAAATTATGTAATAAACTACTGATATTAAATATGCTCCATCTTAAATATGGGTCTTAATAGCTGGAAAATTATTTTTGATATCATATAGTTGAAAAACCTTGAGTAAAAAAGCTTGATTATTAAATAAAATGCATAATATTCTATTTTAATAACCATTATATAAAATATGTAAAATTTTAATAAATTTCATTATTTGAGAAAACAATAAAGAGTTTTTTTTCCCTATAGCTAAGTGCTTTTCTGTAATTTTTAATACAAAAGCTTTTACAGATGGCATCTGTGGTAAGCTTGAGTAAATCATTTTAACTGATAAAATGAGTATTTTTGATTCCATAATCAGACAGTAATTCAGTGTCAATTTTAATTCGCCCTAAGAAAAACAAATGCACTGAAGTGGCATTTAGGAAAGATGGCTTGAAGTTCATATTACAACAGACAGTCAGCTTTTGTTGTCTATTTAAAGAAGAATAATTTGTTTAACCTAATTGTATTGTCTTAGTTCAAATATATTCAATATATCTGTCAAGTGAGTCAAAGCATCAGGAGTCCAGCTATTCACTCACACATTTTAAATAAAACACATAGTAATCTTAAAATGCTGATCACCACAATTAAAGGTTTGAGCTACCAGAGAAGTCTAAGATTATAATATTGATATTCAAAAGATATAATTTCAATAATTTATTTTCGGAGATAAACTATGAAACAAATTTTTAGGTATTTCATCCTTTCTACTTATCTAAAATAATTATCATACAAAATTTTAGTATATAAAAACAGTTTTCTCAAAGAACACTCATTATAAAAATTCATAATATATTGATTATATATTAAGATGAGTCATGTATAAAATTAAATTGGGTTTTATTGGTTATTCCCTAGGGGTGATAAATAAGAAGAAGATGACAAGTTTTGGTTACTAGATGACTATTTAACATGCTACACAACACAGCTAAAATATTTCATAGAGAAAATTTATATACTTCAGTAGAGTTCTTTACTCTTTAATTTAAGGGCAATAAAATCACCAAAGCAATATTTTCTTCAAGTGCATCAGATTAAAATGTTGGTCCTTCATATTCCAATTATTTTTAAACTGAGGAAGCTGATGGTGAGATGTAGAAAAGCTATCAAAATAAACAGAAACAAGACTTTTTCTTACAGGTTTTCCCCTCTTACCTTAGAAGATGAAGAATCACACTCCTGACATATCCATCCATAGCCTGTTTGTTTAGGAGATTTTTTCAAAGGAGGATCCAAACAACCAAAATGGTAGCACAGTCTGCATTCATCACACCTGCAGGGTAAACAGATTTATGGTGTATCTAAATAATATTAAAAAACATCTTTTCAGAAAACAAAAAACCAGTAAACTACTATATATTTCAATTGTAACACTGTTAATTCTATCCTTAGCTAATAAGATTATTGAATTAATGTTTATGAAAAAGACAATCCAAACCTGAAATAAATGTTTTAGGAAAAACAAAATACCAAAACAACAAAATTAACAAACAAAACAAATATCATTTAGAACACATTGATGGTAGAAATGTTAAGACCATAGGAATAAATTGATGTGTATAGCCATGTGTTCAAAACTAATATTAACATTTTCAATTTTGAACTTAATAATCACTTGCCTGTTAGTTTTAAAATATTTAATAATACAAGATACATATAATTAAAGACTGAATTCAATCTAATACATTATGAGTATTTTTAAAAAATTTTAAATGTAATGAATTCTACTATGCCACACTAAGCTTAATTCTATACGATTTGTGTATCTTATCACTCACTCTCTAAGTTAAGGTCGATTCTAAAAACAATTTCTAATGTTTGCAGCATGCTAACATAATCTATAGCAAATAAAAACCATACTCGGAATTTTATGTTATTTTCTAAAATACAAATTTTCTCAAAAATTTACCTGCTACTTTCAGTGCATGTGGGTTTTCAAAGTACCTCCTAAGTACATTTTAAAGCTTATTAACAAATGTTTTGATAGTGTCTTTGCCACCTATGAGGTACAAAATCTAAGAAAACTACCATACCTATTCTTCGTTTCAGACAATCTCATCCTGCTGACAATGAAGAAAGATCTGTATTATTTCAGTGTTTTTCAAAATGAATTTTGCATCAGTTGGAATAACAAGATGAAAATTTAACAACAAATAACAAAGTTGTATATATTTTATAGAAAGGATTATATTCCTCATTTTGTGTTCCTTTAAGTTAAAAAAATAATATTTTCTCCAAACCAATCTGTCATATTCTCAATGACTTATACATTATAAACTTATAAATCAATAAGTTACCCTTATTGATTTAAAACATAAAAAGTTGAGGAATTTATAACTAGGAAAGCAAAGAGGATATTTTACAGACAACATATTTAAGTAATTATGTTACTTAAATAAAGTACAAAATAACTATTCAATAACTTTTGTTAGAAAAAAAAGGGGAAGGAGTTACTGTGATAACAACATGCAAAGAAAAGCAATTTATTTTCACAATAAAGGGAACTATAAATTTATATTTATAGTAAAAATTTCATATCATTCTACAAAACCCTATCTCCCATTTCAGGAATCAAGAGTTTCAAAAAATTTAGCAAATTAGCTAAGCTATTCAGGTATAAAGAAGTCTAAAACAAAATTCTATGTCTGAAGTTTATGTATGCATTCCTCTACAACTTTCTTCTTATAAACCTAACAAACTTCAGTACTTTTCCAAAAACTTTTGCTTAGACTCAAGAGATGGACTTGAATAAAAATGTTTATTATAATAATTCTAGCTATACAAAAAAATCAAATCAAATGGAATAATAAATGGTACTTTATTTGTTGTGCCAGTATTATACAACTATCCAAAATATATTTAAAAGTAGTTAAAATGTTTAAGTACCTATTTTTCTATTATTAAGAAAATATAATAGATAATAAATAGCTAACATCAAACATTACATAAAACTAAATAGCAAGCCTGTACACTTTTATGTTCTTCTCAATTGAGCTTATTTACCTTTCAGTAGTTAAGGTTCCAGTTACATTAAACACATACAGGACCCTTCAGAGTATAAGCATTTCTGAGTTATGAGAAGCTAGAGATTTCTAGATGGCTAAGAGTGCAACTCCTTCAAGCACGGAAACTAGTATTTCAGTCATCTTCAATGCGAAATTCAAGGAGAATCACATTCTTTGCTTCATCAAGAAAAATCTGTTAGATATGGTTTACTCTATCTTTGTCATCCCCGGGTCACAAACACGAGTAACAGATACTGCTACATGTCTAACAGTTGTGCCAGACTTGTGTGTCTGGAAATGAGTATCATCAGTCTGCCATACTGTCTAAATTGTTGTATTCAACTATTTTAGGTCCTCACTTGCTTGAAAAATATCAGTCACTACTTTCTGATATTGTCAGTGTTATTTAAGTAGCATCTCCCCAACAATAATTCATTGTGGATTCAGAAAACAGATCACTCAAATCTGTGCAAATTGACAGTTAAAAGAACATGGAAATGAGAGCTGCTAAGTACATGGGCTCAATTTTGGTTAACTATAGTCTTTTTTGCTTAATTTAGGTTTTTTTAAAGCAAGTTTAGATTGCCAATAATCTAGGCTTTTGATAGTGAAGAGTTATAGTATTGTTTTCCTAGTTCATATTAAATTACAACCTAACTACTGTATCTTTACAAGTCCATGCCACAGTAAACTTGCAAATTATGACTTCTAGTGTACAACTAGAATCAAACACTATATGAATATAGAGGTAAATCATAATTCATTACCTTTTACCTTCATGGTATATGAATATAAAGATGTGTATATACACAGATATTTCAATCTAATAATTGCTTCCCGGGTGGCTCAGACGGTAAAGCGTCCACCTGCAATGTGGGAGACATGGGCTTGATCCCTGGGTCGGGAAGATCCCTGGGAGAAGGAAATGGCAACCCATTCCAGTACTCTTGCCTGGAAAATTCTATGGACTGAGGAGCCTGGTAGGCTACAGTCCATGGGGTAGCAAAGAGTCGGACACGACTGAGCAACTTCACTTTCAGTTTCTTTCTTTCAATCTAATAAATTAAGAACAAGTTTGTGACACTGAAGTAGTTCAGATTTGTAGCTGATTTCAATTAACTGTAAACTCAAGCTATCTTTCAGCTCAATAAAAAATGCAAAAGGAAAAGATTTTATATGTTAGATTTGTTAGAAGATAATATTGAGTAGATGCTATTTGGAAATTACCCAATCCTTATTGACTCCTTCATTAATTATACTTTTTAGAATGACTTAGTTTACATATAGAACACATGTATTAGTGTTGGGTTCAAGAGGAAAGGAGGAACTTACTTGTTAGAATCAGGGAGTGATATAGGAATTCTCTGAAGTTATAGCTCACTCACTAGTAAATAAAAACTGCAATTCCAAGACTAAGTATTAATAGCAAAAAGAAGCAGTTAATACACTTAGGAACTGCCAAAATCCAGGAGAGGCAAACAGAAAAAGAAATAACCCAAATCTTGAAATCGTAACTATTACTAAATAAGTATAAGTGCTTTCTAAAAATGACTAAAATTATTTCCATGTAGAAAAAAATATATTTGTTCTATACTAAACTATTTAATTGAAAATATCTATAGCTTCATGTGGTGGTAACAAAAATATCCTGAGTGATACAAGTGAACTCCAGTAGAATTTGCAAGAATTACTTCACTATAAACTAATGTAAGAGATACCATTAAGAATCCTAGAAATCAAAGAACAGTTTAGATGGTAAAAATAGTGAATTACTTATTTCACGCACACACATACCACTTTTTTAACTTTGGCAAATTTTGTCAGCCAACAAATTATGGCTTAGGTTACAAATTTAGATCATTTTAAAAACTCAAAAATCAGAAACTCGTAAGGATCTGTGATCATTCCGCTACCAAAAAACTGAAACAGTTGAAGTAATTACTGATTCAATTATTATGACTGCTACATCTAATTCTGACATATACTTGGAAATATATAACTGCAACACATAATATGGAACATATTTATCAAAATAATAAATACTGTGAAAAAAGCAGTCATTGACCCACAAAAGCATACTGATATAACACAATATACTTTATTAAATAACACAAATGTCTATGCTAAAAAAACAGACTATTATACCAATGGCACATATATTAAATGCAAAGACAATGTCTTAAAATAGCAAAAGATAATATAAAACTAATGTATAAAGAAACACAAAGTTTTTTTTAATAAAATGCAAACTGGATACCTAAAGAATATCCTCGAAACATCTAATAAACTTGTACACATTAACATATTATAGGACATTCTAAAATTACAATTTTAAGTGAGATAAAATAAATCCCATTTATAATAAAAGGAAACCTGATTAATTAGATTCTTACTAAATACAACTTTCTACTCATCAGATTTATAATTGATACAGATTTAAACAGTAAAGCAGCTATATGTATATAGTCTTTTACACATTCATCTAACAAAATACAGTGACCAAATAAACATAGTTCTATATGTATTTAAAATACTTACTTAGCATACGGTTAAGTATAGCACCCTAGACAAAGAAGAGGAAGAAAATGATTTATGTTCATATGTCCTGTGATCCATAGAAGCAATCAATCATGTGTTTGTCTGATTACTGAGAATATGCATATAAGTAAAAAGAAACATTTCCATCTACACCTAAGAGACAGGCTAGTGTTCCAAAGGGTTTCTTAAACTCCCTTAATTTCCAATTGATAATTTTATTGGGAAAGTACACTAAGTAACTACTTTCAAAAACTAACCAAAATAAGTTAAGTGTACCTCCTATATATATATATATATATATATAATTTATAGCTAGATGATCAGCTAAATTTCAGGAAGAACAGAAATCTACAACATGGGACTTGAAAAGTGATGTACATGTATTATAACTAGGATGATCCATAATCATAGCTATTTTTTATGTCAATGAACATTTGATTTAGATCCCTTTCAAGTCTATATGGAGTAAAACAAAACTGACTCTGAAAATGTACACTATTACATTGGTTCACTTAAAAAAAGGAACACACACAATTAAGTATCAAGAGAACTGTGGGTTGGATTTTCTTCCTTTTTCATCACTTCTATGTAAAAATTCTATATAAGAATGATCAAAAGAATTGTATTTGAATATAAGATTACTTACATAAAATCTTACTAGCAGTTAGAACACCTACACAAAGATATTAACCAGTAGTGATAGACTCTTTTATTGAACGGTGGCCAATTATTTCTTTTATTCATTTTAACAGATGGAGAAAATGCAGGTTTGTGTCCCATGAGTTAAATCACCTCTAAAATAATACAAGCTTGCACAAAATGATGCATTCTACCAATATTAGAATAACACTTAATATCAATAAAGGCAAAGGCAAACTTTATTCCTTTTTACAACCCTTTTAGTGCAAATAACCTATATGAGCATTTTCTAAATAATTAGAAAATGCCTATTATAACATATTACACATATAATGACTAATATGGAGTTCTTGAACATATTTTTATTAATGCTACTATAGATTTCCATCACATGCAATAATGAATGAATGAGTGGTAGGAAACACAAAAATATCCTTTACACATTAAGTATATTAATTGGAAAAAACATTTGGATAATTATTGAAATCCAAATTCATTTTTAATTTCTCTTAAATAATGGAGTTAATTCAGCTTGCTACATCTGCAGCAGCCAAGTTATAAGATTAAAAGTGAAAGGAAAAAAATAAAACATGAAACAAAAGAATTCACATGAAAATGCACAATAAGGTCAAGTTCCTCTTCACAGCACAAGAGAACGATGAGACATTTTCATACCTGAAACACGTCTGCTTCGTTCTTTAATAAACTGATCTCCATCTGCTCATGCCCTTGGAAATCTTTCAGCAGTACAACCTGCTATGCTCAAGTCCCATATAACTTTGTATTTCTCTGCTCATAATTAACTAATTATTCTCTAATCAATAGTGTAGATCTTGATTTTACAACATAAATTAGGTAAATGACATAATGGCTGGGGGTCAATCTCATTTTATTTACAAAGCCCAGCATGAGCATCCAACTTCATTGTATCTTATGTACCTGAACAGCAATGAATCTTACTAGCAGACCTACAGAAAGTCTTAAGACTGAGTACTGGGAGAAAGATGCCTACATGTTTATTAAATTAAAAAAAAAAAAAAAGTAGTATTTGCAAAGCATGTCCAGATCAGAAATATTTTAAATCACAATCCTTAGTGTTATGTAAACTGACAAAGTGCTGACTCAGACAAGTAGGAAAAAATTTCTGCCTTCATATATCATGCAACTCTAAAGCTGAGTCTCTTAAACAAGTTTTAATTGTTGAAATGATTTCAGAAAACTTAAAGAAAAATTAATGACGTCAATATATCATTCTGCTGCAGAGTCCTTCTGAATTTCTTGAAAAGATTTTGGTGAAATATTAATAAAAATATTCCCATACTGAGAAACAAGTGAAACAGTGGTAAGTTTTGTCAAATAAAGAATATTAAGTATTTAAAAATAATGATCTCTTTAAGTGTATGGGAGAAGGCGATGGCACCCCACTCCAGTACTCTTGCCTGGAAAATCCCATGGACGGAGGAGCCTGGTGGGCTGCAGTCCATGGGGTCGCTAAGAGTCGGACACGATTGAGCGACTTCACTTTCACTTTTCACTTTCATGCACTGGAGAAGGAAATGGCAACCCACTCCAGTGTTCTTCCTGGAGAATCCCAGGGATGGGGGAGCCTGGTGGGCTGCAGTCCATGGGGTCGCTAAGAGTCGGACACAACTGAGTGACTTCACTTTCACTTTTAAGTGTATGATGTAAAAACAGGGAAATAGGATAGTGAGTGTGAATATTCTTATTATTTATCATCAATATATTTTTACTATTAAAAACGCAAAATCAGATAAACAAACACATGAATAACGATATATAAATGATAAAAAAATTTCATTTACAAACTTAAAATGGATTAAGGTTAAGGCTAATCTCTGCTTTCATGTTAAACATAATCCTAATTTCAAATTTTAACAAAGTTACTATGGACAAAGGCTATGCGCCTTGATTCATTTCTGTGCCTAAAATACGGCTATCTCTGTAACAGGTATAAAATAAACACCTATTTAATTGAACTTACGTATAATAAAGAAGTTATACTGCATGTGTTGTAAATAGAATTACCACAATCCCTTTTACCTAGAAATAAATATTTTTGCAAATTTAAGGGCCTTTTAATGAGATTAAAGCCACATTCAATCAATCGATGTCAAGCACAACACCATGATTCTTTTAAAAAATATTATATACAAATGGTTGTCAAAGGATGTCCCTGGCCAGCAGCAGCAGCATCACTTGGGAACTTGTTAGAAAAGCAAAATTTCTGGCCTCATCCCAGAGCCACTTATTCAGGAACTGCAGGGAGGAGGAGGAGGGAGTAAAATGTAGAGGACTAAAAGAAGACTGGTGGTATGTGAGCAGTCTGCTTTTAAACAAATTCTTCCTGTGATTCTGATACACTACAAAGTTTCAGAACCACTGCTATATACTGTCATGTTATTCTTCTTGTATCTCCGAGTTATTTATTTTACCCCTTGATATTTCAGTGTTTTCTTTCCTTTCCCTATTATGTGACAATGAACCATCATTCACTTGTTTGGCTGTTTTCTCTTATATATGTCTGTAAAATATGAACAGTTTAGTGTATATCCCCTTAAGTATACACTAATATCTCCTTTGAATAACAACTGGACCAATTTCAGAAAAGGGTTAATTCTGTTCCCTGGAAATATAAGAGTGTCTAGGAGATTATTAGGAAAAAGTGTTTTATTTGTGATCTATGACCAAGATTCTTAGGGCTAGCACCAAATATGGAACAGGATATCTACCACAGAAGTATTAAAGTAAGACAGAGAATGAAGACAGTATGTTATTACAAACAGAAAAAGGTGGAAAGGATTTTGATTGACAGTGACATCAAAAGCATAAGACTTAATTATTTTTTCAAAATGAAAAGTCTAAAATAAAATGACCACTGGTAATTTCTCATCATGTATCAAAGGAGGATCAGGTCCCAATGAATTAGCCATTTCTTTTTTAAGGAAATGGAAATCTGCCATTTTTCTTAAATTCAGCAACAGTAATCATTACCAACTTTTTCTTAAGATTATACAGCAATAAACAGTGAGTCCTTCTCCTAAGGAAAAAAAAAGCCTACTGGTTTTGCTACAGGTTATTAATATTTTTCCTCCAATGTTACAAGGTCTTTCAATAAGTTGATGATCTCAGTTTATACATATTTTATATACATTCTACTTTTACTACAGATCCAATAAATTATGGTTCCTTAGTATAACTATAGATTACTAGCATATAGCAACTTTATATTGACACTTGCTTTTGATTATCTGTAACATTTCCTACTCTATTTCTAATGTTTAAACTATTTTCAATTGCCACTATACCTGAAAAGATGTCCCAAACCACATCTATAAATCAGGTAATTCCATGAGACGTGTTGACAATTTACATGTAAATATGCATTTCAATTTCAGCAAAGAGTCTCTTCTAAATCAGTTCAAGATGAAGTGATGAAATATTCAACATATTTCTGTCGTTGACTTAAAACAGGATCATTAAAGCTTGAAGATCAAATTTTAATTCTGCAAACCTTTGGAAAGATACAGATGTTGATGAAGATCTTTCATTTGGCAGGTTGTATAGTCAATAAGCTTTGTATCTCTCTCCTTATTTTGTAACCTCATATTTATGGTTGAGAAAAGTAAAATTAAACCAAACAGAGAAAGTTTGTATTAAGTCAATGAAGACTCGGTAAGTTTGGTTACTAAAAATATCTAGAGATCAACACAGATATATCTTATTTATTTAAAATCTGAAGTTGTAAAAACTGCATGCTAATAATACTAGTGCTTTCACACTAGAACTAATGAGTCAAAACTAGAATGGCATATTCTTTCACAAGTTTTCATTTTTGCTGAATTATTATAAGTAAAAGTAACATTTAATATAGTCTACAGTTGTTTCCCAATGTAGCGTTTCATATATGAATATGTGTATTAGCTGGATGAAACAGAACAGCAGACTAGTGGAATGCATTGTCTTTCTTATTTGTTACTTGATTTGTTCAACAACAATGAGTAGCACATTGCATGTAAGTCCGGCTTCCACAACTCTTTAGTAAGTCCAAACACTATATCATTTGCCAAAGAAGCAAGAGGGGAAGACATTACTTAATGGACAATTCTGACAAGACATTATCTAGTATTTTTCAACAATGTACATATCAAATGTTTCTGATTAAAAAAAAAGTTAAAGAAGGGAAAAAAAAAAGAGAAAAAAAAAAATCCATAGAGGCAAATTAACTGCCTTGTCAGTCCAAGTAACAAACCAATCAATTACATTCTATTCAAACCTGACAAGCAAAGGCAACTTTTTGCAGTGATAAGCTTATGGGAAGGACAAGAGAGCTGTTCTCCTTTACTTTATGTACTCTATTGAGAGGGTTATCCACATTTAAAAAATCACACTTATAAAAGAGGTTTCCAGGATTGCCTCCGAGGATGAGCTGTGGCAGAGTTGGGTCTCATGAAGGGTATCTACACAGTAAAGTGATAAGAAAAGAACATTAACATTTAAAGATCACAGCAGATCTGCACTATGTCTTATGAAACACACTAAAAATAACCATGGTAGATTCAAATAACATATGATCTGGTTCAAACAGACAGATGCCCTGAATCTAAATGCCATGATCTTGCAAAGGTTTTTACTAGTTAAACTGGAACTATTCTATCATTAGAAACACTGAGTAGCCTCTTGTATTACTCTTATTGCTTTTAGTTGTCAAAATAAACCTTACTAAACAAAAAGAGAAAGCATAAAAATGATGAGGGGCTTGCATTTATACAAGCAAATATGTAGTTCAATCAACAAATGTTTTAAAAATAGCAGTTTGCTATCTTCTCATCAAATATAGCAATTTAATAATGTTTGAGAAAGCATGCAACTATGCTAAAACCAAGTACACGTAATCAGTACAGTACAGGACTGGTTCTACTCAAGTAGAGAGTCTCAGGGAGGAAATTTTCAGATTCTTACTCCCTGGGCCTCCACTGCCTTCTTTTATTAAAGACTATATTGGAAATGCTTTGTTACAATTATGAAAAGTATATCCCTAACTAGCTATTTGAGTAGATCTGTGCAACAAGTGACACAATACATGTCATTGTAAAGACCTGGTCATTGATTATAAATACACTAATTTTGACCAAATTTTCAAAAGTCATTCATTTGTATTTATTTTCAAAACTTTCATCAATGTTTCTTGTATTTATTTCCCTATCAATAAACTTTCTGAGTGATTTTAGATGCCTAGCAATTTGAGGTAACTTTTTTGATTGTGGTAAACAAAATTTTATCATTCTCTTCAGATATTTACATCTGTGTATATGAGGTGAAATTGCCAACTAGTCACAAATCACAGAAAAAGTTCATTTCAATATTTATTAGAGAGATGTGTTTAATGCTTCTAAGTTCTACTGAGAAAAAGAAAGTGAAAAGTGGCACAATCACAGACAAAGTGCTACTGAAGAACTCCCATGCCAAACTGAATACTTCCAAAGCAAGGAAAAACAAAATTGTACAAGAAAAAAAGAATATAACATGAAACATAGTTTTCAGAGAAATATACTTATCAACATATGAGAAGTAAACAGAATGAACAGAAGTCCCTCACTGAATAACAAGGAAACAGACAGGAAGAGCTGAATTCCCTTGTTGAATAGTCACATGTGCTAACTTTTCTCAGCATTTCAGTCTGCAAGTGATGAGCTTTAAGCACATTCTAAACCTGTTATTCTGAGAAACGCTTTGTCAGCAGGTTAAGCACTACTAGATAAGCATAATGCAAGAGGAAGCAACCACATCATTTATCACAGAAGCACATTTAACTTGAACCTACATGTAAATACAATGGAGACTAGCAGACAACCCAAAGATGTATTTGTATTCGACACTGATAGGAATTTGAGTATAGAAACACTAGATACCATAAACATCTGCTTTAAATTCTAATTAAACTAGATTTAACTTTGAAAACACTAAAAAGCTATCACTAATATTCTTCCATTCTAAGACTTCACTTAATTTCCAGAATAAGTAATATGACTTATCCTGTGTGCTACCTTCCTAGGACAGAAGACTACTATATGGTCTTTTATATCAGAGGTTAAGCCTTGACTTTGTATTTATTCCATGTGCTTCTAATAAGCTTACTTACAAATTAATGTAGGAAAAAAGGGAATTAAATATTTTCAAAGGGCTTCCCTGAAGCAAGCTTCTTGTATAGTTGGAATTGCTGACCAAGAAGAAACATCTACTTTTGCCCCAATGAAGGCAAATACGCTAAAGAAGCATTTGTCTGGTCTGCAGGATGCCTAACGATTAGAGCATTCACAACACATTCAAGACTGCCTAAACTCCAAACTGAATTCTACTACTTCCTGTTCTACCTATTTTGTGGTCTTGAACAAGTTAAAACTTCTCAGTTTCCTCAGTCATAAACTAGGGGGTAAAATGAATATCTGTCTAATTTGGAGTTGCCTTGAGGATTACATGAGATCAACTATGGAAAACACTAGCACATTGGCCCTTAATAAATACTCTATAAACTAATATAAAACTAAACACTCAGCAATTAACATGAACAATATTAGATTTATCAAACACTACAGTAGTATGTGTATTGGAAAGGAAGAAACTATATTCTAATAACAATTTATATAACACAGTTTCAATATATCTTTGGAATAGTTATCTAATCTCCAAAATGGAGATGTCCACACCTCATACGACTGCTGTTAAAAACTGAATGAGATAATACATTCAGAGAGCAGAGAAGAGGATCTGGGATATAGGAAGCATTATTTTAACACTAGCATTATTTTGATCTCTAGTTCATAAAGACTTTAAGGGTTCAATTATTAATAAAATGTTAAAATATGATTTTCTTATATTTTATTATCTAGACTTCAAAATCCATCAACTCCAACATTCATATCCTATCTACAAATTCTAATTCCAATTACTATGTCTATTCCATATGTCCAAAACTATACAAATCTATACAAACACCACAAATCAAAACCTTGTTACAGGAGAACAGATAAAACGGGATGTTTGATTTAAAAAAAGAAAAAGAAAAATCAGAAAACAATATTGTTGGTTTCTAACACTAGAAGTTAGATAATGTTTGTTTTATATGATTCTAATGATTGAAACTGTCTAGAAGAGATACCTTAGCTGACTTGGAGAAGGAAACTGCCAGTGATCAGAGCAGCCTCTAGAGGGAATGGGTGACTCACACACTTCTTTCCTGGCAGGGGCTCTTTGCCTGTTACTTAAGTAGTGATACTGAGCAGATGACTCAAGTGCCAAATTGACAGTGAGATCCTTTTCAGAACTGTATAGGATTTGTTTTGAAATTACTATGAGTTACAAAATCTGAGAAAACATGAGGCTGAGACCTTCATTTTATAGATGAGAAAATGACTATAATGGTAACGTAATTCAAGGTCATTCATCTAACCAGTAGCAGAGCTGTGGGTGTAATACCAGTCTTTCTAAATAACTGAGTAACCCCTTTGATGTATAAGTTAACAATATTAACACATTGCAATAAATAATGAGTATAAAATTACAAAAAATAAATTTTACTGAAAAATAAATGTGTGAAGTGAGAAATATTTCACTGCTATATATGATAAAAATTATAACATTTACTACTCTAAAATTGCATACTCCAGAAATACCACACTTCACTATGTAATTAATGGTTACCATGTTCAGGCTTCTGTTTTTTTTACAATTTACTAGTCTATAATGCATTTATTTTAGAAAGAAAATTTAAAAATTCAAACACAGATAACAAAAATATTTATAAATCATACTAAGTTATTTGAAGGTTTAATATAGATTTGAAAAATCAATAAATGTCATCATTGAATACTAAATGTGTGAGGCAAGTTAGCCACTCCACATGTCTAATCAAATCATCACATCAGCTTAGTTATAAAGGAAAAAATATATACTGAATAAACATTTTCTTTTCAACCCAAATTTTATCAGAATACTATTCTAATAAGAAAGATTCAGTGGCAGCTGGTCTACCTGCATTATCCAATTACATATATTTTGAACATTAAACATCCCTTTCCCAATTTTTACTAACAGAAGACCATTCTTAAAAAAAAAATTTCAAGTATAGCTTCCTTCACAAGACTCAGTTTATTTTTGAATTTCCTCCTTAAAATCCAATCTCTTCGTGATGTATTATACAGCATCAGTTTGGTTCTAAAGACATTAACTTAAACCACTGACATTAACTTAAACCACTGTTTTTTATAAAGCTAGGTCTAAGGCACAAAGGCAATATCCTTAGTGTTAGGGATGACTAAGTAACTCCCAAGAACAGTAGTATAAAGCATTCAATTTTAAATTTTAGACCCTTTTACCCTAAATGATTCAGCAAATATTCAAGACAACCTTGGAGTGGTGCTATTCGGAAAACAAAGAACAGCTGGGTTCAGGAGAAAATGAAGAAGCAGGAGAACATGTGGCCTGCTCAGACAGGGAGGATTCTGGTGGACTTCCTTTAGTGACTGGAGTTCAGGTTTAGGTCATTTAATCAGGCAAGGAATAAACCAGAAAGTTGGAGGAATCAACATATATTAGAGCTAAAGAATGCAGTTATACCAGTTTTACTAGCAATAAAAAAAAGTGGACAGCCAAGGCAAACAGATTGGAATCCAAGGAGGCCTCATTGGAACTGAGAAACACGGCCAGGGAAAAAGAGGAAACAATGAAGAAGCTCAAGTGTACAGAATAACATAGTAGAGAACAGTGTAGACATCGTAAGTCAGCCAAAAAAATGGGAAAGGAAAGAAAAGGAGAGTTTGGTTTAATACACCCCTTTCTTCCTTGCCTCCTCATTTTTGGCTAATTATCTGCTGTAAACACTGGTGTGGAGTTACGTCCCCTGCATGTACTGAATCCTTTCCATTTATTTGTCCATCAGTCTAAGTTCGAGGCCCCCAAACTGGTCATTCATCACACAGGTCACCACAATATCAACCTCATAAAAGTACTATTCTCCCTGTTATCTCTGACCTTCAGTGAATCCCCACTGTGTGTACTTAAGTGCTTAGTCGCCTCAGTAGTGTCTGACTCTTTTGGACCCCATGGGGTGCTCCCCACCAGGCTCCTCTGTCCATGGGATTCTCCAGCAAGAATACTGGAGTGAGTTGCCATGCCCTCCTCCAGGGGATCTTCCCAACCCAGGGATCAAACCCACATCTCTTACGTCTCTTGCATGGGCAGGCAGCTTCTTTACCCTACTCTCCAAGTCTTTAGCATGAATCCAGGCCCCAATCTACCTTCAATCTACATCACAAATGACTCACAGGATCCCACTCTATGTCTTTCAGTTCAGTTCAGTTGCATCTGACTCTTTGCGACCCATGGACTGTGGCATGCCAGGCCTCGCTGTCCATCACCAACTCCCTGAGTTTACTCAAACTCATGTCCATCGAGTAGGTGATGCCATCCAACCATCTCATCCTCTGTCATCCCCTTCTCCTCCCACTTCCAATCTTTACCAGCATCACAGTCTTTTCAAATGAGTCTGTTCTTCATATCAGGTGGCCAAAGTATTGGAGTTTCAGCTTCAACATGAGTCCTTCCAATGAACACTCAGGACTGATTTCCTTTAGGATGGACTAGTTGGATCTCTTTGGACTCTCAAGAGTCTTCTCCAACACCACAGTTCAAAATCATCAATCCTTCGGTGCTCAGCTTTCATGCATTAGAGAAGGAAATGGCAACCCACTCCAGTGTTCTTGCCTGGAGAATCCCAGGGATGAGGGAGTCTGGTGGGCTGCCATCTATGGGGTCACACAGCGTCTGACATGACTGCAGCGACTTAGCAGCAGCTTTCTTTAGAGTCCAACTCTCACATCCATACATGACTACTGGAAAAAACCACAGCTTTGACTAGATGGACCTTTGTTGGCAAAGTAATCTCTCTGCTTTTTAATATGCCGTCTAGGTTGGTCATGGCAACCCACTCCAGTACTCATGCCTGGAAAATTCCATGGATGGAGAAGCCTGGTGGGCTACAGTCCATGGGGTCGCAAAGAGTCAGACATGACTGAGTGACTTCACTTTCACTAGGTTGGTCATAACTTTCTTCCAAGGAGTAAGAGTCTTTTAATTTCATGGCTGCAATCACCATCTGCAGTGATTTTGGAGCCCCTCAAAATAAAGTCTGCCACTGTTTCTACTGTTTCCCCATCTATTTGCCATGAAGTGCTAGGACCAGATGCCATGATCTTAGTTTTCTGAACGTTGAGTTTTATGCCAACTTTTTCACTCTCCTCTTTCACTTTCATCAAGAGGCTCTTTGGTTCTTCTTTGCTTTCTGCCATAAGTGTGGTGTCATCTGTATATCTGCAGTTATTGATATTTCTCCTGCCAATCTTGATTCCAACTTGTGCTTCATCCAGTCCAGCATTTCTCATGATGTGCTCTATGTCTTTAATCATATTCATTCTCTTCAAGGATCTGGTACCTCTTATCACAATCTTCTGAAACCTACTCATACTTCAAGATCCAAGTCAAATGTCACCTTCGTTTATATGGAAATTTCTCCCTCATCCTTTTACAAACATCCCCATTCCCATATAAAGTCTTATGCCTTTATATATCTTCCAAATGACAATTTGATGAATAAATAAATGGATTTTAATTTCCTTAATATTAAATAGTTTAGAAAATGAATTTGATGAGACTAAACATAAGAATCTTATTATTAAAAGAACTGGAGGGAAATAGATCCCATAATTTCTTTACAAATGAAAGCTTCAAAAGCACAATCAAAAAATTTTTTTGGTCAGAGTGCTTAATATACTCACTATAAGAAACTCAACTTTCCTTTTTAAATGATCTACATTTAAAGGCCACGTCACAACAAGGCAATTTTTAAAATTCTTTAATTATTGACTCAAATGAGTAACTGACAAACGAAATGGGTCTGGAAGATTTCAGTCACTTAAAAAGCAAGTTACTGACATGTAATTTCTCTTGGATGTGACTGAATCCCATTGATTTAGTCTTTCCTAGGCCTATTTTCCTTGTGTAGCAGGGCCTGTGTCCATCTGATTTACTAAGCATCTACAGAGACGACCTAACAAGTTTTATTCAAGCAGAATTCTTCCTCCACTTGCTATTATCTGGAGAGAATACACTTAAAAAGTTACTTTCATGTAGTTCAGTCTATCAATTCTCACAGTATTCAACTGGCTAGATCACACTTAGGACACTTAAGATCATGGGCTTCATTTATTATCTATGTACTGAAAAATGACACACACACACACACATACACACACAGAATGCATGAACAATTTTATACTAAAGTTAAGTCATAATCACTTTTTTAATAGTATAGTTAGAAGGTAATAATTACCTTCACTTTTCTCAAACTTGCCAAAGTATTTTAGGAAAACAGACAAACATTAAGTACCTCATTAAAAATTGTTTGTGGAGTTCTTATATTCAACTTTTAAAGAAACCATGGAATATTCAGATAAGGGTCAAAGGAAAGTCATAAGGAATTATATAACTGATACAGTATATCTGAGAGAAAGGCTGAGGAAACGAGTTATTCACTTCTTTTTTTTCCTAAAATTTTCACTTTAATTCACCAAAGAATTAAAATAACAGTATAATAAAACAAACTTTGATTAAATAACAACATGCCCTTGCCTAACATAAATTAAATATCAAAACAAGCAATTTGGGCAAATGCAAGTAGGTACTGAACCCAGTGGTTCAATCTTAGGTAAAGAATTCCCCTGACAAGCAGGAGATGCAGGTTTGATTCCTGAGTTGGGAAGAGACCCTGGAGAAGGAAATGGCAACCCACTCCAATATTCTTGCTAAGAAATCCCACTGTTTTAGAAACAGGTAATAAACTCTGGAATTGACAGTTTAATTTTCAGATAATTATAATACATGTAAGGGAACAAAGAGCACAAGAAATTTTTCTCTGTCTCTTTAATATGCAGGGCTTTAAAGGAAAAAAATCCAATTTAACAGTAAACGAATCTTTTGAACACTTATTGTGTTCTAGTTTCTAACTCTGCTGCTGCTGCTGCTAAGTCACTTCAGTCGTGTCAGACTCTGTGCAACCCCATAGACAGCAGCCTACCAGGCTTCCCCGTCCCTGGGATTCTCCAGGCAAGAACACTGGAGTGGGTTGCCATTTCCTTCTCCAATGCATGAAAGTGAAAAGTGAAAGTGAAGTCGCTCAGTCGTGTCCGACTGTAGAGACCCCATGGACTGCAGCCCACTAGGCTCCTCCGCCCATGGGGTTTTCCAGGCAAGAGTACTGGAGTGGGGTCCCACTGCCTTCTCCGTTCTAACTCTAGATCTACTAACTAATAAAGTTAATGTATACCGAAATTGTAATTGATAAAAATAAAAACTCAAGAAGAAAACAATCTAATTGCAAATCAAACTCTCTGGTTTTTTGTTTGTTTTTTTTTTGGCCAAGCTGCATGGCTTGCAGGATTTTAGTTTCCTGGCCAAGGATTAAACCTGGGCCAAAGCCAGGAAAGCACCAAGTGCTAATCACTGGACTGCCAGGGAATTTCCCAAACTTTAATTCTAAGAGTACTACAGGGTAAGCAATGAGGTGTAAAGGAAGCAATGTTATGCATATTTCATGCACATATGTGCTTATATTTATTTATATAGAAAGTTATTACTTACCAGTTAAAAAAAAAAAAAGAGGTTTAATTAGACTTAAAAGTTTGCCCACTGATAACATGTCTATCTGATATTAATAAATCACACATAGTTACCAAAAATTGTTTTCAGGGATTTCTACGATGGCTAAACAAACATCAGAACAAGAAGATCTAAGAAGTTTTCAAAGTGAGCAATTTTATATATGGGACATAACACTTCTTTTATAATGGGTGCCGAATTTAAAAAGATGTGACTGCGAAGATTAAAGCTCAAGAAATGTATGAAGAATTAAACTTTTTGTACCATTTACATTCAAGTGACCAGACTAAATCAATAAAATGTCATAAAATAAAGTAGCTATTGTCACAAAAGGGAAATATGGAAACTCAACGATGTACAGTGACACAACACTGCAAAAGATTTATTTCCAGTAAGTACTTAAACAATGAAAAGATTTGTGCAGTTAATCCAGATGGAGTTATATTCTCCAAAATTAAAATGAACCTAAAATGATCAACAGTCCAGATACTAGAATAAAAGTGTTAAAAAGTATAAACATTTTATTAAAACTAATAATATTGTTTGTAGGGCATGTAAAAACACAACTGTGCACTATCATAGTGTCTTTATAAAGAGTAGGATTATTATAAGAAGTTAATAATAGAACCTGTAGAAACAGTGTGATAATGAACACTGAAGTCAAGAAGTCTGGGTCCTAAGCCTAACTCACACTAACCAAATGATCTTTTAAAAGCTGTCTGTCCAAATAATCACAAAAAGATTACAGCATGCCAAGTTTTATTCTGGCACTTGAGATAAAAGTATAACTCTTTCATTAAATTCACAGTCTGATGGAGGGTCAAGACTCTATACAGGAGAGATTTAATACAAAGTAACAAGCATTATTAGCATGTAGGCCTGCAATAAACGGTCAATAAAACATATAGGCAGACAGACTATCTTTGCTTGATTAGTAGGAGAGAGCAGGCTAAGGAAAGGATTAACAAGAGTAAACACTAACAAGATTAAAGCAAGTGTTACAAGGTAGTAGGAATTTATCAGGGAGAGAATACGTGGAATAAAATTTGAAGAAGTACAGAGGAGATTTTTAAAAGAGTATATCAGAAAAATGTTTTGCTGGCATTTGGCTATACCAATCAGAAATTAAGTGGAGAGTCTGGCTAGAATTAAAAATTTGGGAGTATTCTGAATTAAAAGAAAGAAGACATCAAAGATGAGATCACCAAGGACTGTGTAGAATGGAAAAAAAAAAAAAAAAGAAACTTGGACAGAGGTTTAGGAAGAGCAACAAGTGCAAAGGTAGAGATGTCCACAAAAGGACTCTCTAGAGAGATGGACATGAACTTGGGCAAACTGCAGAAGATGGTGAGTGACAGGGAGGCCTGGCGTGCTGCTGTCCATGGGGCTGCAAAGAGTCAGACATAACTCAGCGACTGAACAACAGCAACAATCCAGAGAGATAGAATATCTAAGAGAATGCCATGAATTGAAAGCTAAAGGAAAGGAATCAACTGAGAAATTGAAGATAATTACAGAAGAGTAGGAAATAATCAGAGTCATGATGATTGGGATCCAGGGGGCACTGATGGTAGTCATGATAGTTTCAGAAGGAAAAGGGAACACCTCTTCTACTAAACTGTTATGAAAAGAGAGCAAAGGGTGGTGGAAGACAGAAGCCTACGGATGTAAGTAAGTTATAGCTTCCGTGTCAGAAAGTTTAGGGATTTCTGTCTGATGGTTTCTGTTTTGTATGTGAAGCAGGAGACAAGGTCATTTGATAAATATGAAGGAAGAGAAAAGATGATGAGATAAGGAGCATGAGAAGAATGGACACAGGCACTCTCAGAAATGAAAGTTCAAGCTGACTAGGAAAATATGGAAGGACTGCCAGATAACACTGAGGACCTGATTTATAATAATCAGGTACGTTAAAAAAAATATACATATGAACCAATTAGTGAATTATTTATATCCTAGTAGACATATACTTTCACTCTGTTTATAATTTTGTTTCTTAACTAACTAAAGTTAAAATGTGCACAAAAAACTTACTTGAGCCACTTTTAGTATCTTCTTTGAGGAAGAATTATTATATTTATTATATTTCACTTAAATATGTTTTCCCTAGAATTAGCAGTTTCTCAGTAAAAGTTTGCACAAGATTTTTATTGGCTTAGGCCAACTAATCATAGTCATGTTTTTTTTTAATATTTAATTAGCCTTTTTGTGTGTGTAGTCAATTAGGACTGTATTTTAAAGTGTAAGTAACTTAAAACTTTGTAAAAATTTTTTAATGTTTTACTCACAATCCTACCATACTAAAAAAAAATAGCATGCTTATTTCTTGCTCCCTTCCAATCTCTAGGTATCTGTTATGTAACAACTGAGGAGCATACACTTATATTCTAAAATACTTTTCTTCATTCCCATGTAATTATCTTGTAATCTACAAAAGATACATATTTTTTGTTCTACTAATTTGCTATACTTATCATTCCCCTCCCATACCATGTTTAAGCTGCTTTTATTCTGGGATTTGTGTATTTTGAGTATGGATAATTTTACTACTATTAATATGGCTATAAATATTCTTTAAATACTTTTCTTTGAATATTTCCTTGTGATAAAATCCAAAGAGGAAGGTTATCATAAAAATAAGAGCACATGTAAAGCCAGCACAACTGAAATAGGACAAAATTAAATTTTTCCTCACCTCAAAACAAAAAACGTAGAATTACATATAAAATATACAATATTTACAAATCAGACACTTTCAAATGTCTGAAAATAACAAATATTGTTATTCTTATTAATTGTCAGTGTTTGAATCACTTGACAATTTGTAAAACAGTCAAGTTAGAAAATAGACTATTGTGTGTATTCATCTGTGTGTTTGTGTAACCAATACAAATTTCTTTCTCAAGTTAATAACAATGATAATTTTACAAAGTTAAGTGTTATACTGAAGGAAACAAGCAGTATTCTACCAGAAGTTAAAACTTAAAGAATTATGTTCTACAAACAGTAATTACCCTGAATGACTTTAAAGATGTATATTTTATTTTTTTACTTTTGCTTTTGTTTCCATTCAACTTTCAGAAATCATAATTTTCCTAAATTATTCATAGTTGCTTTTTAAATTACATATTTAAAATTCTTACCCAACACAGAAAAGAGTGCTAGAGCTAGTCTTATAAACGTAACTATGCACATCACACAGGCACACACAGACAAATGAAGATATTAACAGGAATGAAATAATCTAGAGATTAATTACCAAGTGAGGAGAGTAAAAAGGGCCAGAGAGGTAGCTCATAGGCATAATCCAAGTCAGCAAGAGCCACTGAAAGGATTAACTGCACGGGGAAAGACGCCTGGGACGCCAGTCACTGGCGCAAAACAAAGAACTATGTACTATACCCAAGTACCGATACAGAAACAGCAAACAAAACCAAAAAAAAATAAAAAGGAAAGAAAGAACCAGTGTCTTTTATTGCCATGGAATTACCCCAGGAAGCCAAATTAGAAATTCTCAAACTGTTACTAATTTTCTTCCAGATTAAAATGGAAAGAAAATCCAGACTGTTACAAATTACAAAATAAAGTACAGTTTTATTTCCTCTACTCTGACTAAAATTGTATTATGACCTAATCTGATTTAACTTAACTGACTCTGTATTGCCCAAGCAGTTAAAATTAGCAAAAATTAACAATACACATATTTTCAGATTAAAGAAAATTCAGATGTCAATGAAGTAGGAACTATCCTTAGAAACACCAGAGGAATGTGAGGGTAATAAAACTCATTTAAGAATTTAAAAGTATCTTAACTCATAGAACAATACAGCCATGAAGGAAAAAATGAATGGAATTACTATAAGTTACATTAAAGTATGATGAAAACTACCATCCCAATCTAAATAAGGTTTGAACATTTTGTATATAAAAATGACATTAACTAAGCCAAGTTCCCAGTAATATATGATGAATATTACTCTTAAAATATTAAATATGAATGACTTTAATTAAAATCTATAGATTCTCTATTCTCTTCATCTATGTAAAGGGCATACTATGTGATAAGCATGGAGAGAGCCTGGGACTGGAATAATTAAAATTAACTTAAATATCAATATATGGTACTGGGAGATGGGAGGGAGGTTCAAGAGGGGTGGATATAAGTACACTTACAGCTGATTCATGTTGATGTATAGCAGAAACAAACACAATAATATAAAATAATTATCTTCCAATTAAAATTAAATGAATTTTAAAATGATACAATTATTGAGGTTTTTTAATGTGCATAAGCCTTTTTCTGGAATTTTTATTCCTTTCTGTTGGTTGTTTTGTCTAGCCCTACACTAATAAAATAAAACCAACACAACATTGTAAAGCAATTATCTCCCAATTAAAAATTTAAAAATATTTTTTAAAGATATGGTACTTACACACTAAGAATCATGAATTGACCAAGACATACAGACTAAATATAAATGATTGAGAAGTCCTCATTCCAGAGAAAAACAGGAGATCATTTTAGATAAGAGCAAGTTAAAGTTGGGGCTTCCCTGGTGGCTCAGATGGTAAAGAATCTGCCTGCAATGTGGAAGACCTAGGTTCGATCCCTAGGTTGGGAAGATCCCTTGGAGAACGAAATGGCAATCCACTCCAATATTCTTGCCTGGAGAATCCCATGGACAGAGGAGCCCGGAAGGCTACAATCCATGAGGTCACAAAGAGTTGGACACGACTGAATGACTAATGTAACATAAATTAAAGGTGAAGCAAGATGGCATGAAACTAAGTGAAAGTTTTAGGAAGGAGAACTAGGTTATTCCAAACTGTGAATAACTGAAATGAAGACTAAAAAGACCGAGGTCAGGTGTGGAAGACCTTAGACCATGTTTTAGACTCTGGATTTACCTTGTAACAAACAAGAAGCTTCTGGACAAATTTAAGTACAATGTGAACAAATTCTTTAGACAACTAGATGGAGACTGGAGACATTCAAACTATTGATGGTGCTGGTTACTATAACAGACTAAGAGGGAGTTAATGAAGGCATATAACCTCCTTCTATTCATTTAATCCTCACAGCAATTCTATGAGGTAGAAACAATTACTATTCTCAGTTTATAAATGAAGAAACTAAGGCACAGAGATCGCTGCAGATGGTGACTGCAGCCATGAAATTAAAAGATGTCTGTGCCTTGGAAGAAAAGCTATGACCAACCTAGATAGCATATTAAAAAGCAGAGACATTACTTTGCCAACAAAGGTCCATCTTGTCAAAGCTATGGTTTTTCCAGTAGTCATGTATGGATGTGACAGTTGAACTATAAAGAAAGCTGAGTGCCAAAGAATTGATGCTTTTGAACTGTGGTGTTGGAGAAGACTCTTGAGAGTCCCTTGGACAGAAAGGAGATCCAACCAGTCCATCCTGAAGGAAATCAGTCCTGAATATTCATTGGAAGGATTGAAGCTCCAAAACTTTGGCCACCTGATGCAAAAAACTGACTCATTAGAAAAGATTGATGCTGGGAAAGATTGAAGGCAGGAGGAGAAGGGGATGACAGAGGACGAGATGGTTGGATGGCATCACTGACTCGATGGACATAAGTTTGAGCAAACTCTCGGAGATGGTGGAGGACACGGAAGTCTGGTGTGCTGCAGTCCATGGGGTTGCAAAGAGTTGGACACAACTGAGGGACTGAAATGAACTGAAGGCACAGAGATTATATAACTTACTCAGAGTCAAAACTAATAACTGTTGGCGGAGAATTTGAACCCAAATAATTTGGGCCCCAGACATAAGCATTTTAACCACTGTTCTGCCACTGATAGGAACTAGAGTAAAACACTGAAATAGGAAAAACAAAAGCTTTAAGAAGGAATGTTCGTCACCAATGTTATTAAATGCTGAAACAAGAACAAAAATGAAGAGTACTTAGAAAATTAAAATGTCTTTGAATTTAGCAATTCAGAATTTATCAGTGACTTCTTCAATTAAAACTATAATTTTGCCTTTGTAATCAACCACCAAACACAAATTCAATTTCCTCAAGGTCCAATCACCAAACACTATTAATAAGGTCCAAAACATTATATAAAAAGTTACAAAATTGAAAAGAAGCTTTAAGGAGCTTGAAAATATGCATTCTCAATATTTAAAAAGTTACAAAATAGTCTCTGAAAACAAATTGTTTTTAAATCAAAAGAATTTGACATATACTAGTAAAGCAAACTAACATTTTATATTATGCTATACAAAAATATAAAATAAAACTATTTTTAAATGACATAGTATCTCTGCAGGTCTTTAAAAATATTTCAAGCAAAACTGCACATAGATCATCCAAAGGGCAAAGACAAATATATGCACTGTCTGACTAGGTAATGTATGAGATATTAGTTGGTTATGTCATAATAACACATATTGGTTTCTTCAGACATAAATATCATAACATATAAAAAGTAAAACTTGTTTTGCCAAAAGTATCATTAGCAAGCGAAACACACACACACAAAATACCTGAAAGAAAAGGCCTGTAATCTACACTAAAAATATGTGATAAACTCATCTTTAAAAAAAGAGAAAATATCTCAATAAGGAGGCACAGGATATGGAAAGACAACACATGGATGAGAAAATCCAGATGGCTAATCAATATATGAATAAATAACTCAACAACACAGTCACAAAATAAAATAAAACTGTCAATTTCTATCAACCAAATTGTAAAAAACTTACACAATAACATCCTCGAACAATTACGTATATTGGGAAAGATACAATAATATATATTAAAATGTAATACATACATACAGTTTGGTCTAGCAAACTCAATTTGAGATAGAAATCAAAAAAAACATGAATTTCCATTTATAGATAAGTATTAATAAATTATGGTTTATTTTATTATTTTATTGCTATTTAAAAGACTGGTTTAGTTCTATATTTACTGAAAAAGTCCACTATGTGTTTTCAAGTTTAAAAAAAAAAAGGGACATTTCAGAGTAAAGCCTACAATAGCTTTAAAAGGGAGAGAGGGAGGAAGCCAGCCAATACGCCCTGAATATTGGGGCATATTTCGTTTGCACTTAGAAGAAAGAAGTATGGCTGATTATACACCAATTGACTATGTCTGTTACCTCAAATGGAAAGGGTTTTGAGGAAACAAAGTGAAAATAACGTTTCTTTGTACACTTATTAAGCAATTAAAAACAACATATATTGCATTAATACTTAAAAAACAATCTGTTAACAAATATGCTCTAATCCAGTATGCCAGTATCTCCAAAATAAAAGGCTATCTGTATATGCCAAACATTTATTATACTGATGTTTTTTGTTTTTCCCAGAATTGTATGTATATGTATGTATAATGTATGTATACAGTTTCTTCATGAACATGTTTAAATTTTGTAACTATTTTTAACTACAATGTTAGAAAATATTATGGTAATAGTTATGCAAAATAGCACATTATAAAGTATCTTTTTTTTTTTAATCTTACTTTTATGTAATGTTACAATCCCCCAATCATAAATTGTGGTATTTTAGGTCAAATAATTCTGCCCAGAACTCTGTCACAAAAGGACTTCCCATCTTCTTGAGAATGCTCACAAAGCATCTCTTCTCTTCTGGAAAGCCTTGCTCTATTTTTCCCTACTTGCTTAAACCTACCCATTCTTTTACAAATCCATTGACTTTACTGGCTACCACTGTTTCTTTTTTTTACAATTATCTTATTGGGTAATCCTATACTACCAGTTCCTATTATCTGAGAATTTTCAGAAAACTGATTATTTCTACATAAGAAATTTCTGTGGCTTTCCAGTCATAATGATGGAGAGTTGGCAGGAAGAAAGGAGGAAGGAAGAGGGGAAAGTGAAGGAGGGTAAGAGGGAGGGAAAAAAGAAAAAAAGGAAGGAAGAAAGTGAAAAAAAAAAAGGAAAGCAAAAGAAAGGTACTTGTTCAGTAAGGCATACTTTAATTATATCACTAACAAAATGCCAAATCATTTTTAGTTGAAAACATAGGGATTTATATCCACACTGCATATTATTCTAATTAGTTCTTTTGATCTATATAATCATCTGAAGACAAAGAACTGTTGAACTCAATGTAAATCCTCCCATTCTGAGACATTTGCAAGAAAGAGCAGCAGAATTAAAGTCCGTCAGGCAACTAAATACAATCGACAATAGAGTTCATAAAGAGTGATGGTCTCATACTAAAGCCAGCTAGGAAAACGGGCAGATTGAGAAATTTCAAGTTAAATTTCCATTTCTTTAGTTGAAATTGCACCTTTTATGAATATTCCTATTATCCCGGGGATTCAGGGGAACCAAAGTAGTGTTTAGTCAAATACTATCTGATGTATCTTTTTTCAAAAGTGAGCTATTAAGAGATATGTATGTGCAAAATACACTTCCAAGGTTTTCGGTTTTGTTTTTTAAATTATTGTGTGATGGGGCCCATATCCAGGCACTCCATATCAACTCTAAAACAGAGTCCAATGCTGTACAAGTGTTACAAACTATATTTTAGTAAATTACTTTCCTTTTCTCAGCATGTTTCCACAGGGCAAAAAAGTTTTACGTGGGACAACTTTATGACTTCATTCCCAACAGAAATGTGCCCTCTCAAAGTTAACAGGCATTGATCTTTAGACCAGTGAGCCTATAAAATCAGCTCTAATAATACACATTTAAGTGACAATAAAAAGTAGGATACTTTCTGGTTACACGTAATAGGTAAGGTCTATGTAATTACTAAACAAAGCTGCCCTGATTTACTGACGTGTCATTTCTGACCAAGAGTTACTAGGAAGAAAAAAGGAGAGGGGAGGACAAATGGACAAAAAAAATTAACTTGAAAGAATAAAAACACTGCTTTAAAGATATAATAGAACTAAATGATTTGTGTATCACAGTTAACATAAAATGTAAAGGGGTAATAGTCATGTTACTAAAAAAAATTTAACTTATTTATTTTGAAAACAGATTCCTATAATAGAATTCAGTGCTTGGTCACTCTTCCCCTACATTCCCATCCTAAACTTTGGTTTCTTTTTAATGAAAAAAAGGAGTCAGCAAAACAAAATGCCACCATTAAATCATTCTGCAACATTTTGTGTCAAAAATGTAATGGGAAATGCACACATCAAGGGAAAGGTTACTGTTCTTCCAGAACATCTTTTCACTTGGTTCACGGCTCATCCTTCTACATAACCGTGCAGGCACTGCTGACGGTTTTCTCTCTCGGTTTAATGTGGCATTTGAAGGATTATGGCATTTTCAGAAACCACAGTGCAGTGATTTTAGTGGTTATCTGACTGAAAGTGATACTGCGACTCAGAATAACTGCGCTGTTTATGTGCAGTGGTAAAAGTCAGCTACCAACTCTTTTCACATTATCAACCTAGTTCCTGATTGCGTATTTTCTTAATAATACACGAGTTCAGTCTAGAAACTAACGCCAGAATTAGAGAAAACTCCATTTAAATGGGAGCCTGCTGTACACAGGCATACTATATTTAATTTTAAATATTATTAACTGCATTGTTATAGAAAGAGTTAACTCAGCAGTTGGTTAATCTTAACTCATTTCAGTTTAGGATAAATGTAACTGAAACTGTTTCACAAAAAGGGTTAAAATAAACAATTAAAAGGAATATTCTTAGAAATTAAAATGAAAAGAAATCATATATCATACATGTAAATCAATTAAGAACTATAAAGATACAGTAAATGAGATATGCTATAAATACCCAGGTAATATTTTAATCTACTAATATTTGAATAGATTACTTATATTAATATATTTAAAGTATATTTTAAAAGCTCAATCTATAAAATTTTATTTTATAGAATTAAGAAAATAAAAAACTTTCCAAAGTGAAAGAAAACAGTTTCTACTATAAACTATTTCTCACAAACCTACATCTCAATTAGTAAAAAATGAAAAGTGGCTGCCTTAAAATTAATTCATATGCTCTGGTAAGCTATGAGCTATAAAATATATAATTGACAACAAAATTAGAAAAATAATATGGATTAATACGATAAAAAAATAGCATTGTTGGTAGGAGGTTTGTGCTGTAAATTGTTCAAAATCGCAGACTGCGGGGTATTTTTCATTTCTGAATTTCCTTCTCTTATCCTTTAGTCTATGATATAATGAAATCACAGAACGTGAAAATTAAAAGCTATCTTCAAATATATCTAACACATTGCTTAATTTATAAATGAGATAGATGGTTTCCAGAAAAGCTGTCTGCATCCTCAAGGTGACACAGTCTTCAAACTCTCAGTTTTAGTCCTATACCCTCCACCATCATTTTGCCTGGTTAGTTATCTAATGAAGTTTTCAAGTGAGGTTCATTTTTTGAGCCTATTAAGATAAACATTCAATGTACTATCACTGCCAGAGAGAGACTGTCCTTAATAAGCAAGAAAATTATATTCCTGGCTTTCCTAATCAATAATTTCTTCATATATGTTAACAGTATTATGTGGAAAATTAGAGCTGTAATAATGACATATACCACATCTAAATAATAAGTGAATAGGGTGAAATAAGGGAAAAATGAGGTTTGATAACTTACTTTTATCCTTATTCAAAAAACAGAGATATAAATATGAAAACATTTGTTCAAATACAACAATGTTATAGCTAATACACACACATTCACATATGTACATTTTAAAACCTGAACAAGATCACCCTAAGGTTAAAGAATTCTGAGGTTATGTATTTCTGAGATTTAAGTCTCAGTTTTATGTATGCTAAAGAATCAACTAAATGATGCAAAACTTCCCAAGTGGGGAACAAATTAACATTTATTTTACAAAGATTCTGAAATGACAACGTTCTTATTTGCTCACTGAATTTCAAGGGACCACAATTCTTCATCTACTAACTTGTATTGTTCTATTCATTTAAATAATCTCTCTTCTCAAAAACAAAACCCTCAGATCACAGGTAATTAAAAGGCTGACTACAACAGAGGTAAATCTGTTTTTCAAATTTAATCTACCAAATGCAAATATACTGCACTTGTGATCTTTTTTTTTTTTTTCCACAACTGGTGGTTAATACAAATACTCACCTCTCTAAAATTTCACATCATTGTGCCTATAAACTCAAGATTTCTTCAGTCTATTGTTAGAATGATGCTGTTGTATTCTTCAAGACAACACAGAGGGACTACAAAAGCATTTAGTAAACAGATGACCACAATTAAAATGACGAGTGACCAAAATGGTAAAGATAAGATGCATCACACATTTTCACAAACAGCAGCTTCAATTAATATATGCAACATTATGTATGCGATTTAAGTATGTACACATATACCATTTTAATGTGTATACATATAACATAAATACAATGTAAATACATTCATATACCCTTCAACCTGAAAGTTATTTGTAAAAGATGTAACTTGCCCCTGAAAAAAGGATAGAGCATATTTCCTTAAAAACAAAAGTCCCAGAGATAAACATCTACAAAGGTCACATTTATTGAGTCCTATGCCTCTCATTTAATATAAAGTACAAATGAAGAATATGACATCTAAAGTTAAAAACAAAAAGTAGTAATTTTAATAAATCCTTTTAATATCAAAGAAAATCAAATAGTATAGTTGGAAGAATAAAGATTGCAGCACTAGTCTCAAAGAACATCAAATTTAATTAAAAAAAAAAAACCAAAATTTGAAACATCAGATATGATCCCAAAAGGGATGTCATCATTTAGCCTGAAACAAATACATTTATCAAAGACAAGTTTTATTCTACCAGGGAGCTGAAATGTAAATTTATGTTGAGTCTGTATGAGCTAAGAGCACAGGCTGTTTGAATCTGAGTGTCAGTTTCACTACTTTCTTTTGGGAAGTTATTTATGCCTTAGTTGCCCCAACAATTCAATGGAAGCAATAGTACTGCTCACCTTATAGGGTAGCTTTAAGGATTGAATGATTCAACATGTACATATATATATATGGTATCTGGTCCATATAAGCATTATATAAATGGTTTATTACAGTTGTTTGCATATATAGGGTATTTACAATTCCCTAATTATTGTGCCAAGCCATTTACTTCTATTTATCTCAATTAATCCTCCAACAACCTCTGGGTTAGGTACTATTGACTATGGTTATTTTACAGATAAAGAAACCAAACCACAGAGAACATAAAGGCAGAATTCCCAAATAACAGAAACAAGTTTTAAATCAGGTGGCTGGCTATAAATACCCATTTTTAATTGGTCATTATACTGAAGTGGGTTGCCATTGCCTTCTCCAATATAAAACTGTTTCCCAAAATGTAGAAAGACTCTGAAATTTAATAACATTTAGGCTTTTCACATAAATTTATCAGGTTTGCTTTAAAAATATCCAATGTAAAATATCATGCTGAAGAAGGAATAAAATGGGATAAGTTTTTCACATACAAGATTCACTTTAATTAGAAGTATCTATTTCATTAAATTCTTTTGTTAAAGAAGAAACATATTCAATGACAGGTGTTCAAGATGGTATGGCAGGCTTTATTTAGGACCATCATGACAGATTTAGGAACCACTGAATTGGGATTTTATACTGGGGCAGAAAGACTGGGCCAAACTCTGAATACAGTATGGCCAAGATGGAATTTATAGAAAAAGTACATGGTGGGGATCAATAGATAGAAAATTAATAAGTGGAAATATCAGTGCTAAGGGGGTTTTGGCTAAACTGACCTGAAAGAATTTTTTCTTAAGATATGCCTGGGTGATCAGAATGGTAGAGACTGAGGAACCGGATCAGATACCTAGGGTGATTAGACATCAAGGGTGAGAGGTTCTGCTTAAACTGACTGAGCAGGGTTCCTGCTAAAACTGGACATTATAAGGAAACATACAGATGAACTTCGGAGAAAGTACAGTAACCTGACTAAAGTTTGTTCCAGCAAAGAATCTTTATTGCCTTTAGCACATTAAAAAAATTTTTTTGCAGAAAAAACAACAAAAACTAATCTTATCTAATCAAACACATGTAAAAATAATATTAAGATTAAAAAATGGATTAGGAAAGGAATAGGCTATGCAGAACAAGTGACAAGAGAATATTTGCAGTGGTTTTCTGAGGGTGAGGGTGAGCGTGGGATATGGGATACATGGCATATGGAATCTTCTTCCAACCAGGGATCAAACCCATGACACCTGCATTTGGAGTACAGAGTCTTAACCACTGGACCACTGGGGAAGCCCGTAAGAGTAATATGAAGATGAAAAAAATGGATCAGGAAAGTAACAGGCTATGAAGAACCAGTGACAAGAGAATATTTGCAGGAGTTGTCTGAGGGCAGGGTGGGAGCTAGGATTGACAGTAAATAAGCAGAGCACTTTTTGAGGTAATGGAAAATTTTCTAAAATGGCACTCTATTGATAGCTGAACAGTTCTATACATTTATTAAAAATTGTAACAGTCTACATATAAAATGGCTGAATTTGTACAGTATGAAAATTAAATCTCAATATAGTTATTTTTAAAAAGAAAAAATATTTGCTCTTTATCAAAGGAAGTAGGCTGTACCAAGGGAACTGACTTATTTTCCAGTCTCTTTAGCTAAATGAGAGAAAAGTCAACAAGAATGACTTCCACTCTAAGAGACTTACTCAAAAAATATATATATATTCTACATAGTTACAGGATAGTCTAGAAAGAGATTCTGAAAGTATGTGTTTACAGGACAGCCTGTGAGGGAATGTAATTTAGTATAGGTTTGGGAACTTGTAACATCACATATGATTATCAGAGGTAGTCTGTTAGAGCTCAGAGATGATATAGCCTGACATCTTTTCTATTCAAATAAAAAAACAGAGACCCTCTGAGATTCAGCAACTTGCTAGAATTGGTAAGAGACAAGCTTGGACTAACTGAGGTCTAATTCTCAGTGAAGTAATCATAGTCAATCAGAAATCCTTATTTACCTATGCTTTTTGTTGTTTGCTACAAGTATATACTATTTTAAAGTTTGTTTTTAATAAGTAAAAATGAAAAAACAAATCAATTAAGACCTAAAGAAAAGTCTTTGTTCTCAAAGAGATGACAGTATTTCAGTGTATAAGGCTGAAATGCATACAGACTTAGCAGTGTATCAGTAAATAATTTAACAAAAATTTACTCTGATTAATTTTCTGTGCCATATTGTAGAAGACTATGAGAATCATCATGAATAAATGGAAGGCCTCACTTAATCTAGTGAAAAAGTAATTCATAGATAATTTCCAAGGAATTGGATAATAGCATGATGTGGGATTTTATGTGGATCCCAAGGTCAATCAAAGTAAGAAAAACATCATTATGGGATCATATACGTCTGGAAGGATACACGAAAGAAGTAAATACCGAGACCTAGTCTTAGAAGAAAGAGAATATGATCTGAAATTGTATAGGAAGCAGGGAAGTCTCAAGCAAACAGTTGTAGTGCCCATCCAAAAGATCAGCATACTCAAGAAAAGAAGCACTGACAATGGAAATAAAATCAATAAATTGCTTGAAAAACACAGCTTACCATAACTAAGGTAAGACAAAAGAAAAAGTTTTCAATAGCTCTATTATCTAAATATTTTAAAAATCGAGGGACTTCCCTGGTGGTCTAGTGGTTAAGACTCTGTCCTTCCAATGGAGTGGGTGTGGGTTCAATCTCTAGTTGGGTTACTAAGACCCCCACAAGCTGCATGGGGCAGTCAAGAAATAAAAAGTAATGATAAATAAGTAAAGATTTTTTAATATGAAATTAATTACCAAAAACATCCCAACAAAGAAAATTCTAGTCCAGAATGGGAGAAAATAATAGCAAATGAAACAACTGACAAAGGATTAATCTCCAAAATACACAAGCAGCTCATTCAACTCAATACCAGAAAAACAAACAACCCAATTAAAAAGTGGGCAGAAGACCTAAACAGACATTTCTCCAAGGAAGATATACAGATGGCCAATAAACACATGAAAAGATACTTAACGCTGCTCATTATAGAAATGCAAATCAATATACAATGAGGTATATCACCTCCTACCAATCAGAATGGCCACCATCAAAAAAATCTACAAACAATAAATGCTAGGGAGGGTGTATAGAAAACGGAACCTTCTTGTACTGTTGGTGGGAATGTAAATTGATACAGCCATATCAATGTAAATTGATATGAATACAGTATAGAGATTCCCTAAAAAACTAGGAATAAACTACCATATGACCCAACAATCACACTACTGGGCATATACCCTGAGGAAACCATAACTGGAAAAGGCACACACACTCCAATGTTCACTGCAGCACTATTTACAATAACTAGGACATGGAAGCAAACTAGATGTCCATCAACAGATGAATGGATAAATAAGCTGTAGTACATATATACAATAGAGTATTAGTCATAAAAAGGAACACATCAGTTCTAAAGCAAAGGATGAACCTAGAGCCTATTATAAAGAGTGAAATAAGTCAGAAAAACAAATATTGTGTATTAGCATATATATATGGAATCTAGACAGAGAGTACTGATGAACCTATCTGCAACTCAGCAATGGAGACACAGACCTAGACAACGGACGTGTGGCCACAGCTGAGGAAGGAGAGGGGGGATGAACGGAGAGAGTAGCCTGGAAAATCCCATGGACAGAGGAGCCTGGTGGGCTGCCGTCTATGGGGTCGCACAGAGTCGGATACGACTGAAGTGACTTGGCAGCAGCGGCACCAAAACATGTACCTTACCATATGCAAAACAGATAGCCAGTGGGAATTTGCTGCATGACACAGGGCACTCAAACCCAGTGTTCTGTGACAATGAAGCTGGTAAGATGGGATGGAAGGTGGCAGGGAGGCTCAAGAAGGAGGGGACGTGGGACATATGTACACCTATCGTTGATTCATGTTGATGTATGGCAGAAACCAACACAATACTGTAAAAGCAATTATTCTCCAATTAAAATTAAATTTAAAAAGAAAGAAAGAAAGAAAACTCTGGTCCAGATGGTTACATTTGAGGAATTCAATGAAAATTCAATGAAGAAATAAAAATCAATCAATAAATACTTAAAAAAAAAATAGAAAACTTTCTAACATCTTCTAGAAGGCCAGTATAACCTGAAAAACAAAATCTGATAAAGACTTAGGAAAAGAAATTGTAAGAATAATATTTACATGAATGAATAGAGACACAAAACCCTTATCAAAATACTAGCAAATGAAATCCAAATATATAGCCCAGGAGGGCCTTATCCCAGGATTGTAAAGTTGATACAACTTTTGAGGTCTCCATCTGTGAAGGATGGAAAAGCTAGACGGAAACACTGCTTGTACACCTACTTGTGCCAAGATCTCCTTATTGAGAGGTCTTAACACTTCTCGCCACTGACTCTCTATTTTCCAATTTCCTAGCCCTTTCCCTTCTTCTTCACTCCAGTCCCTGGGTCCATTAAACAGCAAAAGCCTTCTGTTTTTAACCATAATGATCAGCTTGGCTTCTGATCCTGACTGACTACCTCAACACCAGGCAACTCTCAACACCTGCATAAACAGGTTTTTTTTTTTTAATCTTATTTAATAATTTCTTATACAATAGCATCAAAAACATTAAATACTTAGGAATACATTTAATAATAAACATGTAAGACTTCTACAATGCAAATTATAAAAACATTGATGAAAAAATAATGGATATCTGAAAATCTGAACAAATGTAAAGACATACCTAGTTCATGCATCAGGAAACAATTCTGTTAATGCTTCCCAATATCAATGCTCCCCAAATTCATCCACATATTCAACACAAAACTAATCAAAATCCCAGCAGGCTTCTTTTGAAACACTGTGGTTAAATATATGTAAGATTTACCATTTTAACCGTTTTTAAGTGTACATTTCAGACACACTAAGTACATTCACACTGTTGTGCAAGCATCACTACCATTTATCACTTTACACAACTTAAACTCAGTACCTATTCAAACACTAACTCCCCAGTCACCCTGCTCCTGGCAACCATGACCCCACTTTCTGTCTCTATGAATTGGACTACTCTTAAGCATCCCGTATTAAGTAGAATCATACATTTGTCCTTTTTTGACTGGCTTATTTCAGTCAGCATGAAAGTCTTCAGTGTTCATTCATGTTATAGCATGTATCAGAATTTCCTTCCTTTTTATAGTTGAAATATATCCTGAGGGCTTCCCTGGTGGCTCAGTGGTAAAGAATCCACCAGCCAATGCAGGAGACGTAGGTTCGATCCCTGGATCAGGAAGATCCCCTGGAGAAGGAAATGGCAACCCACTTCAGTATTCTTGCCTGGGAAACACCATGAACAGAGAAGCCTGGTGGGCTAGAGTCTGTGGCATCGCAAATAGTGACTTGACTTAGTGACTAAACAATAACAACATGTATATATCATATTTTGTTTATCCATTCATCTATTAATAGACACTTGGTTTGTTTCCACCATTTGACTACTACTACTAATGCTGCCAGGCTTCCGTGGTAGCTCAGCTGGTGAAGAAGCTGCCTGCAATGCAGGAGACTCTCGTTCAATTTCTGGGTCAGGAAGATACCCTAGAGAAGGCATAGACTGCCCACTCTGGTATTCTTGGGCTTTGCTGGTGGCTCAGTCGGTAAAGAATCTACCTGCAACGCAGACCTGGGTTGGGAAGATCCCCTGGAGGAAGGCACTGCAACACACTCCAGTATTCTTGCCTGGAGAATCCCCACGGACAGAGGAGCCTGTTGGGCTGCAGTCCATGGGGTCACAAAGAGTCAGACACGACTGAGCGACTAAGCACACAGCAATAATGCTGCCATGAATATGAATGTATAATATCTCTTTAAGCTCCTGCTTTCAATTCTTTGGGGTATACACTCTCTAGAAGTGAAATTTCTTTTTCTCCACATCCTCCTCCAAACTTGTTATCTTCTATTTTTGTTTGTTTGATAATAGTCATTCTAATGGGTTTGAAGCAGTATCTCATTGTGGTTTTGCTTTGAATTTCACTAATGATTAATGTATAGCATCTTTTCATATGCTTAATAACTGGAGAATTTCTTTGGAGAAATGTCTGTTCAAGTCTTTTGCTCATTTTTAATCAGTTTTTTTCATTGTTGTAAATGATTTGTTGTTCTTTTTACACTCTTGATATCAATCTCTCATTGGATGCATGATTTGCAAATATTTTCTCACGCTTTGTTGGTTGCCTTTTTATTCTGTTGGTAATTTCCTTTGACACAGACATTTCTAATTTTCAATGAAGTCTAAAATGTATATTTTTTTTGTTGTTGCTGGCCTGTGCTTTTTTTGGTATCATATCCAGGCTTTCTTCCTTTTAATAAAAATGGAAAGCTCTTTCTGACACTCATATGAAAATGCAAAGGATCCCAAATAACAAATAAGCTTACGATAAGACCTCAATAATCCAGACATTAGTACTGGCCTAGAAATATGTACATAGCTTGATGGAACAGAATACAAAGTCTAGAAACTGACCCTCATTTAAAAAGTCAATTAATATTTAACAATGAAACCAAAGCAACTTAATGCAGAAAGGAAATGCTTGCTAGAAATTTCTTAGAAAATTGGTGCTAGAAAACTAGAAATCCACATGGGATAATAAACAAACCTTCCTTAACTATACCTGAAGTTAAACAAAAATTAACTTCAGATGAACCACACAATCTCAGTATAAAAGATAAATCATAAAGCTTTTAGAAGAACACAAAGATAATTTTTGTGACCTGGACCTAAGCAAAGACTTCTGAGATAGGACACAAAGGCATTAATCATAAAATAAAAAGTTGCTAAACTGAACTTAGTAAAATTAGTAATTTCTGTTCTCTAATACCATTAAAAAATGAATAAGCAGGCCATAGATAAAGATTGTATGTCTGAAAAACATGTATTTGCAAAATAGAGTATATTAAAAACTCATATAAACTCAATACTAAACATACAACCCAATTTTTTTTTTAATGAGCAAAATAATTAGCTCACAAAGGAAGATATACAAACAGCCAGTGAGCATATAAAAATGTGCTCAACATTATTATACATCAGAGTAATGCAAACTAAAACCACAGTGCCATTCCCTCACACATTCATTAAAAAGGCTGAAATCAAATAAAACTAAACATGCCATTTATATGTTCTACAAGAGGTAACTTCTAGGGGAAAGAAATGCAATGGTTGCCTTTGAGAAGAGGGAATGACTAGGAAAGGGCACAGCTCTTGAGAGTGAAAAAAACTGTTCTACATCTTAATAGAAATGGGGGTTACATAAGCGCATCATAAAAATTTTTATTACATGCTTTTCTTAAAATTCACCAATTTATTCATTTAACATTTATGCATTTCACTGTTTGTAACTTTAACCACACACACACACACATACACAAGCAACTACTGAACTTAATAGATTTATTTTTGCAGTGGTTGGGGCTGGCAATTCTGAAACTACTTCCTATATATTCTAAGCTTGAGCAAATAGGAAAATATATTGTCCTGAAACCTAAACTAGATAAGACAATTTATGAATACATTTTTATATTTCTATGAAATATTTCTGTGAAATATTTCAATTTTTATAGAAATGTTCCTATGAAACTGTTTCATCTCGTTTCATCATTAATTCAGAATTTACAACCTTTGGGCAGCTTAATTATTGTTTCTCTAAGTAGTTTACAGAGTCTGGATTTAAAAACACTGAACAAATCACATGTAACTAGACTTCTATAAGATACAGCCATTTTTCCTACTTGAATTTTAATGTCTGTTGTTTACATCAAAATTATTAAGATCATATTTTGTCAAAATATCTATTTTTAAAAATATATCAGATAGGGTGACACATAATGAAACTTTAAATAGTTGCAATGTTTGCATTTTTCCTACTTATCTTTGATTAAAGTGAAAGTTGCCCAGTCGTGTCCGACTCTTTGCGACCCCATGGACTATAGCCTGCTAGGCTCCTCTGTCCATGGAATTTTCCAGGCAAGAATACTGGGGGGGTTGCCATTTCCTTCTCCAATCTTTGATTACAAATAGAAAGAAAAATATCTTTGTTAATCAGTGCTCAGGCTAATTTCTTTATACATTCTAGCATTATTCATATATTAAATGCTGGCATTCTTATAGAGTTTTAATTCTGGTATTAAGCTGATTGCATTTTTTTAAGTTAAAAATAAGTAACCAATCTTCAAAAATTATAATAAACTTTCAAAACTAAAGTAGACCTCACTAGGTTTTTTTTTAATACAAAAAGCTTAAAAATCAATTGTTAAACAAAATGAAAATTTAGAAATATTTTCTCAAAATATGGATATAATGATGTTAAACTCTCCAGAATATGACAGAAGTTTCTGAATTCTATTCAATTTTAATTTTACTTATGCATTAGGTGATGTTGTTTGGTATTCATATCAGAATTCCTTGAAAATCTGTTTCTATAAACTATTTCTTATTATGGTTATTCAAAAAGTAAAAGTTTTTTAAGCAGTTAAAAAACCTAAGAAAAGGAAATTTCAAGTCATAATTGTACTCCTCTGTTTAAATTTTCAAATAATTGCAAGTGCTTCATTAGTTTGTATTTAGAATGCTACACTTACCTTCCCTTTTGATGAGAATCTTGTTAAAGAATTAGCACATTTCCTCAGGCTATGAGTTATAGGAAGTCTATATGTCTTTCAACATCTTGATATGCTACTTTATCCTTGCCTTTTATGTAAAATTAGATTTTTATATCAGATTTTTGATAATATTTTAAGCCTATTTTATATTAAAAATAAAAATTAGAAAGATTTAATATCTGGCCAATGATTCTGTAACGCAACCTCCTATAAAGTGTGTAAGCCATCAACTACCACAGGGAGGCGCTCTTTGCTCAGTGACTTGGAGTAAGAAGAGGGGAGCTATAAGGATATGTAAAACAGAGACTCTGCCTTCTAGATGGCCATACTTGCAAGAGAGCAAAGTCAAGTAATATTACAGCACTAACAGCAGTGAACTTCAAGAAGAGATATATCACACAGGACATCAGGGTGACATGAGGGAATACATTTTACTACATATAATTGAAAGAAATATTAGATCTCCAAGCTTTGGAAACAATCCTTTAGAACACAGCAATTTGTACTACACCAATCACTGACTCAGGGTTATAAAACAAAACAAAACATTAAAACCTATCCTTGAAACTGTTGGTAAAAATAAGGAATAGAAACAGAAGATTAACCAGAAATGTCTTTGTGCAGGAAATGTTTTTAATAATTTGAAATTTATTAGAAGAAAAATCATTTTACAATTTGTTTCTAATTTATAAATATCCAAATAATATACATTTGCACCATCACTTGACATTCCTACATAAATATGCAAATTTTATCATTAAGACTGATCACTGTGTGATAAACTACATAAGAAATAATAAATTAGAAAGTGTATAATCAAAATAAATCATGCTGAATATTTTAGTCAGTCAGTTTAGTCGCTCAGTAGTGTCCGACTCTTTGTGACCCCAAGGACTGCAGCACGCCAGGCTTCCCCCATCAACAACTCCTGGAGTTTCCTCAAACTCATGTCCATTGAGTCAGTGATGCCATCCAACCATCTCATCCTCTGTCGTCCCCTTCACCTCCCACCTTCAATCTTTCCCAGCATGAAGGTCTTTTCAAATGAGTCAGCTATTCACATCAGGTGGCCAAAGTACTGGAGTTTCAGCTTCAGCATCAGTCCTTCCAAAGAATACTCAGGACTGATTTCCAATAGGATGGACTGGTTGGATCTCCTTGCAGTCCAAGGGACTCTCAAGAGTCTTCTCCAACACCACAGTTCAAAAGTATCAATTCTTCGGCGCTCAGCCTTCTTCACAGTCCAACTCTCACATCCATACATGACTACTGGAAAAACCATAGCCTTGACTAGACGACCTTTGTTGGCAAAGTAATGTTTCTGCTTTTTAATATGCTGTCTAGGCTGCTCATAACTTTTCTCCCAAGGAGTAAGCATCTTTTAATTTCATGGCTGCAGTCACCATCTGCAGTGATTTTGGAGCCCAAGAAAGTAAAGTCTGTCACTGTTTCCACTATTTCTCCATCTATTTGCCGTGAAGTGATGGGACCAGATGCCATGATCTTCATTTTCTGAATGTTGAGTTTTAAGCCAACTTTTTCACTATCCTCTTTCACTTTCATCAAGAGGCTCTTTAGTTCTTCTTCACTTTCTGTCATAAGGGTGGTGTCACCTGCATATCTGAGGTTATTCATATTTCTCCCAGCAATCTTGATCCCAGCTTGTGCTTCTTCCAGCCCAGAGTTTCTCATGATGTACTCTGCATATAACTTAAATAAGCAAGGTGACAATATACAGCCTTTACATACTCCTTTTCCTATTTGGAACCAGTCTGTTATTCCATGTCCAGTTCTAACTGTTGCTTCCTGTCTTGCATACAGATTTCTCAAGAGGCAGGTCAGGTGGTCTGATATTCCCATCTCTTTCAGAATTTTCCACAGTTTACTGTGATCCACACAGTCAACGGCTTGGCACAGTCAATAAAGCAGAAATAGATAGGAGATACCCCACGCCCAAGGTCAGGAGGGGCGGCTGCACTTGCTGGACCAGCAGTGAGGAGATACCCCACATCCAAGGGCAAAGCAGAAGCCCCAGCAAGATGGTAGGAGGGGTGAATATGCATTTAGAATCAAACCCCATTCCCACCAGTGACACTCAGAGGGCTCAAACAAACCATATGTGCACTAGGACCCAGGGACCCCACAGAGACTGAGACAGAACTGTGTTTGAGCGTCTGCTGTGGAGGTACCGGTCAGTGGTGGTCTGCTGCAGGGACAGGGGCTCTGGGTGCAGCAGACTTGGGTATGGCATAAGCCCTCTTGGAGGAGGTTGTCATTAACCCCACCATAGAGCTGCCAGGACTGGGAAATAGACTCTCGGAGGGCACAACAGAAACCTGTGCACCAGGACTCAGAAGAAAGGAGCAGTGACCCCACAGGAGACTGCCCCGGACTTGCCCGTGGGTGTCTGGGTATCTCTGGCAGAGGCGTGGGTCAGGTGGCCTGCTGCGGGGTTGGGGGCACTGAGTGTCGCTGTACATGCAATGGACCTGTTGAGGGAGGTCAACTCTACCTTCACTGCCTCCATCACAGTTTGGCCCCAGGTAAACAGCAGGGAGGGAACAGAGTTCCACCCATCAACAGAAAATTGGTTTAAAGATTTACTGAGCCCTGCCAATCAGAACAAGACCCAGTTTCCCCCTCAGTCAGTCTCTCCCATCAGGAAGCTTCCCTAAGCCTCTTATCCTTATTGAGGGCAGACAGACTGAAAACCACAATCACAGAAAACTAACCAATCTAATCACATGGACCACAGCCTTGTCTAACTCAATGAAACTATGAGCCAGGCCATGTAGGGCCACCCAAGACAGACAGGTCGTGGGGGGGAGTTCTAACAAAATGTGGTCCACTGCAGAAGGGAATGGCAAACCACTTCAGCATTCTTGCCTTGAGAACCCCATGAACAGTATGAAATATTTTAGGCAATCTATCAAATGTAATCAATTATTCTTAAGAGAAATGAAACTTAGTTTTATTTTTTTTAAGTACTTTAAAACAATCTATTAGTATTTAAAGTGATCTTACATTCTGTGAACATAAGAGTTATAAATAAGATCTGCTCTTAGTCTAACCGAATCTCTGGGGAATAAAACACCCCTTACTATGACCCAGGCAATCTATAAACCTCCAACAAGCTAAAACAGGAAAGGTAATTATAAATTGAAAAATCTGAATTATCACAGAGACCAATATTTGAAATAATTGATAAATATGAATTTGTGTTTGTGTTCCTAGTAACTTATGATGACATCAAATTGTTTTGAGGATGGCACTCAGAAGCTAGATGTTTAAAATGCCAAATAAATAAAAGTACTAATAACAGTGTTAACAGACCAAATAAACATCCTAACCTTGTAACCAAAATGGTTCAATACCTATATAATTTGCCATATACTCAAATAAGGAAGAGCATATAGTAAACAGTTAATGGTATAGACTTAGCTATAAAAATAAAACACCTGCACAGTTCACTTCCTACCCTCAATGCTTCTAAGTAATGGCCACAATACAAGATAAAACTAAAGATGTTATTTAAGAGGACTAATGGATTTTAAGGATCTTAGTTTTAGGAGACCTTTTTCCTCTCTCCTATCTCCCATTAAGCAATAAAATGTGTCCCACTGAGTTTAAAATTTGAAGCCTAAAATTTTGGTCTTATTCCTAACTTGATAGTTTGATAAAGATGTGTAGAGAACAAAAGCCAACCTACCTCTAAAATCTATCTTTTGAAAATAAAATATGTTCAAGAAGAATAATCACTTTATTTCTACTTTTACATTAATATATCAACTAACATTTCAAATTTGTGATTCCTAGTCCTTTACCTAAAGCACAGAAAAAAACCACTGCTCTTTAGCGACATGAAAGTAATCCTCCTTTATTAAGTCTTTTAAACATTTTATCATATACTGAGTGAACAATTTGTTCTAGGAACAAATTAGAATACTAAATGTTTTTAAATTAATTCAGCAAAGAATAATCAGTCACTACTCATATGGCAAAGTCACTCATTTGCCACGCATTTACTGAGAATTAAATGTCCCAGGAACTGAGGAAGCAAAACCAAGTAAGATATCACTAAGAGCTCAAAAGTACCTCCAACAAGGAACATTCAGAGCAAAAAGATAAATATCCCCAAAGACCTCATAATTTGAAGACAGTTTCAATTTGCCCTTTAGCATTTAACTGCACTAAATAACACAGAGAAATATATTTTCAATAGGAAACTTTTCAGTTAAATTTTAATTAAGTTTAAAAAGCAGATGGCAAAAAAGGAAGAACTATTTTTTTTAATCAATATAATAATGTAAACCCATTTTTCATCCTTAAGACACTGATAACTTTCATATTTCCCATGTTTAGAAGAAACAGTTGGTCAAATCATTTTAGGGACCATGTTTCAACAAATTCAAATTTTTTGTCTCCCTTATTGCAAGAATAATCATACACAAAAACAGGACAAGCACACTCTCTAAAAGGTAAAAAAATATGCATTAGTATTATTAATGTAATATATTTACCAACTAGAACCCTTATTTCAGAGCACACATACATGTATTCTTTGAATTACTAAGTATTAATAATACCACTTCCCTACTATCTTATACAGAATAACTCATAAAGCTTATAAAGCATGATTGTGATCATGTACAAGAGAGGAAAAAACCAAGACAAAGAAATTCTAAATTACTTGTCAAAGACCTGAGAAAACTTAAAAGGCAAAACAGAAAATCACATTTGGAACCTACTATTACAGGTAACTGACAAATTGAATGCAACTTCCTCATGATATTAAAAAAAAATACATGTAAATTAACATATACATATTTACAAATAATTGAAAAAGCCAGGAACATCATAAGAATTTTTTATATAGCCTGAATTACATAGAGAAGTGTGGTTTCAAAATCAAAGCTGCTAAACAGCCGATTCCAGTGAGTCATGTACATTAGTTCAGAGGAACCTGAGAAAATACAGTATATTCAATATAATATTAATAATTAAATTATGACCCAAGAAGTTTGATTTTATAAGAAGACTTAATAAACATATATAATAAGTATTATGATCAAGCACTGAAATATATCTTCAGGGAAAAAAAGGTTAATTAAAATGTCTTAAAAGTAAAGTTAAAAAAATAGCATGTGTACATAATATTTAAGATGCAACTTAATCATAAAAGTGTGGGTTTTGGGGAGAGGGGTTTGCAAACAATAATGGTACCATTACAAAATAAAAGAGATCTTAGGGGAAATGGTAGATATTGGCTTATAAGCATACCTCTTGAAACACATGAAATTCTACATAAAATTCTTCTTTAACCCAAGAGCAATGTGTTTAAACTAAATGTGTGTGTGTGTGTGTGTGTGTGTGTATAAAATGTAGATAAAATATATATGTATTTTTAAAGAACAATCACATCATAACTATAAAACATTTTATGGTGAGGCTTTATATCCAGCTTATTTTGTTCTCAGAACATTATTAATATATAATGTTTATAAAACATTTAATTCCCTCTTCATTACCTCTAAAATCTTTGCAGAAAATCTGATATTATCTTGTTAACAAGGCAAAACTAGGGAGGAAGATTTGTATATCCATCATTTCTCGAGTAACAAAAATATCTTTACCTTCCAGAAGACTTTCACAAAAATCCGACACTGGAATGTTATAATAATGCAAGTGAGGATGAAAATTTTATAATAGGAACTGATTAAATAAATGAGAGGAAAGGCTAATAATAGATAAAAATGTTTATCAAGAACCAAAGAAAGGTGATACCTATTTTTTCTTTTTTAAGACAACTATAAAACAATGTCCTGGAGACACTCTTGTTATAAAGTGGTTTTTAAGATGAAAATTGTATTTACTTCTTAGGTTCTTTTTTTTCAAATGTATCACCAAATAATTTAAAATAAAAACCTGACAAAAACATGTAGAGTCTATACAAGAAGTCCTGCATCAGCCTACTATTTTAAGAAAATAAATAGGAGGTAGATATTTACATAGATTTTAATAGTTATAAAAAGAATAACCAGCTCTCTTTAACTATTGCTTCAAAATGATCATGCCCCACAATGCCACTCTCAATTCTAGACTGAATTTTTGTTCATTATGTAAGAGTGCTTTTATGTTTTTTCTTTTATTTATTTGTTGTTTTATGCATTCCAGTATGTTATGCTTATGCTTGGGATTTCTTTTTTTATATAAAACAGAAGATCATGTTGTGATGAGAATTACTCATGGGTCTCTTCTGATACTAGAACTAATTTACCCCAAACTTAAATAAGCTTAATCTCCAGGAAAGCTCTCATGATATTCTACATAAACTATTTCAAAAAACAGTTGTTTAATATTACAGACTTTTTCAAGTTTGCTGAAGCACTCTGTATTTCTTCACTGGAATTTATACTTTTTCTTTTTCTACCTCAATGACGGCATAAAGTCGTGAAATTTAAAACCACATGCCTCTAATTTAAGAAATTAAAACAAGCAAATTATACTTCTAATGACAAACAAATGACATCATTTTGGAAGCAAATATTTAAAATCTTATAAAGGTATTAATACACATTAATAATTTTTGAATCATTTAATTTCTATGCCATGAGTTAGTCAGGGGTTTATCAAAAGACAATTTTTGAAGGAAACCAGAAAGTGTTCCCATAACATACTAAAAAATTCTTTGTGTCACTGTCCTTTGAAAGAGGATACCTCTTTTTAGATAAGGTCTCCTTTTTCTCACCCACCCACTGCTTCATCTCACTGAAAGCTTTGCGCATTTCATCATCTCAGCAAGAGAGGCAGCAAATGGCTAAAATTAGCAGTCTCTGGACCCTCAGGAATAGCCACTATGCCATATCACCTGAGATTCCTGATTAGAATCATGTCTGATTTAAAAAAAAAAAAAAGTAACAAAACAAAACAAAGAAACAAGAAAACAAAACAGAAAACAAAAAATGTCTAACTAGGCCATCTTTTCACCTTTCTTTATTTCATAAGAGAGAAGCATTTAACACATTTTTTTTGAAAAATGATAAAGTACTAACAAAGCTCGTGTCAACATTACTGCTAAAAAACTTATCAACTTTTATATGCTAACAAAACTCAGTAATTTTATTGCTTTATGAGATAAAACATAATAACCTTAGCGCAAAGAGTTTAGATCAAATTATTTTTGTGGCCTCTATCTATAGGACACAGTCAACTTCTCATGTCAAGGGAAAATTAATTCTCTTGTTCAAAATCCAGATTATCACTCTTAACTAAATCTAAATCCAGAGAATAACCATGTGTAGCACATTGGATGAAATTTGTTTCTGAAGTACTTTTTTCACTCAAGATTTTAAGAAAGGTCCTATACTGTGATTTTCCCCCCCATTTTATCTGCGATGAGAAAATGATTAGGATGGAACCTTAATCCCCTAAAGTCTCAGCATCCAGCTTACCTGACAAGATTTTCATTGTCTCCAGTTCCCTTGCAAGTTGCACATTCAGTTCGTAAATCTTCAGCCTTGGGCTTCTTTTGTAACACAGACTGCCTCTGTCTTCTCTCTCTAGGAACTCTTTCCTGTCATACAAGGAAGAAACAAAATATAAAATCAAGATACAAGGAAAACAGAAATAATTTTAAGCAAGGAAGTTTCTCAAAGTTTAGACTATGCAAAATATGCTTAACTTATTCCAACCTCATGTTTTTCTTCCTCAGGAATGAAGCTTCGTTTTCGTCCTCTGGTTCTCTAAAAAAAGAAAGAAAGAAAGAAAGAAAAATCCACAAAAATATCCAATATTTAATTAACAGTAAAAATAAATTTTTACTGCTTAGGTTAAGCACTTGGAAAGTTAGCAGCATTTCTAATTAATGCCGTACTGCTCTATTACACTTTGTTACAATTTATATAAGAAAATAAAAATATGACAAATTAAGTACAGCCTATAGTAACAGTGCTTTACTTTTAAATAACAGATATCTGATAAGAAAAATAAGCTACAAAATTAGCTTGAAGATTTATGAACACCATAGATGTCATACTATGATGATTTATGAAGAACATTTAAACTTTCATAACTTATCAAGTATGACTGCTAGAGCTAACCCTGGACTTACAATACATCTATTGCATGCCTCTGTGTGTGTGTGTGTGTGCGTGTGTGCTGCACAAACACGTCAGAGTAACAAGAATCAACTTTTAACAGCTATGCAACAAGGGAGGCAAAGGGTTCAGATGTCTCCCAATCCTGGTTAAAATAAAATGAACTAAAACATGGTACAGGTGGCTTGAGCTTATTTACTTAAAACTCTTGAAACTTATATCCTGTATTTCAGAACACATTTACCATGTGAAAGACAACATTTGTATGTTTTAAAGTAATACAAGTACAACAGTATTTGCAGTCCATATGTTAAAAATCTCGACCCATGTAGCACAGACTCTGGAGATCTATAATTCTCACGTGAAGATCACTGTTCTTAAGAGAGAATGAAGAGAAAGGAGGCACCACTTTCAAAACTTGCTTCGTCTGACTACTGAGATCAAGGAACATTATTCTCAAGTTACAGTAGGGACCAAACAATTCTAAATTACTGTCATTTCAATTTGCCACAGTACTAAGTCACTTGTTATTTAGAACCCACATCCTGTTTAATCTGCTTCTCGAGGAGAAGGGGGCAACAGAGGATGAAATGGTTGAATGGTATCATCAACTCAATGGGTATAAGTTTGAGCAAACTCAGGGACACAGTAAATGACAGGGAAGCCTGGCCAGCTGCAGTCCATGGGGTCACAAAGTCATCAGACACACCTGAGCAACTGAACAACAACAGATGACCAAGAGTTAAATAATCAGTCATTCAAAATAAGCAAATTTAAAGACAACATATTCATTTACACTTACACTCTCAATCAGTCTATTTTGATTATATTATAGAAGAAATTAGGAAGAAAAAGGAAACTGTACCCAGGGAAAGGTTTCAAATGCAATCCACACTGGACATGACTGAGTGACTGAGCACACATACATCTATTTTTAATTCCAAAGAATTAGTACTATGCCTTGCTTCTCAAAATACGAATCATGGTTCATAAGCACTGGCATCCACTGGGAGTTAGAAATGAAGAATCTCATGCCCACAACAACATACTGAATTAGAACTTGTCTTTTCACAAGATCCTCAAGTAAGTCATATACACATTAAAGTTTGAAAACAGCCTTTAATACTGACAACACTTACCCAAGTCCTAATTAAAACCTTATGGCTAGCTCTTTGTATAGTCATCTTTCCCCTCTATGACATTCCTTCCTTTTATGCTTCAAATTCTGCCCCCCTACACAATTTTTTCCAAAACTGGTAAGGACCATGTCATATTCATCTTTTCAGACCCAATTAAACTTAATATAATGCATATTATATAGAAATTCAATAAATTTGTTTAAATAAAATAAGTATTTGGATTGAAACTACAAATGAATATACCAGATAATACAAATGATAACACTGACAAAAAGGGTAAGTTATTGTTCCTTCTCTAATAATCTATTTTCAATTTGCAAAAATTATGCATAGAGCCATTTCAATAAGGTGATCAAAATTAATAACCACTATTAAAGGAAAAATATTCAAATTACTTATTTTAGTTCTGCTGCTACTGCTAAGTCGCTTCAGTCGTGTCTGACTCTGTACGACCCCATAGACGGCAGCCCACCAGGCTCGGCCGTCCCTGGGATTCCCCAGGCAAAAACACTGGAGTGGGTTGCCATTTCCTTCTCCAATGCATGAAAGTGAAAAGTGAAAGTGAAGTCGCTCAATCGTGTCTGACTCTTCACGACCCCATGGACTGCAGCCTACCAGGCTCCTCCGTCCATGGGATTTTCCAGGAAAGAGTACTGAAGTGGGTTGCCATTGCCTTCTCTGAACATCTAAAGAATGTTCAAACGGCCTTCACACATCTCTATATTTCTCTTCATTCAACCCATCTTTTGTTGAGTCATCTAGTTTTTGAATCATCTACTCACTGAATTAATTTTTAAAGTATATATGTCAATGCTCCAAGTTCATATTCTCAGTTCTTTTAAAAATATATAATTTTTACCATTTCTGATTAATACTTCAAATTTTCAAACATCTGGTTTGATTCCATCAATTGGAAGCTTTACATACCCATGGAAGAGCTAATCTTTAGGTAGGTTGGTAAGGAGTCCAGGGCCCTCAAGGAGGAAGGGGTCCAGAGCCCTCAAAGAGAAAGGGGTCCAGGGCTCTCAAGGAGGAGAAAAGGACAAAGGTTTTTTTCCTACATAGCTTTGTCTTAGTCAATATAACAATCTATCTTGCTGAAGGCCAAGTTTCTCCTTAACAAGAACATCCTGACTAATCTTGTTATCTTAAGACATATATTGTGGGAGTGGGTCTGTTAAGACCTTTCTAGTGTTAGTTCTAATCTTGTTAATTTAAGATGTATGTTGTGGGAGCAGGTCTAGTAAAAGTATATAAGGCCTTGATAAGACTAGTGAGTTTCTGGCACTATCCTTCCCCCTTCTGATGTCTATGTCAGAAACTTTCTCTCACTTTTTATACTTTAATAAAACTCTGCTACACAAAAGCTATTGAGTGATCAAGCCTGGTCCCTGGTCCTGAAGCTAAATCTTCTTTGGAGATAACAAGTCTGACCTCATTCACTGTAAGCTATCACCCATACTGCAATTACCATCATAAAGTATAAATAATGTCACACTGATCCTATCTCATAACTACAGTTACGTATCTCTACGTTTATAAATTGTTTTATATTTTATGAAAGCAGTATTTTTAAATGACTAAACATTTGTAATTATCTAAGTGATTTTAACTTAAGTGCACATATTACAAGAAGGTAATCATTTACGTATTCCTGCAGTAATTTTAAATAACTAAATACAAGAAACCAACATAAACAATTTCTAGCCAGAAAAACAAGGTTGTTACTAGCAACATGAAATTATAGCATCTTAGAGTTTTGAGAAAACAGGTCACGGAAGTAACTTGATCAGCTGTGATCACACAGCTGATAACTGACCGAAGGTGAACTTCAAACCCAGGTCTCACAACTCTCAATTCAGTGATTTTTCTTGCATGATAAATCCAAGATTAATAATTTAATTCCACATAGAGTTGAGTAAAACTATCAAAAGAAAGCAAATGTCTTATTCTCCCTTGATAGTTAAATAAACTGTAACACTCTTATGTCTAAATGAAAAGTTCTTACATTTTGAAAAAAGTGAATGAGACAAAGGAGACAAGTCTACCCAAAGGAGTGGAGACCTCAATACCTCAAGCTGACTCTATATTCTACTCAATTTGGTACCCTATACATACAATGACTAACATGATCCATTACCAAAGTGATTTATAGCAAGCTTCTTTAGCAAATATGATATAAACTAGCATTTCCAAAAATTAAGAATAAGAGGATTTAATCCAAACAGAATGCATCACAATATCAAGTCCCTAAACCAAGAAAATACTGAGAGTAGTGGGTTTTTGCCCCCTAGTTTTAATGAAGTGTCAGCAACTGTTGCAATTCACACCAGTCTACAAACAAAACAGACAAAATATGTTAAACATGGTATCTCTAGTGAATCAAAAACATAAGGGGAGTTAAAAAGAAGGAGAAATGACAGGAAAAGAAAAAAGGTTGCCTCATCCAACAAGTTTCAATAATCAAAGATCTTGCCCCATCTTAGATGTACATAAGTATTCATAACCAGGTGGTCATTTCATGGTATACATTGAGCCTGACACTACTTTAGAAACAAGATAAAGCAGAAGGGAGAACATAGTGCACGGAAAAAGGAAAAAAAAATATTTAAGAAGGTGCTTTAGAACTTAGAACAAATATATTATCTAGACATTCCAAACGATTCAAACTTTATTTCCAAATTGAGGTTCCTTTTCAATTATTACACTCTTAAAAGTAAATGGAAGTCTGAAAATCATTCCACATCTTAACACATTCCTATTTTTTTCTTTGTTATTTTTTTAAGAACTTTACTTGCTCAGGGAAAACTGACAATCTGAGCTGCTTAGATCACCTGGCTCTACCTGTCTTTGACACATTTACTTGAAAACAGGAGGTGATAAAAACACCCACAAAGAGTGGCATAATATTAGAGACAATGTATCTAAGTTAGGAAAGAATAAAACACTTGTAACTATAGGCATCATTTTAAAAGCACATCATCTGAAATAAATAAATATTTCAATAACTTCACTTGTTTAGACCAATAAACTTAACAAATTTTAATTCTGGGTTATTTTAATTTATAATTAAGTCAGATGTATGATTATTTTCCCAAGGTTAGAATGATTCATTTCACAAATGAACTAAATTTAAAACTAAAAGACAGTGTCTCAACATCTTTGATATCATTAAGATGGATTTCACATAGTCATTTGCACACTGATTTCTCTAAGTCTGACACACCTTTTTGATGACAAATGACAATAAAGAAGCCACAAGTGTTTAGACAAAACGAAGAATGCCTTCCTATGTAATTTATATATAAAAAGATAAAATGCTATTTATTAACAAAATTCAAAATTCAATGTTAATTAGGACAATTAAACCTTGAAAACCTCTGTCAGGCTAAAATAGCTTCAGATTTATGCTGAGGAATAAATGTCAGGGCTGTCTTGCAGCTGTTCAAAATGCTTCAATGAAATATATATACAGCATATATTTTTTTTTCCTTAAAAATAAGTATTTGTTTTCCAATTAAAAAATACATTAAAAACAATCATATATTAAAACTCATAAAATATTCAAAAGAAAAACGTTATATACATAAACAATGTGTGAACAAAGCACCATCTGTTTCTGTTGGCTACAGGCATACAACAGATGGAATGGTGATCACCAAAAATGAGTGTTTTCCCTTCTTGTCAACTGACTACAGTTTATTTTTACCTAATTTATATTAACTGGGTTTGGAAAACAGGTGAAAAATAATAAGAATATCGTGACCTGTTTCACTTAACACTATAAATTAAAATAACCACAAGCCTAAAAAGGTAAAATAAAAGCTACATTTTACATGACAAATGTTTCTGTAACACCCTTCTCATAGGTAATGGCAGATTCAAAATAAGGAAAATCCTGAAGCTCTGCCTAGACCTTGTTCTCTTTATTTCATACACCTGGAAATAAACAAAAATGATGCCTTTCCAAAAGGCAAAAGCACAGAAGCAGCCCGTGGCTTCTGAATAAGATTAGCTGACTGAAGGACACCCACCGTGGCTCTCTTCCAAGTGAGTCAAGGTGAGTTAAGCATGGTTTAGTTCGCCAAAAAATTTTTTGCCTAGGTTTCTTCTAAGGATCTATGATAGACACACAGGTTATTATTATCTCTTTAGTACTTCAGAGGTCCCCTTGGGTCTGATAATAAACTCAAAAATAACTCTGATATCTAAAGCCCCCCATACAAAATCCTTTCTTCCCAGAACTATATTAATTAATCAAAATGAAAAACATCTATTTCTGCTTTATTGACTATGCCAAAGCCTTTGACTATGTGGATCACAATAAACTGTGGAAAATTCTGAAAGAGATGGGAATACCAGACCACCTGATCTGCCTCTTTAGAAATCTGTATGCAGGTCAGGAAGCAACGGTTAGAACTGGACATGGAACAACAGACTGGTTCCAAATAGGAAAAGGAGTACGTCAAGGCTGTATATTGTCACCCTGTTTATTTAACTTATATGCAGAGTACATCATGAGAAAAACTGGACTGGAAGAAACACAAGCTGGAATCAAGATTGCCGGGAGAAATATCAATAACCTCAGATATGCAGATGACACCACCCTTATGGCAGAAAGTGAAGAGGAACTCAAAAGCCTCTTGATGAAAGTGAAAGTGGAGAGTGAAAAAGTTGGCTTAAAGCTCAACATTCACAAAACGAAGATCGTGGCATCTGGTCCCATCACTTCATGGGAAATAGATGGGGAAACAGTGGGAAAAACAGTGGGAAAAAATAAACAGACTTTATTTTTTGGGGCTCCAAAATCACTGCAGATGGTGATGCAGCCATGAAATAAAAAGACGCTTACTCCTTGGAAGGAAAGTTATGACCAACCTAGATAGCATAGTAAAAAGCAGAGACATTACTTTGCCAACAAAGGTTCATCTAGTCAAGGCTATGGTTTTTCCTGTGGTCATGTATGGATGTGAGATTTGGACTGTGAAGAAGGCTGAGCGCTGAAGAATTGATGCTTTTGAACTGTGGTGTTGGAGAAGACTCTTGAGAGTCCCTTGGACTGCAAGGAGATCCAACCAGTCCATTCTGAAAGAGATCAGCCCTGGGATTTCTTTGGAAGGAATGATGCTAAAGCTGAAACTCCAGTACTTTGGCCACCTCATGCGAAGAGTTGACTCATTGGAAAAGACTCTGATGCTGGGAGGGACTGGGGGCAAGAGGAGAAGGGGACGCCAGAGGATGAGATGGCTGGATGGCATCACTGACTCGATGGACGTGAGTCTGAGTGAACTCCGGGAGTTGGTGATGGACAGGGAGGCCTAGAGTGCTGCGATTCATGGGATCGCAAAGAGACACGACTGAGCGACTGATCTGATCTGATCTGATTAGCATAAAGATAACAAATAAATTAAGACCTGGGCAATGAATGCCTAGTTGCCTTTAGTCATTTCAATAGGGCTGAATCCAACGCTTCTATTATTTCTACTAAACTAGCATCTAAAAATTGTATGTATGAAAAACACATTCCAGATTTTAAAAGTTTCTCTGTTAAATAGACTATACCACAGATGTAAAACATATGTGTATGTGTAAAACTATTTTAAAATCAAACGAAAGCAAACTCTCAGATATTTGATTATCTTTCAAATGAAGCTCACCACTTAGACTACTGATTTGTGAAGTAAAATGGAAAACAGATTAATAACGTGTTTAAGTCTATTTCTAGAATAATGATCTATAAGAAAAGGTGAATTCTGAAAAAAATATGGCTTCAGTCAAAGCTGCTAAAAAGTACTTTGACATTTTACTGCATTTATCTTTCCAAAAAAGGAGATACATAAAACAATATAAAAATGTATGAGACAGAAAAAAAGATCTGACAACTTCAAAGAGAGTAGAAGATGATACATTGTGTATAAGAGTATGGAAAGATAGTCCCTACAAGTCCCTTTGGCACTTGTATAAAAGATGAAAAGTCACTAGATGACACAGAGTGTAAAGAAAACGAAAAGAAAATATGAAAGCTTTCAAGTTACATTAAAGCTATTAGAAAATATGCCAAAAAGTACAAACATCAATTTTAAAGTAACTTCAAAAGGAACACGGGTAAGCTAATTTATATTTTCTTCAAAAGTAATTTCCTTGCCTAAAAGCAAGTGAAAAGTTTCTACATTAAAAAAAAAAATGCAGAGAAAATGTCTAAATAACAAGATACTTAAAGGGAAGGCTGTCTTTCGAGTAATTCTATAGTTTCACCAATGAAATATGATTAATACATACAAGCAGAAACAAACTAATTTCCTTCTTAACCATAAAAGGCTAGGGAAAAGACTCTTTCAAAGTATACTAAGCTTCTGATACATAGCAACAGTGGAAAAGAACTCATTGGTGAAATATCCACCAAGTACCTACCGTAGTAGGTAACCAGCACATAGTGGTGAACGGGACAGCCTCTGTCCATTTGGGTTCAGAACAAATAATTAAATGTATAACTATTTATAAATTTGGAAAGGGCAACTAAGGTGAAGCATAAAAATAAAGTCACATACTGCTCAAAACTTTAATCAAAACTAGTGTTCTAAAACTCAAAGTATGCCTATGTATCAGTCATAATTTATACTCTTAATAATGATCAAAGTTGATGTAAAACTACATTCACCTTAAAGATGGGTATGGAGAAAATGCCTAACAAAACTGGAAAACACAATTCTCAAAGGAACACACTTACATGTGACACTGGTGACCCTCAGGAAGGAATGGAAAAAGAAAGAGTTCAGATGGGCGAGAAGATAAAAGAATCAAGGACAGTAGCAAACACATTACTAAAATAACAAAGGAGGTAGGAAAGATACTGGAATTGTAATGAAAGCATGATACCTAGATATCCAGGCTGCTAAGTAACTGTGAGGATAAAGACGGCAATTGGATTTGAAATGTAGAAAAGAAACCCCACAACATACTGAGGGCACATGAATCTACTTTTAATCATGATTATTTCACACACATGAATCTTAAAATTAAAATCAAATATTATCTCATATAATCTCTACTCAATGCAGAAAAGCCATAATTATTCCAGATAACAAGGCAGAATGTTCCATATAAGACAGTTCTAATTATCAGTTCCAGTTTTACTCTCCAAACATCCTAGCATTCAGGTAATAGAAGTTTAAATATTTAAAGATAAATGAACAGGTCTTTACTATGTTAAGAGTCTCTGTTCATTCATCTGTTAAGCTAATAAACATACCAAAAAAATAATCATAAAGTAACAAGGGCAGCAAAATCAAGTAACTATGTGAATATTCTTTCAATTAATTACTCCTCAGAGTACTTTTCCAGAACTTCATCATACTATCACATTAGGTTTTACTTTCTTAGATCATAAGAGCTAAAATTGAGGGATGATGGCAATAATGACACAGATTAATAATTACAACAGATCTATAATCTGTCACTTTTCCTTTGTTTAAGAGTCCAACTACAACATCATTTTTGCACTATGTAATACAGGACAGATAACAGAAAGGTAGAAGGGGCTGCATCATTTCTTTTTGTTTTAAAATATCAACAGTGTCATTGGCCAACAAAGAAATGTGTATCAAAACCACAATGATATACCCTAAGTGTTCCTGGGCTAAAATCAAGGTGTTGGCAGGCTGCATTCCTTTCTGGAGGTTCTAGGAAGAGAATCACTTTGCTTGCTTTTCCATCTCCTAGAGACTGCCAGCATTCCTTGGATCCCTTCCTCCATCTACAAAGGGCTCATATCTCTGACTCATAATCCATAGTCACATCTCCCTCTTACTTTCAGTTCAGTTGTGTCCAACTCTTTACTACCCCATGGACTGCAGCACACCAGGCTTCCCTGTCCAGCACCAACTCCCGGAGCTTGCTCAAACTCACATCCATCAAGTTGGTGATGACTTCCAACCATCTCATCCTCTCTTGTCCCCTTCTCCTCCTGTCTTCAATCTTTCCTAGTAGCAGGGTCTTTTCCAATGAGTCAGTTCTTTGCATCAGGTGGCCAAAGTATTGGAGTTTCAGCTTCAGCATCAGTCCTTCCAATGAATATTCAGGATTTCCTTTAGGATTGACTGGTTTAATCTCCTTGCAGTCCAAGGGACTCAAGACTATCCTACAACACCACAGTTCAAAAGCATCAATTCTTCAGCGCTCAGCTTTCTTTATAGTCCATCTCTCATATTCATACATGATTACTGGAAAAACCATAGATTTGACTAGACGGACCTTTGTTGGCAAAGTAATGTCTCTGCTTTTTAATATGCTGTCTAGGTTGGTCGTAACTTTTCTTCCAAGGAGCAAGCGTCTTTTAATTTCATGGCTACAGTCACCATCCACAGTGATTGTGGAGCCCAGGAAAATAAAAGTCTCTCACTGTTTTCATTGTTTTCCCATCTATTTGCCATGAAATGATGGGACCAGATGCCATGATCTCCCACAAGAGAATGACCAAGACTTACCTGTAAGTGTCCAGGATTCTCTGGCGGAGGCATGGGTCGGTGGTCTGCTGCAGGGATGGGGGAACTGAGTGCAGCAGCGTGTGCATGGGACCTTCTGAAGGAGGTCACCTTTATCTTCATTACCTCCACCATAGTTTGGTCTCAGGTCAAACAACAGGAAGGGAACATGGCCCCCGCCTGCCCATCAGAACAAGACCCAGTTTCCCCCTCAGTTAGTCTCTCCCATCAGGAACCCTCCATAAGCCGCTTATCCTTCTCTATCGAGGGAAGACAGAATGAAAACCACATTCACAGAAAACTAACCAATCTGATCACATGGATCACAGCCTTGTCTAACTCAATGAAACTATGAGCCATGCCACGTAGGGCCACCCAAGACGGACGGGTCATGGTGAAGAGTTCTGACAAAACGTGGTCCACTGGAGGAGGGAATGGCAACCACTTCAATACTCTTGGCTTGAGAACTTCATGAACAGTATGAAAAGGAAAAAGAAAGGACGCTGCAAGATGAACTCCCCAGGTCAGTAGGTGCCCAATATGCTATAGGAGAACAGTAGAGAAATAACTGCAGAAAGAATGAAGGGACAGAGCCAAACCAAAACCAACACCCAGTTGTGGATGTGACTGACGATGGAAGTAAAGTCCAATGCTGTAAAGAGCAATATTGCACAGGAACCTGGACTGTTAGGTCCACGAATCAAGGCAAATTAGAAGTGATCAAACAGGAGATGGCAAGAGTGAACGTCGACATTTTAGGAATCAGTGAACTAAAATGGACTGCATTAGGTGAATTTAACTCAGATGACCATTATGACTACTACTATTGCGGGCAAGAGCCCCTTAGAAGAAATGGAGTAGCCATCATAGTCAACAAAAAATTGAGCCCATATAATACTGTTTAATCTTCCCATCTCATGATCCATAACTTTAATCGTATCTGCAAAGCCCCTTTTGCCAAGGTAACACATAAAAATGCTCTGGGGATGGACATCTTTGTGGGGATAGGGGTAGTATTCCACCTACAACATTGTGGAAATCAAATGTACACACTTACTGAGCTTACGAAAGCTATCATTCTACAGGTGGAAATGGGGCATTTAACAGTGATAACGCTTGAAAAATAAAATCCCTAACTATATTACAATCACATAAACTCACATACGATTATTCTCAATGGTGAAAAACTAAAGCATTTCCTCTAAGATCAGGAACAAAACAAGGATGCTCCCTCTCAACATTCTTACTCATCAAAGTTTTGGAAGTCCTAGCTAAGGGAATCAGAGAAGAAATAAAAGGAATCCAGATCAGAAATGAAGAAGTAAAACTCTATTTGTAGACAACATTATATTATACATAGAAAACCCAAAAGATACAATCAGGAAATTGCTAGAGCTAATCAATGAACTTTAAGTAAAGTCACAGGATATAAAATCAATATACAGAAATCACTTGCTTTCCTACATACTAACAATGAAAAATCTGAAAGTGAGGAAACCAGAAGGGAAAGAGACACGTGTACCCCAATGTTCATCGCAGCACTGTTTATAATAGCCAGGACATGGAAGCAACCTAGATGTCCATCAGCAGATGAATGGATAAGAAAGCTGTGGTACATATACACAATGGAGTATTACTCAGCCATTAAAAAGAATACATTTGAATCAGTTCTAATGAGGTGGATGAAACTGGAGCTTATTATACAGAGTGAAGTAAGCCAGAAGGAAAAACACCAATACAGTATACTAACGCATATATATGGAATATAGAAAGATGGTAACAATAACCCTGTGTACGAGACAGCAAAAGAGACACTGATGTATAGAACAGTCTTATGGACTCTGTGGGAGAGGGAGAGGGTGGGAAGATTTGGGAGAATAGCATTGAAACATGTAAAATATCATGTATGAAACAAGATGCCAGTCCAGGTTCGATGCACGATACTGGATGCTTGGGGCTGATGCACTGGGACGACCCAGAGGGATGGTATGGGGAGGGAGGAGGAAGGAGGGTTCAGGATGGGGAACACATGTATACCTGTGGCGGATTCATTTTGATATTTGGCAAAACTAATACAATTATGTAAAGTTTAAAAATAAAATAAAATTAAAAAAAAAAGAAATTAATGAATCAGTCCCATTTATCACTGCAACAAAAAGAATAAAATGCCAAGGAATAAACCTACCTAAGAGACAAAAGAGCTTATATACAGAAACTGTAAGACACTAACGAAGGAAATCAAAGATGACATAAACAGATGGAGAGATAGTCCATGTTCCTGGGTTGGACGAATCAATACTGTGAAAATGACTATACTACCAAATGCAATCTTTGGATTCAATGCAATCCCTATCAAATAACCAATGGCACTTTTCACAATTAGAACAAAATATTTCACAATTCATATGGAAACACATAAGACCCCGAATAGCCAAAGCAATTTTGAGAAAGAAGAATGTTGCTGGAGGAATCAGCCTTACTGACTTCAAACTATACGACAAAACTAAAGTCATCAAGACAGTATGGTACTGGCACAAAAACAGAACTATAGACCAATGGAATGAGATAGAAGTCCAGAGATAAACCCATGCACCTATGGGTACCTTATCTTTGACAAAGGAAGTAAGAATATACAATGGAGAAAAGATAATCTCTTCAATCAGTGGTGCTGTGAAAACCAGACAGCTACACTTAAAACAATGCAATTAGAACACTTCCTAATACCATACACAAAGATAAACTCAAAATGGATTAAAGATCTAAATGAAAGATCAGAAAGTATATAACACTTAGAGGAAAACACAGGCAGAACACTCTATGACATAAATCACAGCAAGATCCCCTATGACCCACCTCCTAGAGTAATGGAAATAAAAACAAACAAGTGGGACCTCATTAAACTTTTAAGCTTTTGCACAGCAAACTACAAACAAGATGAAAAGACAACTCCCAGAATGGGAGAAAATAACAGCAAATGAAACAACTGAGAAAAGATTAATTTCCAAAATATAAAAGCCGCTCATGCAACTCAATACCAGAAAAACAAACAACCCAATCAAAAAGTGGGCAGAAGATCTAAATTGACATTTCTCCAAAGAAACTACAGATGGCTAATAAACACATGAAAAGATGCTCAACATCACTCATTATTAGATAAACTACAGTAAGATATCATCTCACACCAATCACAATGGCCATCATAAAAAAATCTACAAACAATAAATGCTGGAGAGGGTGTAGAGAAAAGGGAACCCTCTTGCACTGTTGGTGGGAACATAAATTGATACAGTCACTATTAAAGACAGTATGGAGATTCCTTAAAAAACTAGGAATAAACTACCGTATCACCCAACAGTCACACTACTGATCAGATCAGATCAGATCAGATCAGTTGCTCAGTCGTGTCCGACTCTTTGCGACCCCACAAATCACAGCACACCAGGCCTCCCTGTCCATCACCAACTCCCGGAGTTCACTCAGACTCACGTCCATCGAGTCAGTGATGCCATCCAGCCATCTCATCCTCTGTCGTCCCCTTCTCCTCCTGCCCCCAATCCCTCCCAGCATCAGAGTCTTTTCCAATGAGTCAACTCTTCCCATGAGGTGGCCAAAGGACTGGAGTTTCAGCTTCAGCATCATTCCTTCCAAAGAAATCCCAGGGCTGATCTCCTTCAGAATGGACTGGTTGGATCTCCTTGCAGTCCAAGGAACTCTCAAGAGTCTTCTCCAACACCACAGTTCAAAAGCATCAATTCTTCGGTGCTCAGCCTTCTTCACAGTCCAACTCTCACATCCATACATGACCACAGGAAAAACCATAGCCTTGACTAGATGGACCTTTGTTGGCAAAGTAATGTCTCTGCTTTTGAATATGCTATCTAGGTTGGTCATAACTTTCCTTCCAAGGAGTAAGCGTCTTTTAATTTCATGGCTGCAGTCACCATCTGTAGTGATTTTGGAGCCCAGAAAAATAAAGTCTGACACTGTTTCCACTGTTTCCCCATCTATTTCCCATGAAGTGGTGGGACCAGATGCCATGATCTCCATTTTCTGAACGTTGAGCTTTAAGCCAACTTTTTCACTCTCCTCTTTCACTTTCATCAAGAGGCTTTTGAGTTCCTCTTCACTTTCTGCCATAAGGGTGGTGTCATCTGCATATCTGAGGTTATTGATATTTCTCCCGGCAATCTTGATTCCAGCTTGTGTTTCTTCCAGTCCAGCGTTTCTCATGATGTACTCTGCATATAAGTTAAATAAACAGGGTGACAATATACAGCCTTGACGTACTCCTTTTCCTATTTGGAACCAGTCTGTTGTTCCATGGCCAGTTCTAACTGTTGCTTCCTGACCTGCATACAAATTTCTCAAGAGGCAGGTCAAGTGGTCTGGTATTCCCATCTCTTTCAGAATTTTCCACAGTTTCTTGTAATCCACACAGTCAAAGGCTTTGGCATAGTCAATAAAGCAGAAATAGATGTTTTTCTGGAACTCTCTTGCTTTTTCCATGATCCAGCGGATGTTGGCAATTTCATCGCTGGTTCCTCTGCCTTTTCTAAAACCAGCTTGAACATTAGGAAGTTCACAGTTCACATATTGCTGAAGCCTGGCTTGGAGAATTTTGAGCATTACTTTACTAGCATGTGAGATGAGTGCAATTGTGTGGTAGTTTGAGCATTCTTTGGCATTGCCTTTCTTTGGGATTGGAATGAAAACTGACCTTTTCCAGTCCTGTGGCTACTGCTGAGTTTTCCAAATTTGCTGGCATATTGAGTGCAGCACTTTCACAGCATCATCTTTCAGGATTTGGAATGGCTCAACTGGAATTCCATCACCTCCACTAGCTTTGTTCATAGTTGCAAGAGGGCATCAGAGGGCAAACACACTGAGACCATACTCACACTACTGAGGAAACCATAATTTAAAAAGACACCTTTACCCCAGTGTTCACTGCAGCACCATTCACAATAGCTAGGACATAGAAGCAACCTAGATGTCCATCAACAGATGAATGGATAAAGAAGCTGTGGTGAATACATACAATGGAATAGTACTCAGCCATAGAAAGGAACACATTTGAGTCAGTTCTAATAAGGTGGATGAACCTAGAGCCTATTATACAGAGTGAAGTAAGTCAGAAAGAGAAAAACAAATATCAAATATTAATGCATATATATGGAATCTAGAAAGATGGTACCAACGAACCCATTTGCAGGGCAGCAATGGAGATGCAGACACAGAGAACAGACTTGTGGACACAGGGCAGGTAAGAGAGAGTGGGACAAATGGAGAGTGTAGCACGGAAACATATACACTATCATATGTAAAATAGATGCCCGTGGGAATTTGCTGTATGACTCAGGGAACTCAAACCAGGGTTCTATGATAACCTAAAGGGGGGAGATGGGGTCAGAGGCAGGAGGGAAATTCAAGAGACAGGGGACATACATATAATAATGGCTGATTCACTTTGATGTATGGCAGAAACCAACACCACATTGTAAAGCAATTATCCTTCAATTAAAAATAAATGCATTTTTTTTAAATATTAAGAAATAAAATGCTACTTTGGATGAAACTTCAGTAACATGAAGATATAGGATTTCATTTCCTTTCTATGCAGTTAAGAGACTACCCCTCTCCCATAGGACACAGGAGGTATATTCTCTGGAGAAAAAGAACCAGAGAGACTCTGTACAAGGGGTTTTCAGGCACAGAGAAGGAAGCAATGAGGTAACAAACAGAAACCAGGAAGCATTAATGCATTCTACTTTCTAAACCATGAGAGCCTTAGCCCCTTTCTCCTCACCTGTCCAGGATCCTGACAGTCAAAATTATACCTATCATTTAGGAGAAGAGAGACTACTTCTACTGAATTAATGTGGAAAAAACCTATAGATACTGACATTTAGGGAGTTTCCAAAGAAAAAGCTCTGTGATCATAAAATCAACCTTTGGGGGAAACACTGGGCTAACCAGCCCTGCTGCTGCTGCTGCTGCTAAGTCGCTTCAGTCATATCCGACTCTGTGCGACCCCATGGACTGCAGCCCACCAGGCTCCCCTGTCCCTGGGATTCTCCAGGCAAGAACACTGGAGTGGGTTGTCATTTCCTTCTCCAGTGCATGAAAGTGAAAAGTGAAAGTGAAGTTCCTCAGTCATGTCCGACTTAGTGACCCCATGGCCTGCAGCCTACCAGGCTCCTCTGTCCATGGGATTTTCCAGGCAAGAGTACTGGAGTGGGGTGGCATTGCCTTCTCCGAACCAGCCCTGTAGGAACTTAATTACCTTTTTTAAAACAAAATATGAGTGGATGACTCCAAAGATTCCTAGGCATCTGAAAGCTTCAACGTGAAAAAGATGAACATGAATAGAAATAAGGAAACCAAATGCAGAATACAGAAAAAATAAATAAAAATTATAATATTCATAAGGATGTAAAAGAAGTTTTTGTAATCATGAAATAAGAATACTTGCTGTTTTTTAAGGAAATTTGCTATTAAAAGAAACAATGAAAGTACACGGTCATCTTAAATGAGAAAGAGAAAATCTTAAGAGTTTCAAGAGAAGGAAAAAAAGAAATGCAGAAAGCAATACTGGGAGCCAGGAGCCAGTCAAGTAATACTTAAAAAAATATGTGGTATTTTATACACAGCCAAATAAGTAATGAAATTATAAAACTTATTTTTTAGACATATAAGATCTCAAAAAACTTATCTCTTATTAATCTTTACTTGATAAGTCATTGAAAGAGTTGCCCCAACAAGATAAGGGACTAAGTGAAAAAAAAAAAAGAAACTGAAATGCAAGCAACAGGAAATACCATCTTTCAAAGGTTAAAAGGAATTCCCAGGATGATGATGAAACAGAGTTCAAGGGTAACATTAAAAAAAAAAAAATTCACATTAGAACTGGAGGAGAGAGGTCTCAGAGAAAATATTTAAGAAATTATACGACATATGTGACTATATGTAAGACAGTGTATCAGAAATATTTTATAAGGTAGCTGAAGGTTGTGAGCAGACAGTCTTAGATTTAGAGATAAATTACAAATACAAGAAAGGCAAATAGCTTATTTTTAAACTATTCATTCCTTTCTTTAAAAATAAACTGAATAAGAATTCTCAAAATTTAATTAGTGACATAATCTGACTGTATTCTTTCCTTCGGCACCCACCTCACTCTTGCCTACCCAGCCTTAGACCAGTAATAGGGCAAAAAGTGTGTCAATGTTTACAAGTTCATAAAGTGTTTAGAGAGTTATTCTGTTGTTCTTCATATTTTATCTCTGGAAAGTTACTATCATGAAGAAGTCAATATAAACCTGGCTAAGTAAAATAATCAAATGTTACCTTGGAAACGAAACAAAAGGAGAACTTAAAAATTTCTTTTAAATAAAATCATGAAAATAAGTTATCCTACACATCTGCTGACCCACTTTCTTGGAATCATTCACACAATTTTTTCAGAAGGAGACAATGATTATAACAAAGGTATAATCCAGAAAGGGAAAAGATAAAGGTTACCAACAAATGTGATCTCTAAAAATAAAACAAAACTAAAAACTCTAAAATATAATTACAAAATATTACCAAAATTTCCAGATTATTTGAATGTCAATGTGTATATTTTAACCCTCCTAGACAGTCTTAGGGATAGAAAATAAATACAATTCCAAAATTTAGAAAGAGACCTTTGGTTCTAGAAAAGATTGCAGATCATCTACTTTATAAATGAGGATACTGAATGCAAACAAGATAAGTAAATTACTTATTCAAGGTCACACAAAGGGTTACTGGCAGAGTATGGACTAAAATTCTAATCTACCATGTGCTAGTCCAGGAACTTTCCACCACGTACCATGCTATCTTATAGGTTTTGAGGCTATCTAAAACACTCAAGAATTTGATTTTCTACCATTTATCTTTTAAAGGGAATAATGCTACAAAGAAATTGTCCTAGAGAGGAAAATACCATTACAGTTACAATGGTTCATTATTTTCTCAAGCATAATTAGAAGTCATATCTATATATAAGATATTTTCAACTAAATAAATATAAGAAAGTTATTTAAGTTCAAAAAAAAAAAAAACACCTCTTCAATCAATACACTAATGATCAAAATTTCCTTAACACAGGAATAATTTAAAGAGAAATGAGCTATCCTAAAAAAATGTTCACATCTATTTATATGAAAAAATTAAATAACTGAAATATTAAGAGGCTTTTTGCTGAAGGTGCTTTAACTCATTAATCATCAATAATTTTAATTGATAAGTAAATCTGTACTAACATTAGCTATTAAGATTTGATCCAATTAACTTATTTAAAATTTTACAGTTACTAATGCAAGGAGCTGTTGCCAGCCATCAAGATGCTCATAAAAACATGTAAGAAAGATAAGACACAGGTGTTAAATGATAACTGTATGTGGTTCAAAATTTATACACTAAATTTTATGCTAAAGTATCCAAAGCTTTTACACGTGTTCAGCTTGCTGTTACTTTAAAAATGTCAACTTCTTTAATAACAAGGTTTTCAGCAGTGGAAAGTAAGGACTTTCTCAGGAGAATACTTTCCTACTATTGACAGCAATAATAGTCAAGTTGTCGTCTTTGTTGCTTATCTCAATCTTCTGTCTTTCCTCTTCCATTTCAGTTAGCATGTTATCTGCTAGTGTAATTTAATGTCCCCCTCATATGGACACTTTACCTTCTAATTTATAAAATATTACATTATTTGAGAGTCAACTTTCTATCAGTAAACTTCTTTGAGGACACAGACCATGTCTTCATTTTAGTGTTCTACTCAACATCTATTGCCCAGTGCCTTACCTCATTAGTTGCTCAATGGATATATGTTGAAAAATTAATCTGATCATGGTTCAAGAGTAGGACAAGGAGTCACAAAGACCACAAAACATGGAAAGACTGAGATATCCATGTAGCCAATTTTTACTGCTTAATATAAAGAACTATTCAACTCAGGAATAAATACGACCAAAGCACTCACGTAAAAGGTAATTCCCTACAATTTTGACAACTGTGAAGAAAACGTAACTTCAATTCATGTTCTTATATACTGCAAACAAAAGTTCATCTTTACTGCACTCTGAAAGCTTACCTAAGAGGACAAAATTAATTAAAGATCAAACCACTGAGGCTGAGAATTGTGTTGTATGCATTACAAGTCACTATCTACCTTCTACATGATGTGAGATAAAGCTGAAAATAAGCAAAATCAAAGAAGATAAAATAACTACAGAATTACTGGGATCTCTAAAGGTGTGAGAAAGCACTTAAGTGTTAAAACTAGAATATTATTAAATCGTAAAACAGTCTGTCTGATCAGTTCAGTTCAGTCACTCAGTAGTGTCTGACTCTTTGCCACCCCATGAACCGCGCAACACGCCAGGCCTCCCTGTCCATCACCAACTCCCAGAGCTGACCCAAACTCATGTCCATTGAGTCGGTGATGCCATCCAACCATCTCATCCTCTGTCATCCCCTTCTCCTCCTGCCCTCAATCTTTCCCAGCATCAAGGTCTTTTCAAATGAGTCAGCTTTTCGCATTAGGTGGCCAAAGTACTGGAATTTCAGCTTCAACATCAGTCCTTCCAATGAACACCCAGGACTGATCTCCTTTAGGATGGACTGGTTGGATCTTCTTGCAGTCCAAAGGACTGAAAGTAAATGTATCACTTATCAGTAAAACAGCAACCCACAAGGTCAACAGTATTACAAGTTGTTCTGGCTCAATGACAGAGACACAAACTTGAAAGGTGGAAGAAAGAAAAAGAAACTATTTGAAATTAGTAAAAAAAAAAAGTACTATAATAAAAAGTCATAGTTGAAAGATATTACATTGTCTTATGTAATGTAAGAATCAAAGGGAAAACAATATATGAAGTATGGTCATTTTACATTTAAAGGTGGAAAGAAAAGGGAGTAAGGAGTGGGGTGGGGGAAGGAGTCTGGAAGTGTTACTTTCTATGGCATGTACCACATGCGAAGTATCACTACATTAAGCTGCAGTAGGTTATTATGCTAGATCGTCTGTGGTCAATTTGGCAGACACACCACCAACACTACCACCTCCTTGTTTATGCAGTCTAAGGCTGGAAACCACACTTCCCACAATATCCTGGTCTGTACAGTTTCATGACAGCACCTCATATTTGAAGCAGATAAGTAAAGTGAAGGCCAGTTTTCCTCAAGAAGTAACAGGGCTCAGGTGCTTGGTTTTTTCAGATGCAGCAGCCCTGCAGACCTTTACATCAGCTCCCACTTCACAGTCCTGACAGGTTTTGCAGACCTTCCCACAAATACTAACTTTTCTACCCACTTACTACCAGTGGTGTTCAGGCTGAGGTCTTCACCAAAGTTCTCTGATCTAATGTCAGCTCCTACCCTCTGCTCAGTGCTTCAGGATGATTTCACTGACAGTCTTTGATGTTCAGCAGAGCTCCTTCAATCTATGGTGATCTTTTCTTGACATTTAGGCCCTCAACTGTGGTATAAGGCCAAAATTCTTTATAGAATGCCTTCCATTCTCCGGACCAAATCCTTAGTTACTAAGCTGCTGGAACCATGAAGGTCCTGTGATTCTAGCCCAGCAAAGTCCAGGAAAGGATCTTGTCTAGAAAGGCAGCCTAATAAAGTAATTAAAGGGCTCAGGACCTAGTAGTTAAATCTGATTCTTGGTTCTACCACTTTGAAGCTGTATGTTCTTAGGTAACTTAAATTCTTTGCCTCGGTTTCTCCTTTGGCAGTGATATTAGCAATGGCAATGATATTAGTAACTAATTCATAGAATAGCTATGACAAATGAATAAATATTAAATACATACTAAAGAATAGTAAAGTTTATTAAAATATGCTTTTCAACCCTCTTCCTTCTTTAAACTTACTCCTCCTATTTGTACCCAGTAATAATAGAGAATAATGGTTACTAAGACACTGAAATACTGGAGATGGGATATTTATGAGCCAATGGAAGAAGTGTTACAAAGTCTTATCTCTGGAGCAGGAAACCATATGTGAAGAATTTTATAAAATCAGATCATTCCTGTTTTATTTATTAATACTTGAATTATATGCTATGTGTCTTGAACCATCTCCATACTACTTTTCTGTATGACTCATTCATCATTTTTTTTCTTGTTCTCTGACAGATACACCTATAGAAATGTCAAATAATCAAAGTTCAAAATATATACTCTTCTAATAAAGATAGATTCAAGGCATGTGAATTAGGTTGGAGAAAGAGAATGCTGGGAAAAGAGTTATAACAGACTTTGGATTTTTAAACTTCTTACAACAAAAAAAAGTATTCATATTACATTTATAGTTAAAACTCAATTAAAAAATTATTCTTTCAGAATGATGAATTTCAGAAACACTGATAATTTAGCAATTAAATATGCGATAACATTAAAATACAAAACAGAATCTCCATGTTTTATAGGAAGGATATTTTCTGAAAGTATACTATCTCCATTCTTATACAAATACCTCTTTTAACCCATTAAAAAAAAAAAAACACTAAATCTTTACCGCTATAATTTTTTTCAAGTAACTTTTCTGGTTAATCTTTTTATGATCTTTGGGTAGAAAATATTTCTAATAGAAAAAAATTGTACTGAGACTACTTGCTTTGAAAAGCGTCTAGATCTTATTAAATCTACTGTCTCAAAACATGATACATCCTTTCAGATTTCTATATATTCTTATTAAGGAAATCAGAGTAGAATGAAATAAAAAATTACTTTCTTCAGTATCCGAATAATAAAAATAAAGTAAGGTTTAGCAAAGTGTTCTACTCCCTGTTGCACCCTTTGGTCATGACAAATGGCAACTGCCTGTCAGCAGGAAAAGTGGATGCCATTTTTCTAGTAGTAGCTTTGTTTTGCACCAAAGAGGCACTGGAGCACAAAGACTGAGTCTATGGGCTCATCTTTCTTAACAGTGATCAAACCAAGTGAACAAATCAAAAAGATATTCATTGCTTAATCAAAAAAGTTGAGATGCAATAAGCCAAATGTTTTAGGTTCAATTTGGGATAACTAGTTAGGAAAGGGAAAAAAATGTAAAAAAAACCGCCATGCACTTCTCCAATTTCACTCAATACTCCTTTTTTCCCACAGCAGGTTGCACAGTACTCAATGCGGTAGAAAAAATACAAACCAAAATAGAGAACAGTAAAATAAACATATACTGGTAGCTCACATATACACACGCCATCAGTGTACTTATTGCTTTGCTGCTTCTAATTTTTTCTTTTCTGATTTTTTAAAATATCAATTTCCTGAAGGTAAAATAATCTGCAAATGTTTTATTAACTTCTACAGCATTATACTGTGATTGACAAGAGGGCTGCCAACACTCCTGCACAAGCTTGAAAAGGAAAACAGTTCACACCCAATTGAAAGTACAAAGAAAAACAGTGTTAAATGTAATATTTAATGTGAAGGAACTCAGTTTTGAGAGTCAGTAAGTGGATATGTGTCTGGCTGCTCATAGGTTAACACTATACTGTGGAAAGACACATGACCATTCTGGTACCAGATGAGAGTACCACATTCCCAACTATGTTATCTAATGATCAAATGTTTTTACAACTATTTCATTTGCACCACAACTAAATGCTCTTCTACAGACCTCAGAAAAGACACTACTTCTTAATTTAGTTGCTGCTGCTGCTGCTAAGCCGCTTCAGTCGTGTCCGACTCTGTGCGACCCCATAGACGGCAGCCCACCAGGCTCCCCCGTCCCTGGGATTCTCCAGGCAAGAACACTGGAGTGGGTTGCCATTTCCTTCTCCAATGCAGGAAAGTGAAAAGTGAAAGTGAAGTCGCTCAGTCCTGTCCGACCCTCAGCGACCCCATGGACTGCAGCCTTCCAGGCTCCTCCGTCCATGGGATTTTCCAGGCAAGAGTGCTGGAGTGGGGTGCCAGCTATCTGGGTTCAATTCCTATTCTTCTTACTATCTGTAAGATCACAGGTAAATTACTGCAGGTTTCTGTGCCTGAGTAATAAAGAAGTTATAATACCTAAATACTAATTTTTTTAAGGGGGAGTAGGATGGAGGATTACTACAGTGTCTGGTATATGATCAATCCTCAGAAAAAGTTAGGTATTATTACTATTAAACTATTTTATGTAAGAGTAAACATACTCACATCCACTTCTGATTTACCTACCTTTGAAAAATAGGAAGAAATATAAAATAATAAAGTAGTTGGATTCGTTAGCAGTATAGATAAAAAGACGTTAAATTATTACCAGAAACACACTAGTATTTACAAACACTCCAACACATGAAGGCCTTCCTTCTCCCTTTTACTCCCTTACTACCATGATGCTATTTTTAAACATAAAGATATAAAGTATATTTATAAAGTATGTTTATAAAGTATAAAAGGAGAGAAATTAATAACAGAAGATAAGGAAACTAATCAATAAAAATGGAACTTCAATCTATAGCAGCTCTGATCATTTTTTATTTTCGATGGTTCTTGGACAATTCCACAGAGACAGACATCAAAATAAGAGATTAAAGTTCTGTCCACTTAATTATACTATAAAGTCTTAATTTTTAAAAAATAAAATCATTCTAACAGAATATCAATTCATACACCCCACAATATGGGTTTCTGAAAGAAGATGAAATCATTTCAACTAGCATGAAAGAACCCCAAACTACTTTCTAAAAATTGTGCTATCACTATAATCCAATGGAACATAATAAATTTAACAGAAATGGAAACTTGGAGAACAAATGATCATTTGAACTGTTTTACTGAGTGAGATACTATTTTGAAATGAGAAACTGAAGTTTAAGGTCTGTCATGAATCCTCTATGTCACAAGGGTAAAATTTTCTTCAAAATTTTGACAGAATAATATGACTACTGTAAAATGAACTTTTACACAAAGAAACTAGAGACAAAGAATTTCATGAAAGGCACTGGACTAAACTGGAAAACTCAAAAACATTCTTGTAATTCTAGGCTAAAAAGCAGACAGGTAAATCAGAAAAAAATGGAATCTTGTTTTATCTTAAATAATGGACACACAAATATCACTATAATATGTACAAAATTTCCCTCTATATGATAACTCCAAAGTTAATGGTAATATCATTCCTAAAGATTTCTTCAAACAATAAAGAAACTAGAAAAAGTGTTTCCTAAGAAGATAATCTATGCAAACACAGACATAAGAAGTAATAACAGCTTTTTCTCTAAGATCTTAAGAACAGCTGCAGATAATAGCATCAAAAGTTACAGAAGAATATTTTAGAAATAGAAATAAAATGGCTTATTTAAAGAAATAAAATTCTCTCTAGTTCATCTGTAAACAAAACATATTTGTGAAATCTAAAAAATGTTTTAAACTAGAGGAAATTATAAGAAAAACTATTTCAAGTTGATCAATTTAGAGCACCCAAAACTACATATTTCAATTATCTAAAATATAACAATTCCCAGATTCGCCTCATCAATTTCAAATGAATCTATAACACAAAACTGAATGAAATAATCTAGGTTATTTCTCTTAAAATCTTTTAAGTGATTATAATATAGATGGATACTACAGATTAAAAAAAAAAAACTTTTCAAAAAACTATTACCGTAAGGGAAAGAAAAAATTAAGACTAAAACCAAACAGACAACAAAACAGATGAATTTGACAACTATCCCTAAAAGTATATTTACATCTCCTTTAGGGATAGGCAGATTTGTAAAATGTGCCTGCCTTGGCTCAAGGTAAGAAAGTGAAAAATGTCTCCCCTAAGAATTCATAACTGCAAGCCATTGTTCATGGCTTTGGAGTAGAAATTAACGATATTCATGTAGTGGAAGAGACACACAGGACAAACTTTTATTAAAATGGCCTTAGGCTGGTAGAGCTCCCAGGCACCTGGTAATAACTAACATAAATGTTTTCTGGAAAAACTTTTTAAAACTCTGACCTGAGAGAATTTTTTATAAGAATAGGCTAACAACCTGATAGAAAAGCTGAATAAGATTTGTACATACAACCAACCAAAAATATATAGATGCTCTAAGTCAACTAAGTATTGAGAGAAATGCAAAATAAAATGCCTCTACTATTTACATATATCACACTGGAAAGCATTATAACACTGGACAAACCAAGTTTGGCAGAAAAAGTAACATTACTCATTGCTAGTGTAAGTGTAACCTGGTTTGGAAAATATTGCACTTACCCAGCAAAACTGGGTGCCAATATCCTGTAACTAAGCAAATCCATGCTTTGCTATATACCCTAACTCCTTGTTACCAAGCTGCAGAAGAGATTTAGAATAATATTTAAAGTGAGGTTGTTTATAAAAGCGAAAAGATGGAGGGCTTCCCTGGTGGCTCAGAATTCACCTGCAAATGCAGGAGACACATGTTTGGTCTTTCATCTGGGAAGATCCACATTCCATGGAGCAACAAAGCTTGTGCATCACAACTATTGAGTACGACTGAGCGACTTCACTCACTCACTCACTCTAGAGCCCGGGAACCACAAGCCCAGCCAAAAACTGAAGCCCGTGAACTCTAGAGCATGTGCTCTGCAACACAAAAGCCAGCAGAATGAGAAGGCCTCACACCACAACTAGAGAGTAGCCCCTGCTTGCCACAACTAGAGAAAAGCCCACATAGCAATAAATACCCACAGAGCTAAAAATAAATAAATAAAATTACTATAAGTAAAAAAGTGGAAACAAAACTGCCAAACTATTACTTTGCCAACAAAGGTACGTCTAGTCAAGGCTATGGTTTCTCCAGTAGTCATGTATGGATGTGAGAGTTTAACTATAAAGAAAGCTAAGCACCGAAGAATTGATGCTTTTGAACTGTGGTGTTGGAGAAGACTCTTGAGAGTCCCTTAGACTGCAAGGAGATCTAACCAGTCCATCCTAAAGGAGATCAGTCCTGGGTGTTCACTGGAGGGACTAATGTTGAAGCTGAAACTCCAATACTTTGGCCACTTGATGTGGAGAGCTGACTCATTTGAAAAGACCCTGATGCTGGGAAAGATTGAGGGCAGGAGGAGAAAGGGATGACAGAGAATGAGATGGTTGGATGGCATCACCGACTCAATGGACATGAGTTTGGGTTGGCTCTGGGAGTTGGTGATGGACAGGGAGGCCTGGCGTGTTGCAGTTCATGGGGTCCCAAAGAGTCGAACATGATTGAGCAACTGAACTGAACTGAACTGTTAATGATCTATTTTCAATAAAAAAATGACATACTGGTGAAAATAAATGAGCTACAATTACACATATCAGCATGTATGAATCAATCAAGGTAAAGTTGGTCAAAGTATCAAATAATGGGGAAAAAACAGTTTGACTCAATTTACACAAAATTCACACTGTGCAAAACTATGTATTACTTATGAATACACACACACACACGATGGTGGTAGTTTAGTCACTAAGTCCAGTCTGACCCTTGTGACCCCACCACACTGTAGCCCACCAGGCTCCTCTGTCCATGGCATTTCCCAGGCAAGAATACTGGAGTGGGTTGCCATTTCCTTCTCCAATATACATACATAAATACATATAAAAAATGGAGTGAATAAAAGACACAAACTTGAGAAAGGAGGTTATCTCTAGACTACATGGATGGTGAAGTGAGTCCTCAGGGATTCAAAGGTGACTTCATAGGTTTTGGTAATGTTCTATCTTTAAAGTGGGTTTGTGAACACAATAGATCTTCATTATTATTGTACTTTGCATTGAATATGTAAACTATACATTCTCAGGTGTAACTAGTATAGTATATTTCATAATATAAAACAGTAAACTGTTAAGAAAAACCAAAAGCAATATATTTCTTTCATTGGCTACTGAGTATACGCTTGCCCTTTGTCTTTCTCACCCTTTAAATTTTGACCTCAGAGTTTTGTAAGGGTTATTATGACTACTAGGGAATAAATTACCGTGTTTCTTATTGGAATCTTCTTGGGTTCTGGAGGCATATCCTGTGGAACAAATTTCACTGGTTCCTTAATCTGCCTCCTTGATCGTTTGGTCCCATCTGGTAAGGTTTCCATGGCCATCTCTGCTTCCATGTCACTGCTCCCTGCCTGGTCACATTCAGAACACTGCCTACATAAAGAAAAAAATATTATTTCATACATTTATTTTTACCTTCCAGCATTAGCCATGGTTTCTCTAAATACAAAATGCAGGTATATGTTTAGAATATATGAAAATGTACACAGGAACATGTGACCATAGTCATATAATGACCATACATACAGAAAAGCACATACATTCCTTTAAGAGACACAACAATATATGTAAAATGTCCAAAGCAATTTCATGTATCCCTAATAAGTATCATAAAAACACATGTAATACTGCCATATATTTATGTGAATGAATGTAAGAGGCCCAGTACTGATTAAAAAGATAGTTTTCCTTAGGAAATCATGATTTTTCCTCAAATGATATACATTGTGACACCAGAAAATCAAAGTCATTCTTTGACCAACTCTATTTGTCACAGCTATAATATCCTTGCATCTTAATTAATGGCAAGCTGTGCTGAATATACCAACTGAGAAAATTCTGTAAAAATTCATACCTCTCACTCATTAGCACTGTATTTATACCAAATTAGTATTTATTTTAACAGCTTTAAATTTTGAACTCCAATAACAGAATTAAATACAAAGTATCATGTGTGGCTAATACAAATGCACTATTCAGTTCAGTTCAGTTCAGTCGCTCAGTCGTGTCTGACTCTTTGCGACCCCATGAATCGCAGCACGCCAGGCCTCCCTGTCCATCACCAACTCCTAGAGTTCACTCAGACTCATGTCCATCGACTCAGTGATGCCATCCAGCCATCTCATCCTCTGTCGTCCCCTTCTTCTCCTGCCTCCAATCCCCCCCAGCATCAGAGTCTTTTCCAATGAGTCAACTCTTCGCATGAGGTGGCCAAAGTACTGGAGTTTCAGCTTTAGCATCATTCCTTCCAAAGAACACCCAGGACTGATCTCCTTTAGAATGGACTGGTTGGATCTCCTTGCAGTCCAAGGGATTCTCAAGAGTCTTCTCCAACACCACAGTTCAAAAGCATCAATTCTTCGGCGCTCAGCCTTCTTCACAGTCCAACTCTCACATGCATACATGACCACTGGAAAAACCATAGCCTTGACTAGACAGACCTTTGTTGGCAAAGTAATGTCTCTGCTTTTAAATATGCTATCTAGGTTGGTCATAACTTTCCTTCCAAGGAGTAAGCATCTTTTAATTTCATGGCTGCAATCACCATCTGCAGTGATTTTGGAGACCAAAAAATATAGTTTGACACTGTTTCCACTGTTTCCCCATCTATTTCCGATGAAGTGGTGGGACCAGATGCCATGATCTTTGTTTTCTGAATGTTGAGCTTTAAGCCAACTTTTTCACTCTCCTCTTTCACTTTCATCAAGAGGCTTTTGAGTTTCTCTTCACTTTCTGCCATAAGGGTGGTGTCATCTGCATATCTGAGGTTATTGATATTTCTCCTGGCAATCTTGATTCCAGCTTGTGCTTCTTCCAGCCCAGCGTTTCTCATGATGTACTCTCTGCATATAAGTTAAATAAGCAGGGTAACAATATACAGCCTTGACGTACTCCTTTTCCTATTTGGAACCAGTCTGTTGTTCCACGTCCAGTTCTAACCATTGCTTCCTGACCTGCATATAGGTTTCTCAAGAGGCAGGTCAGGTGGTCTGGTATTCCCATCTCTTTCAGAATTTTCTATTGGTAACATGCAATTAAAATTTAAGGTATTACTTTTAATATCTTAAAATTTCCATTTAAGCAAAAATTTTAACACTAAAAAATTTGACCAGTAGGAGTCAATTATCACTAGTTACTAAAGATTTTTATATAACTGTTGTTAAAAACCAAGCACTTTATTCTTTGGATTCATAGATTAACATCAAATAAAAATATTTTTAACATACACGCATTTCTGTGATATGGAAACAAGTATCTTTTTAGAATGAATCACTGTAGGGACTTTTTTGTTTGTTTTTTAAGTGACTTGTTTCCTCTTTTGTTTCTCAGTTTGTAACTATATTCCTTGTCAGGATAGTCTCTAGCTTCTCAAGCTCATCCCCACCAAAGGTTAATACATTTAGGTGACAAAGAAACTTGCTTTAGAGCACTCAGATAAACAAAAATGTTATGCTCTGAAAACCACAAAACACTGAACAACTCAGAAAAATCTAAAAAATATCTAACTGCTAAGGCAGAAATTTATTTCTATTTCAAGGCAACTGCCACACGATACTTGTAGTACATAAACTCAATACAGATGAAAACACTATTTGCAGCTCTTTCAACAATCTGTTAAACACTATAGTCCTCATTTTATAAATAGCCTTTAAAATATGAAAAAGCAGCTCTGCTACCATAACTGGTACACAAGATCCTAAGAAATAGGATGTTTAAAGTAATAATAATGAAAATTCATGTTAGGAATTTATGCCAAAGGACTACCTTCATACTGAAATACTAAGAGATTTTTCTCAGTTTGCTATATATTCTTGATCCTTAGCACGATACACTCCAACTTATGTTAGGGAGGTTTTTAAATCTTTATTATTAAAGGGAAACAATTTCATTGTTTATGTGTGCTGTGTGCTTAGGCACTCAGTCACGTGCGACTCTTTGCGACCCCATGGACAGTAGTCCACCAGGCTCCTCTGTCCATGGGGATTCTCCAGGTAAGAATACTGGAGTGGGTTGCCATTTCCTTCTCCAATATACCTAAATAAATACATATAAAAAATGGAGTGAAGCCCTTTTAAAAATCTTTATTATTAAAGAAAAACAACGTCATTGTACAATAATGCTAAAACACATCCATGATTATGACAAAGTTCCCTGGCCCTGAAGACTACCAAACTGGTTTTCAACTTAGAAACGCACATAGGATACTTATTAACACTGCTGATATTCTAATACATGACAGCAGTTTCTCTTAAATTCTGGTTTCAAAAGCACTCACAAATCAGAAGTAATACATCCCACTATATTTGAAAAGAGTTGACCAGTATGACTGTCTCCAGGCAAATTGATAAAAGAGCACTATGAAAAAGAAGGGCTTCTCTCATAGCTCAGCTGGTGAAGAGTCCACCTGCAATGCAGGAGACCCCAGTTTGATTCCTGGGTCGGGAAGATCCACTAGAGAAGGGATAGACTACCCACTCCAGTATTCTTGGGCTTCCCTCGTGGCTCAGCTGGTAAAGAATCCACCTGCAATGCAGGAGACCTGGGTTCAATCCCTGGGTTGGGAAGATCCCCTGGACAAGGGAAAGGCTACAGACATCAGTATTCTGGACTGGAGAATTCCATAGACTATATAGTCCATGGGGTCGCAAAGAGTCGGACATGACTGAGAGACTTCCGCTTCACTTCATGAAAAAGTAATCATGTGAAAATGGTGAAAGAATGTGAGATTCTTAATAAAATGGACAGACGTAGGTTTATGCAATAAAACAATGAGGTCAGAAAATATGCTTTAATGTATTTGATAAATAAACACCTTTTTGTACAGATTATCATTTAAGATTGGGGTCTAGTCATGTAAAATTTGTATAAAAAGAATAGTCATGTGCCTTCCAAAGCTCTCCGTGACCTATATTCTTCCTATACAGAATCAATCTGTTAGAATTTGAACATCTGTCTTTCCCTTGGATTAAAATTAAGGAAAGAATAAAACTTATAAGTATCATAAACTTTTATCAAACATCTGTAGTGATTCCACATGCCTAAGTTAATGAAAAAATTCAAAAACGTAAGTCAAATGTTTCTAGATTTACAAAGAATGGTTGAATTTTAATACACAACTAGCCACAAGTAAAGCCTTTGGTGACACTAATTTGAAAACAAAATACTAAACTACGTTTAAAGCATGAATATGGAGGCAAATTCTTAATAAAGAACAAAAATAAAGAATTTGAAAAAATGTTATAATAAAGAGAATTATAAACACACTAAACAGAATTCACGCCTTAAGAAACCACTGCTAAGATATTAAAATAGCCTCAATTAACTTAAATTCATTTATCAAAAAATTTGCTACATCTCTATACATATAATACTGTAATAAACATTTATGTCTGAAGTATTCTTACCACAAAAAATGATAACTATGTGAGGTGACAAATATGCTAATTAGCTTGATTGTGGTGATTATTTCACAGTGTATACATATATTAAATCATTATGTTGCAAACCTTAATATACACAACTTTTAAATGCCAATATGTCAATATTATTGGAAAACATTATAAAATTTTCAATTAAAAATATACTGAAAACTTTATTATGCATCAAATATGTTCTAATACTTCATCTAATACTGTTGAAACTAAGAGCAACACCAGTTCTAACATGTACATGCTCTTCAGTTTACTTACCAATAACTGTTTTTGGTCTTTCTTGGCATCCTCGTAAGAGGAGGGTCCAGACATCCAAGATGGTAATGCAGTTTACAGGTATCACACAATAAAAGAAGATGCTGATCATGGTTCTTCTTACAAATTCCACAACTTTGATAAAGGCAGCAGCAATAAAGGATTAGAATAATAATTATCATAGTGAATAGTTAATTTATGGCATATTTTTAAATTTTCAAAATTTCATTGTGATTTAACTTAATATATTTCTTCAACTGAAATCAAATACTTTTTTTAATAACACATATCTTTTTATAATGGCAAGAATCTAAATACTTTTGAGAATGTAGAATAGTTTAGATCTATTATAAATTTAAATTTTGCTGGAGTCAAACTATTCAGAGAAGGGCATATGTTAGGTATTTATTCTAACATCATCTTAATCTTCTTTATTACTTAAAGCCCATGTAACATCAGACCAAATTTTCTCTAGGAACAAATATTAAACAAAAATAGTTTTCAATTTTCTACCTCTCTAAAACTACAAAGAAGTTACTTTACAAACGAAATTCTGTTTATTTTCTACCATTAACTGTAAATCTTTCAAAGAACCTTCAACGTGTAAATAAGCTACATATGTTAAGTCTTTTTACAGAATCAGACTTTGAGTCTTAAAAATATACCAATTGATATTTATTATAAAGAACTGGAAGTTTTATTATTATTGTTGCTGTTGTTTTAGATTTTTGATTGTTCTTAAGAAATCTAACTTTTCTTGTGCAAAAGGTCAACTACTCCTGAGAGCACAAACACCATGATCTACAAATCCAGGGTGTACTTATATTAGGAATGTGAAGGGTGAGGAAAAAGTTGAGATCCTAAAAAATCCATAAGTATACAGAAAAAGTAATGATGTTTGAATTTTAAATAACCTTAGAAAAAAAATCAAATATATACATATACAACAAAGACCAATCAATACTTGGTCTCAAAGTTGCTCAAAGTAAAAATGAAAAATTACTAAACTGTATCCTGAAACAAAAATGAGCTGTTAGTGATGAAAAGTCAGAAGCATAAGTAATAAGCCTGACGGTTTCAAATGAAACAGTTTTATCTGGAAAAGCTAGACTGTGACAGTGCTAGTCTTTATAAAGTACAGTATAGATACTAGTGAGCTTGTCCCACATTTCAAGGAAGTTAATTGCTATTACCTATGGAGAAAGCCTCCAAGCTAGAAGAGAAAGTAGTTATTGAGACAGATACTGTTGTTGCTATTTCTGAGAAAGAAAGAAATTGTGGGGAGAATATGTATACACTTACATAAGCATATTTACTTGTGTGTGTGAACAGATTTGTGTGTGTATGGATACACACAAACATACTTGCATCTTCTAAACTTTTCTCAATGAGTTTCATCAGCTACATGGAAAAAAAGTAAGATCCAAACCTACTGGTATGGAAAGAAATCTTAATAACTATATAAAACTGTTACAATGGTGAAGACTGTAAAATACTGAGCCAAAAAAAAAAAAAGAACAAAAATATTTGGGGAAATGAAATTACTACAACTGAGCACAGAGAGAAAAAAAAATGTAGACAGATTCAAATCTAAAACTTATCTTCATTATCCACCCCTACCACTGTACAAAGGCAGTAATTCAAACTATAATATCCAACACTACCTAAAAACACATGTAAACCTCTAAAACTCACTCCAGCAAAATAAAATATAAATGTCCATTTATCTAACACACTGTTTTAACTATTTAAGAAAATAATCACGTACCTTACTTAAAACTCACTTTCTAATTCTCTAAAGAGGGGTTTCCATGGAGTTTGTGCACATATAACCCCAGTTACTTAAAGTATACAAAAAGTGATTTTTCATTAAAAGAGGAGCGACTCTATCCTATCATCATTCAGTCTGGGAAGTATTTTTGATGAAGGTATTAATAAAATGAACTTCAAACACATTTGACTTTAAATTCTGATATAAACATAATTCATTCACAAATATTTAAAGCATCTTGCTACTAAAAAGTATTCATTTAAAAATATACTGTATTAATCTGTCAAAATTTCATTACTTGCCTATAAAGTACTGCAGGAAGAGTAGACGCCTTTTGTGTGCCCCCTTCTTTTTTACTTGGTTTTCTCTCCTTGGGTGCTCGCAAAATTGCCGGTATGTTCAACTTCTATTGATTTGAACAAATGCAGTTTATTTTGTTTTCAGAGAAAAAATATAAAGCAACATTTTTCTTTATGTGCCGTTCAAGTCAACTAATATGCTAGGATCTTGAGGGGGAAATGTTTTAAAGCTTTTACACTGGCAAAAAGGACTAAAATGAGTTTTTGTCTCATAGTCACTGCTGTGAGAAGCCTATAATTACATACTTTCACCAATTTTCTCTGGACCACTAAAACATTGTGAAAATTAAACTCCTACTTTAGCTTTAAAAGTGAAAGACAAGGACAAGAATTCAAGAACTTGAAAAAAAAAAAAAAAAAAAAACCACACGACAAAAAGAGTATTGAGGCCGTTTATTTTCTTAAACACCACAGCTACACTGGTGCTCCAAAGGTTAATTAGAAAAATTATCTTATTGGACCAAACTCTTCACAAAGTGAATTAGATTCTCTTTGGGTCTCTACTAATCTGTAGTATACTAGCTTCTCAGACAGCAACCATCTATCAAAGTCATTTCTCAGTGGCCCAGTGGGCCCGCATCAGTTCAACCAACCGGAAAAAAAGTGTCCTGCAAGTGGTACAAACGAATTCTACTTCTCCTGTGTATTTTACATTTGCACACAGAAATGCACGTGCTTCTGTTTCAAGTGATTTAATAAATTAAATTGCTCTTTCATAACTTATACTAAATAGATTCTTATGAGACAAACTTGCAAATCTGGCCAAAAGATAATGCTAGCTTGCCAAATAAACTAATAGGCTTGTATTCAATATTAATTTCACTAAATATAAAATATAAAACACTATAATCTTCCAAATATTCACCAACAGCCTATCAATAGAAACAAAGGTCAACTGTGCATACATAACTACTCATCCTCACCTCTTATGTTATTCATTATACTATATGCCACATACACCCTTTTCACAAAAGAAGCATCTTCAAAGCTAGCATGGCATAATACATATCAGTATGTATTACTTTCTAAAATAATGTGTCCACACAAGCTATATAATGAATTTGGCTCTTTATAAACCTTTAAAATAAGTACCACAAAAAATATCTGTTCTTTAAAAACCTTCCTTCACAAATAAAACTATTTCCATGGTGAAAAGACCACAGCGAGTCTCCATTATCCTTAAAAAAATAACTTAAATTATTCAAATGAATTATTAATTTAAGAATTAAATACACAGTACTAAAAAAAGCATTCAAAGAAATCCATTTGGCAATGATTGTTCTTTACAATACCAAGAACTTTAATAGGCTCAATATGTTCAAGGATAAAGTAATTTCTTTCATAATTAAAATAAAACTAATGAAGGGAAAAACTACACTTTAACATTAAATTTCAAAAACCATTCCTTATAAGTTCAAAACCCATCAACATGAAAAAAAATTCCAGTTTTCCTTTTACATTTCCCCCATTAAAAAAAACAACAACTACTTATAGCACAAGAATAGGACAGAAGAAATGTGGCAAGGAATCTAAAACCGCTGCATAGAGGCAGAAGAATATGGTAGGAGTAACTCATGCTTCAAATCTTAGCTTCATCACAAATGACAGGTCAATCAGTTAGAGCAAATGAAAAAATTTTGCAAACAAGATAGCTGTTAAAACAACCATATTAAGCTACAAGTTCTCAGTAGGCAGCTTGCAAAGCTCTAGATGCATTTCAGGCAGACACCATTATCCCAGAGGATTAGTTGGCCCTGATTAAACAGAATTCTTCAGTTAGTGAAGTGACAGTTGTATTAGAGATCCAATCTTTGAAATCATACAGAAAGCAAGAAGAGAAAGAGAGAGCAATTGGAAAGAAACTAACCTGCCCTGTGATTCTGCCTAGTAAGGCCCATATTCCTTGTCCTTCACTTCGAAGTTTTCCATTCATGTTTTGTAGTTCTTCCAAAGATTCACAGAGCTATAATGTGAACAATTCAAATTAGTAGACCATTACAATATTCAGTAACATATTTGAAAATGTAAATAATTTATCAATGTCCAAAATATCTACATTTCTATTCCACATACATTTAACACATTCAAGTCACAATACACTGAAAAATGAAAGTCTCCAACTACTTAAGAAGCACCAACAAAAAGTAAACATTTTATGTTAGCATTTTACTAATAATGATACTTACATATTCTATAATAGTTTACTATATAATTTCACAGACACACTAATTAACCCTTATGAGTGTATCAAAGTGCACTCCCACCATTTTTCCAACAAGAAAATGATATATATCAATAAGTCAATCCTGGGGACCTCCCTGCGGTCCAGTGGTTAAGAATCTGCCTTTCAATGAAGGGGACGCAGATTTGATCTCTGGTTGGAGAATTAAGATCTTACATGCCTCAGGTCAAGTGAGCCTGAGCTCTGCAACTAGAGAAGCCTACATGCCGCATTACTGAGCCCTCGTACCCAAAGATGACCCAGCACAGCCAAAAGAAACAAAAGTCAATCCAGATTTTTCTTATGTTACTTATTATCTCACATTTAGTCACAACTTGCTTTTATACATTTCTTCATGAACTTCTTCATCTTTAGAATGAAGATATAGAAGAGAAATTTTAATCAGGAGATTTTTTTATCAAAAGTAACAAAACAATTTAAGAAAAACAGTAATTCAAAAGTAAGTTTTAAAGTTTTCTATAACTTAGAAAGATAAATGGAGTCAGACTTGGGCCTCAAACCCCAACTCTATGCCTTGACTACCTTTGCGAACCTGGGCAAATTACTTCACCTGTTTAGGATTCAGTTTACGCTTCTGAAAAAGGGAGCAGAAATCATAAGCCACATTATAAAGCTGAAGTGAGAATGAGATGAGTTAACACAAGTAAAAATGCTCAAAACTGTGCCTGGCACATAGAAAGTACTCAGTGTTAGTGACGGTAATGAAGATAACGAGGGGTCAGAATTACAGACAAGTCGTAGAAACTCCAGAGGAATTTCAAAATGAAACATAAGGAATCATCAGTAAGATGTAATTACATTACGTTGTTTGTTTTACCTTATTATATTCCACATGAAGCTTTTCTTGTTCATTCTCTAATTTATCCTTTATATTCTTTTGTTCAGCCATATTCTCCTGAATTTGAATCATGCGCATATTTCTCTCTAGTTAAATTAAATATCCAATTTTAGTTTAGAAGAAAATAAAAGCTGATATACAAAATACACAAAGGAAGAAGCTAGCCATAGAGAGGACCACATGGATAAACCTAGACACTTTTAACTCTACTCACAAATACATTAAATTAGCATTTTACAACAATCCACAATTTATTAGGAAAATAAACATACTTGATATATGTAGCAAGACTAGTAAATTTCTAAACATTGACAGTGTATCAAATATTTCTATCAGCAAACTGTTCTCAATGAAAACGTGCATGCATCAGGGCCTATACTGACCGAAATAATAATTCACAAAATCAGCAGTGAGAGCAGGTTGCTTATGCTTTCTCCTTCCATCCACACTAGAACTAGTATCTGAATTGTCCACTGGGAAGATATCTGTACTGATTCCCATGAGTTCTGCTTTCCGCATAAGTTTGCGAATGGCTGAAGCACTGCTAGTGAGTGGTCTGGGCAATTTTTCCCTCGGAACCCAGGCCTGGGGTCTGGTGGATCGAGCTAGTTCTGCTTTGGCACGATACTGCTGAAGCCGGGCATTGATCCTTGCCTATAAAAGAAACGTACACAAATTTTAAAAGATATTAAAGTGGAACATACTTATGATTTTTATTTCCATACTTAGCAAGAGTAAGGATGATCAGAAGTTCCTCTATTGAGGCAAATTATATCTATCCACAGTCCTTAATATCCACAGCATAATTCTTGGCTTATGATAAATTAGGTCTACCCCTAGTTAACAACTGCCCTAGCCTATGATTAGTTGTCAAAAACTAGTATAATTAAGCTGAGGTTTCTCAACTAGCCTTGTACTAGCCTTCATAAATTTACTTAATTTACATACAAATATATTTCATGACAGGCAAACTAATCAAAGTCTTTGCACATATGAATCTTAGAACAGACTGAAAAAAAGATGTGGTCAACATATTGCACTGACAGAATAATTTCCACTAAGCCACATTCTTTAATGGATTAGAAACATGTTTTATAAATGACTGCTTTGTTGAGACTAGATGATGAGTAATGTATTCAACCACAAACTATACTCTCCGTTTACCTTAATGACAGTCCACTTTCTAGATAATTTCACAATTACACTAACCAAATTTCACAATTATACATCATATATCAAAGATGCATGAGATCTTAAATTTCTAACTTCTTTTTTTTGGCCAGGCTATACAGCTTGTGGGATCTTAGCTCTGTTACCAGGGATCAAACTGGAGCCCTCAGCAGTAAGAACACAGAGTCCTAACCACAGAACCACCAGGGAATTCCCTGAAATCCATACCCTTGCAAGAAAAAAAACACAAGTTTTGGAATGAGTCTCATACCTGTGCTTCTGGTGATAACTGCTTCTCTCTCTCTTGTAAAGACATTTTACAATAGGATTGTAGAGCCAAGTAGTTTTTTCTCTTCCACTTTCTGTCTAACCTATCTGCATGTTGCTTACAATAAGCAAAAAATGGATCTGCTATATCCTATATAAAAAAACAGAGAGGGGGAAATGAACACTTTTACTCCAAAGGGCCATTTTAAAAAAAGCCGTAAGAGATAATATTTCCTTTCTGAAGAATATACCACAGTGCTGGTTATTCCTAAAAATAAATTACAAAATTAAGTTTTATATATAATGATAAAAATCGCTGCTTTAGGAACTTAATCTATATACCAAATTCAAATTAACAATTTTTTTTCTTTATACAGCCTTGTGGATTTAAAAAATACTGAAATCAAAACTTAGGCATTACATTAAGTTATACTTGTTACCTAAAAAAAAATCACTGTTTAAAACAAATAAGATATTAATAGGCATAGGTAGAAACCATCATTAAAGTTATTAATACATAGATTAATATTATAAAACAACAACATATCTAGAAAATATAAGACTAGTCAACAATAGGGCATTTCTAACTGACGGGAAATGCACAGGCAAACTCTTCCTGGGAAAAAACTAGATTAAGAAGGCCAGGCCTTATGGAAGGGGAGTTTAGGGGAGAATGGATACACATATATGTATGGCTGAGTCCCTTCACTGTTTACCAGAAATTATCACAGTATTGTTTGTTTATCAGCTATACCCTAATACAAAATAAGATGTTTAAAAAAAAAGGCCAGGCCTTGTCAATAAAACACTTCAGATATTCTCTTTAACTCTTTACAAAATTCTAAAACCTCAAATGGAAACACAGCCGTCTCACAGTCTCATTTTATGGTACTACCTTAATGGGTACATATTCATAAATAATAGGATACAAAAACATAAAAGGAAATCTACTATCAAAAATAGGAAAAAATTGTAAATATGTAGGCAAAAAAAAAGCATTCTGCAATGTGACTAGCCAGCAAAGTAACAAGTAGTTCATTCTTCAGGTCTGTCCCAAAGAGAAAAACAGATAAGCTGCTCATACGGTTTTTACCTGAGTTACGTTAGAGTCTCTTAGTAAGGTGGGGTTTTACAACCCAAAGAGAACTGATGATGCTAACAAAAGTAGAAACAAATGAGAAGTACAAAAAGAAAAATCATCATATAGTAAAACCAAAGTGTCCTTAACATTAAAAACATCAAAGTATATAACGCAACTTTTTAGTATGATATCCACAGATGTTACAATATAGCACTGTGAATATTGTAATTAGAGAATCTGGATATATAAAAACTTGGACAATAAAACCTGGCCCCACCAATTAAAGATTTTTGTGGCTTTAAACAAGTTGCTAATTATCTCTGGGTCTCTGTTAACTCATTAACAAAACAGCTTTAATAATAATTACTTCATATAGGTACAGAAATAAATTTTAAAAATGTAGAAAGGAGACTGGATTCTCTCTCTCTCTCTCTCTCTCTCTCTCTCTCTCTCATTCACACTCATACACAGCTGCTTTCTCACAACGTGCTCTACACATGCTGGCAATAGAAGAGACTAAGTGGAAATAAAGAATATATTGAACTATAGTCAAAATGATCTCAAGAACCATTCTACTGTCTTAAAGTAGTAGGTAATGTTGAAATTGAGATATCAGAGATAGGATTCATGCTTGCATAGGTCAGTTAAGCATTAGAACCAAGACTCTGACCTAATGAAAAGACCAGTCATTTCTGGTCAAAAAGACACATGAAAAGGATGAAGTAGCCCAAGTAATTTTTCTTTTGTTTCATGACTGGGGATTGGGGACAATAAATCCTAAATCTAAGGCTATCAAGACCAAGGGATTAATTTTTTTTAGAGAATGAAACAGATACACCAAGCAACCACTATCCATTAACATCTATCCTCATCTTTTTCCCCTTAGTAGTAGAATCTTTCTGAGTTTCTGGATATATGATGACCTTGCTAGAAAATTTCTATCCAGACCCTCAGCAGCTGAGTATGGCCATATGATAAGTTCCAGCCAATGAAGTTTATGAAATTTCTTAACCAGACCCTTGATAGGAAATGTCCACTCTTCACCTTCTCTTCCTTCCTACCAATGGGGTACAACCCAGGCAAGGTGGTGATAAACCATCTCTGACCACGCGAGAAAGTACAACAAACTAAAGGAATATGAAGCAATAAGTAAGAGGCACCTGGTCCCTGGAACCAAACTCCCCTGAACATAAAATCAATCTGGAATCATAGAAAGACCATAACGTCTTCCTTGTTCAAGTTACTGGCTATTCAATTCTATTAAACCATTCAAAATAGTGTGCTAATTAATAATCTGGTTGACTTGGACTATCCCCTCAACTTGCCTAGAGAAACTTTCAAGATCCTATTCCCAGTAGAAAATGGAAAGGGAAAAAAATTTTCTAAACATTTACCATGTACCAGGCTTAGTGCCTGTTTTCATACTGTCTCATTTATCTCTCATCACTACCACATGAGGTAAGTTCTATTATTTTAATATCAACTTTATGGATAGAAAACTGAAAACAAGAGAGGTTAAGTTGCTGACCAAGATCCACTGCTAGTAAGTAAAAGCTGTCTTTTTCAACCACTGTCTGTCATCAGATTTACTTAAGGACATTTCCAAATAGAAACAACAAAATCCCAGCTCTGGAGATTGCGTTTCAGTAGGTCTAAGGCAAAGAGTTCTAAATGTGAATGCCTTGAGAAACAGTTAACAGTAAACATAAATGAGTAAAAGGATGTAAAGATGCTGGGAAGTTATAAGACAAAAATAATGATGGAAGTAGGGGGAAAAGCGGAATGTGGGGTAAATGGTGGGGACCCGTGACAAACTGGAATGCCCCATCAACTCAAGTTATCTTTTTATTGCACTATTCTTATCATACAAAATGTATCTACAGGTCACATTTAGCTTGTGGACCTCTGAATTTCACGATTTGTTCTAGAATCTTAAAACCAAAACAATTTATTCCAAACAAAGCTCCCTGACTAATACTGATTCAACAGTTCAAAGGACTATAAGCTGAAAGAAACTATTAGGAATCTTGTACATTGAGACCCAACTGGCACTTGTAAAAATGAAGTATTTTTAAGAAAAGTAGAGAGGTTTTATTGGTATCTGCATAAAACTGTTTATTGAAATAAGAAAAGTGTAAATACTATCATGAGTTAGGAGCATAACATGTTTATCTTCTCAGTTACAACACCATCTGTTTCCACCTCACCTCAGCCATTTAATTCCTATGACTGTACCTAGATTCTGAACTCTTTCCATAATGCAATTTCTCAAGTATTCTCTGAGCATTATCTTTTATCTTTCCTGATCACTTCTTTTCAGACTCAAACAAGTTTTTAATACCTTTCAGATCTCCAATGTACAGACTTTTATCCTCTGACTGCCCCAGAGTCCCATACACATGATTGCCCTCTTTACCTGATTATTTCATGGCCCATCAATTAACTCCTTGTTTGCAGTCCTCTCTTCACTTGTTCCTCTCTTCCTCATCTAGCTTCACTTGACAAAACCTAAAGCAAGGTAAACCCAACTCTTCCCCTATTTTAACCTACATCAGAGCATCTGAACACATTCCCAGATTAATTTCCATTCCATTTTTATAGATAATCACTGAACAGCTTCATCTCTCAAACTTTCAGTATCTCCTCTCTATTCTTAACTTGCAGATGATGGCCTTATTTATTCCACTGGAGAGGTTTTGAAGAGAGGAGAAAAGCAATTAAATGAGAACTTCCACAACCTCCAGTCACTGCATACCTCAACCTATCTGCATGTCTACACATATCCTCTGACTAATCTCCTGTTACCGGAGATAAACTGCCCAATGTTCCTATCTAAGGCTGACCTTCAGTTGCAATTAATTCCACCCCATCTTCCCTACAGCAATTCTACCTCCTGCACATTTTTTTCTCTCTACTGGCATACTAAAAACACTGTAATATCCTTTAAAAATACTTAAAAGACATTCCCTGGGCTCTCATTTGTAGGTCACTTCAAAGTCCCCCTTAAAAGGAAAAATCTAAAGCCCTGCCCATATAGCTGTCTTAACTCTGTTCCACTCCTAAGTTTTCAACTAGTCTCAACTTCTCTAGTAGCTCCTCTCAAGTCAAAACTGACCTTCATTTTGACAAACCCAATGGTCACTTCTCAGTCTTAACCTTATTCCTTTGACACAACTTGTTTACTCTCTCTTTGAAACACTTGTCTTTGTTTTTTTTTTTTTTTTTAACCTCACTAATAACTCTGCCTCAGACTCCTTGGTAGATTTCGCCTTACTTTCCCAAATTTCAATTTGGGATTGTTGAATGCCGAGGTAGCCCTATGACTGTCATCAGAACTCTTCCCATCTCCTTCTCCTCTTATACTCTAAGTAATTTCACCTAGTCATCTCACCATAAATACTATCTATACCCTGACACTCCCAAATCTGTATCTTTAGCCTTGATTGCTTCCCTAAACTTCAGATTCTGATAGTCACCTACCTACCTGATGTCTCCACTTACAGGCCTAATAGGCGTTTTGAACTCAACATGTCCAAAACTGTCCTCAATTTCCTTCTCTCCTGCAATAAATCTGCTCTTCCTGCAGATTTAATAATCTTTCAATAAATCTTTTCTACCTCAGTAAACCATAACTCCACTCTACTAGAAGCTCCACAAGAGCCTCCTGATGAAAGTGAAAAAGGAAAGTGAAAAAGCTGACTTAAAACTCAACATTTGAAAATCATCATGGCATCCTGTCCCATCACTTTGTGGCAAATAGATGGGAAAACAATGAAAATAGTGACAGACTTTATATTCTTGGGCTCCAAAATCACTGCAGATGGTGACTGCAGCCATGAAATTAAAAGATGCTTGCTTCTTGGAAGGAAAGCTATGACCAACCTAGACAGCATATTAAAAAGCAGAGAGTACTTTACTGACAAAGGTCCGTCTAGTCAAAGCTATTGTTTTTCCAGTAGTCATGTACGGATGTGAGAGTTGGACTATAAAGAAAGCTGAGCGACAAAGAATTGATGCTTTTGAACTGTGGTGTTGGCAAAGACTTTTGAGAGTCCCTTGGACAGCAAGGAGATCAAAACAGTCAAACCTAAAGGAAACCAGTCCTGATTATTCATTGGAAGGACTGATGCTGAAGTTGAAGCTCCAATACTGTGGCCACCTGACGCGAAGAACTGACTCACTGGAAAAGACTCTGATGCTGGGAAAGATTGAAAGCAGGAGAAGAAGGGGATGACAGAAGACGAGATGGTTGGATTGTATCACCGACTCGATGGACACGAGTTTGAGCAAGCTCCGGGAGTTGGTGACGGACAGGGAAGCATGGTGTGCTGCATTCTCTGGTGTCAGAGTCAGACATGACTGAGCGACTGAACTAGAAGTTCAGGCTAAAGAGAAATCACCCTTTTCCTCTCTCTCTCTCTGTTTACTCAACAATCTCTCAACAGATATCTACAAAATCTGTCATTTCTTATTACCTCTATCCTTAAAACCTTAAACCATTTTATTTGTTCTCTCTACTTTCACCTTCGCCTCTCTATAGTCTATACTGAACACAACCATCAGGGTGGTCCTTCTAAACATCAGTTGACTCACATGTTCTCTATGCAAATCTGATGGCTTTCCATCTCACTCAAGAGTGTAAATCCAAAGTCATTCTCATGTTCTTCCAGTCCCTACATGATGTAGCTGCCTCTATGACCTCCTTCCTCTCCTCTTACCACACACCAGCCCCCACCTCTGTATCAGCCATACCAGTTCTTCTTGGTCCTCAAACCAAGCATGTTTCTACCTCAGAGCCTCTATATTCTGTTCCCCCTGCCTGTAACGCTCTCCTCTCAAATAAACATAAGCTCCCTACCATTTTCCTTACATTTTTTCCACAAAATGTCGCCTTCTTAGAGAGCCCACCTCTGATCTCCCCATATAAAACAGTACTGTCCTACTTCCCTTAGTCCGTACGTACTTTACCCTGCTTTGTATTTCTTCATAATACGTATCACAATATAGCAGTGAGTTGAGGATAAACCCTTAAGTCTGGGAGACAGAGAAGTGATTACTCGTTTGTCTCAAAAGTATTGGTATTTTCTGGTAAACTTTTTCACTATCTGTCCTCTCCCAACCTGCCACTCAAATGTAAGCTACCTTAAGAACAGTTTATTTTGTTCAATGTTAATCTCTATAGGCTCCACAGCAAAGCCTAATACACAGTAGCTCAATATACCTGTTGAATAAATATGCTGAATGAATGACAGTAAAAAGCATTAATCTGTAATCCTTAAATAGTTCAAAGGGACAGGGAGCCTGGTGGGCTGCTATCTCTGGGGTCACACAGAGTCAGACACGACTGAAGCGACTTAGCAGCAGCAGCAGCAGCAGCAAGAGATATATAGGCCAAGAAGGTCCACTGAAGTTTCTGATTCTTCTAGGCAATCTTCTTATTTCTGTATTTACAGCACTTCTTGTCCATCAGAGGCACCTGTGACATCTTTTAATGTTGTCTTGTAAGACTTTTTAACATTTCATTGTGTTTACTATCTAACCCCATCCACATGACTTAAAGCTATTTTTATGCTCCCTGACAAACTCCTCCACCCCCAAACCTAGAGTTTATAGTGTCTGTTGCACATATGAATAGGCCCTCAATCATGACTGACTGATGTGAACTGAGTACTATGAAGTTATGTTTGAATATAAATTTCACTGTTTGTAAACAAAGTTTAGGTCACTCCTAACAAAACAACTCAGTTTTAGAACATGAATTTGATAAAGACTTACTCCTGACAGTCACGTTCCACAAATGCTTGCTGAGTTATATAATTCAGCCCTCAACTGTGATGCCTTTGCAAACACTATATGATTAACTATTTAACACACAGTTTTAGTTTACTTTTTAAGGAGTCTTGTACTCAAGTCTGAAACTCCCAGAAGATGAAGACCAAAGGATAAAAACAATAAATCTAAGCAAGATTTCTTAATTTCTTGAATCTAGTACTTGAAATTTCTAGAACCTTTTACAGATGAAAACTTTTCATGCAAATTCAATGCCCAAATGCTTGAGAAGGAAATGGTAACCCACTGCAGTGTTCTTGCCTGAAGAATTCCATAGACGGAGGAGACTGTGGGCCATGGTCCATGGGGTCGCAAAGAGTTGGACACAACTGAGCAACTAACACTACACTAATACACTAATGCACAAATGACTCGCGTCTAGATACCAAAAAAGAAAAATTTCACAATGTACATATTTTCTGAACCATAAACAAAACCATATGTACAGCTGTTTAGTACCCTTTCCTATAAAAACTGAAAGTAACCAACTTAACTTTATTGAGATCTTATTCTAAGAATCTGTATTCAATTTGATCTCATTTTTAAAGGTCTCTTTTTCCCCCATTTTTAGCATTTATCACTTGTTCACTTTTCACTTTTATGACAATTCTTAAAACTCATACATATTATATACAAAATATGGTGGTCTAAAACCAATCTAATAAGAATTTTATGTGAATTATATTTATTAAAAAAATAAAGCAGTTTCTTTACCCATCATTAGAATATTATCCTTATCTATATCTTTTATATAAAAAATTAATACTAATCTAGCTAACAGAAAAATAACACTTTATGAAAGTAAAATTATCCTTTGGCATCAGATTCTACAAAAACATTAGGTATTAACTATTTACATTAAGCTCATTAAAATCTGACATTAATATTTCTTTCTGGCAGGAAAATACATATGATTTAATGATTATATAATACTTTAAAGTATTCAATTCTACTTTTCATTTTTTAACCATATCTGTTAAAACAAAAAGAAAACCTATGTTAATTTATTTGGCAGCCTAAAGTTCAACTTATGCAATATATGTTTATATAGGAAAAGTCCTAATAATCAGCTCTGCACATAGGAATTATCCATTTGCATTTATTATATTTTATTATTTCCTTACATATAGTCACACCATCCCAAATTCATTATTTTTAATTGCGGTTTATAAGCAGATAAAAATACGGTCTTATGGTAGACATCAAATTTAGACACTGACACAAAACTCACAAAGTTAACTGAAAAATAATGATATAAACTCTTTATTAAAAACAGAACTGGTAAAAATAAATAAATAAAAAATAAAAACAGAACTGGTGTGTTTTTATCCTACAGGTTATTTTTTATTTATTCAAAAAAGATTTGAGGTGGCTTATTAAAATATGCAAAGCGTAAGATAATTTAATTAAGCTTTAATTATTAATTTTAAAAACTAAGTAAGGACTGTAGTGTGTGTGTGTTTAGAAGGTGAGAGTGAATAATGAAACAAAGGGAAAAACGAAGTAGAAAAAAATAAGATGAAACCCAGACATACAGAATATTCCTTAAAGTTCTCTGTGTAAGATTATAAAACTAAAGCCAATATTAATGTCAAAAAAAAACAATCAGAAAAAAAGTCTTGAAAAGGAAGGACTACTGAGAAGCCAATTCCACTATGATGAGGCAGGCTGGAAGGAAAGGGGATGACACTCTTAAAAAGCAAAGATCAGGTAACAGATCAAACCCAGGGAAAAGAAAGGCCAGAACATCAGAATTCTACTGTGAAGCAAGGAAGGGAAAAATGGAAATGGTGAAATTTTCATTTGTTTCTTTCTTTTATTCAAAATAACTGATTCTTCTTTTCCTTCTTTTAATACGTGATAAAAACACTACTTCATTTGATCTAAGTATATGGCTGAGCTACAGTGAAAGGAAATAAACTGCCAACTTCTTAGGCTGGTTGTAGCAAACTGTTTGTTAGCTGCTGACTCCCCAAGCCATTCCCTTCCAACATATTCCCTTTTTGTAAAATTCATTTTCTCTGACAGAAACGGAAAATGTCAGGTTTCACCAATTCACGCACTGCTAACAATAGCCATAATGACTATTTTGACACATGAGATAATGGGACAATCTACTGGAGTGAACATATGAGAAAATTTTTCAGTCCTAATGATAAGAGAACCCTCTCCCCTCCTCCTCTGTTTTGAATTATATAATGAAAGAACACAGTGCTTATTTAGAGCTATTCCAGCAATATTGAGACCATGAGACAACAAGGTTAGGAACCAAAAAGAAAAGCATATTGATGTTGGTAGAATAGAAGAATAAAATAAGACTTAATCATTGAGCTTCTGAAACAACCCCAGAACTACTATTGTTTAGGTCTCCTGTCATGAGATAGTTAACACATGGCTACCACAGCTAAGTATTCTATTACTTGCTTCCAAAAGCCTAGATAAGGTACAACGTCAAAAAGTTGAACAAACAAAATACTTATCATAAAAGTCACATGCACATTGGTAGTAGACTCCACATGTGGCTCTGAAATTGCCAGAAAATTAAAGAAGTTATTGCAATCAGTAACATAATTCACAATATCAGAAACCAGTTAATAAGCAAACACACAGCTACACCTACTATTAAGAATTAAGAGAAAGAACACTACATAATGTACTGAGAAACAGGCTCATCAACATTCTCAGTTTAAACAAAAAAAAAAAATCAATAACGCTTTCAACACCAACAAAAGTATAAAAAGTACACATCAACTAAATGAATAATAGTTAAGAATCAAAATAATTTTATCCAAGAACATAAACATCTAATAATATGGCTCATGTAAATGTTTGGAGCAGTTGATTATCTGTATAAATTCCAAGTAAATTATATTTCTTACAGTCAGTCATACTTCAAAAAAAGTTAAATGATTCTTAGAGAAGTACCAAAGTGAAAATGATCTATCTGCTAACAAGTAACCAAGCTGGAGGAAGTAGTGAGCAACTTATGCAAACCAAAGAGACAGAGACACATGTATGAATAGTTAGTTATTCTAATACCACAAGAAAAGGTACCAAGGAAATACCCTCAGACAATGCCTGTAGATAAATAGGAAATCAAATAAAAATAAATGGGAAACCAAATTGCAATTCACTATACACAAAATGGGAGAAGGCAATGGCACCCCACTCCAGTACTCTTGCCTGGAAAATCCCATGGACGGAAGAGCCTAGTAGGCTGCAGTCCGTGAGGTCGCTAAGAGTAGGACACGACTGAGCGACTTCACTTTCACTTTTCACTTTCATGCATTTGAGAAGGCAACGGCAAGCCCCTCCAGTGTTCTTGCCTGGAGAATCCCAGGGACGGGGGAGCCTGGTGGGCTGCCATCTATGGGGTCGCACAGAGTCAGACACGACTGAAGCGACTTAGCAGCAGCAGCAGCAGCATACACAAAATGATGATCTGAAAACTAATTTTATTCTAGAACTCTTCTTAATGAAAACTTCAGTTCAGTTCAGTCGCTCAGTCGTTTCCGACTCTTTGAGACCCCATGAACCACAGTACGCCAGGCCTCCCTGTCCATCACTAACTCCCAGAGTTTACTCAGACTCACGTCCATCGAGTCAGTGATGCCATCCAGCCATCTCATCCTCTGTCGTCCCCTTCTCCTCCTGCCCCAATCCTTCCCAGCATCAGAGTCTTTTCCAATGAGTCAACTCTTCCCATGAGGTGGCCAAAGTACTGGAGTTTCAGCTTTAGCATCATTCCTTCCAAACAAATTCCATGGCTGATCTCCTTCAGATTGGACTGGTTGGATCTCCTTGCAGTCCAAGGGACTCTCTTCTCCAACACCACAGCTCAAAAGCATCAATTCTTCGGCGCTCAGCCTTCTTCACAGTCCAACTCTCACATCCATACATGACCACTGGAAAAACCAGAGCCTTGACTAGACAGACCTTTGTTGGCAAAGTAATGTCTCTGCGGACTGCAGCCATGAAATTAAAAGATGCTCACTCCTTGGAAGGAAAGTTATGACCAACCTAGATAGCATATTCAAAAGCAGAGACATTACTTTGCCAACAAAGGTTCGTCTAGTCAAGGCTATGGTTTTTCCTGTGGTCATGTATGGATGTGAGAGTTGGACTGTGAAGAAGGCTGAGCGCCGAAGAATTGATGCTTTTGAACTGTGGTGCTGGAGAAGACTCTTGCGAGTCCCTTGGACTGCAAGGAGATCCAACCAGTCCATTCTGAAGGAGATCAGCCCTGGGATTTCTTTGGAAGGAATGATGCTAAAGCTGAAACTCCAGTACTTTGGCCACCTCATGCGAAGAGTTGACTCACTGGAAAAGACTCTGATGCTGGGAGGGATTGGGGGCAGGAGGAGAAGGGGACGACAGAGGATGAGATGGCTGGATGGCATCACTGACTCGATGGACGTGAGTCTGAGTGAACTCCGGGAGTTGGTGATGGACAGGGAGGCCTGGTGTGCTGCGATTCATGGGGTTGCAAAGAGTCGGACACGACTGAGCAACTGATCTGATCTGATCTGACCTAGGTTGGTCATAACTTTCCTTCCAAGGAGTAAGTGTCTTTTAATTTCATGGCTGCAATCACCATCTGCAGTGATTTTGGAGCCCCAAAAAATAAAGTCTGACACTCTGTCCACTGTTTCTCCGTCTATTTCCCATGAAGTGATGGGACCAGATGCCATGATCTTCGTTTTCTGAATGTTGAGTTTTAAGCCAACTTTTTCACTCTCCTCTTTCACCTTCATCAAGAGGCTTTTTAGTTCCTCTTCACTTTCTGCCATAAGGGTGGTGTCATCTGCGTATATGAGGTTACTGATACTTCTCCTGGCAATCCTGATTCCAGCTTGTGCTTCTTCCAGCCCAGCGTTTCTCATGATGTACTCTGCATATAAGTTAAATAAGCAGGGTGACAATATACAGCCTTGACGAACTCCTTTTCCTATTTGGAACCAGTCTGTTGTTCCCTGTCCAGTTCTAACTGTTGCTTCCTGACTTGCATACAAATTTCTCAAGAGGCAGGTCAGGTGGTCTGGTATTCCCATCTCTTTCAGAATTTTCCACAGTTTATTGTGATCTACACAGTCAAAGGCTTTGGCATAGTCAATAAAGCAGAAATAGATATTTTTCTGGAATTCTCTTGCTTTTCCGATGATCCAGCAGATGTTGGCAATTTGGTCTCTGGTTCCTCGACCTTTTCTAAAACCAGCTTGAACAACTGGAAGTTCACAGTTCATGTATTGCTGAAGCCTGGCTTGGAGAATTTTGAGCATTACTTTACTAGCGTGTGAGATGAGTGCAATTGTGCGGTAGTTTGAGCATTCTTTGACATTGCCTTTCTTTGGGATTGGAATAAAAACTGACCTTTTTTTTATGAATTTTTTTTAATGAAATCTTAAAAGAAAAAAAAAAAAAAGACCTTAAATGCTAAACAGCTGATCACATACAAGGTGAATGATAAAAGGGATTGGTCCCTCAACTTGTATTCTAATCATTGAGAACACAGTGAAAAATAATAACAAAAAATCCCTGTCCTCATGAATCTATGTCCTAATGAAAGTGACAGACAATAAACAAAATAAAAAGAATCATACATATTATCAAGTGGGACTTATTCCAGGGATGCAAAGATTTTTCAGCATCCATATGCCAATCAATGTGATATACCATAATAACAAATTGAAAAATAAAAACCATATGATCATCTTTATAGATGCAGAAAAATCTTCTGACATAATTCAACATCTATTTATGATTTCTCTTCAGAAAGTGGACATAGAAGGAACATTCCTCAACATAAAAAAAGGCCATTTACGATAAATCCACAGTTAACATCATAATCAAGGGTGAAAAGCTGAAAGCATTTTTCTATAAGATCAGGAACAAGATAAGGATGGCAACTTGTACCACTTTTATCCAACATAGTTATTTTGGAAGTCTTCGACACAGCAATCACAGAAGAAAAAGAAAAGGAATTCAAATTGGAAAAGAAGTGAAACTGTCACTGTTTGCATATGATATCGGTGCTATACCTAGAAATTCCTAAAGATGCTACCAGAAAACTACTAGAGCTATACTGGACAGTGGTTAGGTTAGTTAAAAAGGGAAGAAAGCAGCAGAAAAGAGAATAGAAACTGTTACGGGAGTGGGAGGATTGCAACATTAGACAGGGCGACCAAGAGAAGCCACAGTGAGCAGTAGATATAGAATGAGGACCTGAAAAAAAAGTGAGGGAATGAGCCATGTGGGGGAAAGGCAGCCCATGCAAGGAAACAAATACAGAGGCCCAGAGCAGGAGCTCACCTGGCCATCCATTCAAGGAGCAACAAGTGAGCCAATGAGGCTGAACGAGGGGAAATGATAAACTCAGAGAGGTAATGTGAAGCCAGATCACACAGACCCTTATAGACCAGCAGAGAAACTGGCCTCTAATTTGAATCAGATGGAAAGCCATTGAAGGGTTTTAAGCAAAGGAGTGACCAGATCCAACTTAGATTTTAATGGGATAATACTAGCCACAACTGAAAATGTCCTTTGTTCTCTATGAAAAGGCTTGACACCAAAGCAGGACCTAAAAGCCAAATCTGGCACTGCCTGTTTTTGGAAATACAGTTTTATTTGAACACAGCCATGTTCATTTGTTTATATATTGTCTATGGATTTTTCATAATCAGTGGCAAAGTTAAATAGTTACACACAAGCCATAGGCCCACAAAGCCTAAAATATTTACTATCTGGCTCTTTATAGTAAAAAGAAAAAATTGCCACCCTCTGCTCTAGCAAGACAAGGCCAGAAAGAGCTGGGAGGTTATTAATCCAGTTGACAAAAAAAGACTTGGACTAGGGCACAGCAATGAACTTAGCAAGATAACACTGAACATGTCCTAGATACACTTTGAAGACAGGATATGCTAATAGATTAGATATGGAGTGTGAGAGAAAGTGATCTGAGTAACTGTCAGAATTCATCCAGAATAATTTTTAAAATAATGCCTAAAACAGCCATATAAAAATATTACTGAAGATCTCATACAAAATACCTACTTTTAAGGAATGTAACTTCTTCATTAATTCATTTAAAAATATTTTATCCAACAAGAGCTATTCTTACCAATCCTGGTTCTTCTAGCAATATTAAGGCATCAGTTCAGTGCCAAATATCTAATTTGAGCCTTTGAAATTTAATTCATGAATGATTTCAATGCATTAAACCAAAGGTTGTAGGAAAAAAAATTGATACATAATTTCACATTATTTCAAAGAGAATTTTTTACATGGTAACAGATTATAACAATGTTCACAGTACCAAAATCATACTTTATCATAGAAGAAACTACCAGATGGTTTAAGTGAAAGATAAGGAATCTTAAGGCTAACTATATGATATGAAACATAAGTTGCAATCAGCATAACTGGGCCTGTTTTATAGTGTGGTTTTAACAATAAGACATATTTTGTCATGAAGTGAAGTGAAGTCACTCAGTTGTGTCCAACTCTTTGCGACCCCATGGACTGTAGCCTACCAGGCTCCTCCATCCATGGGATTTTCCAGGCAAGAGTACTGGAGTGGGGTGCCATTGACTTCTCCAGGGGATCTTCCCGACCCAGGGATCAAACCTAGGTCTCCCTCATTGTAGGCAGATGCTTTACCGTCTGAGCAAGCAGGGTCATAACATGGTTAAATATTCTAAATAATCTAGAATTTTCACAAAATGGGTCAAAAGCAATAGAATAGATGTCACTAATAGGATAAAGTACTATGGCAGACGGCTATAAAAAGACGTAAAAAGTATGCTAGGGTTATGATGTCACTGGATGAAACCAAAGTACTCACTCTCTTTTTCAACCTTTCTTTGACTGCCTGTATAAAACACCCATCAAGAAGTAAGATATCCAACTTAATAAAACAGTCTTTAAAAAAGACAAAAAAAAAGTGCTTTCTCTAATGTCACAAAACTGAAACAGAAGACAAGACATACCTACAAACAGCACATCTATTTTGATTTAAAATTTATTTTTTCATCAAATATGCATTACATAAATCTTAATCTACACAAGTACAACCAGGAGAAGTAGCCAAGAAGTTCATTTTAACAAGACGTTTACTGACAAGAGCAAAGTTCATTGATATTGATTCAAGCCAAGTCTTGTATTTTAAAACCCTATTCAAAATTCTTTATATGGTTTCTTTATATATTCTTTATATAGTTGATTTTTCAACTATATAACTGTTTACAAGAAGAAACCACAAATACCTGCAAATATGCTTTAAATCATTTCCCCAAAGAAGAGTTCATTTAACAAGATGGGGAGAGAAAAATCACACTTCATTATTCCAAAATCCAGAATTCCTACCTAATCAATCAAAGGAGGGAGCAAGGCAAGGAAAAAAACCTGTTTCCACATCATGATTTATCTAACTTTCTCTGTAAATTTCCCCAGATTAGCTCACAGATATATAGATATTCAGACCACAAACTGTAAACTATTTATTCAGTGTAATACTGTATTTTGTTTGTTTTAATTTGAATGCCTTTATGTGGAGATGCAATCTCTAAATCACTATGGACCCCATTATACCTGCCGTCCCATACATGGCTGCTTCACACATTTTCATTAATTAAATGGCTGCTGCTGCTGCTGCTAAGTCGTTTCAGTCACGTCTGACTCTGTGTGACCCCACAGACAGCAGCCCACCCGGCTGCCCCATCCCTGGGATTCTCCAGGCAAGAACACTGGAGTGAGTTGCCATTTCCTTCTCCAATGCATGAAAGTGAAAAGGGAAAGTGAAGTCGCTCAGTCATGTCTGACTCTTAGCGACTGTCTACCAAAAATAATGATGGATGGCACTATACAAAGAGACCCAAACTATCACAGTATAAAAGGCAAAGTCCTCTCAAGTTCTAAAAGAAATGGCTACAAAAAAACCATCCTGCCTACGAAGTTCAAAGTTTCCAGAAGTAAAGTCATAACCTTAACCTACAGATTCCCTGATGCAGATATTCACTGAGATTTATCTGATCTGCTGAGTCTTACTTCTTTTATCTCTCTGGATTTCTGCCAACCATCTTGAGTGATTTGTTGTTGTTCAGTAGTCGCTAATTCATGTCCAACTCTTGTGACCCCATGGACTGCAACACGCCAGGCTTCCCTGTCCTCTACCATCTCCCAGAGCTTGCTCAAACTCATGTCCATTGAGTCAGTGATGCCATCCACCATTTTGTCTTCTGTCATTCCCTTCTCCTCCTGCCTTTGATCTTTCCCAGCATCTGAGTCTTTTCTAATGAGTGGGCTCTTCACATCAGGTGGCCAAAGTATTGGAGCTTTAGCATCAGTCCTTCCAATGAATATTTAGGACTGATTTCCTTTAGGATTGACTGGTTTGATCTCCTTGCAGTCCAAGGGACTCTCAAGAATCTTCTCCAACATCACAGTTCAAAAGCATAAATTCTTCGGTGCTCACCTTTCTTTATGGTCCAACTCTCAAATCCATACATGACCACTTGAAAAACCACAGCTTTGCCTTGTTGGCAAAGTAATGTCTCTGTTTTTTAATAAGCTGTCTAGGTTGGTCATAGCTTTTCTTCTAAGGACCAGGCATCTTTTAATTTCACGGCTGCAGTTACCATTGCAGTGATTTTGGAGACCAAGAAAATAAAGTCTGTCACTGTTGCCATTGTTTCCCCAACTATTCGTCATAAAGTGATGGGACGGGATGCCATGATCTTAGTTGTTTGAATGTTGAGTTTTAGGCAAGCTTTTTCACTCTCCTCTTTCACTTTCATCAAGAGGCTCTTTAGTTCCTCTTCACTTTCTGCCATAAGGGTGATACAAACTGCGTATCTGAGGTTATTGATATTTCTCATGGCAATCTTGATTCTAGCTTGTGCTTCAGCCAGCCCGGCATTTTGCATGATATACTCTTCATATAAGTTAAATAAGCAGGGTGACACTATACAGATTTGACAATTTTCAACCAGTCTGTTGTTCCATGTCCAATTCTAACTGTTGCTTCTTGACCTGCATACAGGTTTTGCAGGAGGCAGGTAAAGTGGTCTGGTATTCCCACCTCTTGAAGTATTTTCCACACGGTCAAAGGCTTTGGGGTAGTCAAAGAAGCAGAAGTAGATGTTTTTCTGGAATTCTCTTGCTTTTTCTATGATCGAACAGATGTTGGCAATTGAATTTCTGGTTCCTCTGCCTTTTCTAAATCCAGCTTAAACATCTGGAAGTTCTCAGTTCACGTACTGCTGAAGCTTGGCTTGGAGAATTTTGAGAATTCCTTTGCTAACATGTGAAATGAGTGCAAATGTGTAGTAGTTTGAAGATTCTGTGGCATTGCCCTTCTTTGGGACTGGAATGAAAACTGACCTTTTCCAGTCCTGTGGCTACTGCTGAGTTTTCCATATTTGCTGGCATACTGAGTGCAGCACTTGTACACCATCATCTTTTAGGATTTGAAAGAGCTCAACTGAAATTCCATCACCTCCACTAGCTTTGTTCATAGTGATGCTTCCTAAGGCCCACTTGTCTTCACACTCTAAGATGTTTGGTTCTAGGTAAATGATCACACCATTGTAGTTATCTGGGTGATGAAGATCTTTTTTGTATAGTTCTTCTGTGTACTTTTGCCATCTCTATCTTTTGCTTCTGCTAGGTCCATACCATTTCTGTCCTTTATTATACCCATCTTTGCATGAAATGTTCCCTTGGTATCTCTAATTTTCTTGAAGAGATCTCTAGTCTTTCCCATTCTATTGTTTTCCTGTATTTCTTTGCATTGATCACTGAGGAAGGCTTTCTTATCTCTCCTTGCTATTCTGTGGAACTCTTCATTCAGATGGATATATCTTTCCTTTTCTCCCTTGCCTTTTGCTTCTCTTCTTTTCTCAGGTATTTGTAAGGACTCCTCAGACAACTATTTTGCTTTTCTGCATTTCTCTTTCTTGGGGATAGTTTTGATCACTGCCTCCTATACAATGTCATGATTCTTCATCCATAGCTTTCCAGATTAGATCTGTCTATCATATCTAATCCCTTGAATCTATTTGTCACTTCCACTGTATAATAGTAAGGGATTTGACCTAAAGGTCATATCTGAATGGCCTAGTGGTTTTCCCTACTTTGTTCAATTTAAGTCAGAATTTTGCAATAAGGAGCCACTTATTCATGATCTGAGCCACTATAAGCTCCCAGTCTTGTTTTTGCTGACTGCAAACAGCTTCTCCATCTTTGGTTACAAAGAATATAATCAGAACCAATCTGATTTTGGTTCTGGCCATTTGATGTCCATGTGTAGAGTCGTCTCTTGTGTCATTGGAGGAGGGTGTTTGCTATGACCAGTGAGTAATCTACATGACCCCATTATACAACTGCTCCTCTATATAGGTCTACCAAATAGCTGTGAAAATGCACAATGTCCCTTTAGTACTCTTCTTCAATTAATCAAAATACAACTCATCATAATCAGAGACTGGCACAAAACCAGATACATGTGCCCAAATTATAATCTAAATAGGATCAATTCATTGGTAAAATATGTCCCTTAAAATTGGCTCAAAAATTTTTCTTCATGAGATTATCTTTGTCACTTGTTTCTTGCCTATGAAATAAAATGGAGTAAGATGAAAGCCCAACATAAAAAATATATTTTTACATGACACTGAAAATTCACCCAATAAAGTAGCATAACAACAGAGGCTTAGATATTCCATAAATCTATTCCAAATATAAAGTAAGAATTATAGAACACTCAATTACCTACTTATATAAAAAGCTTAAAAAAAAAACAAAGAAAACAAAACTTGGTCTCAGGATCCCTTACAGTAGTAAAAGGTTTTGAAGACCTGCAAAGAGTTTATGTGAGTTACAGTTACCATATTAGAATTTAAAATTGAGAAATTTTTAAAATATTCATTTATTTTAAAATAACAATAAGCCCAGTACATGTTAATAAAAATAACACTTTAATGAAAAATACTAAGATTTACATACATAAAAATTTTTAGTGAGAAGATTGACACTGTTTTACATTTTTGCAAGTCTCTTAATACCTAGATTTAAAGAAGACAGCTGGATTTTCAAAACTGCTTCCACATTCAAATGCTTATATTGTTATATGCTATACAATCTCTGGAAATCTCCACTATTACTTGTGAGAAAATTAAGAGCAAAAAAAGTACGTATTATTTTCATACTATTATGAAGACAGTTTTAACCTCACAGACCTTGAGAGAATACTGAAGAGTTCCAAAAATGTACTTTGAAAATGACTGATTGCTTAAATTTCTAGTAGGAAAATTTTAGAATTAGAAACAATTGTAAAGAAATAGAAATGCAGGTACTGAAGACAGGGTAGTGATTTTACTTAAAGAGAAACAGAGCAAGGTTATTACTAAAATATAATTTTAGATTCTTATACAAGATACGCAGACATTATAATCCTTTAAAACACCTTGAATTATGTTTCATTTTATCTGTCAGATTTCATTATAAAATTTGTAACATGTTTTCCAAAGGTATGGCTGGCTTTAAGACTGAAAAAATTCATATATATTGCTTACTCAAAGTTTCAGACCAGTGATCTAGACAAACACTTAAAGAATAAACTCACAAATTTATTTTAAGATGCACACCTGTTAGAGAATATAATGGAGTCATGATAAGTCTTATGAACATATTCACCAACCATGGATATAAATAAACCTACCTCTTCTGCTGCTGCCTCTGAAAGCAGACCTTCCTTCTGAGCACAGGTCACATGGAAATAGGCTCTGCACATCCCTGCATCACAGCTAATGCAAACTCCAGTTCGAGCAAAACGAGGGTCTTCACAGAAGCTACACTCCTACAGTGGAATAATAGGAAAAGTCTCGGAGGGAAAACATTCCCAGAACAGAAACTGTATTCTCATTCAAAGCTTCTACAAAATACAAATAGTGAACCAATAGTACCAGTAGTATATCAATATAAACAAAAACCTTAGGTAAGCCAAATATTTATAAGAAAAAAAGTAATTCTCTATATAGTTCTACAAAACCAAAATTCCACTTATATAATAATGATTATAACAATAAGTAGTTGAGGGCTTACCATGCACTACGCACTATTCTAAGCACGTTACATGAATTAATATACATAATTATTTATAGTGTCATCTGACACTATTTCATAATAATATGTGGAAGAAGTACTACAGTCATTCTCATCTTACACATGAGAAAACTGAGGTTAGTGCAGTCTTTAACCAGATAATCTTAAAGACCATGCTCTTAACCATTAAACTACACTTATTTCAACAATATACTATTTGAAAAAATTAAAGAAAACGAATAAGAAGCCAGAGAAAATTCACCAAAAGATCTAGACGTTGAAATCAAAGAAATAACACATTTTAAAAATATATTTAAGAGAAGCAGAAGCAATCTTAAGTAAACAATTTTGTGAAATTAATACTAATACATAATATAACCAATTATTTATATTCTTCCTGTATATAAAAGGAAAAACTGCAAAACTAAAGGTATAAACTGTTGAAATTACCCCAAATTCCAGCACCCTGACTTATTTTTGTAATACTTTAACTAAACCATGGAGAGGAAGAAAAGGAAAAAAAAAAAACCTACTATCAAAATATACTCTATAAATATGAACCTTTACAAAAAAACTTGCTAAATTATGAAAGACCGTCAGCAGACAGTTAAGGAAGAACTGCTTAATAAATGCAGTCTATATAAATTAAATATGAGGGAAACATTTAAAAAGAAAAATGAAAAAGTTTCAATAGATGCTAAAAAGATCATTGTAATACTGTAACAGTTAGTACCTACTGGCTAGACAGTACCAAACTGATATATTAGCACTGTTATCCAAGAACTGTGTTCTGGGCACCGGTGTGAAAATACTGCCAACTCCTGACATTCTGCTGCCTAGTTAAAGGTCTTTTTATTAACAGTAGTATATATATGGTATAAAATATCAACAAGTAGTAATATAAACATGAAACCAAAAAACCCAACTGAAATTGGGTAAGGGACTTTTGAGAGAACACAAAGAAAAAATGTCTGACACTGAAGTCTTAAAAGACTATAGAACAATCAACAAAGAAAATAGAATCTTCCTCAATTGCCTGAATCATTTACAACGCTAGGGAACGAAGCAACTGAGAACATAAGGAAGAAAGTAATCAGGATTAGGAAATGGATAGACAATGTGGTCTAGAGAGCTGTCTAAGATAAAACTCACAACATTGGGTTTGATTTTGCAGATGAGCTAGACAGTACATACTTTTTTTACTCCTTTTCCTAGTAATACTTCAACACAAAAGCAGGTGATAAAAAAAAATCAGCTGATAATTATACATTTAATGACTCGTTTTTAATCCAGAGGTCACTGCTAGCCTCAGTTTTATGAAGCAGTATCTGCTTACTGGTTTTTTTTAATTGCTCTGAGATTTATATTTATGGTAACAACATATGCCTATTGAAAATGATGGAAGTCAGTTCCTTTTATGCTTGATGGAAGCTGCTATCAAAAAGTAGGAACTTCCATTTCCAAAACTGGAGGACTAGGTAATCTGTATTGCTTCTACTCAACTAGAAAATGTAGACAAATTAGTATTTATTTACTATAGTTTAAAGGCATTAGAGAAGCAACAAGACAGTGTACAGTTACCTGAGGAAAGTAAATTCAATACTAGGGCCTAGAAGCTTTAGCTAATTCTGGAGAGGGGAGCTGCATACCCAAACCAAAGCAAAAGATTACTGGAGTGATTGTTAAAGTCCAAGGAGGATATTCTGGATATAATAGCAGAAACTATCAAAGTTTAAAATCAGAATCTTCCAACAATATCTAAGTTTTTCACCTTACCTTTAATATGTTACTAATGCTCTTCAAGAGACTCCCTTCCCAAATGCCCAACAGACAGTAATGGAAAGAGAATATGTATCAGTGCCTAATTAGTTCTACCATTCTAAAGATGTCTGCAGTAATTATATACTTAAGTTTAAATTAATAAGTGTGTAATCTTATCACTCATAATCTAAAAGTCATAGTGAAAAACCAATTTATAACCTACGGAGACTCATTTGCTAGGGCAGGTTATGTAGGCATAAAATCAGTCCTTGAAATCTGAGAAAATAATGGGTTTTTCATGTACTCTTTTCATAATTTCATAAATTTCATTTCAAAAGTAAAGTTAGAAATTAAGCTCGTATTCAGTCCAACTGGTTAAAAATAAGGATTTAATCTGAGAATTCACTATACACTAAGCAGTGTGCCAAATGCCAGGGAAACAACAGTGATATCAACTATCATTTTTCCCCACAGGTTAAACTAAATTACAAACACATGGAAGAATTTATATATTACTGGCTTTCTGGGAAAATTACTGTCAATTATAAATGATTTAGTACTCTCCAATAGCATAATTGGGCTTCCCTGGTGGCTCAGACAGTAAAGAATCTGCCTGCAATTCTGGAGACCCTGGGTTCAATCTCTGGGTCGGGAGATCCCATGGAGAAGGAAATGGCAACTCATTCCAGTATTCTTTCCTGGAAAATTCCATGGACAGAGAAACTTGACAAGCTACAGCCCAAACAGGTTACAAAGAGTCAGACACAACAGACTGACTAAGCACACACACAAGCAATAGCATAATTAGTAATAAGCATTTCTGTAGTTAATAATGATATTAGCAAAAAGCCATATAAACTAACAAGTAAAACTTTCTCTTAGACAACCAAATACAGTTTGTCTCACCTTGGCACCGTATTTGGAATAGTTCATTTCTGTTAGTGTTACTGGTCGTAATTTGTCAATATCTCCAAAGGCTACGCCAGGAACGTACAGGGCACACACGATGTGAACCCATCTACAAGGAGAAAAAATACGATTTTGTTATCAAACCTTCTGATAAAATGCCCACGTGGAAAATAAACATAAAATATATCTGCCATATCAAATAACTACTGCAAGAATTTTATGGCCAGGTCTCAAAACCTCAGACATACAACTAAAGAATATTAAATACTCATATAATTATATCATTTAATTACAGAAAAGGGGACTGCGATAAGCACTACTTTTCCAGCAGCTTAGCCAAAGCTGAGAGATAACAACTATAATTGCCTTTCACTTAATATTCACCGCACTTTGCACTTATCTGTTATTCTTAAATATTTGCACAAAACCACTATTCAAATGAAACAAAACATTTTCATGTGCATGGAAAGGTATGCACAATATTTTAAGCACTCTGAGAATTAAGGATCCTAATTTAAGAACTGTGACGTTAGTTACTCTGCATAAATTATATAACATTGATCTTTCCTGCTACTTTTTTCTAAAAGCTATTGGATAATCCTTAAGGACATATTAAAAAAAAAAAATTCTTGGTGTGCATCTTAACTTTCTTTCTTCCTAGGTTGAAACTGATTGATAGGAGACTGGACAGAAGAGTTGTGATAATATAAGGAAGTCACAGTTCATTCAGCTCATCAGATCACCATACAACCTATGTACTATGTATGTGCCCCACAAATAAATAATTTTTAAAGTCTGGATGATTTTACAACACTAAACAACAGCAACAACAAAATGTTCAGAGTTTCAGTGTACTAAAAAAAAAGTAGGAATTGATTCTAATTACATTTTTTAAAAACTGTTCTGAACCTCCATAAAATATATCAGGAACTCTTTCTGTTTGCTTACAACCATGCAAAATACAGGACCACTAGATTTTGAAATGTAAACAGATCTCCCTCATCTCTGCAAGAAAGAAGGTAAAAATGAGATGGCAAATATCTCTTAACCTTGTGAAAATATTAACAACAAATTTTACTTTATCATAGCTTGAGAGGCTATGATTGCTACCTGGTTCTGTTTTGTGAAGCACTATGAGTCTTAAAGAAATAAGACTAAGAATCATTTTATAGAGGTACTGGGGAAAATAGTTACAAATCTTTAAAATTTATCCTTTTTTACTGGGAAGAAAATTCAAAGTTTTGAGATTTTCTTGATAAAATGTTGTAATCCAACTTCCTAAATGCATCCTGTGGAGTTCAATATAAAGATACACATCTTCAACGAGCAGCTGCTTTCTCAATTTAATTTGTGCAGTTTTTTCATGCTCCACTGATGTATTAAATGCCGCTGTACTCTGTAGGAGTTTATCTTTGATAAACCCAACAGCTGACTGCTTGCTTCATACTGACCTTCTTAAAATCTTTTAGAACTAGTCACACAAGTACTACAGATTGAAACTGCCATTTTAGTGTGACTGGCACAAAAGTGTATCATTTTCCACAACCACACTTATGAGGACGCCAACTTAAGTCTTTATTAAAATACATACCAAACAGCTGAGATAATTTTGGTCCTTTTTAATATCTGTTGTATATAGATTTTTGTTCGTTTGTTTAACTAAATGTACTTTAGAACCTTGTAATTAAGACAAATTGAGAAATCAAAAAGGAATAAACTTCCTTGTTACTTTATCATTCATTTTTCTTGGAGCTTTGAAGGCAGATGTTGATCAGGAAAGGGAACAAAAAACAAGCATCCCATAAGACCACCAAAAAAACAAGAGTCAGAATTGTCATTCTAGCACAGAAGCTATTAATACATTCTTTTAAATTTACATATTTTAATAAAGCAAACTAAGTAGAAAAATACTTCACAAAAACTCATTTCACATAAGAACTACATTCATCGATCAAACTTGATTTTGAAATGCTTTGTACTTGCGGTGTCTTTATAACACATTAAAAAAACTCATTTCAGGAGTTATTTTCATTCCTGCATTTATTCATTCAGTAATTAATTACTGAGCGACTGAACTGAACTGAAGAACACAGCACCAGGCAGGCAGTGGGGAAGTGACAAAGAAGTATGTGAAATGCTTGCAGCATAAGGTGTGATATGCTATTAAAGTATGTGTAATATTTCCTATATTCAGGTTTATAATACCACTAAGGCAGGATGCTGGGAGGGATTGGGGGCAGGAGGAGAAGGGGAAGGCAGAGGATGAGATGGCTGGATGGCATCACTGACTCGATGGACATGAGTCTGGGTGAACTCCGGGAGTTGGTGACGGACAGGGAGGCCTGGCGTGCTGCAATTCATGGGGTCACAAAGAGTCGGACATGACTGAGCGACAGAACCGAACTGAACTGAAGGCAGGATAAAATACTCTTTAAGAAAAAAATAAAATAAAAATTCAATGATAAGAATGTATTGATGGTCTTCTCACATTAAACTGCATAATTTTCTATTGTAGTATATGTGGCTCCCATCAGACACAGAAGGGAAAGCAGTCTAAATGGCCTATGTAATAGAAGAAAATTTCAAAAATTTTTCATTCTTTCCATACATAGTTCTTTCTTTTCATCTGTTTTCCATTTGAAGCTAGAGTACTAAATACCTTGTCAAATCTTCATGGCTTTTTTGCTCTTGATTCAAGCTAGTATTACATCCTTCAAACTGTATCAAGACCTGTAATTCCCACAGTACTCTACAGGTAAGTATGGGCATCAACACAAATAAAATGTTCAAAGAGCATAAAGAATTTTCCAGGCTACACCAACAAGGGAGGTGTCTACATATATGAAAGATCCACAGAAGTCAATATAAATATATCTGAGTAAAACTCAATGGTTAAAGAAGCCTCCCTTTTCTTCAATCAGAGACAATTTTACAAGTTAGTTTGTGGATTGTGTATTAGTATATATTACATATTAGTGTAGTAACAGAGCTACTTTATAGTTTCTCAATAGAAATTTCAAATTATTGACAAGAGAAAAGGTAAAATAAATACTCTTCCCTAAAAGGAAATTGTGTTTCTCAAAGCTGCCGTACTTTTTCACAACCATTTATTACCATAAATTTCAAATTGCAGGACCGAAAAGTTATTAAGAAAGGATTTATGCAGTTTCTTTTCTAAGATTACCTTAAATAAATGGAATAGTATCAAAAAAGCACTAGCAGTAGACGTAGCAGCAGCAGAGGAACTAAGGAGATATTTATTAAACACTTAAGTTTCAGAAACTACACTGTTTACAGAAATCATCTCATTTCAGTTCAGTTCAGTGACTCAGTCGTGTCCGACTCTTTGCGACCCCATGGACTGCAGCACACCAGGCTTCCCTATCCATCACCAACTCCCAGAGCCTACTCAAACTCATGTCTATTGAGTCAGTGATGCCATCTGACCATCTCATCCTGTCGTCCCCTGTGCCTCCTGCCTTCTATCTTTCCAGCTACAGGGTCTTTTCACATGAGTCAGTTCTTTGCATCAGGTGGCCAAAGTATTAGAGTTTCAGCTTCAGCATCAGTCCTGCCAATGAGTATTCAGGACTGATTTCCTTTAGGATGGACTGGTTGGATCTCCTTGCACTCCAAGGGACTCTCAAGAGTCTTCTCCAACACCACAATTCAAAAGCATCAATTCGTCAGCACTCAGCTTTCTTTATAGTCCAACTCTCACATCCATACATGACTACTGAAAAAACCATAGCTTTGACTAGATGGACCTTTGTTGGCAAAGTAATGTCTCTGCTTTTTAATATGCTATCTAGGTTGGTCATAACTTTTCTTCCAAGGAGCAAGCGTCTTTTAATTTCATGGCTGCAGTCACCATTTGCAGTGAATTTGGAGCCTAAAAAAATAAAGTCTGTCACTGTTTCCACTGTTTCCCCATCTATCTGCCATGAAGTGATGGGACCAGATGCCATGATCTTAGTTTTCTGAATGCTGAGTTTTAAGCCAGCTTTTTCACTCTTTCATCAAGAGACTCTTTAGTTCTTCGCTTTCTGTCATATGGGTGGTGTCATCTGCATAACTGAGCTAATTGCTATTTCTCCTGGCAATCTTGATTCCAGTTTGTGCTTCATCCAGCCCAGAATTTCTCATGATGTACTCTGCATATAAGTTAAATAAGCAGGGTGACAATATACAGCCTTGATGTACTCCTTTCCCTATTTGGAACTAGACTGTTGTTCCATTTCCAGTTCTAACTGTTGCTTCCTGACCTGCACACAGATTTCTCAAGAGACAAGTCAGGTGGTCTGGTATTCCCATCTCAGGAAGAATTCTCTACAGTTTGTTGTGATCCACACAGTCAAAGGTTTTGACGTAGTCAGTAAAGCAGAAATAGATGATTTTATGGAACTCTCTTGCTTTTTCGATAATCAATGGGTGTTGGCAATTTGATCTCTGGTTCCTCTGCCTTTTCTAAAACCAGCTTGAACATTTGGAATTTCACAGTTTACGTACTGTTGAAGCCTGGCTTGGAGAATCTTGAGCTTTACTTTACTAGCGTGTGAGATGAGTGCAATTGTGCGGTAGTTTGAGCATTCTTTGGCATTGCCTTTCTTTGGGATTGGAATGAAAACTGTCCTTTTCCAGTCCTGTGGCCACTGCTGAGTTTCCCAAATTTGCTGGCATATTCAGTGCAGCAGTTTCATCATCTCATTTAATCCTCTCAAAAGTGCTAGGAAACTGAGGCATAAAATGGTTAAATTACTTGCCTAAAATCACAGTAAGAAAAAACCAGAATACAAATATAGGCAGTCTAACTTGAAAGCACACACTTTTAATGTTGTAGTAAATTTCCTAATTCTAGGTCAAAGTGAGTCCAGGCATAAAATAATGGCATTGTCTGTGACACAAACCACAGACTCAATTCAATACATCAAATAATGTGTTAAATGTTTATTTTGAGGATAAGCAATGAGGGACAAGAAGTAAACTTTTTGGTCATTTTCCTAGACATCAATATACAAGGTAGTCATTTCTCCTAGATACCCTCAATATACAGTCTCCAAGATTCCATGATAGACTCTGTGCTATCCCAACTGTATGGCAATATTTTCAAGGGCCTACCCACCAATTAAGGTAAAAATGAAAAAAATAGCTTTTACTTTACTAAAATAAAATTTATTAAGTTAAAAAAAAACATTTTTGGCATATAATGCATCCTATCATTTCAAAATTTTAAATATGAAAAATGATCGTGATAATTTGTCTAGGTTATTTCACTGTTCTTATTAAAATATTAAACATTTAGTAAAATACTGAACTATCCATATCTGGTAAAATAAAAAATTGAGTACCCCCTCTTACATGGGGGAAGAGGGTAAGTAGTGATATATAATACATAAAAGGTTGGGAACTAATCTTATATTAGTCACCCATCCCAACTGGTAGTCTCCTGGGGAAAAACAAGAAAGATGCCAACACTGTAACAATGACAACTGTTCAAATGTGATACTAAAAACGAGTGTGAATCTAGTGAAAAGAACATAGTTCTCTGGACCAGTTATCATTTTAGTGCCTCTCAGCTCAAATCCACTCTTCAGTATCTGCTTTGAAATAATGAACAGAATCCCAACAGCACTTCCCATCTACACGATCCTCGGCTCTGTCTCAGTAGAGTGGCAGAAGGCACGGTAAGAGGAAGGGGCTTCTTTTTAGGATGGGAAAAGGACACCCACCAGTGCTCTGCCCTCAGTGACCTTGCAGACATGGCCTGAAGATCACTTTTTTGTGGCCCTCTCAACCTAGACACCACACACTCCTGGCTTGAAACCACTGCCCAGTTACCCACTTGCCAAGAACAGGCCAGGTACTGGACCAGGCAAACCAGCCAACTTCCCTGCCATCCAGCAGGTTCAAACTACACTTTCTCTAACAAGGCCTGAACCATAGTCTTGGGGAAGGTGTCTCCCTTCCAAGTTTGTCTTTCCCTGGAAACTCTCTCTCAGCTCTACAGTATTATTCTTCAGAGTTCTTTTATATCTTTATGGTTACTGTTTATTATAGCTTAGTACTTCTTTAAGTTAAATATCCCCTTTTATAATCATTGTATAGGTTCTATTTACTAATATACTCTTGAAGTCAAAAAGATCTGAGTTCAAATTTAACTATGAACTTGTTCAAAATTATGTAAAGATCTGAGCCTCAGCTTCTACCTATAAAATAGGCAACTTTACCATCTCTCTGATCATACAGTCATTCCTAAGATTAAATGGCATTATAGGCTATAAAGGCAAATGCAGATACTCAGTAAATGATCTTTCTTCCTCTTTGCCCTGATATGTAGCCTCCTGTCCACTTACTCTATGTCAAAAAGACACAAAGAAGCAATCAAATGAAAATGTCTAACTCAGAAAATCATAAATACAAAAATAGAAGCATAGGCATTATAAAGCAGATATATTAACACAAAAGAATTATGACATCAACCTTCCAGCATCTGTCTCCTTGAAAATTCCATCCTGATTGGGACACAGTTCACAGCTAGGGGAAACACCACATTTACAGGCATCACAAAACCAAGGTTCAGTGGAGTTTTCAGAAGCTGAACTCATAATAGAGTCACTCTCTCCATCAACTCCATAACAACCTAAAAAAAAAAAAGACGTATGATTAGTTTACTTTTTAAACTCACATTTATAAAGTTACAAAAGAAAAAGGGAAAGGAAGCAGAGAATAATTCTGAAAATTAACGGTTTAGAAGAATGATATTAAAGTCAAAACACAGAACTGAAATCATTTTATAAAAATGTTTTCACCATTTCATAGTGTATGCAATGACATAACTCTTTACGACAAGTTTAGGTCTACTGGAAAGCATTACAGAAGGGGAAAATTTTACAGTTCTTTAGAATTTTTTTACAAAAAACACATTAAAATATGAGTTTTCACTATACAGAAATCAGAACTATTGAGTCTAGGAACTATTAATTAGTAAATATTTTCAAGCTACCTTTGTACTGAGCATTTAAATATATCTAAAAGACCATGATCATGTAAAACATACAAACAAAAACCTCTGATTTAATTTTGTATGAATTTGGTTAAAACACAAATTCATACAACCATAAATGCAAAGTAAGTACTAGTAAAAGGAAAATAATAGGCATACACATACATAAATTAAGGCTACTGAGCAATCTGAATAGTTTAGAGATAAACAAGCGAGTTCCATTCACAATTGAGCCAGTCTAGAGCTATACAAGGTATCTGATCTATTTAACATTTATAATTCTACTATCTTCTGTAAAAATGTATCCAGAACTGAAATAATGAAAAGAAGGGTAGCATAATCCTTCATATTTTAGAGTAGGACATCAACCCTTATTGTGGCTTATAATAAACAGTACTTCCCTGGTTAATTACAATAGTCATGACTCCTAAATAGTTTTTGTTTTTTTACCTAAATGGTGCTTGATGTACCACAAACTTCATATTATCTCTCATATTCTAGAAAGGAAGATACTGCTCTCATGACAAACTGTACTTTAGAAAAATAATACACATTAAAAATTAAATAGATAACAACCTAATTCTATTAATAGTTCCAATTATGCCCATTATCTTTAGGTTGGGCATTTCTCTGATCTCCTAAGACACATTTATTACTCTCAAGGTAGGTCACTTCTACAAACAGCCTACTATTAACCATCCCAGGATAATTCTGACCAGGTTTATCCTAATAGGGTGGTCTTATTGCCAAATTCTAAGGAGCACTCAAAGTACCCTCCAATAAACTGAAGCCACTAAAAATACCACTATGAGAAACATATGTAAGTAACAATTCTCTCTCAAAAGGTTTCACCATGGAGGTGAGTTTCCATGCATCCATGTAAGATCATGTGACTACTGGAACTGATTGAACACTCCACAGACAACAGGAGCCTGATGAAAACTGTCTTCTCACAACCACCAAAGATACCCAAAGTGAAACAAATAAGTATGTAATCCCATCACTTCATGGCAAATAGATGGGGAAACACTGGAAACACAGATTTTATCTTCCTGGGCTTCAAAATCACTGCAATGGTGACTGCAGCCATGAAATTCAAAGACGCTTACTCCTTGGGAAAAAAGTTATGAGCAACCTAGACAGCATATTAAAAAGCAGAGACATTACTTTGTCAACAAAGGTCCATCTAGTCAAAGCTATGGTTTTTCCAGTAGTCATGTATGGATGTGAGAGTTGGACTATAAAGAAGGCTGACTGCTGAAGAACTGATGTTTTTGAACTGTGGTGTTGGAGAAGATTCTTGAGAGTCTCCTGGACCTCAAAGAGATCAAACCAGTCAATCCTAAAGGAAATCAGTCCTGAATATTCATTGGAAGGACTGATGCTGAAGCTGAAACTCTAATACTTTGGCCACCTGATGGGAAGAACAGACTCATTGGAAAAGACCCTGATGCTGGGAAAGATTGAAGGCTAGAGGAGAAGGGGACGACAGAGGATAAGATGGTTGGATGGCATCACCAACTCAATGGACATGAGTTTGAGCAAGCTATGGGAGCTGGTGAAGAACAAGGCAAGCCTGGCGTGCTGCATCCCATGGGGTCACAAAGAGTTGGACGTGAATGGAGCGACTGAACAACAAATGTTATTCAAAGGTTTTACAACAGTGAACCTCAACATAATCCAAATGTCATACAGAAGAATGTTAAAAATTTTAAAGGAGCTAGACTATCATGTACAAGAAAAGATTCAAAATATTAATTTCTTTAAATCATCTAATTGTGGATAGTAATAATTATTACCTTTATCACTTCTGTCTGGATATACATTTTTAAAATGATAAACCATAAAATGAAAAAGAAATAAAATTTTCCTCTTGGGAGTAGTTATTATTGATTATCAGCAAGATAAGAACATTTTTCAGTAAAAATAACAGTAAGCAAATAGTTTATTTGAAGAAAAATCACAAAATAATAAAAAATAGTGAATCTGATTTCTCAGTTATGTAATACCACAAGGAAAAAAACTATTTTCTTTACAAAATAATATTTTTCAGGCAATTTTTTTCATTAGTATTCACATGAAGTCCCAAGTTAAAAAACCCTCCAAATGACTATCCATTTTACTCATCTCATTCACCAATATCAAGGTAAATCATAGCAGCTCACTCTTTTAAAATAAAGCAAAGTTTCAATTTTAATTTTTAAAGAATACACCACACATTTGACAAACATCTGATTAAACAATGATTTTAAACAATGATTAAATCACCTACAAAAACCTCAGAAGTGATTTCTAAGAGTCCCTTTAAACATTGGTATCACATAAGCTTAAAAAACAATGAACAAGTGGATAAGTATTTCTTCTTCAGCTTCACTGCCCTTGAAAAATGATCTACACTGTGTTACTGCCTTTACAGTCTTCAACTTGCCACTTTTCCATATTTCTCTGCCATATCTGTTGTGTCTACTGAGCTGTAGACTGAAATTCTAACATTTATATCCACTCTAATCCATTTAAATTAAAGACTAAATACATTTTAACATCTTTTTCTTTCTTTCATACACAACAATTTAAACTATCATAAAATGAGGTTTATTCTCTTCAACCTAATTTTGAGTAAAAGATACAAAAAGTACATCTTCAATATGATTATGGAAAAAAGGTTTTTTATATGATGATATATAGAAAATTAAAAATTTATAGATATATAAAACCTATTTCATATAGGTTTTTCATGTTTTAAAATGGGTAAACAGGAAAACCATGTTTGCTATTATTTTAGCAAAATCTCAACTTAAGAATCTCTCTAAATTATAATTATTTAAGCTTTTTTTTTTAAGGGAAAAATATAAAGGAAATACATCAAAGCACTAACTATGGTTGTCTGGATATTAGGACTGTTAGAAATGTTTTATTTCTTGAAATTATGATCAAGGCTTCCCTGGTGGCCCAGTGGTTAAAAAAAAAAAAAAAATACACCTGCCAGTGCAGAAGGCACATATTCAGTCCCTGGGTTGGGAAGATCCCCTGGAGGAGGAAATAGCAACCCACTCCAGTGTTCTTGCCTGGAAACCCACAGAGGAGCCTGGAGGCCTATAGTCCATGGGGTCACAAAAGAGTCGGACATGACTCAACAATTAATATCAACCTCTGAGTAGCACAACCTATGTGAATCTTATTTAATGAAAAATAATATAAAATGTGTCTATAATTGTTTTGAATTATTCAAGAAATATGTACAGTCCAAAAAAAAAAAAGAAATATGTACAGTCCAAATCAGAGGAAACTTTCCCCATTCAACTTGTCACTGGGGACCAAAAGACCTACAGTCTTCTACTTTCTAGCTGTGTAACTTTGACCAACCACATCACTGAGGCTGAGTTACCTGACCTTCATTAAGTATTTAATATTTATCCTATCTCTCAGTACAAAAAAAAACAGGAACACAAAATTTGCTATTTAAAACATTTTTTTCTGTACTTAACATCCTATCACTAGAACTCTGATTATAAAACCTACTAAAAGTTTTTAAGTAAACTGAGTAATATTGCTGATGATGAGAAAAGAACTTATAATATGCATGATACCTATCACAAATATATCCTAAGGCACAAAAGAGACAAAATGCAGTTGACACATAAAGTCCAAATGGTGATTACTTGAACATCTGCTACTCCGTGGACACTGCTAAGGATACATTTTTTCGTATGCTAAGGAAAAAAAAAAAAGTCTAGGGCTAGGCTAATAGCAGACTGGAAAATAAATAAAATGGGGGGGGGAGTGGGAGGAATATCTCTTAGAGACCTTATTTAAAACATTGTTGGCAAGTATACTACCTAATGCTCTGTCATGTACTATGACATGCAGGTGACATTTTTCTTCAGACACAGTGCAATCAATATATCAGGATAACTGACATCACAGTCAGGGGTACCCTACTATTACAAGTCAGTTACAAGATCTTGTCACAAAGGTGTTTATACTAAGTGACAAGTTGCAACCTCAAAAGAAAAGATATTTATCTACATTTAGATGAAGTACTCCAAAAAGAATTAGACAGTTATACATTTAAAAAGCACATTTGGAAAACTATCTTTTAGCAAAATCTCAGCTTAAAGATCTCTCTAAATTATAATTATTTAAGCATTTCTTTTAAGGGAAAAAGATAAAGGAAATACATCAAAGCAATAACTATGGTTGTCTGGATATTAGGACTGTTAGAAATGTTTTATCGTCTCTCTGTTCTATACTTCCCTCATTTTTATTTACTATTCATCTGTGGTTCAGCTGGTAAAAAATCCACCTGCAAAGCAGGAGACCTGGGTTCGATCCCTGGGTTGGGAAGATCCCCTGCAGAAGAGAAAGGCTACCCACTCCAGTATTCTGGCCTGGAGAATTCCATGGACTGTATAGTTCATGGGGTCTCAAACAGTCAGACATGACAGCAACTTTCACTTACCCACTTACCCAATACATTATGATGGACAATTAGCTTTTTATAAAATAAAACATTTAAGAAGTTCATATTTAACCATGAAAATATTTAAGGAAAAGTGACCTGGTTAATTTACAATATGGAAGTCTGTCACTTAGGCACCTGATTAAAAATCAAAACCAAAAACACAAAACCTAGCAAGACTAGCTTCCCATTACGCCTTAGAAAATTTCCCTTCTTCTGGATTCATTAATTTTAGACAAAAATTCATTTTGGAACTTGTAGAAAGATCTACATATGTGACTATAAAAAAAAATGAACATTCTAAACAGTGAAAAATACCACAAAGTTAAAATGTACAGGACAAGGTGGAAAAGTATTTGCAAGGATACAAACTATTTGTAACACACATAACAGACAAAGGATTAACATTACTAAAAAAGAAAATTCCAATAAGTTAATAAGAAAAATGACAGGTTAAGAAATGACAAAGAGGGCTTCCCTGGTGGTCCAGTGATTGAGAGTCCACCTGCCAACGCAGGGGATACGGGATTCAATCCCTGGTCAGGGGAGTCCCCATGTGCAGTGCGGCAGCTGAGCCCAAGACCACGACTACTGAAGCTCCTGTACCCCAGACCCTGTGCTCTGCAGGAAGAGATGACACAGCAATGAGAAGCTCGCACTCTGCAACTAAAGAGTAGCCCCCACTCACCATAGAGAAAAACCTGCACACAGCAGTGAAGACCCAGCACAGGCAAAAATAAAATACCTTTTTTTAAAAATAAAAAATAAAGAAATGACATGAGAACTGTACAGCAAGCAATAGGAAAAAGGAAAAAAAAAAACAAAACTGGCCACATATATTACTACCAACCTTCAATACTAATAAGAGGAACACATATTTTAATTAAGAGATAGTCTCCAAAAGGATTTTTAAAACTTACTAATATGCAATGTTGCAGAGTGATCAAATAGTATACTGTTGGAAGAATACTAATAAATACAGTCTTTTTGAAGGGCAATCTGGCAAAGTTTGTTAGAAAATTTAAATGTACTTATATTTTGATTCATTCTAGAAATCTATCCTGTACAAATTATGACATTAATATATGTCACACATATTTGTTAACATGTCAGTGGAAAACTAGAAACAAAAAAAAAGTAAAGACATTATGGTTGATCCATTCTATAGCTATTAATATATACCATTTTAAAAAGTAGTAACATATCCCATACGTAACTCATATGAAAAGAATCTCAAGATTAAGAAATGAGTAAAATAAAGTAAGTCATGGGAGGGGAATCTCATGGAATTTATCTTATTTATTTATTGCAAGGTGGGGACTGTGCAAACATGCAAATGCATGTTGCATACTTGTGTGTATGTTAAGAGCCTGACAGAAGGGGCTCTCACTGGTAAAATTTGGACAATTTAAGTATCAGAGTAATCAGGTTATAGATGATAATGAGACCACAGTAATACTGAAAAAGGATAAAAAGGGAGAGGTTCTTTACAAAACAAGAGTTGCCTAATAAATGTAGAAAGAATGATAGAAAATCCCCATTCTGCAGCCACATGCATAACTGGCTCTGTCAATGATGCTAAAACCACTAAGTATAAGGCTGTTAGGCAACAGGATATTATAAAGTCTCAAGGTCATTACCCTATAGGTATTCATTAACTATAAAGAGAAAAGTATAGCTTTAAAATGGAGAGGCTTGGATGACACTACCTTAGCACATCACCAACAATGTAATAAATTGGCATTAAATGCTCTGGATGTGAAATGTCATCATAGCACTCTTACCAAAAAAAAAAAAGTTTAAACTGAATCTAATCCAAAGGAAACAATAAAACAAATCCAGATTGAGGGATACTCTGCTGCTGCTGCTGCTGCTAAGTCACTTCAGTCGTGTCCAACTCTGTGCGACCCCATAGACGGCAGCCCACCAGGCTCTGCCATCCCTGGGATTCTCCAGGCAAGAACACTGGAGTGGGGTGCCATTTCCTTCTCCAACGCATGAAAGTGAAAAGTGAAAGTGAAGTCACTCAGTCATGTCAGACTCGTAGCGACCCCATGGACTGCAGCCCACCAGGCTCCTCCATCCATGGGATTTTCCAGGCAACAGTACTGGAGTGGGTGCCATTGCCTTCTCCGGAGGGATACTCTACACAACATTTTAAAAACACTTTGATCTTTCAACAAGTTAACATAAATGATACAAAAGACAGAAACTTGTGATTAAGACACTGACAGGACCCAAAATGCAGTGCATGGTACATGAATGTATCCTGGATGGTAGGAGGGGAGAGCTGTGCTAACAGAGGCATAGAGGGTACAAGGGGCGTTTGCATATTACTGACCATTGATCTTTTTGAAAAATATGTTTCTGTATGTGTACTCACATAAGATGTTACCTCCCACTATGTGAGCTGTTTGCTTTAGGGACGACTACAAATTAGACTCAAATGAGAAAAGCATGAGGCTGCTTTATTGGCAAGCTGTGTTTTCCCTCCTCGATCCTTCTGAATAAGCTGGTGTTAAATGTAACCAATGGTAGTCTTGAAAATAACAAAGTGTAGATACCCTGGTAAGCCTTACTGAGCCACTCCTTCATATTATCAATGGAGCTAATGGTTTACTGTTCACATGAAACACCCTGGGATCCATTTAAAGTGGGAGGGGCCAGATAAGCATAGGGGAATAAGACATACAAGCTACTATATATAAAATAAATAAGTAACAAGGATACATTGTACAGTTCAGCCACTAAATATAGCCACTATTTTGTAATAACTTTAAATGGATTATAGTCTATAAAAATACTGAATCAATACTTTATACATCTGAAATTAATATAATATTATAAAGCAACTTTACTTCAATAAATAAATAACAGGTCAGAAGGGAGAGTTCATTGTGATTTGTACAGGGTAGTAGTCCCCAGGAGATGCAGACTTGAGTCCAAAAGTAAGCAGCTAGAGTAAAAGAGCTGCTTTACTATCACAGCTGCGGGACATTGAGACCACAAGGCTGTAGCAGACTGACTCCCAGCAGCAAGACATCACCCTCAAATACATTCAAACATTTCTAAGGACCAGGCAACTATCAAATATGAGTGAGGGATTGAACAGAAGAGAGTGGCAAACCGAAGATTATAGGCTTCAGCAGCCCTATTCCACTCCAGATTGTTACCATAAAAGTGAAAACCAACTGCTGTCAGAACTTCAAGAGAAGTTCAAATTCCTAAATATGTAAAATAAAATCTTCAGTTTTTAAATGTTAACAATCAATTCAATTTCTTAAAACCACTGTGCTAGCCTTAAATATCACATCCATGGTCAAAACCATGGCCTATGAAGTAGAGGCAGTACCCTCAGCATGATGAATAGTAACACGAACAGCACTAGTCAGGCCTGCATCTCACATCAGCGCTGACGGTCATGCATACAAGCAGCGGTAACACATCTGTGACCAGCAGTGGTGATCAGCACGACAAACAAGGGCAGCACAGCTGCTACTTGTGATGTTCACCTATTCTGCAACTTCTCCAAGAAATCTGAACCACTCTCTTGGAGAACAAAAAGAACTCATACACACAACCATGTTGACTGGTCCAAGGTTATAATCAATCTCAAGTAGTCCCTTACTGCTGTCTGGTAATATATACACACATATATTATATACACACAACATATAACATGGGTGAATATGTAAGCATACACACACACACAATATTACATACGTTATTTCCCTAATCCATTTATTCCCCCAAATAACTATTTTATACCAACCTCTCACTCCTCAAATCTCCAACATTTCCCCACCTCTACACTCTGCTAATGGCTGCTTCCCATTTCACTGAGAAAATAAGCATTCAATTCCACATGTTCTAACCACCACATCCAACATCATACCTACCTCTGTACCCATATATTCTCTTTTCCCTCTAGTTACTATGCCAACTTTTATCTATTAAATCTCTTCCCTTGTGTTGGATCCTATCCTTTACAGCCTTGTACTCAAAGGACTTGCTCCAGCAACCGTTCCCCTTTCTTTCCTGACATCATCAACTGTTAACTTTCCATTTCCACTGGTCCCTTCCATCCATACACTAGCATCTCTGTCTCTGTGGCAGGCAGCCTCTAAGATGGCCCCCAGTATTAATATTCTTGGTATGTCCGCTCCTACATTTGACTAAGGTTGGTTCTATGTGAACAATGTAGCAGAATTGACAGTACATACCACGTTAACTAATCCCATATTTTCCCCCTTGCTTCTATGTATTTTACATTTATTTAATAAACCATGTGACATAAGCATTTTGTCTGTAAGCCTTGTTTCCCATACTCTTTGGGATGATTGCTGGGTAATGACTTGGAGTTTTTCTGCATTAGGGTCATTTCCCATAAGACAGGTTTCATCTTACTCTAAAAACGGTATTTGACAATTACAATCTATTCTGAAAACTTTTCATTACTCCTCGTCACTACTCAAGGCTGTTCTCCAATCTCACTGGCCCTCTGCTCCTCAACTGCTCTTGAAGTGCTCAAAGCACTATGCTATTTCCTAGAAAGCACATTTAGGCTCACAGTTTTAAATAACATCTGCGGGCTGATCAGTCCTAAATTTATCTCACCAGCCCCTATATCTTACCTCAACTCTAAAAGTTTAAAACCAAACTTTTACTATCTACCTGTAAACCTATTTCTCTCTTGGATCACTGCTATGGTCTCCAAAATGGTCTCCCTGATTCCCACTTTAGACACACTTCAGTCTGCTCTCAACCCAGCAGTGATTCTTCCAAAACATAAATCATATCATACTGATTCTCTGCTTAAAGTTCACCTGGGCCTTCCCATATTCATCTCAGTATAATCTGAAATCTATGATCTACAAGGCTCCACCTGGTTTGCCCCTCTCTCTGCCTCTACCACTAAGCAGCTCACTCCCTCAGTTCTAGCCACACTAACCTCCACGTCATCATACAAACACTCCAGACACGTTCCTATTTCAACATCTTTACACTCACTACTCCCTCATTCTGGAGTGCTCTTTCCCCAGATACTCACATGGCTTGCTTACTCACATGCTTCAGGTCACTGCTCAGAGATCACATTATCAAAGAGGGTTTTCCTTATAAGCTTTTATAAATAGAAACTTCCACCTGCCCACTCAACAACCCCCATTCATAGCATTCCTAATATTCCTTTTCCTGCTTTATTTTTCCCCACAGTCCAGACCACCACCTGATATATACTACTGTATTATATTTTCATTCCTGTCTCTTACTATACATTAAGCTCCATAAGGTCAGCACTGTCTATATTGTTTATTTTACATGCCTGAAACCTACAGAATGCCTAGCACTCAGAAAATTCTAAACAAACACTACTGGAAAAAAAAAAAAAGAATAAATTACAGCAACAGGAGACATTCCCACAGTGAGTCTTAGCGGCAAGGGCGGGGAGCTTCATATGAAGGCAAGAGGACTGGTTAAAGAAGTCCAAGCCCCACAAGTCTCAGAAGTCTCACCAGACACCCAAAACTATTTGGGAGGAGGTGGCAATACCAGAAAGGCAGGTAAGGGCAAGGCCACAGAAACACTGTTTTGTAGTAGTCATGACTCTGATAAGAAAAAATTGACAGGGAAAAAAAAAAAAAAAACTTTACTACAGAGGGAAGACACCCTCCTCAACCAAGTGATCAAAATAACATCATCCATAACTGGACAAATAAACATGACATGCTTCCTAATATAATACATTGAGAGCACAAGATAACTTCTGAGGTACTTCTGCCAAAAGCATCAGGTTAGCACCTGAACCTAATCAGGAGAAAACAAGAAAATCCCAATACTGAGGACATCCTATCAAAGAACTGGCCTGTATTCTTCAAAAATGTCAAAGGCAAGAAACACAAAGACTCAAAATATGTTCTAGATTAAAGGAAACTAAATAGATATGACAACTGAATGCAACTCATAATCCTGGATTTTATTTTGCTAGAATCAATATCATTGGGATGAGTGGCAAAATGTGAATATAGTCATAGACTAGATAACAGTTTTCTACCAATGGTGATTTCCTGACTTTGATAATTATGTGACTTTGTAAGAGAATGAATGTCCTTGATCTTTGTTCTTAAGAAATACATAATAAGGTACTTGAGGTAGAGCTGAACATTTTGTCTACAGTTTACTCACAGAGAGGTGAGGGAAAAATTTTTATATGAGAGAAAAAACATACATAGCAAGATATCACCATCTGGCAAATCTTAGTGAAAAGCATACAAATTCACAAGTCAGAAATTAGGTCAAAATAAAAAATTTTAAATAAAATACAACAAAAATTACATTAAAAAGGTTCAAAATTCATAATCAGGAAAAATACTTTCAATGTATTACAATGGATCCTATTTCAGATTCTAAAAGATGATCTCTACAAATTCCCCTTTCAACTTAAAAATTATAACTATGTAAGAAGAAACTATACCACTAGACTCTACTGTACCTTTTTCAAAAATGCACTCTACTGAACAAACATACTAGATTTTTTCCTATACCTAAATTTCAGTTAAAAACTAGAAATAATGCCACGAAAGAAAATATAATACTGACCTTCAAAGAAATCATGATTTATATACAGTAATAATCTACTCTGATTATTTTAAAACACATTTTAAATGAACCTAATCTGAAAAAATAATACCCATCATAATTTGAAAATTCAGTATGTCTTATTTCAGGTTAAATATCATAAAATATTATAGAAAAATTAGCATAGTACATATGTAAAATAGCTGATATTACTTATACAAATGCAGTGTCAACCAGTCATTTCTAAAAGGAAACAAAACAAAGCAACATTACCTTCATGAACTGTAATGCCACAATTGTCACACTGAATTATTTCATCAGCATCCTCACTATTATCTCCAAGACAAACACAGCAAATCAGAATATGGTCCATTTTTTGAGAACTCCAGTTTTGACTCTTCTCAAGAATCAGCGAGTCCTAATAATAAAATATCAGAAAATCACATATTTAAAAGGTAAGTTTAATAAAATTCTCACCTTAAATCATTTAGTACATTTCCAAAATTATGCTGCATACTCCATTACTTTAGTCATTCCCAAGTGCACCACATTTGAGAAGTATATCTCTTTGTTAAAGGACCCTATAAGAACCCTCTCTCTAATTTTTCACTTCTCTCCAAGTTTCATATTCTCTCTTCTCAAGTAAATATAAAACCAAGCTTATAACCAACTCTTCATCTGCTTTGCCATGCTGGATATAGCCTGACCCCTGAAACTTGGAAAAAGGTAAAATTAATCCACAAGTAATCACTAATTTTATATGAGTATTAAAAATGTAAGAATGGTTCCCACACTTAGCAAGCTTATAATCCTATCTAGGGGAGACAAGACATACA